>NW_028277075.1:46396875-47010156 GCF_059951505.1 Python bivittatus | reverse complement strand
AAGTCGCATCCTTTCCCACAGACCAAGCTCCCTTGCTGGCTCTGCTCTAGGATATGAATGTGATGTATTCTCTCCTGCTCTGCTATCCAGTTGGAAAGCTGATAGAGAAAATTTCCAAAACTGGTGGAGGGAAAGAAGAAAGCCTGAACACTAATGTCTTTTATTTTTGTACTGCTTACAGAGTAAAAGGCATAGCTATCCTGAACTCTTTTTTGTTTTTGTACATATCTCCATCCAGAATGTGGCTGCTGACAAGTCCTGGTTGAGATAAGGCAGACATTGACTGGAAAATTATTCTTCTGCTAAGTCTTAAGTGAGAGGGGTCAGATGAAATGCAAAGGCATTGTGGGTAGGCAACAGTCCTAACATTCTTCTTCCTAGAGATGTTTCTGAAATTTCCTCATCCATGTTTCTTTGCAATTTTTTGGATCAGAAAAGATGCATTAGGGTTTCTTTTAATTTTAAAAATGGAAGTTTGTATGAAGTAGCCTGCTGTAGCTTATGGTATCTTCAACACATTTATGTATTTTCCCATTTTCCATATCAGTCTCCACATTTTAGGGCAAATTGGAAAAAGTGTGACCAAGAAATCAGTCCTGATGAGTTATGTTAAGATCCATTCTGCAGGCTGTCTTCTCAACATAAGACAAAATGAATGTAAAACACTGCACAAAGGAATCTTGCTGAAAGAATATGTACCATCCCATTAAGATGTTTGTGGTGTTTTATCACAGAAGGAAATTAGAGCTGCAGCCAAGTGTGTTTCCCAGTTCCAGACATAAAGTTAGGAATATTCCACAAATAAAAGAGTAAAATATAAATAAACAAACCTACAGACAAATAAAGGAGTAAATCTAAGACATCTTATAATTGTTTCTCTCTCTCTCTCTCTCATTTTATTTATTTATATATATATATATATATATATATATATATGTATATTTATTTCAACTTTTGTCACCACCCATCTCACTAGGAGGTGACTCTGGGCAGCTTACAATAAAAACAAAAAATAAATATTAATTAAAATACAAAAAAAGTTTTTTACAGCCCACTGCATAATTGAAATAGATAACATATTAATTAAATCAGCCTTCTGATACTCACATGTGTTAGAATTTCAGCTCCCATAATCTTCAACTAGCATGGATTGGAACAATGGGAATTATAGTCAAATATATTTTGAGATAACCAAATCAGGGAAAATTGCACCACATTGCTTTGCTGCACTCAGCATCATGTGGTTCAGAATCATATAACTTTCTTTTATGATAACACTAACACTTTAAAATTTCAAATTCAAAGCAAATTTGCTTCAAAGCAAATCTGAACTTTTAGTGTGGTTTTCTTTATAAATTAAGAAATTACTGTTTGGAACTCTGTGGTACAATGTTTTCAGTATTAATTATCTTTTAAGAAAACAGTTTAAATTATGTAAAAGCAATAAGTAGTTATTGATTTTTCCCCCTTGAATTTCAAAGCTTATTAGTTTCAGCAGATAGGGAATAATTATGAGTTATTAGAATTAATAACATACAAGTGCACACTTAAGAGAGAAAATAAGTTCATTTTAAAGTCAGCTAGGCATGAAAACAGAATCTTTAATAATAAACTCAATTTATATTGAGGAAAATACTTTCTTTGCTAACTCTGTATTGTTGGAATGTTATCGCATTCATATCATCCTAAAACTTTTGACAGTGTATTAACATCTTTGAGATGCTCACTAACCTACTTTTGATGCTACCAGAGTTTTCCATACAGGTGGTAACCTATGTCCCATGGGCTGCATGAACACCTACCCCATTTTGTGACCTCAAGAGCCCTCCCAAGATCATAGCACTGAAATTTGGGAAACTTAATTTTTTTTTAAAAAAATGTTCTGAACTATAAAGCATATGTCTTAAATACTTTGTATTAAGCCTCACTTTTCAATTTTAGCACTGCCCACACCAGTGATATTTCTGTTAGCAGCCATAACCCTTGTTGTGATGGTCCGGGAATTTGGGGAAAAGATGCAGCTCCTAGGAAAAAAAAAAAGAAAAAAAAATAGCCTAGCCAACCTCATTTTTCAAAATTATAGGCAGATAACTATTTCCTGGTTCTCTGGATTAGGTTTTGAAAGATTATTAGGGCTTACTTAGTGAAATAATGAGGGATGGTAGACCAACATACCTGAAACATGATCAAAGTCTACCTCTAATGTTCAGACAAGAGAGAGAATTGGCATAGTCACATGGACTAATGCATATGGTCTTTACCCAGAGTCTGGAATGAATTATTTTTATTATAAAACATGTCCCAAGAATCCTATGCCAGAATGAATATTTTGTCTCACGGAATGATAACCATGGAAGGGATACAAAATCTGGAGATGTTGTAGTATTAAATTCCTCCCCTGGACAGACATTTGACTGGGTGATTTCCATGATCCTTTCCAACCCTTACATTCTAGAATTTTATGACTCAATGATAAAACTATAATACTTAAAAAAAACCAACTTATTCCAGGTTGGGTATCTTGGTCTGTATTACATGCAGACCTGAACAGTAGCAAATGGGAAGCCTGAACAGGGTTTTCTCCATTTTTGCAGCAAGCCCTGCAAATTGTTTATCTATTTTGGTCCCTCATTCATACTTATCAACCCACTTAAGCATTGGAGAAAGATCTTGCCCAGTTCCTTTTTCCATTTTGCCTGACTAACTTACTACATGTAGTGGATTGTGACAAGAATGATGAAAATGATGTGTCGGGGAAAATGTTTTAATTTTTGATAGGGCTACCAGATCTGGGCTGCAAAAGCCCAAATAATCACTGGATGATGGCCAAGACAGTGAGCATATAAAAAGCACAGTGATGACCTTAGTTCTTTGTAGATGAGAAGTTTCCTAGTAAGTCCTGCCAAGCAGTACCATCATATTATGGCACAGACCCAGGGATAGAGAAGTTACCCTATCACTACTACTGATACACAGAAATTCATAGCTCCATATTTTGTAAATTTCAACACCTGGTGTTAATTTTCTGTACTTGACTTGGATTTGGTATACAACTTGTCTTATCACCAGAGTGGTTGCTTCATCTGCTGTATCCTTCTGCTGCTCTCCACCCCTTGGTACTAAAAACTCCATAATACTAGGATTTTTTTTAATCAACTAAATGCTTCTAATCCACCTGTGGATGTGATTAAACCAACCCAAGTGGCTTCTTTGGAACCACTTTCTTAGAGACAAGTCTGACCTAGGCAAATTAACTCTACCTAGATACTTCACAGGTTGTCTCTTGAACATCACTATTGAATTCAATATTAGCATATATTTGGGAAATGTGCAGTTAAAACTACATTAAGGCTGATAGTAATTAAGTAAAGCCAATATTAATGATATTTATATAAGAAACATGTATGTTTGCAATAGTTACAAACAAACAAATTTGGGCAGTTATGTAAGAAAAATGCATCCAAAATCTATACTTCAAGATTTGCAAGTCTGGACAGAGGTTCTGAGAGAGAGAGAGAGAGAGAGAGAGAGAGAAACTAATAGAAGCGAAAAGCAAAGCAAAGCAAAGCAAAACCAAAACACCATGTGAATATATTTGTCCATGACATGGTAAGAGTATGAATGTACAGCAATCTCTACAAAGTATTTGGGGAATTTGTTCAACAGTAAAAATTCGGACATACAAGGAAATACTGCCTGTTAACTCTATCACTCTATTTTTGCAATTTGTGAGCCAATGTTGTATTCAAGAGCTTGAATGTAGGACAGCTGGAGCACAGTACTCAAGTAGTATGTGTGCAGCAGAGCTAAGCAAATGGGCACATGCTTCTCCATCATGACACAATGTCATTTCTAGAAATGGTTGAGGTGGCTAATGGATTTTGATTTGGATTGGATTGTATCAGCTTTCACTAAAGCTAGGAACGTTCCTCACTGAAATTCTTTTGTTTGGACCACAACATTGCCCTACACTTTACCTTTAAGTACACCTTTTTCAACAGACTATTTCATGGGTTCAAGCAGGAATGATGTTTGGAAGTTGGTGGTTTTCTGCCCCTGCTGATCCCTATCAACCCCCTGCACATGTTCCTATTTTTATGGTGAAATGTACCTCATCCATCAAAATTTTCTGGAATTTGCTAAATGGCAAAGTATTCCTTTGCTGCTTTCAATTTTAAGAAAGCTGGAAATGTGTATTACTTGTTGCTAACCTTCCAATAAGAAATATTCAAATTGTCTTTTTCTTAGAATTGAAATTTACATGCTGATTTCTTGATGAGTAGGCAATGGTAGTAATTTTTTTTTTAAACAGTGCATCTAGATGGCAACTGTTAAGCTCTCAGGGAAAGAGGGAACGTATAAACTAAACAGGTGGCACCATGGAAGCAACAATATGTTATTTCTCTTCAACAGTCCTAAAAGATCAGAGTTTGATGAGTCAACTGACATTTTCCCATTTTTTTTCTTTTTAAGTGGTTTATCAAGGACTTTATGAACAAAGCAAGGGAAGGATAGTTAAATAGTCTGAAATTTTAGCAGAAAATATTCTGTTTTAACAAACATTGCAAATGTCTCTTTCCTACACATTCTAAATTGTAGATTGATCAATTTGCCAATATCCTTCATATATATGATAGTGACATACACATTTTGATTAACAGTGTCTGCAAAATCTGGGATAATATTGAAAATGTTTAATGAGTATACTTGCTGACTTTCAGAAAGTGGCACTAACATAAGCACTTATGGAATTCTCAGGGTATAGTAAAAATGCCTATTTGGATGCAAAACACTGCCATCTCTGGATACAAAGCTTTTTGGTAGAAACTGATTCATAGCCTAATTTATCAGGGATGTAAAACATCCCTTGATCATTTTATTTAAACTCTATCTATAATTCTGCAAAAATGGATTCACCCCTTTTGGATTGTCTGATTTTTTGCATATTTTTGCTACTGAGTTTAATCAGAGTTTCATGGAAATGAAGTCCCTGAGAACAAATAACACTGAAGTTTGGCACTTGTTTCATTATTTCATATACAAATCATCCCACATGTGGGATCTCCAGTGTGAGAGAAGAATTGCCCCGTTAGGTTCAGTAATCATCTTTTGGTGCAATAATTGTGACAAAATACTTCCAATTTTGTAATTTAAGATTCGTGTCTCACATCTCTGTGTACAGTGTCATTCACAGGGGTGATCAAAATAGGCAAGATGACAGCTATGACAATGCAGTTGAAGCCCCGCCCCTTTGTGCATGTGTCTGACATTGACACTCATATGAAAGGAGCTTTGCTTGCAAAACTGTGACTTCCATCTTGCCTATTTTGTCCTATTCCCCCATGACAAACTGATTCAACCCAGTACCACTTGAATTTTTTTCTAGCAAAATTACTTATTTCAGGTCTTGCTGCAATGTTTCCATGGGCTCTAGATCTAGGCATTTACATGACATTACAAAACATTGCACTTTTTCTTCTTCATTCTTTCTGTTGTAAGCTGGCTGGTGTTTCAGATCACTGCCATGACTAACTTGCACTTCAGGTGACAGATGCATGGTCTGATATTCTCCTCTAGAAATCCTGATCCAAAGCAGAATTCATATTTCATTCAATTATGTGGCATTATACAGGTCCTGAGGCAGCAAAGCAGTCCCTCAGCCATTATGCTAATCCTCCCATGCCTGACAATTTGTATGAGATTAATGGAATCGTATCATGTGCCTCTAGTCTGTGTGGTAAAAACTTCACTGGGTTAAGGGGAGCCAATGTTTATGAGATTTATAAACTTGGCTGAAATCATCCCTGATTGTTTAATGAAGTACTCACACAACTGGCTTTATTTAACTGAATTGACAGGACGGCAATTACTTTTTCACAATGGAACATGTTGGATGTCTTTGTGAAATAGTTGAAGCTAGCATCATACACTA
This sequence comes from Python bivittatus, assembly GCF_059951505.1. NCBI lineage: Eukaryota > Metazoa > Chordata > Lepidosauria > Squamata > Pythonidae > Python > Python bivittatus. Next base: position 47,004,224 of record NW_028277075.1, on the reverse strand, counting down.
ATGTTACTTGATCATTCTAACTTCCCTTATATGTCAGTAGGATCTTCATGAAGCTTTGATAATGTTAATTGTCAAAGATGTGCAAAAATTCAGAAAATTCAAAAGGGGGTATTTTTTTCATAGAGCTGTATGCTATTCCATCATGCTATTAACAGACAACTTTTCTGAGGCTTATCATCTGCAACTAAGACCGGAAACACTATTATCCAAAACCATGCATCAAATAGATTATGATGAATTTTCTTATGGTCAGTCATTAAATATGCCACAAATTTTAATGTATGCACCAAAACTGAACCTTAAGCATTTGCAAACACTGGAAGAGTTCTTCAGGCTGAAGCCAAACTTCCCAGTATTTTCAGTGTAATATAGCAGTCAACTAGATCAGCTGGGAAGTTCACCAGCAAGAAATAAGACCAAGATCCTTTACCCCCCACTGTTTTCATGGTGTCTGCTGAGGGAGATAAATGACAAAGCATTCAATGTGATGACATGATGCAAACTCCAGCCATTTTCATAATGTTGATGACATCTTAGCTTCCTCTGGAAGCTTATTTCAATTCAAGAAATAGCATTCAGTAATCAAAAATTGTCATTATTAGCCTTATCCTCATGAACTTGACTAGTTTATAAAATGGGTGGCCATTACCCCCTCTGATGACAGTTAATTCCATTGTTTAACTATGAGTGCATAATGAAATGTACCCTTTTATCAGTTCTGAAACTCCCTGTATTTAGCTCCACTGATGATTTCCATGTTGGATAAAGACTTGAGAGGAGGTTAAAATTCCTTCTTAGTTAAAAAAAGGTACTTTATAATTTTAGGCCAAAAGCTTACGTTCTCTGTTTAAGCTATCACACACAATGGTTAAAAAGGATACAGAGGAAAACTCAATCATTTTAAATAAAATACAGAACTTATCCTGAAAATACTGCAGATGTGAAAGATGAAGCATGTAAAACTAAAAAAAAGAAAAAAAAGTTTACATTCCATACATATGTATGGAATGTAAGTATGTATGAATATTCCCATATTATTCAAGGAATGGAAGTCACAAATCATGGGGATTGCCTGTATGTTCAATGTAATTATTGCTATATTTTGTGCATTGCTATTGTGCATTGCTATTGTGCTATTGTGCATTGCTATTGGGTTATTGCTATACATGTGCACAAAAAGAGGTTTTGATAGATATAAGGAAAAAACATATTTAAAGGAGTGAGTGATGATCTAAGGTTAAACATTGCATGTATGGACAATTACAGTTATGCAGACTGTAAGTGGTTTTCATTCATTGACAGAAGACAGAAATTTAAACATTTGTCTCTTAATGGGAATGTCCATGTAATTTGGTATTGTATCTATTAGTATCATTAGCCTATAAAGTATTACCCTTTCGGTACCATTTCTCTAAGCCTATATAAGACATGCTCAAAAGCCTGATTGTATTTTTGTCTTTTAATTAAGCTAAAGTTTAGCATTATAGTAATGAATTTGCTTTTCCTTATTTGCTTTTCCTGCTTGATCTAACACAGCCATGGTGAAGAGATGGGAGGGTTTCATTTCTGTTTTTGATTAGCTGTTTTTTGATTCAAAAACAGAATCATCCCAAATCAAATTACTTATGGCCAAACATAGGGAAAGTTTGTTTTACCAAGCCAGCTTCAAATCATAGTTTAAGAAATTGGTTTTTTGCAAGAAATAACCTGTTAACTACTACTTAAGATTTAGTGAGAATATTAAAGCTAAAGAGAGAGATAGCAAGAGAACAATAAAGGGCATGTTTCTTTGGTTTCACAGAATTTGAATTTCTAAGATTCAAATGTTAATATATTAATTTACACTTTGAGAATGTATAGCATAACATTGTTAATTAGATGGATCTTAATGGACTTTAATGATTGTAACACATGTCCATTGTTGTTTACTGAGTATGAAAATAACTCTAGAATATTAAGGTAGGTAGATTTGCCTTTTGAAATGGATGTGACTAGGTGTAAATAAAGAACATTTAGTGACACTGCATATAATTGCTTGGAATCTCTCTGAGTCATGTCTTCATTCTAAGATGCAGATGAACAAGCTAAGTGGCAAGATAATTTACTGCATGTCAGGTTCAGATGTATGGCAAAACAATTCTTTATTTTACTCATCCCCTAAGGTATATATATTTTTCCAAGATACAGTTTTTTTGTAAAATATATAATAGTATTCATTCTTCTTAGTTCTGTTTTTTGAATGAAAAGAAGTAATATTTCCTATTTGCTAATACCTTTGCATTTAAGAGTTACTGAATTCTGTGTTAAAATGACACTTTCATTCTGAGATTACTGAAACTCTCCTCTTTTCATCCTCCCCAAATTTAGAATTTGGCGTAAGAAAAGGAGTGAGAGTCTCTAAAGAAACACAGCCCGGTTAATAAAATGGACCATGAAGTTTGCTTTCTTCCCTTACATCAACAGAATGCTTAAAGGGATTGGGAGCATAGAGATCCCATCTCTGAGGAACAGTTATCAACATGCTTTGTATAAAATGCATATTAGGTCATTCCTCCCCCCACCCCAGGCTTGGCATTAAACATGTGTGAACATAGCAGAAATTAACATAGCTAAATTCAGGCTGTAAATATTTGTCCTGGAGCGGGGAGGGGATATTTGGGACAATGTTATTCCCAATAAAACATTCAGGAAATTTATATTTGGCAAAGTAGCTTCAGAAAACATCCCATCTTTTCCAGCACACTTGGATGGGAGTCCTTGGAACTAGGTCCTTTCAAAGAGCTTGACAGTCTTGTCTTCAGAGCCTGTAATTTCTGTAGCTGAGGTGGGCAGCTTAATACGCTCTAGATGCTTTGGATTTTAATTCATATCATCCCCCCATATCTTTGGTTTGTGGCAAGGGATTCTGAGAGTTGTAGTCTAAAACTTCTGAAGGGTGGTAAGTTGCCTGCCCTAGCTCTATACCATGACCATTTAGGCAAATCACAAAATTAAAGGCACGGGATCTACTATTGTGTCTCATAGTGTCAAATATTGGAGTATAACCTGTAGTAATAACTTTTAAAGGAAATTGAGTATAATCTTCCCCTCATTCAAGAATTATAAAGAGGGTTATGAGATTAATCTTGATAAATCTGTCCCAAGGAATTAAGATGTCACAGGACAATGCTGTGCTGAAACAGCTTTCATAACATCATTTGAAGGGGTAAGGTTCTAATAAGAATTTGGGGAAGGTGTTTATTAACTCGGTTGGCACCCACAAAGAGGAACCAGATAGAATTTCAGTAGTAGGAAATATTATGCTACAAAAAGGAAAATAATAATAATAATAATAATAATAATAATAATAAACAATACAAATTAACATTCATCCCAGAAGATTTAGTTAGTTTTAATTCTAGAGTACACCTTACCATGCAGTCAAGACTTTGTTCTAAAAAAAAAAAAAAATGAAAAACCAACATTTTCTTAAATGAAGAACAAAAAGTCCCAAAATAGTTTGAGGGAAGGCTTGATGGGAATGTATTCTAAACTGCTTACTCTATCACTAAAAGTAGTGAAGTTGCTAGGCGAGTTACACAAAACATACTTGTGCAAAGAAAGAAGTATCATCTGTTTCCATACTGTATCTGTATCTGTCAAACTATCAACCATACCATACCCTTATCTCTTTGGCATCTTAGGACCTCCTGTATTAATGATGTTTGCAGAAATGCTTATGTCTGTAAAATCTGAATTCTTTTTTTTTTAAAAAAACCCACTTGAATGCAACATTTTCACAAACCAGGTAGAGCCCAGGATTTGCTACTGATGACACCTTTGTACTACTTCAAAAATGTATTTGATTAGACGTGAGTTACACTATAGGAAATCTTATTATTAGGCCATCTTGAAATCTGACTATTGCCACTGACTACAAAAAAGGTAATGGAGAAAAGGGAAGCAAAGTTTGTCTACATGGAAAAGTACCTCTGTTTTTTAACACTCAAGCACTATAAATAGATACAGAAGCAAACTAAGAGCTTGACAACCAGAGGGTGGGCCTTGGAGATGCATGACCCCTTCCTAATTTTATAATTTACTCTATACCAGTAGGTGTCTCATCACTTATCCCCTCCCATTTCCCCACCATCTATAAAAATGGGATTAGTGATTCACAGGATTATGATGAAAATCAATGCAATGCAGAAGGCTTTTTAAGCACTCTGGAAAGTTCAAGAGAAATTGCGTAAAAAAGAAGGAACATGTTGCCTATGAAAATACAAACCAGTTTCAAGCAAATCTGTAAAGACAAGAACAGAATCACAATGATGGGATGCATCGTAAGATCATCCAGACCAGCCCCCTAGGAAGTTCTTTTATATGCCAGTCTTCCATTCCATGCTATAAACCAAATCACACCCTTTCCAAATCAGAAAACAGTATCTCACTAGTTTACTCAATAGTATAGCAATAAAACCTTGAATTGGCTTATTAACTCCTGGAATCATTTTTATAGTCAGAGGACCCATACAAACATACTTGTAAAGTAAGACATCATTCTATTTACTACTGTAGTGATTTCCAATACTCTAAAACAGATTCTATATTATTCTATACTATGACAGATAGATAGGTGGATAGGTAGATAGTTGAGTGAATGGCTGCAACATTCATTTGTTCATTTCTAATTCTGGAAGAATGCAATCTTGTGATGAAGAGGGTTTTTTTTAGTACATAACTCAGATCTTTTTAAGCTGTTTATAGAAGAGTAGTTAATGTCGCCGAGAGGGTTATTCCTCCACCCCAGAGAACTCTTTCAAGCTCTAATGTAAAAGAGCATTTTAACTTACTGCAAGAGTTTAAAAAGGTGTCTGCATTGCTCTGTGCTCCAAATCTTTCCAGCAGCTGCTATGCTGAAGCTGAAGAATACTGCAAGGGCATGCACTTAATGATTTGACACTCATTGCTCGAGAAAGAAAAGATTCCTACTGACCTTTTTGCTGTTTAAATGATTGTATGGAACCGGAGTGATGGACCATCTTCATAAATGAGAGCTCGAGTGGGCCAATTTACAGAGCTTGAGGGAATTAAGGTGTTGCAAAACAGGAAACAGAGCTGCTCCATAGAATCCAGCACATTTGGAACGACTGTGTAATCCAGCATTTGCTTCAGTGAGCGTTCGCTGGGAAGACTCTACTCCTCGCCGTTGTCATAGAAACTAGAAAGGCTGGTCCAGCTTCACACTCCCCTTAGCGGATGTCTTAGGTATAATTCACTACACCAATCTGATGGGAAATGCAGCACTATGTTGCTTTTGAGTCTTTTGTTGTTAAAGGCTACTTTTCTTAAGAGAAGAGAGGAAACTCACATTGTTCTTTTTTATATTTGCCTTTCATCAACAAAGCATTACCAAACAACAATAGAGACTGCCTTAAGCTGTAATAGAGGGGGGAAAATTGTCTCAGACAAAGAGTTTTGCAGATTACTAATGCAACATTTGACAGTTTTATTTCAGCATTTCTTAGCTTTTCCTCACTTGCTTCCTGCCTGAAAGTTTTGCTACGTAAAGGGGAATCAGCATGTAAAAAACATGGGAATTCAGAGTAACTTTTTAGTTTACTGTAGATCACATTGATTTTGAAGCCAACATATTAATGTGTCCTTTTGTAAATACAGAGATTCCACTTTTTTCAATTACATAAACCAACTTTATTTTTTAAAATTAATTTTTATTAAAGAAGGCTTTTTTGCAATGTAAAAACAATTCAAATGTAAAGAAAAAGAAAGTAAAGAAAAGTAAAAGTGATCAGTAAATAGAAAAGAAATGAAAGAAAAAAGACAGAACAAGAAAGCAAGAAATAAAGAACTAAACCAACTTTCCATAAGGTCACCGTGCTATGAAAGGACACGTGGTTTCATTCAAGCCCAATGAAGATATGCACTCTGATATAGTCTAATTTGCTTCTCTTTGCTCCCTATATTTCCATTAACTATAGAAGGATTCAAACGTTCCTTTCCATGTCTTCAGGGAACACATATTTGCCTGAAGGGAAAAGTCATATGTACTGATCCTGAATGGTCTGGTCAGTATGCTCTCTTCTATGAAGAGCTTTTAAGTATTGGCTAATATGTAAACAGAGGGTTCTTTCATATGGCATAGGGCCTGGTTACCTGAGGAACCACCTGTCTCCCACAGTATCAGCCTGGCCAATCTGATTTGCCAGGGCTGGCCTGCTCTGGGTTCCTTCAATTAAACAAAGCCATCTATCGGGATCTCGGAAGGGTGCCTTCTCTACAGCAGCACCTGCTCTCTGGAATGAGGTTCTCCATGAGACTTGAATGGCCCCACCCTACTGGTGTTTTGAAGGGCCCTGAAGATGTGGCACTTCACCCAGGCCTTTGACGAGTGTGACTGAAGCCCCCTTTTCATCTTTTTCTTTGTTCCCATCTAGGTTTGTTATCTCTGCCATCTTTGCTCTTTTTTGTTTTTTTGTTTTTTGTTGTTTGTTTTTAAATGTTTTAACAATTTGCAAATCACCCAGAGTCTCTGGGAGTCAGACAGCACATAAATAAAATAAAATAAAATAAAATAAAATAAAATAAAATAAAATAAAATAAAATAAAATAAAATAAAATAAAATAAACATACCAAGCTTCAGAAGGCAAACATGTAAGGTTAGACTATCTTACATAGCATTATGATCATCCTTGTACCTTTTTTGATTGTTTCACAAATGATAAGCATGGTATCTGGGGATTTTATCAGTGTCCAGAAGTACATCTGCATATTAGTAACCCACCAAATGAAAACAATTTTCAGGTAAGGGAAATTGGAGAGAGCCAAGTATCTTTTGTGTCAACCTTGACTCCTGGTGACTTCACAGATATGTTTGTGCATTTTTCTTGGTAACAATACAAAAGTGTGCCACTGCCTTCTGGGATGTTTTTTGGCTTCCCAGTCTAGTCTGCAGTTCTGATATTCCCAGGAGGTCTCCCATCCAAGTACTAAGCAGGTCTGACCCTGCTTAGCTTTAGAGCCCAGTATCAAATCCAAGTTGCTTCTTTCTAGCTTCATCTATTCTAAAATGTGGTTGCTGAGAAAAGGAGGTTGCTGAGAATAGCAATCCTCCTTATATGCAATGGAATGGATTATTCTGTCAATGTTAGTTTCAGTCAATTTTTCATTTTACTGACTACAAGTTTGTTTTGGCTTGTCATTGCATCAGTCTGTAAATTCAGAAAAAAATTAAAAGCCACGAACGTATTCATTTTATATACCTCTTCTCTTCTCTTCTCTTCTCTTCTCTTCTCTTCTCTTCTCTTCTCTTCTCTTCTCTTCTCTTCTCTTCTCTTCTCTTCTCTTCTCTTCTCTTCTCTTCTCTTCTCTTCTCTTCTCTTCTCTTCTCTTCTCTTCTCTTCTTGATTTTGGTGTCTCTAGACTCTGGGCATAATATATGTATTGGTGTACTGTGGGTGCTTCCCTTCTAGAATGAACTTTCAGGGTAGTACATTCCTGATTCTGGAGAACAGAGGGCAATCTGATGTCATCCCTGCTTCTAGCCCAAATGCCTTCTTTTGATCAGATCACTTTCTGAACAATATGTAGCTTGTCACTGCTGGTGTGGGGAACCAATTAAGATTATCCCACTTGGGAGCCCAAATTGTTGTGTGCCTTGGCTTCAAGCTTCTTTGATGACTTCTCAACACAGTACCATAAGACCACATTCATTCATGACTTGGTTATGGGTAAGTGAGCAGTCTGATTCACATTACTGAAACCTAGTTTGGCCCTGTCTGAGATTTGCCCTTCTGGATTTTGGATGCTTCAGTACTACAATTGCAAAGCAATGGAAGTATGTAGTGATGGTCCTTTGAGATATCTTGGCTTTGATCATGGGCTAGGCTTTGAGGGCCTCTATATGAAGTTGGGCTTAAGGGACAAGTTAGAAATTCTGCAGACATATCACCAAACCTATTGCACAGCAATGTCCCTTCCCAAGCTTCTGGACTTCATTGCAGAGCTGCTATTGAAAAAACCTAGAATCAGAAATTCCCTTCTGATTCTGGGGAATTTCAACCTCCATCCTCTGAAAAAATATCTGGGAGAGCCCAGGAGTTCATGACCTCTGTGACAACCATAATATTCTTATTGCTTGACAGTATAGACCTGAGATGTGGAATCCCATTATTCACATAGCATTAATTCAATTGTTTTCTTACAATATGAAATTATTTTATTGTTTATAGCAAGTTCAGGCTGAAGGATTTCAATTTATAATAGAAAGATTGATTGATGAGTTTTGATTTGATTTATATGGTTGCTAGTTGACATGATTCTGCATGGCAAACAAATAAAAATTAGCAATAAAACATCAACACTCCAAAATACATCATACCTGGGACAGCACTTATATCTACATCTACCAGTGGATGGATGGATGGATGGATGGATGGATGGATGGATGGATATCCAAATATAACATGAAAAGGGCAGATGCTCATTGCAGAGGGACAGGAGGTGGTGAATTGATGGATAAATTGTAAGAAATGTACAGAATGAAATGGTAAAAAGAGTTGTAGACTACATTCAGGGATCTCCTAAAAAAAGGTTATTCCAAGGCTTGGCCAATCACAAGAGGAGATAAAATTTAAATGGCTGTGAAATGAGTGGTCATGGGCTTTATTATCCATGGGGAAATCAATGCTATACTAGAAGGTCCAAAGTGACATGCAGACTAAGAAGCAATGGGGGAAAAACTCCTGGGCTTGTCCCAGGTAATCTTAGGTCCAATCCATACATGCACCAAATGTCAGATTTGTTTTTTTTAACTCAGAAAAGTTAGGTTGTTATCTGACAACAAAGGACATTACTATGATTCTTTGCCATGGTCAGATCACTTTCTGAACAATATGTAGCTCGTCAATGCTCGTGTGGGAGGCCAATTAAGATTATCCATCCAAGGTACTTTATGGATCAGGTTGCTTTCCAATAGGCCTTTGGGGATTTTTCCAGTAATATGGCAATCAGTTTCACCACACTCTTGACTAATGTCTGGAATTGGGATATAATTAAGTTCTTGGATATTATTGTTCTTGAGTGGCTTCTCTTTGATACTATCCTGGGGATAGTATCCTTGTTCCTTGGAAGATGAAGTGACGGAAATGATGGTTAGGAAAGGAAAACAAGGAACAAATGAAGGCAAATGAAGAATAAATACCAAACATTGGTGAGAACCCATGTCAGGGTTTACACTGTAGGAGTAAGAATGGTGAAGTGTTGTTCTTCTCCACACTGATTGCATTGGCAGAATATCAGCTGGAGATATTGCTTATGGTAGATGGGCAGGATTAATTACTCATAGGCTGCTGAGATATTTGATAAACATTTTGCTGATACAGTCACTTACATTTGCTCTGGTCTGGACTCTGCATGGGCATTCAGATAAGGGTGACTGGAGTGAGTAATGTCTTGTGAGGTTATCTAGGTCTAATTTTATTTGTGGATCTCAAGAATGTGGCTAGGATTTTCTACAGCATGAATTTGACAGCCTCTGGGCTGGATTCATACTTTGCCTAGTTCACTTGGCTAACTAGTGAGGGAGAGGCTTACTGGATTCAAAAAATAATAAATGCTGTTTGGGAGGTGGAATTGTACCAGCTGCCTTGAAGGAAGAATGATATGTCCACTCCTGAAGACAGCTTCTGCTAGAGAAGTGGAAAGAAGGCTATATGAATTCAATACTGTACATACATACATACTATGCACATCAGTTGCAAGAGATCCTAAGGTCTTGATCACTTTTAATTCAGTTTCTAGCCTAGACATGGGACTAAAACTGCATTGGCCATTCTGGTAGATGACTATGAACAGGGTATTTGATATATTTAACCATAGTATTCTGGACTGCTTGTGAGTTTTGGGAATGAATGATACTATTTTACACTGATTCTGCTGCTTCTTGAATAGGAGTTTCAATTAGTAGTGCAGTGGGAAGAGACCTTAAGCTGATATTTGTCTGTCATGGTGCCCAGAAGCTAAGGAGGACAGTATGGGGAAAACAGGCTGCAAATGGAGGCTCTTTGTCCAAAAAACACCTGGGTCTCTGTGGGCATCTAGATTTATTCTAAATGTTATGGTAGAACTTCCCCTGGAGAAGCAGGTCTGTTACTTGAAGGTTCTCTTAGACACGTGGTTCTCTTGGAATAGCTGGTATACCAATTGTGGTCCTTCTTAGAGCAGGATCCTTGGTGAAAGTAAGTCACACCCTTATCTCTTTGAGGTTGATTATTGCAATGCATTTATATGGGCATGCCTTTAAAGACTATTTAGAAATGCAGTTGGTACATAACGTAAGTGCAGTAGCATACAAAACTGTAGTAAATCAAATTATAAAAAAAATAAAACCCTCCTTCTTGCATAAGAAGGATTTTCTGGGAAACTTGTGTAAGAAATGCAACTCTATGAAATAAACTGAGATCAAGTTAAAATATAACTAAAGTGGTTTTTGCTGAAGAAATTCTTTATAGCAAATATATTCCAAATATATTTCTGTAAGAAATGCCAGGTGAACTGGAAGAAAATCATGGGTGTGAAAGAATATTATCGCTCCCAGCAAGCTGAAAGTTACATCTTGCCCAGTTATACATTTTGAATGAGCAGAGAGCTCTGTGAATTGATAGCTTTCTTAGCTGGCAATTTACACGTGCTTCAATATTGTAAATATTGCATTATTCCTTGGATACTGTCTTCATTTGTTTAATCTTTAAAAACAGCTTTAGTTAGCATGCAGGAAACTAATAGATATGTCCTGATGAACAGCATACAGTATCTAAAAGTCTCTTTAAAAATATTGTTCCTATATGTTTGTTTAGAAGAAGCACCTGTGACATTGGTAGATGGAGCCCATTGATCTTCAATTTTAAAAAAGAGAATATGTACTGTATGTATATATGTATGTCCAGAATCTCAGGAGAATTTACAAGATCACTGCATTTCCTTATGCAATCTCATAAGATTATAGCTATTTAATGTACTCACCCATGTCAGGGTGTGCAGCACACACTCTGCATAGTGGTGCTCCGTGAGTGAGACAAAATGAACAGTCCACAGTCCGATGTAGAAAACTTGCATACAGACATTTACTGTACAATATATACAGAATGTGCACCACCAACCTGCAAATCCCTAATTACTTCCCAGAACTCCAACACCAGCCACAACTCCTATCACCAGCCATACAATAACCCATGGTGCACTTTGCTATATACAGTGGTTTGTGCTGTGTCATGCTGCCACACCCTACAGATGTGTGCTCTGGGCGGGTCGCTGGGATTGCAAACACAGTCAAGCTGTGCTCTATCTAGTACATATTCTCATTAAGAAATTCTTTACTCCAGGGTAATACCCTGACAACTCACCTATAACATACTCACACATCTGGTCTACTGTTAGAAACAGTTGCTAATCCCTATGTAGGCTTTTCTGAATCTTTCTCTTTGGACTGAATAGCAAGATGCATTTGTACTTATAATTTTCCTCTTTTTTTCTCATTGGAACTAACAGTCTGCAATTCCATATATATTTAGTTTGGATTAAGACTCATTGAACTTAACTGGGAATTATTTCTATGTCAACACATAGAAGGTTTCATTGTTAAAGGAATTGTTTATTATTTCTATATTCATTAGGAATGCATATAGAGCTAAAATGAAGGCTTGACATGCCTTGACCTGAAATAGTGAACAATTGAATTTTGGCAGTCATTTCAGTTTGGAAAACTATATCATATTATTTGGGAGGGATAGTGAAGGAGTGATACAATAAACATTAATTACCATCCCATTACATGAAAACAGAATTTCAGCTTAACATTATTTAAAAATAGGAAAGGATTATTTTTCTTTTTTATGTTTATAAATCTCAGATGAAAACTCTATGTTATATAGTGTTCCAAACTTCTCATAGAATACAATAATTTTGGACTGAACCTGAGGAATTCTGCTTATCTCTAGGTTAAATGTTTAACCCTTACTTGCTGGTTATTCATGTGTGATGATTTTGATTATGCTTTTAGAAAGAAAGATCACCACATTTTGAAACCACTACTCCCTTGAGTGAAGTGTAACTGAATTGCTGAATTTTTCCCCTTCCCATCTCCACTTTAAATGAAACCCCATGAGTAAACCTGGAGGAATTTGTGAGGATAATAATAATAGTAGTAGTAATAACAATTTTTATTTCCAGATTGGTATAATAGAAAAAATCTATTTTTATCCTTGGGGGGAAACTACCTTGAGATTAAAAATGTGGCTGGTAGGAGAGGCCATTTAAAAGAAGACAAAAGTATGTCTATAAAATACCATTTAAATTAAACTCTTTTCCCTTCTTCAAAATAACTTGCAAAAATAATAATAATAATAAGAAAGAAATAATAGTATGGAAACATGAATCTTATAAAATAGATATTAAATCTGACCTTGGTAAGAAGGGAATGAATAAACACTTTTATACGTGTGATTTATTTGATCCGTTTACAGAAATATTCTTGAATAACTATACATATACATGAATATACATGAATAACTGCATTAAACTTTCCATAGGGGGGTAAAAATCTGCTTATATAAACAAACATACATGCTTTCTTTAATAAAATTGTATAATTTTAGATGTTAGTATGCACAAAAGTAGCATTGCTTACAGAAAATTCACAGGATATCACTTCAACCACAAATTCAACTTTGACTTTCAACGTTGAGCAGATAACAATAAAGAGAAAGTTAATTTTGTTGTCAGATTCCTATATATCTCCAAGCCAAAGTATATCTTGGGACTAATTTCTCTCTGGTACTAATACCCTGTTTAAGTAGTAGTTACCATGTGATCTAAATAAAATCATCTGTTATATTTGCAAGGAAGTTCATAAAGATATTCTCAGGATGAACAAGATTAATTCAGTTCCTTCATGGGTCCCTTCTTGGCATTAGGGAAAGGAGCTGTCATCTTGCAATTGAATGTTCCTATCAAGAACAAGCTAGCTCTTTAAAACCAATTATCTATCCTGAATACCCATTCAGGGCTATGATCTAATGAGCAGAAATGTCAAGTGGGGATTTAGGTCAAATAGAAAATAGGTGGGGAAATGGGTGTTAAAAAAAAGAAAAGATGTAGATATTATAATCTCCTTGAAATTCAGTGGTCTGTCTCAGAGAGTAACCAGTTACTCTCACTGAAAAGATATGAATTACCAAGAAGAAAAAGAGGGAATAGGTTTGCATAACACTTACACAGGGATGTCTGCTGTCTGTGTGGTCTGTGTGTGTGTTGAATGTGTGTCATCCACATATAAAGGGTTAGAGCCTTAGTAACATGGTTTGTACCATCACCTTGACTACCCATCTCCCCCAAGATGTCCATAGTCATGTCTGCTGTTTTATAGCTGCCTGTTGCTGATTTCTAAAAAAAAAAAAAAAAAAAAAAGGACCAGTTTAGTATTGGGGTAAGAGATCACTAGGAAACCTACAGGGATGAGAGAGAGAAAGCGGGGGGGGGGGAGAGAAGCAAACCATATCCAAATTATGGCCAAGACAGTTGATCTATATCCTTGCATAGTCTTCTCCTTTTCATACCTAACAGCAATATTATCATTTATTCACTGTATGGAAATACCATATATCACAACATAGTGGAGAAAACAGCTACTATTTGAGTTGCTGCTCCACTATTTACTGTTAACAGGCAACTTCAAATACTATCTCTGCTCTCCTTCCTTGTAATTATTTCTCTTTGAACTGGATTTGAAATGTACTACCATTTAAATAAAGGATGTTTTTCTTCCAGAAGACTCTCTTCTGGAAACTAATATATATACTGACTGATTCTCCCTAAGTCCAGCTCAGTATGTTTAAAAAAGTACATATAGGCTTTATGTAACTAATAATGGAGTCTGATTTATGTCTTCACTCAACTCAGCTTGATAAAGAACGGAAGCATAATATTTGGGGAAGCCATAATGAGATAATCACAACACCATCCTGCTGTTAAAACAGCAATTTAGTATACTAAAAAAAAAAAAAAAAAGTACAAAAATTAGTACAAAAATTACAGAGTTTTCTGAATTTGTAACATAAAATCTCATTTTTTAGATAATGTCCACTGATCTGTCTACTCCAAATGTTGTACATCACAAAATAATACACATTCTAACTCTAAACACTACAGCCAAGCAGTGAGGAATTTATGGTACTCCACATGTAACGTGTGTGTGTGTGTGTGTGTGTGTGTGTGCCTTTGAGTAATTTTTGACTCCTGATGACTGCCTGGACAAGTCCCTGCAGTTTTCTTGGCAAGATTTTTATCTCTCTTCCAAACATAGTATCCAAAGAGGAACAAGGAGAATAAGGAAGAGAGGAAAAGTAAGCTACTTCATTGATTTCAGTTGTTAAGAGGTGATTGTTCTACATATTCTGGCAAGAATAACTTTCACCCTCAGGATCTATCCTGCAGATTCTTGGCATAGTAGAAAATTATCATATCCAAATGTCATGAACATTACTAGGTGTTATATGATTCTAAGAATGCAGTGAAGTGTATATGTTCTTCCTTTATAAATCAGCTTCCTGTTTTCCATCCTATTCCACTCTTCATTCTCAGTTAAGGAAATTATCTTATTTAGCTACATACTTTTGCTTATATTTTCTGAACAAGGTTAAATGGTCAGGAAGAACAGAGGTGAACATGCAAGAAAAAAGTGGATATGACTATTACTACTATGTGATCATTCCTTATTCTTTATCATGTAAAGTGGCCTATAGAAAACTGATGACATATAGAAAAATAGTGCTGTGGTATCAGAGCATCCTCTAACAAGTTGTAGGAATAAATAATACTAATTGAACACCTGTGAAAAATAAACATGATCGCTTAACCAAAAAATGTTCTAGGAACTAGGTTTAAGCACAATTAGGATTACATAATATATTGGGCATCGGTGTAGCAGATAATTAGTTGTAAGAAACTGAAGTAAGCATGCAGACATTGGAAAGTAAGAATGTATTATTTACTAGAAGAACAAGAGTAGGAAAAGCAATGTTATGAACAAGTGTCTCTAACTAGCAGGAGATTATTACAAATGCCACTTGATCTTGAGGGAGTTGCTATGAATTATAAAGATGGCATTGAAGAACTAGAAAAGCAAGTTAAATGCTGTAAGACTGACTGGGCCAAAGTTAAAGTTGTGGCTCTCACCATTGTCACAGTTGATAGTTATCTCCACATTTAAACTGCTTCAATTCCTACAATAAAGGCCAATGTAGCACAAATGATGGGATATCTGTATCTATAACAATAGTAAGTACGAATTAAAAGTTCATTAATGAGCTTGTGTAACACCTAAAAGAATAGGATTTTTGTATAGGAGCACTGAAAAACTCTGTCCTATCACAGGTAGCACAAGTGGCCCTTGTAGCATGAAGAACCAACTATGTTGCCTCTTGACTGAGAGAGACTGGTTGTTGCTATCCCTAATGTGGTAGCTTCTAGATCTGACTTCTGCAGTGTGATCACATTATATTTTGAAAATGCCAAGAATATGGCTGCTAGGTTATCAACTAGGATGGGTCTAATAACATTTTCCTTTACCTCCGGCAGTTTTCTTTCACATATCCTAATGAACATGCTCCAATGCAGAGGTATGTATGGTCAGAAAGAGAGATTCAATTTTTCTGCCACTCATCTTGGCAAATTTTATTATCTATTCAGTAAATAGGCTGCACAAATCTAAATTCTGTAAAAGAAGGCCAGCTTCTATTCTCTTGTTAAGAATCCAAAGAAGTATAAAAGAGAAAGAAGAAAAGATTACTTGTAACCTGCATTCGTTCTCTTTGCTGTGTTTGCCCTTCTGTACATACTGATATTGGGAGAAGCTGATCTTCATCTAAAAATAGTCACAGGAGACAGGCGATATCACCCATCGTATGATTGGACCTATTACTGAACCAGCTTAAGGAAGGGGGAAAAATTTTTTTACCTTCCTATTTTAAAATGGTACTATAGGAAGAATAATATAGCCTATCTTTCTTTGATCTGGAACTTGACATAAATTCTAGTTGGAGGGATAGTTAAGTTAGTACATACATCTGCCTCCCACATCTAGCAATACTGTCTTTGACTGTCAGGAATTTTTATTTTTATTTTTATATATATAAAAATAAAAATAAAGTGTATATGGTTCCTGTTCTGTATGTATGTATGTGTGTGTGTGTGTATATAAATAAAAATAAAAATAAAAATAAAAATAAAAATAAAAATAAAATATATATGGTTCCTGTTCTGGGAGATGGAACCATACAGGAACCATATATCCCAGAGGAGATATGGAATCTCCCAGAACAGGAACCAGTCACCATCACAGTAGCAGACATCCAACAGTGGGTCAAGAACATGAAAAGCTGGACAGCAGCTTTCTGGCCCAGACATGATCCACACCTACTGGCTAAAGAAACTAACAGCAGTGCATGAACGCCTAGTAGCACAGATGAACCAACTGCTAGCAGCAGGCTCCCACCCAGACTGGCTAACACAAGGAAGGACAGTGCTGATCATGAAAGACCCTCATAAAGGAACAGCACCATCCAACTATCAGCCAATAACCTGCCTCCCCACAATATGGAAAGTTCTATCAGGCATCATACCTGCCAAGCTACAAGACCATATGGGCCAGTACATGAGCACAGCTCAGAAGGGCATTGGGAACAACACCAGAGGATCAAAACACCAGTTACTCAGAGATAGAGCAGTCGCCCGAGACTCAAGGTCTAGGCAGATCAATCTGAGCACAGCCTGGATTGACTACAGGAAAGCCTATGACTCAATGCCGCATACATGGATCTGTGAATGCTTGGCACTATACAAAGTCAACAGGCACTAAGGACCTTCCTCAAGAACTCAATGGGACTGTGGAAGACAACACTGGAAGTCAACTCAAGACAGCTCTCACAAGTGGCCATCAAGTGCGGCATATACCAAGGTGATGCACTGTCCCCACTGCTGTTCTGCATAGGCTTAAACTCCCTCAGCCAGATAATCACAAGGTCTGGATATGGGTACAAGTTTACGAGTGGAATCACCATCAGCCACCTCCTCTACATGGATGACATCAAGCTGTATACTAAGAGTGAACGAGACATCAACTCACTGATCCACCTGACACGGATCTACACCGAGGACATTGGGATGTCATTCGGACTGGAGACAGTCATGTGGCAGGATGATAGTAAAGAGAGGGAAGGTAGTTAAGACCAATGGAGTGGAACTACCAGTGGGTCACATAGCAGACATAGAGGCCAGCTATAAATACCTTGGTGTCCCACAGTCACATGGGAACCATGAGGAGGACGCAAGGAAGACAGCAATGTCCAAGTACCACCAAAGGATAAGACAGGTCTTGAAGAGCCAGCTCAATGGGAAGAACAAGATCCAAGCCATCAACATGTATGCCCTGCCAGTCATCAGATACCCTGCCGGTATAGTGAGCTGGCAAAAGGAGGATATGGAGGCTGCCGACGTGAAGACCCAGAAGCTCCTCACAATGTATGGAGGTTTCCACCCCAAGTCCAACACCCAGAGACTGTACACCAGCCACAAAGAGGGCAGGCAGGGTCTGATGAGTGTCAAAGCCACTGTCCTGGATGAAACCTGGAGTATCCAGGAGTACATCAGTAAGATGGCACCCAAAGATGAGCTGCTGAGAGAATGTCTCAGGCAGCAGCAGACATGGGAGGAAGTTCAAGCGGAGGAAATACCATGGCAAGACAAGCCCCTGCATGAGATGTACTATCGACAGATAGCTGTGGTGGCTGACATTGGGAAATCCTATCAGTGGCTGGAAAGGGCCGGACTAAAAGACAGCACTGAGGCACTGATCATAGCAGCATAAGAACAGGCACTAAGCACCAGATCCATAGAAGCAGGGGTCTACCACACTAGACAGGATCCAAGGTGCAGATTGTGCAAAGAGGCCTCAGAGACAGTCCAACACATAGTGGCAGGGTGTAAGATGGAGGCAGGAACAGCATACACTGAACGGCACAACTAAGTAGCTGGCATTGTGTACAGGAACATCTGCACAACGTATGAGCTAGACCCCCCCCAAGTCCAGATGGGAGATTCCACAGAAGGTTGTGGAGAATAACAGGGCTAAGATCCTGTGGGACTTCCAGATCCAGATAGACAGACAGGTACTGGCCAATCAGCCAGACATTGTTGTAGTAGGAAAGGAGCAGAAGACAGTGGTGGTGATAGATGTATCAGTGCCAAGTGACAGTAACATCAGGAAGAAGGAGCACGAGAAGCTGGAGAAGTACAAGGGCCTAAAGAAGGAAATCGAGAGGATGTGGAAAGTAAAAGCCAAAGTGGTCCCAGTGGTGGTAGGAGCACTTGGGGCCGTGACTCCTAAGCTGGGAGAGTGGCTCCAACAGATCCCAGGAACAACATGAGAGCTCTCTGTGCAGAAGAGTGCAGAGCTAGGAACAGGTAAGATACTGCGCAGAACCCTCAAACTCCCAGGCCTCTGGTAGAGGACCCGAGATTGAGGAAGACACATACCATCCATAGGGGTGAGAGGGGAATTTTTTATATATATATATATATTCAGTCTTTTACCACAAATGGATATTCTTTGTCATTTCCAGCTCAAATCCATTTTTATACACACAGCTGGATATTCCAATTCTCTATTACTATGAAAAACGAAAGCCGTTTTATTTTGGTAAGAAACTCTAATTCCTTCTAGAGTTACTTCTAAAAGCTGGAGATGGAATCTCTTGCTGTACAGTATTATCTCATGTATTCTGCTTAATGTGACCATATGCATAATATCCTTGGGAAGAATGAATGTGAAATATTGCCTCAGAGATTGGGTTGTGAGAATCTTGTTAGATTCTTGCTTTTTTCCTATTTTTTTGTTTAAATCCCACTAAGTCTTCGATGGGGAATCCTAAAAAATCCCTAACTGAACATGATAATGTACAGGGAAACCTTCTGATTACTTCAATTCACTACAAGATTACTATAAGAAACAGTAATAGAGAAAGTGCAAAAAACCCTTAATCCTTAAACTATAGATAATGATGCCTATTATTTCTGCAAATGGAAAATAGTTTAGAGCATATAGGATTTTTTGCTTAGTAGTAATTCAAGGGGGCATTTTAATTTGATGAAGATTTGATTAAAGGATATTTTTGAAACAAAATGTTGAACTGATGTGCTGGATCAGTTTCTTTCGAAGTCCTGGATCAGAATTGTCACTGTGATCAAGATGATTGAAGAGGCTTCTGAGCATGTACATGCTCTTTCCACTGCCAAGAAGTGGCTCCTGCTTAAACATTTGGAGTTGAGTGACTGAAGCAAAACCATTTGATTTTATGATCTGAGATATTGCCCTTGAATCAAGGGACTTTACTGGTGTGTATTAAGGGAATGCCTGAAAGTGGGCCAAAGCTATTTCCTCTAGTGATTTCCTATCTCCTTCTTTTATTACAATGCTATTCTTTTATACACTCGAGTTGCAAAGTACTTTTAAAACAGAAGTGGGTTATCAAGCTACTTCTGCAGTGGATCTGAATTTAATCAGATAGCAATGTTGTTTCTAGAATAAAATACTCTTATGGAGAGAGAGAACTATGAACCAGGCACTAGCATCTATTTTGAAAGCTAACTGCAATTCTAAAGTATAGAATCATAAAGTATAAGAGTTTGGACTGCCTCCCCCCCACCATTTGCATACACCAACACAGATGTTACAAGAGCCTATTGAATTCTTGAAGAATCTTGCCATAGTGTTTCTGAAGCTTTGCAAGGTCAAAATGTAAGCTATGCCTTGCTAATATGAGAAAACACACTTGGCTTTCTCAAAGTATACCTCAAAGTATACCACATTCTATGAGAATCATGTGGATCAATATGAAGTAATAGCTTTGATTGTGCTTTGTCTAGGCCTTTAGTTATAGGTATTATGAAATGGGGCCTCCCATAGCACCAGTGTTTCTCAACCTTGGCAACTTTAAGATAAGTGGACTTCAACTCCCGGAATTCCACAGACAGCCATGCTGACTGGGGAATTCTGGGAGGTGAAGTCCACCCATCTTAAATTTGCCAAGGTTGAGAAACACTGCACAGCACCAATTCTGTCATGGTATTTATATTACAATAGGACAGTAATCAGATGTATGTGTTCTGGAAGTTCAAAAATGAAGGTATAATTAATAAACAATGCCATTTATTAACTAAGTTTTGAAATTAATGGTATAAGGCAAGCAGATAAGAAGCATTTGACAATTTATGGGAATTGTAGCACCAGAGTGCTTCCAGAAATGCTGGTAAAACCATATTTGGCCTACTCAGCACTCTTACTTCTCCTTTGTTCCATTTTATAAGATCCTTTCAAAAACACTTTCTGTGATTTTAGCAGCACTGTACAATGTTTCTCCACAGATATTGTTTTCAGAGGAGATTGCTTAAAGAGAAAGCTTTACATTTTGTCTTTAAAAAATAAAAAAAAAGTATGAGTATTCCTTACTATATTGTTATTGCTGTATTGCAGGGAGTGGGGGAATTTCTCCATAAAAGTGCAAATTACAAGAAGTGGCATTTTAGAATTTATTTCCCTTTTTTACAATTTGTTTAGTTTTGATTTGGTAGTACAGGCTGTGGGATTCCTACCTGCCCCACAAACTGATGCTAAGCAGAAGATGCCAACTTAACTCATCCCATAAATAGACAGGTGGCTGCTATAAAACTACTATGCAGCTGCACCAAGGCAGGAAGGCAAGCCAGGGGTATAATATTCAAAGAAGTTTTGGGAAAACAGGATTGAGAGGCCCCACTCTTTGCCCTGAGCTCAGCTCTTGCTGCTACATGGAAGATGGGCTTTTTTTGTGGAAACCCACCTTGAGTGGTGCTTCATCACCTTTCTGTTCTAGTACAGAGCTACAAACTCTGCTAACATTTAAAGTCTCTAGCTTTCTATTTTTTTTTCCTGTTTGCAATGAGTGCTTTGACACCTATTCAATAATAATAATTTTTTTAAAAAACCCTTCTTCAGTTTAAGATATTAAACTGACTCAAATTTCCAGCTGTGATTCAAAAAGTCAGCAAATTGGAAATAAAACACTTAATTACCACTTGACCTGAACTGTAAAGGCTTTACTGAGCTTTATAAACATTCTTTCAAGTTGTACCAATTTAAATACTATATTTGGGTCAAATTTCATCTATTTGTCACCAAACTTTGTACATTTCTAGAACTGACCCAGACCTTCATATATACCAGGTTTTAGAGAGCACAGCTCTCTGAATTATTGCAGTGGTGAGGATTGATTTTAAATTTTGACTGTTTAGTTGCTTGTGTAAGGAGGGGGAGAATGAAATAAAATGTTAATAGGCATAGTAAATAAAAGCTAGGGAACTGTGAGGAACAGTCAGTGAATAGAAGAACAGATGTAGGAAGAAAGAGCTAAAGGCAAGACAGATATCATTAGCAAGACAGATGTCATTTGGCATGCCACTATCAAGTTGGCTACTGTACACCTTCCTAGTTGTCAGGCTTCACAATAGTAGAGCTTCCATACACATTTCACCAGTGTAATATAATGCCTTTGCAGCTCTTTAAAGTTACCTTTTAACTTTTTAAAAAGGACATTTGCAACATTATACCAAGCTGCCGTTGCACATCAAATGGTAGACTTTCAGCATGATGCTTAACCATGTTTCCATACCATATAATAGTCTGCCACACGCATCACTCAAAATGTGCCACTTTGCATTGGCTGACTGGCATCTGGAAAAAGCATGTGAAAGCTGAGAATGCTGCCAATGCAGCCCAAATTAATACATATTCATTCACAAACCAAATCTAGCTAATTACATTACATTAGCACTTTCAAAATTGCCTGATCTTGCTTCAACAGCTTGGAATTGCTCTGAGCCTATAAGAAATGAAAAGAAGTCAAAGTGAATTAAAAAATTGGGCATATGGAGCTTGGCATACATCAGAGTAGATGACTTTTTGAAAACCACTAGAGCATGGCACATTTAATCTATTTGCTAATGAATAATACAGTGCAATTTAAAACCTTCCACACTAGTGTTTAGTAGCCACTGACAAAAGAATAAAAATAGTGTGACCCCAAAAAGAGCTTTCAATTTGCTTTTGTTAAGATGAGGGTTTACTCTTTCATTAGTTCATGCTTCAGTCTAAATTTTATTCATGATTTCTTTAAACTCAAGTACATTCCAAATAAGCCTCATTTATAGAAAATAGAATATGGGAAATGTTCCAGAAATAGAAAATTCACCAGCAGTACCCTAGATACACTTTCCAATATCTGTTGTCTCAAAGGTTACTGATGGCTGAGACGTTATTGGGATGGTGGGTAATTAATGCAATATTCATAGCAGAGCACCTTTTTGTATAAGGTTATTATGAGACCCAATCTGATTAATCTAAGCAGAGAGAAATAAAAAGTCCTGCAAGATACTATGACACCCTGCAAAGGATGAAAGAACTAGAGATGTGGGAAGCATTTTCTCCACTCCTTCCAGTCAAAGGATAGTCTAGGAAGAAAGAGAAGAATATCAGAAGTGAATAACTGGCTATGCAGAAGTTGCCAACAGGAACAATTTGGATTCTTTAACAATGGAAAACATTTCTAAGACTCCTAGCAAGAGAAGGGCTGCACCTTATAAGAACTGTGCTTGGAAGGCATCTTGCACACCTGATCCAGAAGGTTTCAAACTGAATCCTGTGTGGGAGAAAGAAGAAAGCACAGGTGTGATGTCAGGTATTGAGAATAGGATTGGGAGGGGTACACAAGATGTGAAGGTGCCCAAGATAGGAAGAAATTAGGTGAAGCTCTGTGACCCAAGGAATCTATACAATTGTAGAGACTATGGGGAACAAACAGGAAGAATTAGAAGTCTTAATGCAGGAAGGCAAATACCTAGTAAGCATTACTGAACTTAGAAGGAATGAAACTCATGAGTAGAATGCAAAGGATACAACTTGCATGAAAAGAAATAGGTCAGACAAAAGGGAGGAGGAGTGGAATTATGTGTGAAAGAAATGCACACTTGTGTTGGAATCAGGAAGTTGAGAGGATTTGGATAAGAATACAAGGGGTAGGGGAAATGGTAGACATTCTAGAGGGAGGGTGGAGGTGTTATACACTGCCAAACCAGTCTGGATAATAACCATCTGGACTAGATTACATAACGTTAAGGGAGAAGAGATGTGGTAATAAGGGGATACTTTAAGTACTCCATATTTCCATGTGTTGGAAAGATAACACAGCTAAGCCTTCAAAGCCCACAAAATAGTTCAGTTGTCTTACTGGCTGTTTAATTTTCCAGAAACCTGAAGAAGAGACAAGGGATTGGCTGTCTTGAGATCTGATCCTAACCAGTAGGGAAAATTTGGCTGAAGAGGTAACAGAAGTGAGGACTTTGGGAAGAAGTGTCCATGTAATCTTGGAGTTCAAGTGAAGAAACTAGTTGACATTTATTGCCTGTGTGTCTTTATGTCTCTGTTGATTGTATGAATCATTTAAAACTATCTTGGGTCATGAAAATAATTGGGAGAGAAAAGGACAGAGTCCAGTAAGAAAATCTTAACAAATAAAATAAATGAAAGCCACAGTCAAGGAAGGCTTGCAGGGCACACCAACCAAGGAGACAAGAACTTTATTCTCTACCACCATAGAATAAAACAATACTCGTAAACACCTGATTCCACCCAAATACTAAGTCTAATACCAGTTACTATGATAAAGAACAAGCTTCCTCAGTGACTTATTATTTGGCTCCATTAATTCTTACAAAAGATGAAAGCTCTTATGGCATGTTGATGTGACCCAATACTTAGATACTCAATTCTGTCAATATTCCTATTATATATGCAATATCCTAAGCACAACTGGCAATACCCAAACATAGATTTATTACTTTGTCTACTATTTTGTGATAACTGGGGTTCTGAGATTCCTCTGAATTGATTGTGCCTGAGTTAAATGCCCTATTTTCCAACGTATGCATGGTTTCTTTATTTGTAGATAAATGCTTGTTTTGGATCAACAGACAGTTCTGAAGCTTTTTAGTCAAAAGTACTTCAATGACAAAACAGGAGTTCCCAAAATAAGCTACACAAAGAAGGATATTTTGTAATGGAGTGCATATTTCTGTTTCATATATTTATTAAATTGTGAACTTGTAAGTAACTCCTACTAGGTAAAGACTTAAAGGAATGACTGAGTGACATTGTTCCACGTTTCCAAAAAAATGTAATCCTTCTACTTATGATTTTTTTTTAAAAAAGAAAGTTTTTACAAAGTCATACTTCATTCTTGTTCATTCTGAGCCGCTTTCAGCTTGCTGAACAAGGTTAAATCTCTAAGTTGTTTAAAATGAAGGTTTGCCCATAAGCATAGTTTGTTTTAGTACTCACAACAGTGGATTTTTTTACTGAAATATAAGCATTGTGAATTTCAATTACATAGAGAAAAATTGCTCTAGAGATCTGACATGTTTATGAAAATATGAGAAAGCTACTTCTTCTTATATATGACCAGTGAAATTAACACCAAAAAGGTAAAGTTAAAAATCAATATCAATAATTCATTCCTGCAGATTGAAAATGAGAGATTCATCATACCTGACATTGTGCAAGCCAGAATTGAGCAATTTTTCCCAACCAAAAAATCGCTCAGTTAATTAACTTCAGTCATCCTGACACGCTCGCTTCCTTTCTTGGCAATGTTACTTCTGGCTCTGGGCTCTGGGGAAGTACAAAACTGCTGGTTGTGCAAAATTGCTTGGTGGCTATAGAGGGATGGATAAATTGGCCATTGGAGAACAATTTAAATCCAATTCCTTGTGACCCTCAAGCAAAATTAATTTTGAAGTCTCTTGGCCTCAAGAGATATAGAAGAATGAACAAATAAATTGGCCCCAAGGGGTATAGGAGAATGAACATAAATCATATACATTTAGAGCTTTTCCTTCTTAATCCCCTAAATGTGTTACATTTATTTCATATACATTTAGAGCTCCTTTCCCTCTTATCTCTCTAAATGTGTTACCTTTATTTCATGAAAAACTGCCTCCAAGAGCACACCTGCCACCAGCTAGGACCAGGTGCCATTTGACTCTTCCCTTCCAAGAATGTTTGCCATAAGGAGCTGCTCATGTGGATGCGTTAGCAGGAGGAGTAAGCTCCTTATGATGTAAGGGCCTCTCCACTGGGTTGACTAGGAGCAAGTGTCTCTTCTCTCTTCCTATGCAAGAACTGCTTCATAACTTGACTGTTCAAGAACTATCTCCTCCAAAAGCCATTCCCATTTATCATTATCTCAAATCACTAATTTTGGTAAAACACTAATTGCCTTTTAATTATTTTGCCTTGCAAAGTTCTTTATATCACTATATATATATATATAGTGATATAAAGAACATATATATATGTGTGTGTGTGTATAGTAAGAAAGATATAGTAATCTGTGTTTCTTGTTCAAATGGTGACATACTAGTTAGCTTGAATAAATATACATAAATAACATTATTTCAGTTAAACTGCTGGGTAGGGGGAAGAGATACTTGGGATTCACTTCCAAATATATAGTGATGAGATAGGCAGTGCTGTAAAGCACTATTTCAGCAATATGTTTCTGCATGATGCTAAATCTCTAGTCCAGTGTTTCTCAACCTTGGCAACTTGAAGATGTGTGGACTTCAACTCCCAGAATTCCCCAGCCAGCATGCTTCTAGTCTTTTAACAACCCAGGGGTTGAAGGCATCAGAGGAGGAGAGGAACTGCCTTCTCTTGAATCAGAGGTCATGGCACTTGATAATAGTGAATAATAGTGATCCAGCAAACTGTCAGCAGATCGTCTACTACCAAGAAAGGATACACACTTTGGGACCAATGGCAGCATGCTTGAAGACCATGCTACACAAGCCGTGGGCCAGCAGTGGGAAGAAGAGCAGGCATCTTTCATATCTGAGATGCTTTTGTACCACCTTGGATGTCATCCTCCTCTGGTAGCAACAGGCAGCCTGTGTTGCCAACTAGAAGCAAATACTTGCTCTTAAGCAAATCAGGATGTCTGCAAAGAGGTTGAAGCCAGGGGTTAAGCAGCAGGAAGTCCAAAGGTGTCAAGCATGATGCATGTTATCACAGTGAAGATGGCTTGGGATGAATAGCTGTTCAGCATAGTGGAGAATGTTGGATTCTAGTACCTCCTAACTACAGTTCCATTCATGTGCCGCATTTAGCAGGCAGGTGGTACCTTCCTTATATCATCAATGCAGCAAGGAAGTGTCAGTATTTTTGTAACCATCAGGCCCCAACACTTACATACCCACTTTATATATTTAGTTCAGTTGAGGTGGAGTGCACACGTCTCACCTCTGCCTCACCATGCATTAGTAGGGGCAGGGTAAAAAAAAAAAAAGTCTATTGCTGTAGGATTTCATGGTACATGACCTATGCCAAACTGCTGTGGCTCATGTGGCAGTTGAGGTATACATGGACATGAATCATATGTTGAAAGCTGGTTCTCTGGCCAGCCAAATCTCAATCATGATCACAGACAGGAGATCGAATATTAAGTGAGTACATCAGGTACAGTTTGTTGGCATCAGCTGCATTAGACACAAACTATGTCTGATTGTATGGGATGGTTTTGGTCTGGAAGGGACCAATACCAGGAACATTACAGTTGGCACCAAGGTTACTGTCAGTGCTCTTAGAGAAAGTCCCATGGTTGTTTTGGTTATTTCCACTAGAATAAGAAGGGGAGGAAGTGTTAAACCAGTGCAGGGTCATATTTGACCTACCTCAAAACCTGGTCCCTCAGATTGTCCCTATTCAGTGGAATTCCATCTACCTGTCAAAGAAACTGGGCTTTGAGCATGGTAGAGCCTTGACATTTCACATAGGAGCTGTGCAGCAGCTGAAGTCCTCGGGTTCTGAGCAAACATTATCCTGATCCATTTTGGGGCATCCATCGGTGAAGTCTAGCTAGCCTTGACAATAGCTGTTTTTTTCCCTCCCTAATCCCAAAAGAAAGTGTTCTCCAGGACAGGGGATGGGGTGATATCTCATTGCTTAAGTACCTTGGACACTGACTAGAACACATCTTCCTTAAGATGAACCTCCCCTTGCTAGATGTCCCCAGTCTGCTACTGGAGGGAACTAAAGGCTAGACTCTCACCTGATTCTGTTCATCTCCTTCACACTCTTGATACAGTCCCAGACACATTTTGCTGCAAAGGTATCTTTGAACTTTTTGGTTTGATCTATTTGCTACAGTTTTTCTGTAGCACTTCAAATATAAAAGGAAGGGTTGTTTTGTAAAGTAAGGTCGTGTGCATGACTCATGAATAATCTTTTCTTTTGTTTGCTGAGTACTGTAAACGTAAAGTAGTACAACATAATGTCAATGTAATTCACAGGATATAAATGCTGATTGTCTGATTTTTTTGTGTTTCCAGGGTGGGACTTCTCTCCTGGGCCTTCCCTCCCTCCCTCCCTTTTCATTCTATCAGGTGCAAACTGCAATTCTTGGCGGGAGGGGGAGGGGGTGAATTTATTTTTGAGAGCAAGCGAGGGGAAAAAAAAGTAAATCTGCAGCTGAACCTTTAAAAACTGGAATAGAGAGAGACCCAATCCATATTCCAGACTGTCTGAAAGGTTAGATGTAGACCTAGACAACAGAGATTTAGAAGAGAGGTTCATTTCAAAATATTAATGTAGTATTTTCTGCCAGAAAGTCCTCCTGCCCTGGAAGAAATCATTCAGTGATTATCTTGTGTGATGATCAAAAATCTCAGAACAAGTCTATTTCTCCTCACATTTCAATTATACACATATTCCCAGGGCAAATGGTTACAATATTCTAAAGTCAAGGAAGACTTTTCTGTGTCTCTGTGCTGCCATCTAGTGATCCTCTAGACTCTTGTAGCTCAAAAGGCTTGTTCTGAATCTCACTGTATGCTACGGCCAGAACACCCCAAAAAGTTTCAGGCTTTTGTTTTGTTTCATACAGTCAGCCTGGAATGGGGTGACAGAACTTTTAGAACTCATTTTCCATTCTGTGGACACCCTTATTCTATTTTAAGGCCAATGCTCTAAACTCTTAAATAATTAACATTTGTGACCATGGAGGTCAGAGGCAGAGAGGGGTCATGGGGCACATGACAAGATGTGCACTGGAGGTATGTTGTCCTTTTGGTGTCATTGTGGTTTTTTGCAGATGCTGCTGCCTGTGGCAACTTCTCTGTTGCTCCCAAATCAAAATTTCTATACTACATTAAAAAAAAAAATCCCTCCCAAGGATGCTTTGATTCTGCTAACATTCTGAATTACTCCAGTACATGATCTTTTCCAAACAAGGGTATGAGACTCTACTCAAAGTCTTAGGATCTCCGGTGAGGGGTGAATAGGGGGAGCCATAAAAAATACTAGTAGACAAAAAACTGTACTCCATGCCCTGAATCCCACAATTCGACACTCTTTTGCTACATCTTTTTTTTACTAATGCAAAACTCCATCTAGGTTCCCTAGAGATACTTTGACTAAGCAGCAAATTCCAGTTTCACATTAGGCTATGCTGCTTTATTGTCTAATTATCTGTAATTAAAATGATTAAATTAAGTAGTTTCAGAATTTAATCATCCATTGTTATTAATTTGCATAGCAAACACACGTTTTGACAGGGAGAAAAGTTTTCAACTGTATTTTGATCCCCTGAACAGAATTTAAATTAATGTAATACATCAAAGAGATTCTTTCACCACTTCAGCATCTATTGGCAAATGTCACCATTTTGATGCATGTTAAATATTCCTTGTTAAAAGTCAGAAATGGCAATGCTAAAGTGAGTCTATAATAGCCAATTATTTTTATGTTTATGACTGTCTCAGGATACAATAGCTACATTACTTCCAAATGTGGTTTATCTGATTCTATTGATAGAACTTGGGGAGAAGTAGTTTTTCATATGCTGCAGGAAAAGTAACTTTTTAGAACAAGTTATTCATCCAGTCTGAAGCTGACTGCATGAAAAATTTAGTTTGGCTGAAGTCTGACTCTCCACTGTGAATGGGTGGCTATTAATGGGTGGCCTTGGATCTGATTGCTTCTATGTGGTTACTTTGTTCATTGATCCTAGGGAGTTCCCTGGCTTTCAAAGGAGCTTTGGAAAATAAAACAACGGAAAAGACACCTAGAACACCAGAAAGATGAAGAAGAAATCCAACCAGGCACATGTAAGAGTCCTCATTAGGGATTACATCATGGCAGTAAAAGAGCAAAACTTTTTTTTTAAAAAAAATATTCTTATCCTGTCCTTAGATAGCAACCCAGTGACCCATCTTAAGGTGATCTATTCCTTGCTGGGGAAGGGAGAGACACAAGAACATCTACAGGGCTGCTGTGAGAAATATTCTAGGCAACTATCACATAAACTCACTTGAACCTACTGGGTAGGTCTGGTTGAGTTGACTGAGGCATCAAGTTGAATGATGCCATCAAGATCTTGCCCTTAGAGGCTATTGGGGTCTGGATCAGGAGCAGGCTGACAAGACTGTGGTTGTGAGTTCCTGGTTCTTCTGGTGCTGTGGATTTACCATTTTTAATTTAGAATGAGGTTGCACTTCCTCAGACAGAACTAGTGTGTAGTTTGAAGATCCTTCTGGATTCACAGTTCCTGCCTGAAGAGATGGTGACTGCTGTGGAACAGTGGGCCCTTGTATAGATCTGTCTGTAAGATAGTTGCATCCTTTCCTGGTCTGAGAGTAATTTCCCATACTTAATCATGCCTAGATCAACTTATATGTGGACTATTACAATGTGATCTACTTGAGGCTACCTTTGAAGACTACTTGGAAGCTACAACTGGCCCAGAATATGGTGCAATGAGTGGTTATGGGTGTACCTCAATATGTCCATGTAATACCTCCATTGCTACTCTGGATTCCTAGTCTACGATAAATTATTGCTAGTCGTACATTTCCATAGTGTTCCAAGTCAAATGCTAAAATTGCATTTAATGCTGATATTTCAGGTGAAGGGTGGAGTAAAACCATCAGTATTACATTCACAGCAAGTCCTAAAATAACAATCTTATTTTGCTGTAATCTTTACCATGTTTAGATCTACAGCTGTTATATCTAAAATTAGCATTCAAACCTGCCACTGATTTAGTTTGGAAATATTTCAGCTCTCGTGCAAGGTTCAGATAACAAATTTATGTCAACTCTAAAAATTACCTTACGTTCTTCCTTCCTAGGAAACACATCATCATAATTGCTTTCACATAGGAAAACAGGATAACTATTGACCTGTATTCTCTTGTACAACACCTTGATCTCCAAAACTGGGAGAAGTCTATGGATCAAGAAAAATTAAAATCCCCAATCTTAAAATTGCATCCACTATTTGTTAGTCAAACCATAATTCTCTCAGTCTCATTCATCTTCCCATCCACAATGTTAAAACAACAACAACCCACCTTACAGACTTAAGAGGTACATTAACTGTGATGACTTTGCTTATTAAAACAATGACAACTTATTTCAGGCTCAGACAAAAACCTGAAAAAAGTTGGGCTCTGCTGAAGGACTGAAGCACTTCTTCCAAATCATTTTCAAACCATGGAGAGTCAGAATAACTTCTATATATAAACATGGTAGACACATGCAGTCCTAGGCCAAACATATTCTCCTTAAATGATGCTTGCTAAATGATTCACCATTGCAGGTCTCAGCTCAAATCGCTTTAAAAATGCATTTAAATGCAAAATATGTTTGGAATGTGAAAATATATTTGAACATAGTTTTTCATTCTGACTTTTTAAAGGGGAGATTCAGAAATAGGAGAGAATGGGTTATATCCATAATACCAATTCATCCATCTCAATTTGGGATTGAACCCTCATATTTGACATAAATTATATGCACCATTTTCTGTGAGAATGTTAGGTAAATTATAAGACTATTACAAATTATCTGTGCATCTGTGTAGGAAGCGCAAACCCCTTTACTGCAACTTTTCAAGCATTTTTCCATGTATCAACTAAGAAGCAGATTCTAATTTAGCATCTATTAATCTCACATAAAAAGTTCATGTGGTGAAGGGAAACACCAGTGTCTTCAGGAGTAAACCTACTGTCAATCTTACCAGGTAAACCAGACAGGAAACATGACCAGATAAGCTAATTCTACTTTATCATAAAGCTACATTAATAGAATCTTGCAAGTCTGAAACTACAGTTCTCCCACTGTCTCCTTTACAGCCAGAGGAACTAAGAAGGGTGCCTTCTGAGCCTCTTGCCCCGCCCACTATCCAGCTGCAGGCTATGCTGTCTCTTATCTGACCATTCCCTAGGCAGCATCTCTTTGCCCTGTTTCCCAAGGTCTTTCCCACATACCATTACATCTACATACCAAGGAAGAAGTATTCATAGGCTCAGTGCCTAGAACAGCCTTTCTCAGCTGGGTTCCATGTAGCCCTAGGGTTTTGCGAGATAAATAAAAATAAACTTTTTTTTTAAACTCCACACACTGCACAGTGTTAGTGTGTGAAGTTCTTTCCACCATTTGCAGTGGTGGGAAGAAACTCTGCTGCAAGACTTTTTGCTGAGCCCCATAAAATTCCCCCAGCCCTTCAGAGAGAAATTACCTGCCCTGAATGGGCTTCTTGCCAGTCCCTCAGTGGAATGCCAGCTGGAAGGTAGCAGGATTTCCTAAACTTCAGTGGTGCTGGTGTTCAAGACTTGTTTGTTGGAGAGGGGAAGACCTGGTAAATGTAGCCTTCTACAAAAGGCAAAAGCCAGCCCACAACCCATGAGCTGCGTTCTGCCCTCAACTCTCTGGTTCTAGGCTGTCTGGGTTGGATTTTCTCTTTTGTTAAAAGTACAGTTTGATTTATAGTTTGACAGCCCAAAACTTCAAAAAGGCTGCATTTGTTTAAAAGCCCTTTCCCAGAGAGTTTAAAAGTATGTTTTTAGTTTGGCTTCCTGCATTCACAGCTGGTTGCCTGCTCCCAGCCTCTCCACCAAGGAATGACCTGCCAAGCTATGTCTGCATTGATGCATATCATAACCATGTATACATTTAAACCCACAATTCATTTGCCTAGTTCCTGTCTGCTACATCAAGCATAAAGATAAGGTCTACTACAAGTTGCACTCAAAACATCCATGTAGTTTTCTTGGCAGCAATATGGAAGTGGTTTGCTACTATTGTCTTTCAATATGTTTTCTCACCCCCCCCCCCCCCCGCCCGCCCAGGCTAGCTTACAGCCCTGATATTCTTTGCTTAGCTTCTGAACTGAGACACGTTTGGCCAGGTGCTGCCACCTGCTGGGACACATCAAACCTAGGTCTTATTATACAAGTTCCTGGCAGATCATAATCAGTTTGTAACTAATATGTATAGAAGTAAGCAGCAGCTTCCAGATAACTAATCTGACCTAGTGGCTGATACAATTATACAGTGAGAAAGCCACTGAGTGGGTGGCTTATATGATACCTAAATGTTCTGGTTCTGGCCATCGTAAGACTAGCACAAGCAGCTGATACAGTACTTTAAGAGTGTACCTTAAGGCTTATTGGATTCACTCTGGTAAGCTCACACAGTATTATTTCCCACTTCTGCTGATTCATTCTGAATCACAGAAAGCTCAGGAGGAATGGCATGCAGAGAGTATGTCTTCCCTTCTGCCTATGCCAGTAAGAGGATTTCTTTTCTTCTCTTTTCTTCCCTTAAACTAACCTGTAAAAATAATGTTGGTATTTATTTATTTATCTATTTTATCTATTAATCAAATTTATATGGCTGCCCATCTCACAAGAAGTGACTCTGGGTGGTATTACCCTTGCCCTGAAAGGACAATCCTACTTGATGCTGCAGAAAACTCCAGAAAGTCCAAAACATTTATAGAATCCTAGAACTGGAAGAATCCATTCTAACTATCAAGTCAACCTCCTGCTCAGTGCAGAAGTCCAAATTAAAACAACCCCAACAGGTGGCTGTCTAGACTCAGCTTGAGGAAACCCAGTGAAACTCAGAAATCCACCTAGGTAAGTAATTGTAATTCAGCTGAATCCATTTTCCTGTATTATTCCATGCTCTTGACTCTGAAATGATGGAGAACAGATTTGGCTTTCTATATGACTTACTTTCTGGTATTTGAAGTTGTTCTTTTATATCCTGACTCTTGTTCCTAGCAGGACAAATTAGAAGCAGTTGCTCCTGTTTTCATTTCCTCTGTTAAGGTCCCCCCCCCCCCCCCAACCTTAACTATGCAAGCAATGGGAGAGCAATTAATGGCACCAGCCCAAGGGTTGCCCTCAATGTCTTTTATTTTAAAATCTATATTCTACCCTTCAAAACTGAAGGGACAGCTTATAACACATAACCATATACAGCATACAGACATAAATATCCACTGAAGAAAGATACCCTATATGAACAATAACAGCTAAAGGCGTTCAGTTCCAAAGTTATACAGGCCAAACTGCTCACTGAATGCTGAACATGGTGAGATGATTTTGTGATGTTTTATTAAGTGTGTGACACTGAGTCTTCTTTCACAACTGCTTTATGGCTTTCTGTAACTATAAAAACTTCCATTCAGTCAACATTTCATCTGCATTTCCTTCAACTAAGCTCTAAGGTGACAGTTTCTTTCTTTATTATTGACTGGTATTGTCCACCAATACCAGCATTTCCATTGGAAGTGGAAGTTGATTGTTCCTCAGCATCTGATTCTCAGAAATGGAACCATTTTCTTTCCTTCTTTCAGAAGTTTGAAGACAAACTCTTTGATCCATATTTGCTGTCATCTATACCACTAAAATAAATAAAACTTGAGCAAAAAAGAAGGCAGCCTGGTTCTATACTTCAAAGATATTTTCTCTTAATTGTTTACAACCCAGTTCTCTGCTTGTTTATTCAGATTTAAGTTTCACAGCATTCAATGGTACTTAAAGTGTGTAAATAATTAGACACTTAGCCTTTAACATTTATGTATTCACAAATTTCATATGCTTTTATTCATTAATTTATAGTGGCAGGGAAGGCAACCACAATAAACTAAGATCCAGAGGGGAGATCCACTAGGATCTAAGAATTGTTTTGTGCATCAGAGAAGAACATATCTAGTTTAGTATTTCATTTCTAAACTTAGGAATTCAAAGGAAGAGGCAGATGGGAAGATGCATTGTGACATCATAATGAAAACCATGTGATTTATGTACTTGCACCCCACGTCATGATACAAGCATGTGAGACTGGGATTTGTGTTGTGATTTCACAAAGCACATTTCATCATTTTTGATCATTATAGTTTGTACGATTCCTATGGTTCCAAGACTGTTAGGCAGATGGAACATATGGATTCCAGAACTTCTAACATTCCATGAGTTGGTTTAACCAACTTTTTGAAGAACATAAATCAAGATGTGGCAAGTTCAAGCTTTTTCCAATTAATTTCTGTCACAATCATTGACACAGCTATTAATAATTTATAATGCAAACAGTTGTTTCCTTTTTTGATTAACTAGTTGTTTAAAATGATTTATTGGGTCTGCAACCCTATATCTAATTGCCACACTGATTCAGAGGGACAGAGTTTACCTTTGAGAAGGTATGTATACAACTGCATGGATAGAATTTTTATGGCCACTAGAGGGAGCTCGCTGTTTGCACATGGCTTATAGACACAAAAGGAACACACTTTTTGTGCTTCTTTTCCTAATATCCATGTATCAGTACAGTGAAAGTTTTATTAGAAGAAAACACTGTTGTTCCTTTATAAACAGCAGTGCATTTAATACTAACATGCAAAGCTGTGGTCTTGTTAAAGCAGATAAAGAAAATGTACATTCTTTAAATATAAAGAAGATCAAGCTAACGACAACAGGTAGAACAACCAGATTGGAAGGACTGATAATGAAGCTCAAGCTCAGATACTTTGGTCACCTAATGCGAAGAGAGGAGTCTTTGGAAAAGACCCTGATTCTGGGAAAGATTGAAGGAAAAAGGAGAAGGGGATGGCAGAGGATGAGATGGTTAGATGGCATCACTGAAGCAATGAGCATGAAACTGAGCAAACTCAGGGAGGCAGCAAAGGACAGGAAGGCCTGGCGCGATGTGGTTCATGGGGTCACGAAGAGTCGGACTCGACTTAACGACTGAACAGCAACAAAAGAACATCCAGCCTTAGAAGTGGCAATGAAGATATCAAAGTATTGGATAACTTCTGCCTTTTAGAATCAAGCATCAACAGTAAAGGAACAAGCAGTCAAGAAATATGCCACAGACTAACGCTCGGTAGAGCAGCCATGAAGGCCTTGGAAAAGAGATTCAGGTGCTGTGAATATGTCAATCAATCAGTCACATCTACAAAACTATACCAAAATGTACTGGCACTTAAAGTCAGCTGCACTTTCTATCCTAATATCAAATCAGCTTCTTAGATTCATGAGTTTTGTAAATTTTGAGTGTTATAATACTTACTTTGCTTTTTATTCATTTATTCATTTATTTATTTATTTATGTGTTGATTGATTATGTGCTGTCAAATTGTTTTTGACTCCTAGTGACCACATAGATTTTCTCCATGACAATCTATCCCTAACCTGGTTGTTCAGACCTTCCAATGGTGCACTCATCACCACTGTAACCGAGTCCATCCATCCACAGTATTCTCAGGAGTCTTCTTCAACACACACACAAAAAAACTATCATATGGATGACCAAGATAATTCTTTCAAGGATGTCCTGAGTCATCCTGAGGGCTCTGACAAACCCAACGGAAATTCATGGTGCCTTGAACAAATCAAACAGATGTGCATGAACTATTCTGTGTGGTTTTCACTTCTGGGGATAGCTAACACTATCTGTTTTGCTTTCTAGAACATTTAGTTTTTTTTCCCCCCAAAACCAAGTTTTTCCATCTCATTTTTACATAAATGTCCATATTTTTAAAAACAAACAAAAACCATGAAAAGTTCTATGTATTTTTAATGTAGATTGTTTGCAAGTATTTGTATATGTGTGTTTTCATCTAATTTTCCCTATCGTACACATTTTGTACTGATTTTTAAATTAGCATAAAAATAGTATAAAAAATTCAGGAAAATATGAGGCCTCAGAATAACTCTGTTCCACTTTGCATGTTGGTTTCGGAAATATAACTTTGGTTAGCCTTAAAAGATAAACCAAACCAATATTCACTCTATTCAGTCCTTAAATTGTGAATACTATAGCTTATTAGTCTAAAGCACCAGCAGTTAATTTATTACTCTGATTTTTCTCAGTAAGAAACACCTGTTACATCTAGAATGTTCCAATCTCATAAACCGAATCATATTCATATATATATATATATATATATATATATATATATATATATATATATATATATATAATATATATAATATATATATATAT
Organism: Python bivittatus; assembly: GCF_059951505.1. Classification (NCBI taxonomy): domain Eukaryota; kingdom Metazoa; phylum Chordata; class Lepidosauria; order Squamata; family Pythonidae; genus Python; species Python bivittatus. Next base: position 46,967,731 of record NW_028277075.1, on the reverse strand, counting down.
ATATATATATATGATATCATATATATATTCTTGGATGGAAGTCTCAGTTTGTTCAGCTTCCAAATTATGCACAGCACATTAGCCATCAAATAAGTTACTTTGTTCATTGATCTTGCATGTAGAAAGTTGATCAGAAATCTGTTGTCTCCATGCAAACTTAATTCTGATATGCAAAAAGCAAGTTGGCTTAATTATTTAAAATTTGGATGATGTCTAAATTATATAAAGAAAATGGTTGATTGATTTATAAATAACCCATAATGTACTGTTCATTAAAATTAAATACCCAGCAATGCAAGCAACAGATTTTCTATCAGAATCAGAAAATGGTAATTATTACCTAATTTTACTTTTTTAGTTGCAAACAAATGCAAACATAAACAATTACACCAGTTAACCTGCTTGCAAAGTTGTTCAGGAAATACCTATTTCAAAATGGGTTAATTAGATGTAAATTAGTTATTGAAACTGGCCTTTTAAATCCACCCTCTTGAGACTACCATTAGCCACAGTAGTTGCGCCCTTCAATTAGAGCAGCTTAAACCAGCCGAGAATGGATGAAGCCATTAAGAGAAGATAATTCCCAAGAACTCAGCATTCCCAAGCAATACATTTTCTGCCAAAGCCAGCAAGTACTATCTGCAATTAATTTGAATCTTGCTACTCTCAAAATTACAGATTTTGGTAAACTTGTTGTTTAAAAATTACAGATCAGTACAGGAAATGGGACACAATTCCAGGATCCCCCTCCTCTTTACTGAAGGCAGTTTCAATAGCAAAAACCTATTTGAAGTATCAGCCAAGAAAACGAACAAATGGATAATCAAACAAATGAACCCAGAATTCTCACTTGAGGCACAAATGACCAGGCTCAAATTGTCCTCCTTTGGACACATTATGGGAAGACCCAACTCTCTGGAGAAGGCTCTAATGCTGGAAAAAATGGAAGGAAAGAGGAGAGGAAGAAGACAACCAGCAGCAAGGTGGATGTACTCAGTTACAGTGGTGATGGGTGTACCATTGGAAGAGCTGAAAGGCCAGGTTAGGGACAAATCGTCATGGAGAAAATCTATGTGGCCACTAAGAGCCAACAAGAACTTGATGGCACACAATCAATCAATCAATCTGAACTAACATTTGGGCAACATCACAAATTCCAGTACTAAAAACTACAGCTGCAAGGAAAACAACTTTATATGCATCATCACTTACTCCTTATCATTTGTTTGCTTGTTTGCTTCTTTGCCAGAAGACCTCAGTAGAACTTTCAATAGCACATTCATTTGCATGCACTATTTCTCCAAAATTCCAGTCATGAAACATATCTAGGTTCAAAGCTAGGTTTCTGCAATAAGAAATGTCAACACAAACTGTCTATACTAGCTAGATTTCTATGCCATTAAATTATTTGATTGTCTTCAAGTTGTATGAATTTCATAATAACTTGGATCCTTGTAGGACGTGCATCTCTGTTAAGGTCTCTTGGGCTGTGTGCTGAAAATATAGTTTAAGGTTTGTTTGTTTGTTTGTTTGTTTGTTTGTCTTAAGGTGCTTCTGTTTATAGTATTTCATCATTTCTTTGGTTGGGATGCTTGGCATGTTTTTCAAAATGACCTTCTAGGGAGCCTTCTAGGAAGCCCTAGAAGTCAAACTTAATGTTCTATTCTAGGGAAAATCATATTTAGGGGCACTTATGCAAGAAATCTGTTAAGACAAGGGTTTACTCAGTCTGACACATTCTTTAAGTATTGGATTAGAATTCTTCAGGAGCTTTAAGTATAGATCATGTTCAAAGTTTGCCTAGCTCTGAATATTATTTTTTATTTTGAAGTCTGCACTATTTATACTTGTCTTATTTCTTGAAAGAACTTAAAATCTAACTTTATATTGAGGTTTTGGTGTGATTTTTTTTAAAAAAATAAGTTCATGTATTTCCTATTCCCAGAGTCAAATTTAGGCATACAGAAGAAAAAAAAGTTTCCTCTAGTTTTTAAAAGAAGTCTCTACAAATATAAAAAGAAAAGATGGGGTAAGCCACAGGGCAAGCTTAAATGATACTTTGCCAGGACAATATATCTTCTCCCAAAGTACTTTTTCCCACAGAAAAGAATAGCTTAATTTCTTTTATATCTCATCAGAGACAGTCAACAACATTTTTGCACAATTTCTTCATATCAGATTAGTGAAACAAAAACAAACAACCCTCCCCCAAAAGTGGGTAATAATTCTCATTTATTTAGTTACAGCATGAGATGTGCATTTTTACTGCTTATAATTACATAAACTAGCACTCATTTCATTTATGTTATTTTATATGGCAAATCCCACAAAACAAAGCAACAAAACTGATTTTCAGCTTTCCACGTGTCTTTTTGGCAGAAAGTCTCTCTCGTCTTTAACCTTAGCCAGAGGTGAGGAGCAGAAGGTGAGCCTCGGCAGCTGCCACCATATTATGCAATACACTCTCTGCAGAGGTATACCTGCCCCATCTCCTTTCTCGCATTCAAGGGGATAGTAAAAACTTCTTCTCCTTCTCCTTCTCCTTCTCCTTCTCCTTCTCCTTCTCCTTCTCCTTCTCCTTCTCCTTCTCCTTCTCCTTCTCCTTCTCCTTCTCAGCTATGTTATGTGGATATCTTTGTAATTTTTATTGTACTATGATATTTTAAGTGAGTTTTAATTGAGGCAATTCTTGGATCCCTCTTTGATAGTGTTTGTATACCACCCAGAATCTTTTAATTGGGTGGTATAACATACATTGTAATGCAAAAAGAATGCAAGTAAAACAGTTCTTTTTGTTAGCTGTGGGGGTGTCTCTCCCTTCTGTTAATACTGTATGGTTCAAAATTACTCATTATATCAGAAGGACAAGAAGAAATGAGACTATGAGCCCATTCCAAATAATGCATGGGAATTCTCTAATTTCACTTATCATTGTTAGGGAACGTAGACAATTGGAAGGTAGTCTGCACATGACCCTAATTTCTGGTACTGTGTGTAGATCCCAGAGCAACCAAGGAAAATGTGGATAATTGCCCAGTTGTCCTATACAATTGCATGATACTCCATGTCAGAACTTAGAAGAAACATGGAAATGGAGTCAGTAATGTTTACAAAAACATTGTAGCATCTGATATTCACCCTTTTCTCATCAGTTAATGAGTGGCCATTGCTCAAATTCTGTGACTTTTTTTTACGCACCATTGTAAGCCTGTTCTTGCTGCAAATGTATGCCAGTAGTTGTAGCAGGAACACAAAGATGGCGGGGCACAACTATAGAGCCCTTTCTGTTCATTTTTATTTCATGCACCACTGGTTTAAAAAGAAAAAAGAAAAAACTTGTTCCTTCTTGTTCCATTCTTAAGCTTTCTGGTTAAGTACACACGGTTGCCTTAGTGTAGCCATATGTTAGGGGCTCCTCCTTAAAGTCCAACAATGAACTATATTGACAAATTAATGTACTCAGCTTGTGGGAATTCAGCTTTATTTCTGAATGTCATTTCAGGTAACACATTCTGTGATCTTTCAGAGAAGGTATTGTTTGAGATTTCCCTATTGAGGCCTTTGGGCCATCTGTACAAAACAGATTTGTAATTTTATATGCTATTTCATTTCAAAGTAATTGCCATCAATTAATCTTGTACTTAAAGGTACTTGGCATGATATTGGTGTACCCATCTCATAGTTGTTTTCAAACAGACATTTCAGTAGAATTATGTTTTAGTTCTTAATTAAATTTTAGCAGCTGCAAATAATAACTGAACTCCTTTGTTGTTTGCCACTTCTGCTGTAATATCTCAGTGTAATGTATATTTTGTTCACACTCAGAGTCATGTACCCTTGTATAGTGTGTTCTACACATTCTCATTCCAAATACCACAGGAGTCACAGAAAACTATAAAATGTAAGGATGATATTTTATGGTACATTTTTTTTTCATGCAAAAGACACCCTTTAAGCTATCTGACGGGATACAATTTTATAAACAGAATAAATAAGCAGAAGCAAAAACCAGGTTTAGCACAGAAGAAAGCAAGGATACATAAATACAGTGTACTAAACCAAGTTTATGGACACACCACAGACACACAAGCAAAGCAAATGTGTACCAACCCAGTTCAACAATTCTAAGTAGGAAGCTTTTCTAAACAAACAAAACTACGAGTGGAGTAGGGGAAAAAACCACTCAGTTCCTATTTTAGGACCTGATTTCCTATTTCCACATAGATAGTAAGTTAATCCATAGATCCTATTTGTGAGGGTTTTTTTTTTAATGTACAGTGGCAGAGGAGAGCTAATTTTACACAGGAATTGTTTTTATCTTTGACTAAACTGCAGTTACATCTAATTTGTCATATTTAATTAGGGTTGCTAGAGTTTCTGGGCAGAATAATACCATTCTAACTTTATATCCCTTTGTACCAATGATTGGAGAAGGATTTGGAAAATTTCCTTTGCTTGCATTCATGGACAGTGATTCTGCCCTGCATGTTCCAATTGATTTTATGTCAGGAAGATTTTATACTTGAAGTCCAAAGCACCATACTTCATTTAGGCACTTGAAAACAGAGTGAAAAGTTCAGCCCACAGATCCTAAATCAATAAGGCTTTTTTTTTTTTTAATGGGAAGCACTTCAAATAGAGAATATCAGCTTTTTTTTCTTTTCTATTTTTAATACCAAATTAAAAACATGCATAATCAGTAACCTGCCCGTACTCCTAATGTGGGAATTGAAGATGACTAGCTCTTAGCCATATTTCTCCTCATCCCTATTGATGCTTGAGTTTTCTTCATTAATTTGAAATCAGTTTCTATCGTGAAAGTTTAGTTGATTACTGTATATCTTTTGATTTTCACTCTCTTAAGGCCTAGAGGATTGATGTAAGTTTGGGAAAAAGGAAGCAAAGGAATGACCCAAGATCCTTGTTTGCTCTGCGGTAATCAGTATACCTAACAATATAGCTGCAAATTCATTTGAAACTGGTGGGATTTTTTACTAATTAAATATACAGTATTCCACCAGGCTTGCAATAAACTTGACTGTGCAGCATATCGTTTAAGGTATCAGTGGGGAGCTAGCTGTATTTTTAAATTAGTATTCTGAAAATTTCTCTACCTTTCAGAGCACATTTTCCATGAGTGTGGAATTGCTGTGATGGAAAAGGATGCTGCCAAAAATAATCTTCCTCTTTCCATTAGCAGCCCTGGGAGAACTTTCTCTTGAATGGATCTCTGCTCTTGGGTTTGTTGAATTCAATCCAATACTTCTAGTTTAAACATGATATAAATTTAGCAGGCCAGATATTTAGGCTTAACTGGATGGAAATGACACACATTCTTACTTGTAAAGGTCAGTGTTCCTATGTGCTGCATCGTGCAAAACCAAGTACAAAACTGAAGTTTTAGAGAAATGTGTGTCTGATGGGTTGGGATTAATTTCTGACATAGAAATGGTACAAGTATTATTGTAAATCTTCTGAAGAACTAATAAATTAGAGTTTTCTGTACACTTGTAGTACCAAGAGATTAAAAAATAGTGTGTTAAACAGCTTTGCACTGGCTCCTTTTTGTTAAAAAAATCCCCTTTTTGCAGCAAATTCCATTAAACCATTTCAGTCCATGTGCTGAGTTGTGTACATCTCCAAGGAAGTGTAAGTTTTGTCTGGTGAATTTTTATATCAGCACAATCAGTGTCCACTTTAATAATATGGAATGTGTCTGACCTTCAAGTAGATTACAAGGTAAATTAATTTAGAGCTTCAGTTGCACATAAAATAGGCCAGAGTTCCACTAATTTTGCCTAACATGATGTTTCAGGCAAAAGTGGCAGTTCCTTTTCGACATACATCTATCCCATTTTAAAGAACTACCCTGGTAGAGAGCACCGTGTCTATCTATCACTGCTTCTATCTTACCAGGACCCTGACATATCCTTCCAGATTGCCTGATTTTGTGCTATTCTTTGTGGTATCTGTCCTACCTATGGTTGACATTTGGCACAAATTTTGGTGATTGCCACTGCTATTTGTACTACAGTTGCTATAATAATGTATTTTATATAATTTTATTGCAATTTTTTAAAAAGTTTTATTAATAATTACATAGACCTATGTTAGGTCTATGTATTTCATTGTTGTGCTTTCTGGCCCATAGGGCATAATAAAGGTTTGGTTTGATTTTAGAACATACTGAACTTTGAGAAATTGGGGGAAGGGAAACGAGAAGTTTTAAAAAGGGGGAAAAAAGCAATTGGACTGTACTTATATTTAAACCTGCCTAAACGTCACTTAAAAATGAGCTTATATTTTCAAGCAGTTAAACCAGGAAAAAGTCATGATCAGAGGACTTCCCCTGTTTATATAGTCAAAAGCAGAAGGGTGTTACTAGAAGGCTAAATTTCAACTTCCTTAGGTAAACAAATAGTATGGATGTATTCTCCTTTGCTCACTTGGTGCTGTGTGACTTGTTTTATGTCCTTGGCTATCTTTTATCTATCAAGAAAAATGACTGGGTAGTAAAATTTGTAGTAGTAAATGATTGGGTAATAAAACTTGTAATAGTAAATGCAGGGAAACAGTGGTGGGAGAAGAACGCCTCTCCTGAACCTATCCTTGACATTGTCCATCTTCTTGGCTCATACACCCCATGTCTATATATTGTGCAAAATATCTTTGGGGGATGACAATGTTAGACACTAAGAATTTATGTTCTGCTCAATGCATATGGAAGCAGGGCACTGGAACAGAGGCAGGACTAGTCAGTATGCTGTCAGTCTACTCTCATATATGTAGTGAGTGCATTGATGTTAATGACTGCCTAGGTCTAAAATCTTTCTTAGTTTGAGAAGAATTGTAGCACTGTACGTTATACACTGACAGATCTTTATATTTGTTTTTAATAATGTTAGCTGCTTGGTATATAAAATATGCTTTGCAGGGTTAGTTTATAGCAGGTGGCTAAGAGGGAGAAAAACAATTTTTCTTTTGAATACGGGCATCAGGAAGTATTTTTAAAGCATAATAATTTTACTGAAAATCTTTATATCAAACTTCAAAATTGAAGTTCTACCAAGAATGAGTCACCTATCTGGGGTTTTTACAAAATGCATAAATCATAAATAGGCTATAGTTTAACATGGTCATCTCATTAAAATTTTGACAAATGTTTATTTTTTGCTTACAATACCCTCAAAATAAGATTCTGCAATGTATGATTAAAATGCAGAAGCATATTGTACAGTTTACTGTTGGTAAGAAAACACATTATGATATATTTTGAAAAAACTATCCTTTTCAAATCATATGTCTTCCATCATTAATTTTGCTGGAAAGATACTTCATAGGCAAAGATTTAAGACATATTTAGTGGCTTCCTGATCAGAAAAAAAAAATATTAAAAGAAAGCAAAAGTAGTTTTGATAAGAAAAGTTAAGGATTTCTCAGGAGGAATGGGTGACATTTCTTTAAAAATACATTTTATGGAGATAATTATGCAATATGATCTGTAAGTCTAATATGCTGTAGAGTGGTAGGAATTGAACTCAAATATTTACTTTAAAGTACACTGATTCATAAATTGTCTAGCTTTACAAACTGAAGTCAGCACTCAACAGGTAACCATATACGGGTGAACTCTTTTTCCTACCACACAGAGGTCAACCAGATTGTTACAAGCCAAATATGATAGTCCTAAGAGTAATCAATTTCTTGCCAACACAGATTTTGCAATTGTTGGAATGTGCAGTCATATTTTGTAATTTGCAGAAGTAGAATTTGTGAACTCCAAAGTTATTAATATACTTATGGTGAAGAAATAAGAAGGTCTAATTTGGGAAAGTTTGATAATGGCCCTTATGGTAAGGCCAGGTTCTAGTGTGTGAAGTAGTCTCAGATTTCATATACATACTTTTTCACCTTATCTTACAGAAGATTAATTAAATTTCATTCTCAGCAGTCCTTTTTTTTTTAATATTTGTTCAGAGAAATACAAAGTTGAAGTACTGTATATTATACTGTCCTCAGTTTTAATTCTTTAATTCTATTTTTAATTCTAGGGCAGGTGATGTCATGTGTATTCTCAATATTGCTTCCTTTCTCTTAAAGATGATTGCTTCTTGGACTCTGTCTGCAACATGTGGTTGACTGAAACCTACAAGCACCTACAAGCAGCCTTAGGCTTCCAAAATTGAAACCCATCACTCTGTATCAGTGAAGCTTTTGTTCCATTTCTAATCCAACAGCTGTTGTTTGTATATTTTCAAGAGTGCTTGTTACACAAAATCATAGAATCAGAATCATAGAATAAAGTTAAAAGGGACTATTTAGCAACTGAATCCAACCCTCTACTCAGTGCAGAAATACAAATTACAGGGTCAATGACATCCATGTAAATCCATCTAGTGAAGAGAAACCTACCATCTCTCTGTGTGTGATTGGTTCCAGTACAGAAGTACTGTTGCCTTTTTTTTCCTAACATTTAAACAGGGTATAACTTTCTGTAACTTAAATACATTTTTCTGTATGCAGTACACTAGGTAAAGCTTTCAGGCATGTAAAGAGTGCTATTATGTTTTGCATTAATCTAATCTTCTGAAGGTTAAATGCTCCCAGTTCCTCCAAAATCTCTTCATAGGCAATAGATGTTTTCCTTTTAAACCTATTCCAGTTTGTTTGAATCCTCCTTAAAATGTGCATTACTTGAGTTGGTGTCTGACTAAAACAGAATAAAGTAGAACTATTATTTGTGATTTAGTAACTATATTTCTGTTAATTGTTTTGGGTTGTTTGTTTGTTTTTTTGCACTTTTTTACACTTCTGACTCTTACTCAGTTTGTAATCAACTATTATTTCCAAAATCCTTTCTGTATGCAGTATTAGCAGATAGTCCTCTCTTTTATTTGTGTATTTGAATTGGGTTTCTTAAATGAAGAACAACGCATTTGTTTCTGTTAAATTTCATTCTGTTATTTTCAATCCATTTCTGTAACCTATCAAGATCTTTTTGAATTTTATTTCTGTTTTCTAGGCTATGAATTATTCCACCTAATTCTGTGTCATCTGCAAATTTGATAAGCATTACTTCCTTAATAAAATGATGAAGAATACAGATCTCAGGACTATATGTTGTAGCATCCCATTCTACACCTCACTCCAGTTTGATGAGGAATGTTTGTTCCATCACCTATTTTCACTCAGATGATCTCTACAGTGAATAGTTTTAACATGAAGTACAGCTTCTCCCTTTCTAAGTTTCTGTTCCTTCTGAACAAATTGTATCTTTTTAATGTTAGATTCTAATCATGGGAGTCATCTCATCATTTCTCTTTTGTACAGTTAAAACTTATCTAATTATTATATTAATTCCAACAGAAGAGAAAATCTGTAGCTCAGGGCTGAACTATGAAGTTTTTGGTGGTCTCTGAACTTGCAGACGTTTCATTACCCAGCTAGGTAACATCATCGGCACTGATCTTGGATTGATATCATGGTTTCATATGATACTTGCCTTCATGTAAAAACATATTTAAACTCAGACTCACACTGGCTTTCATTCTGAGTGGTTATTTATTATTTATCATACTTCCACATTACCACACTGCAGCAAATCTCCTGGCAGATTACAATGTTATAATTGCATCTGCTGCTGTATCTGAATATTACAGTAAAGACCACAATACTGTTGAAGGACTAATACTGAAAGACTAGTTGTTTTATTGCTAAAGGACTCTTAAGGAAACAGTAAACCGTTTATAATGCAAATCAAAGAAATTTATAAACCACACAAATGAAGGAAATTTATAACCCATTTATAATGCAAATCAAGGACATTCTACTGCTTGGAGGGAAATGATTAATGAGATGTATAAATTGTGTTATGATTTAATGTCAGATTTACATCAGGCACAGTGTGTACAATAGTGTGAATCTGTTTGCCAATGACTTTTTTTTTTTTAAATGGCAATTGATGAAGTGCATAGCTTGAAAAAATCATTATGCTGTCACACAGTGATCGCTGGAGGACAGACATTTTCACTGTTTTTGGATAGATCATCATCACTCCTGTTCCTGGCTGCACTTCCACCAGTTACTGAAAAGTTAGAAACATCTGTATCTTTTCTGAAAAATGGTCAGAGGGAAAGGTTCCTTTCCCGCTTCTTATGTGCTCAGATCCAAAATCTCTGGATGATACCTTCAATTAAAATAAAATAGATAGGTACATATGTGTGTAATTTAGGCCTCAGGGAGTACTTTGTCTTAACCAGGTTAACAGAAGCCTTTCCCATAGAACAGTGTTGCCCAAACTGGCTGGCTGGGGAATTCTGGGAGTTGAAGTCCACTCATCTTAAAGTGGCCAAGTTTGGACAACACTGCCATAAAATGTTTGCTCTCTGCAGAAACTATTAGAGCATTTTGAGAAAAGTATGATTGTTGAAAAGGAACATTTCAAACCGTTATAACTTTGTGAAAGTTACAGTATGTTCCTAAGGTGAGTCTGTTTTTTACACAAGGTACTGAATCTGGACTTCATTTATGCCTTCCTTGTAAAGAACTACACATAAAATATACAGTTTATTTTAAAGTCAGGTACAGCATTTTACATCATTTAATTCAGGAAAGAAAAAAAAAAGACTCCTATCATTTTTTAAGGAAGATTAATGGAAATGAAGGCAAAGACAAAAAATGAACTGGGCATTAGAATTCTCTGAATTCTATAGTAAGCTTCCAGATTTAAACGTCGTAACATCCTTTCTTTGAGATTCATGTTAGATGCCAAATGGATCCTAAACATTTCAATAAATGCTGATAGAAATTTTGTTCCAAAGAAAATGGCTCATTTTCCTTTGATTTCCTAGCAATAAAACATAATTCTCAGTAAAGGGTACTTATGGCCCTGGGTGAGAACCAGTCTGGTGTAGTGGTTAAGGCATCAGGCTAGAAACCAGGAGAGCATGAGTTCTAGTCCTGCCTGAGGCATGAAGCCAGCTGGGTGACCTTGGGCCAGTCACTCTTCTCTCAGCCCTGGGAAGGAGGCAATGGCAAACTATTTCCAAAAAACCTTGCCAAAAAAAGTGCAGGGACTAGTCCAGGTGGTCGCCAGGAGTCAAGACCAACTCAAAGGCATACACACATACACAAATGGCCCTGAATGGGGGAAAAAATGCTCAAGGTCGCTTAAATAAGAATGTCCCTTTGTTTTATCCTCACAACAGCAATCATATGAGGTAGATGGATTGTTTTCTAACTTCATTTCCTCTTCATGTTGCTCAAACATCCAATGACAGAATCCAGTTTCACAATCCCAAACTAGCATCCATTCCACAGTAATTTGTTTAAGCTAAGCTACTATTACCTATAAACTAAATATTTTTACTAGTAAAATAAAAATAACTAGTCCGAAATGCAAACTAATGCCTATGTGCAGAGGACATTGTGAATGTATAGAATACATCGATAGTAATCAAGTTTTAGTTTATATTTAATTTTCTTACAAGTATGCAGTAAAGTATACCACCATTAAAAAATATGTTCACCAGATGGCACCAGTAGAGAAGTTTTAACTGCAAAAAGCTTCTGTGTGCCTAAGCTTTGTTTGCTTAATTTGACTTTGTGTTGGATATACACTCACATAAACAAGTTTGCAACTGCAAATCATAAGACTTAACCAAACTCTCATGCTTCCAGCATAAACACAGATATCAACCAACTGTGTTTCTTATATTGAAGAATGCAAAATATGGAACTCCCTATTCTAAGGTACTTTTTCATAATATTAAATCTTTTAAAAATATAGGGCAAAATATTACAGGGCATTCTTAGTAAATGAAAGAAAAATTCAAATGTCCATTTATATCCATTTCCATCAATTTATATCCCATATACATGTTTATATATTATAAGATGAACAAATAGAATTCCCAGCAGTTTTTGTTAATGATCATTGTTGGCTTATCATCATTATTATTATCATCAACACCATCAATTAATAACCAATGATATATTACTATGAGTTTTTGAGAATACAGTGTCCCTCTTCCAGTTCTGGAGAAATAATGTGTTTATCAAAAGAATAAACAAAAGCCATTTTTAAAACTTTGGACAAGCAGAAGCTTATTCATTTACTAAATTTAGAACAGATTTTAAAAACTATTAGGGAATCCTGGCTTTCTTAGAAATTTATCCAGGATTTTTCCTGAGCCAGTCAGATAAGTTCTTTGAAATAACTCCTGCCCAATTGCTACAATGTTTTCCCCGTACTGTGCAATCACAAATGAATGTTGGAAATGCACTTTTGAGGGACTCTAATTCAGGGGTTGGGAAGGATGTGGCAAGAGTTCAAAGCAGAGTATTCATACAATTAAGCTCCTTTGGCTTGAATTCTTGTGAGCAGAGAAGCAACACATGTCTAAAACCATTCAGAGGGGCACCTCATGAAATGCTCATCCGAACGTGTTGCTCAAAGAGATGAAGCACTGCATCCATCTGAAGACTTGGTCTGGCCATTTGGAGGGCTTCTCCAGCTGATCAAGTATGTGTGGAGATTGCTGCAGAAGTGAATAGTAGCAATCCTGCGGGAAGTATGTGCAGGGCTAGATTTATCAGACAATAAGAGGAAGCCCCCAGAGCAGTCACACCAAGCCTTCAAGAAGATGTAGCACTATGGGTTGGGAGGAATGGTTTGCTTGCTCTACAAATGACTCCTTCAGATGATTTTGGACAGCTTTACACAGTCTGCTCATACTTGGGGATACCTTCTTTTTTTTTTCCTTCCTACTGCCCAAGGCAAATAATTATACTTTATAATTTATAAATTTACAAAGTATAGTATAATTCTTTATGCTGTAAAAGAATAGCAGGATGCAATGGGGGAAGAGGAGTGGCACATCTTTTCCCATTTGGGAACTTGGGACTTATAGTTATGCTCTTCCAGTTCCACCCTATCTGCCTTCTTTTTCGCCTTCCCAAAATTCAGTACTTGTGGGACTTGGAGGGGACAGGAATGTGCTCAAGGAAAGGAAATGAGGGCATAAAAGAGGCAAATGGCACTCAGGCATAATCAGTGTTTTTGGAATGAGGAGAGGGAACAACTGCTAACCAACATGTCAGCAAACACACAGAAATAATTGTTTCCAATCAGTTAAAAAGTGACTGGAATATCATTTCCAAACAATGTTGCAGTCATTGGTCAAGGGGACTGCCACCAAGCAGAGGTGCCTGCTTTTTATTGTGATGAAGAAAAAATGTGGAAATATGTGTTATGACATCCCAACACAAACACCTAACATTCACCCTTATGTGCCAAAATCAGACATAAAGGCATGAGTCATCGAGTTTGCATCATGATATCACAATGCACATTTTGTTACTTGCCCTTCTGTGCCTCTTCCCATGTATCCCTATGCTCTCATACTATGCTGTTGTTGGGGCTTACCATCATGTGAGGTCCCATCTTTTTTCTGCTGCAGCTATATCAAGCGGAGCCATTGTGATGGTATGCATTGGAGAGAGGGAAAGAGAGTGTTGCAGGCAACAGTGCAGCAATGCAAGACATGCCAAGGAGAAAGCTGGCTTGGTGAAGGTGTGGGACCAGAGCTGGCAGACAGGAGATGGCTAAGTACAGAAGAAGCAGGGCTTGGTTCAGAAACAAGGAGCTAATTTAGAATCAGTTGCAAACTGTGAGCAGAGAGGTAGAATCCAGCAGCCACGCCGACTTCTGCGGCAATGTCAATAGCCAGTCAGCATGGGTGACAAGCTTTCTCCACCCCAATCCATGACTGAGAAATGCCAAAGTCCCAGAAGCAGCTCAGATCAGAGGCGATAGATAACTTACAAAAAGCTTAGAAAACACAGCCAGCAACCAAGGGAGCCCAACTTGGGGGGCTGAAGCATGGCCAGAGGTCAGGTTGAGGTGGACAAAAACCCATACATCCCAGTTGTGGGAGTGGTAAGGATGGGGCTAGCTAAGCCCTGATAACACAGGTATGGACAAGAAAAAGGGGGGAAGGAGGACATTTACAGACATAGTAAACCCATAGAAACTTGTAAGACCTACAGAATAAGATATACAATAAAGCTCTATAAACTTGTAAGAATACCTATAGAAGAAGGTAGATAGTAAATAAGATTTAGAAATGGGGGGGGGGCAGGGAGCTAAGATTTAGAAAATAGGTGGATATATCCTCATTTTTGTTTAAAAAGAAAACATTATTTGCCTACAGTAATCTTCTCCTTGGAAACAAAGCTACACAATTTATCTGTGATTTGTTTCATTTGCCCAAAAGGACCTTTCACAATAACAGCAATAACACTATGTGGCTTTTCATGCACAGTAGCTTTCGGTTCTCTTTTATGCATCAACAAATGACCTTCTCAACCAGGAGAAAAAGGTACATCTTAATGGTGAAGCCTTTTTTGAATGATCAGAATAGCTGAAGTCTAATTTTAGTTACAACTCATTTTGTCTTTTAATCAATAAATCCCGGTTCAGTAAGAATGGATATGCATTTGCACATTAGCAATCAATATTTTACTTTTTCCCACATGGTGGAGGGAATTAAAAAGGAAACCATACCCATTTTTCTAGATGTATTAAGATCAATCACAATATATTCTCAGGTAGAATATTGAACAAAGATTCAGCCCTGCAAAATGACAAAGGATTCAAGGATATAGGGTCAGTCAAAATTTCAATAGGACTCTTTCCATAATCATTTCACTTTCATATTTTAAACTGGATTTTAAACAAAACAAAACGTGCCCAATATATGAGTAAATCTAATCTCTTAGAGATTTAGAGATTATTTTTGGAAATGAAGGCCTGCTTTGTCTCATCCTTCTTGGTGAAAGTAAACACACTAATACACCATTCACAGGACTGTAGATATCAAATTCCAATTACTCATTTCTCCTTCTGACATAGGAGCAGAGGAATTGATAAGGCAGTATGAAATAGCATAATGGGTTCTATACAAACCAACCAGCCACAACATTTCATTTCCTATGCCTAAGCAAGTGATAGATGAAAACCACAAGGAAGACAACAAAAAGCAATAATTACCATATTTGTCTATATGGGGGGAAAAATACAAACTCACACACATACAAGATTCATTCAAAATCAAAGCTACTTAAGCTATTAGGACCAAATTGATAAAAGAGGAATGTGCCAACTTTGGAGTTCTTCAGCATCCTTAGGCAGGTGACATAACAAGAAAGGAGTGGGGAAAAGAAATTTCCTTAAAAAATAAGCTAAATGTTAAAGGCATGAAGTTTGTAGTTGGAAGCCATTTCTGAGATGGAAGGAGGGATGGAATGCAATTTAGGTTCTGTATTACACAACTCTGTGGGGCAAAAGAAACAGTAGGTCCCCTCCAGCTCTGAAAACACAGAAGACCATAAAGTCCCAGCTGTACTTCTCTGTAGCTTGGATAGGCTGTGGGATAATATCTCAAAACTGCATTTAACAGGAGAGTTGAAGTGAACATGAATTGGATACTAGGTTTCACTTTTCCTAACCAAACACTTCTTTTTACCACAATTTATCTCATTTACCATATGCAAGTCGTGCCTTCTCAAGGATGTGGTTTTGTTTTTTGTTTTGACTTCCCAGTCTTGCATAAAGGCCCAGGCCTCCCAGGCTTTTCATTATCAGCTAAACCTCTTCATTTACTTGTAGCCCATTCCACTAACCAGTTAGGGAGAAATATTTGGATTCAAGGAGCAGGAAATGTTAAACATGTCTGTGGATAAGGTGAGTATTTAAAAGTGGCATCTCTGCATTAGAATTTTAATTGATTGATTATGTGCCATCAAGTCGTCGTTGTCTCTTAGTGACCACATAGATAGATTTTCTCTAGGATGATCTATTCCTAACCTGGTCTTTTAGATCTTATTAGAATTTACGCTTACAAATAAGGCAATGTAGCTATTTATATGGCACAATGAGTCCCATTAATGGCTTGCTAGAAATATATACACTAAAACTCTGGTTCATCTCTCCTGCCTGGTGGCTTGGCTAGCAAATAAGTGTCCCTAGGTAATTTAGGGCCTAGCATATCATCCTGTGGCAAAACACATACCTATAACAAACTGCTGCAAAGCATGATTTTGTCCTCTGATGGCAGCTGGAACAGCATGCCTCTTGCATTCAAAAGTCTTAAACTGCCAAGAGTAGCTGTGGCACTCAGAAGGAGCACATTCCAGGCTAAGCCATTAATTTTCTTTCAGGTGTAATATGAACAGCTCTATTTCTTTTCAAATTAAGCAAGATCCTCCTGTAGCTTTCCCTAATTGATACGGAAGCTTGCATCATGCCTCTATGGTTACAGTCCTTGATTGAGCAGATTGTCATTTGCAGTCTGGGACCGTGGGGCTTATTGTCTAGCCCTGCAATCTCTGGCTGCAATGAACAATACCCCATGCAGAAAAGGAAGTTCTTCTAACATAGGAACAATGATCAATAATTAGGTCAACAAACTTGTTATTGGTAATTGGGAACAAAATGGACTCTGCAATGGATATGAATCATGAAGACCTTTTTATCACCCATTGTTCTGTGATTGACCCACATTTTTAATTAACACTAGGAAGGGAGGCTGCTTATTTTCTGAGCATCACACCTTGCTCAGTGCAAGATAACAAATGTTTGCTCTAACCCCAGTTAGGTAATTATTTCCCTTTTTTTTTCTTTCTTAGCTGGGCAATATCTGCTAGACATTTAACAATGTAGCTAATCCTTACTAATATGTAAACTTCCTTTGCTGATGCCTACATTAAGTAACTCTGGGAGCAGGGGTGGGGTGGGAGAAGGGAAAAGAAGGGTTAAAGAGTTGTAAAACTTGTCCAACAAAAGCAACCCCTTTGTAAGCAGATACCGTGGCATTTCCTTCTTATTGCTATTTTGCCTCACCACTGCAGATCAAGGAGGAACCCCTCTGACACTGCAAGTATTTGGACTTTTTAAAATATAAATTGTCATCATTCTGATGTCTTCCTCTGTGTACACTCTCTTTGGCATCTAACTTGAAAATGCTAAAGCTGGCAATACCCATTTGCAAGTCAGCTGATAGCAACTCAGATGAAATTTTGTGCCTCTACTCCCACCCTATCCTGCCTTCTATTGCCTCTGTTTTCCGTCACTGCCAGTCTGCTGATTTCTCTCCTAATAGATTTTATACACTCTGAAACTGCCTTTGAATAGTTTCCGACTAAGGGAGAATATAGTATTTTAACACTAGTAAAATGAAGGATGACTTAGACCTGTGTCAGGCTAGGCTGGAGATGACATTAAGGCAACATCACAGGCATTGTCAAAAACAAATGCTGCCACCTTACATTTGGGCAGTAATTACATGTAAATGGAGCCACAGCCTAATCCGTCATTTGTATAATTCATGCAAAAATAACAAGAACTACTTGGAGGGAATTGGAGAAATCTGAAAATCAAAGGAAAAAAATAAGGTTCCATTTCTGCTGATAATTGTTCAGACCTTGATGATTTCTGTAAGGAATTGATGAGAAATATATGTATTATTTGGGGGGGGGGGATGAATCAATATGCACAGGTTATTATACTTTGTCAATTTAAAGGACCCACCTACATTATGAAAACCATAACTAAACAAACTGGATCTGGTGTTCCTACTGGATCAGTGGCTATGTGATCTGAAATTGGGAGAGCTTTTGGTGTCCCCCTTGTCATGGCTGGATCACGCCCTGATTACAATGGGATTCTCTAGCACCACTACACATTGCAGAGAGACTGGACCCATTAGATTGATCCACCCCCGGTGGCTAATGGACCTGGATGGGTTCCAGAGGGAGCTAGCAGTTGTTCCTGCCTGTCTGCTGCATGGTCCATCCAAAGCTTTGGTTGCCTCTTGGAATAAGGGGGCGGCTGAGGCTTTGGACTGGATCACAGCCATGCAACCTCTCTCCTCTTGGGGATCCTGGCATTCTCCATGGTTTATGGAAGAGCTAAGGGAGAGGAAGTGAGAGAAGAGACATCTAGAGTGTCTCTGGCACTTGACAAGGGATGAACTCGACCTAACAGAGGTTAGAGTTGCTATTAAGGCCGACCTAGTGGCAATAAGGGTGGTGAAGCGTCATTACTCCTCTGCTCTTATTGAGTCCACAGAAAGCCTGTTTTGGGTGACATGAACTCTCCTGGGTAAGGATGGCCCAGAGAACCTTCTGCAGGGGCATGTGGAGGAATTTTTCTGGCATCTGCTTGAATTCATTCTCAGTTGGATGCTGGCTTTGTTGCAGATCTGGTGGAGATGCCTGGGGAGAAGTCTTGCCCTGTTATCTGGGAATGGTTTGAACCTGTTGGATCTGAGGAAGTGGACAGGTTCCTTAGGGCTATGAGCTCAGCCACCTGCTCTTTAGATCCATGTCCCTCCTGGATGGTTAAAGTGGCCCAGGAGGTATTGTGTGAGTGGGTTCTAGCAATGGTTCATGGTTCTTTGAGTGAATGGGTTGTTCTTTTGCCTCTTAAGGAGGCTTTGGTTTGCCCCTTCCTCAAGAAGCCATCACTGCACCCCACTATACTGGACAATTTCTGTCCAGTATCTAACCTCCCCTTTTGGGGGAAGGTGATTGAGAAGGTAGTTGCACAGCAGCTTCAGAGGACCTTGGATGAAGCGGATTATCTGGATCCTTTTCAGTTGGGATTCAGGCCTGGGTATGGGATGGATGATCTCTGGTGAGGGTGTGATGGGGGTTGTGCATCTATCCTTGCCCTACTTGACCTCTGTGGCTTTCAACACCACTGACCATGGTATTCTACTGGATCGGCTCAGAGGATTGGGAGTGGGCAGCATGGTGTTGTGCTGGTTCACCTCCTTCCTCCAGGGCTGATTCCAGTTAGAGGTGGTTGGGGAGGAGAGATCCCACCCTCGGCCCTTGTGGGGTTCTGCAGGGTTCAGTACTGCCCCCCCTCCTATTTAACATTTACATGAGGCTGCTGGATGAGCTCATCCATCGCTATGGGGTGAGGTATCATCAATATGCTGATGATACCCAATTATACATCTCTGTCCCTGGAGAATTAAGTGATGGTGTGTATGTCTTATCCCAGTGCCTGGAGGCTATGAGAGTCTGGATGGGGAAAATAGGCTTTAGCTGAACCCTGGCAAAAGTGGCTTTGGGTTTGGGGGTTTTCTGGTTGTAGGGCTAGGCCATCTTTGGTGCTGGATGGGGTGGCACTGCCCCAGACAGATCCTGTGTGCAATCTGGGGGTCCTCCTGGCTCATGAGCAGGTGGCAGTCATGGCTAGGAGAGCCATTGCACAGCTTTATATTGTCTGCCAGTTGCGCCCATTCCTAGACTGGGGGGCTCTACTCACTGTCACTCAAGCCCTAGTCAACTCCCTTTTGGATTTCTGTAATGCAATCTACATGGGGCTGCCCTTGAAGAGTATCCAGAAGCTTCAGCTGGTGCAAAATGTAGTAACATGGGCAGTTGTGTATGCCCCTAGAGCAGTACACATTACACATCTGCTCCACAAGCTGCATAGGTTGCCAGTTTGCTTCTGGGTCCAATTCAAGATGCTGGTTTTGACCTTTAAAGCCCTTCATGGCATGGGGTTGGGTTATCTGAGGGACCACCTCTCCCTGATTACACATACCTGCCCTATCATGTCTGGCAGAGAAGGCACGTCGTGGGTCCCATCTGCCAGGGAGTTACATTTGGCAGGTCCCAGGAGGTGGGCCTTCTCTGCCATGGTGCCCGCCTTGTGGAATCTTCTCCCAGAAAAGAGATTAGCTCCATTCCTCTAAACATTCCACAAGTCCCTCAAGACCTGGCTATGTGATCACGCCTCAGGGGACCAGGGAGATTTTGTGATGACTCCCTTGCTAACATCATCCCCTCTTATTTTGGGTGCTTTTATAGTTATTTTTTAAATTGTGACTGTTTTTATATATTTATGTTTTTTAATTGTATGCCACCCAGAGTCACTTTTATGTGAGATGGGGACTATATAAATACGATAAATAAATAATAATAAAAAAATGTGCTGTCTCACATGGTCTTTTACTATACTGAATAGACTAGGGTGAGGATGTTGGCCTAATCTCATCCAGTGAGCTACATAAATGAGCAGGAAAACTTAATCTGGGTGTCCTCAGCCTTATACCATTGCTGCAGTCAGCACACACCATCTTCCTCAGATGCTTAAGACATTTCTGCATAGTCATCATGGTCGGTAGTATCCTAATTTCAAGTGGATTGTGTCATCTGAAATAACTCACTTTGTGAACAAGGAGACATCTTATCATTACTCTTCTTGAATCAGTGTTATTTATTGGAAAGGGCATAGAAAGTCACTATCATAGGATGATTTGATCTACATGGTCAAAAGCTGCCCTGCCTGAATGTAACACTAACATATAAACCAAAGCAGAGCAAACAAGCAAGATGGAAAATTGCTTTTTTAACAGTGTTAAAACAACCCATAATCTTTAAAGCCTAGTTAAAAGGAAGACTGGGTTAATAGAAGTTAACTCAGTAGTTAATGTCAGTGGGTTTTATTTAGTTTAAAAGAATGATAAGCTCTTTTGATGACTGATGGTAATTGTATTTGAAAGCTATTAATATTTTCAACTGTTTTCTAACCTGTATTTTCATTATGACATTACATTGCCTATTTAATTGTATTGCATAATTCCATTTTTTAAATCTTATATTGGTATCAAATAAGCAAATAATGTAGATCTCAAGAACAACTGGTGATAGGCAAGGGGAAAAAGGTTAAGCACTTTTCAGACAACACATAATTTATGCTACTTGTAATCACAGGATATAGTAAAAGTCACATTTGGGAAGCTGAAGAAATGTGATGAAATTTATACCAATTATTTACATGACCTTTGTAATAATGTAATTCAGGATTTGGAAGATTAATTTACATGGTCTGGGCTTGTCCTCTTATTGCCTCATTTGGGGCGAAATTCATAGAATTCTTAACATGACTTTTGCTTTCGAGAATGCATGTGTTTGTTCTTCTTGGTCACATATCTGTTTTTTGAAATTTATTAATACATTAAGGGAATAGCCAAAGGAATGAATTACTGTATGGCATTAGAATGGTAAATCGATGCCTGATTTGTAGGAATGGATTGTTGCTATGCACTGTTTGTCAACATTTAAATTGGGATTCGGATTTTGTTTTTTTGTTTTTTTAACAAAGAGCAAGGAAAACGAAAGTTGCACAGTTTGGACAAATTAAGGGGCGGGGTTATGATATAATTTTCTAGAATGTTCTTCTTGAATGTTATATCACATTGTTCACATAGCTTTATGTATTCAATTTTTGTTAATTTGATATAGTGCAATAATTTCTTTAAAATTTCCTGGGATGGCGTCAGTGGAGAGTCAGAGAAAGATACACCTATGAAAAGCTAATAGTCATGATAACTGGGCAACTTTCAGATGTTCGAGGCCAGATGCCTCCTAAGGACTTCTCCTGAGGGAAATCAAGAGAATGGCTGGAGGCTGCAGACCCACTTTCTGGCCTTCCCAAAGCATCTTCAAAGGACCTTCTCATGTTCTTACAAATCAGACAAGTTGTTGATCTTGGACCTCTTAAACTACCTCATTTGGCAATCTTAGCTATGGCTTTTCTCTTCAGCTCTATAATAAAATTGTAAAGGGACAAAAAACAGAAAACATAGTTATCTTGAAAATACCCAGACTTTCAGAGCAGCTTAGTCCTGACTAGTGATAGAAGATAAAATGACAGCTGGTGTATTGTTGATTTTCTCCTCCCAGGGTGGCTCTCCAATTGCCTTCATGTCAAGCAGAACAAAATGCTCTATTGCTAAGAGATTTAAATCAGGAAGCTCATTGCTGTGGCATTTCTGACAAAAGTACCTGGCAGGACAGAGAATATTTTGAATTCCATTGCTTTTTTGCTTCTTTTCAGAGAGCCAATCTTTCTCAGCATCATATTTTTAAAATAGCAACAACATCAGCAACAGATTCCATTCTTTGCTTTTATAATACCTTATAATGCCGGCATTCATTTTATCAACTTCAGCAATATCAAATAATGTAAATAGAGTTTCCTACAAACAAAATCAGGAAGCTCAATATGCTTAAGTTTATAGAAAATGTCCTTTTCTTTCAATGTAGCTTAAAGTTTAATTGAATGAATACAATTACTGTTACAATGCAAACATGATTACCTATAAGTCTGCAGAAAAGATATTTTATTGACAATCTATCATCAGTACTAAATTACATTTGAAGAAAAAAAATATAAACAAGGACATTTTTAATCATATAGCAATGTTCCTAGAATTTCTGTAATGTTTTTCACTCTAATTCCAGAGTTGCTTAGATGAGTTGGCTGGCCATACAAATTGAAAAAATAATAACAATAGAACTGGTGAAGAAGCTAAAGTGCTCTGGAACTTTAGAATTCAAACAGACAAGCACCTGCCATACAATACCCCAGACTTAACAATTGTTGTTAAGAAAGACAAAAAAATCTGGATAGTGGACATAGCAATACCTGGAGACAGCAGAATAGAACAGAGAGAAAATCACAAAATATAAAGACCTGCAAATAGAAGTAGAAAGACTATGGCAAAAGAAAGCAAAGATAGTACCAATAGTAATAGGTGCCTTGGGTGCAATTCCAAAACATCTGGAGCACCACTTGAAGACCACTGGCATTGACAAAATCACCATCAGTCAGTTACAAAAGGCAGCTTTACCTGGAACAGCTTATATCCTGCGATGATACCTTTAACATCATCAAACAACATCTGCCTATCCCAGGTCCTTGGGAAGGATTTGATAGGTGGATAAAAATGCCAAATCCAGTCTAAATATCTGGCTGACTGTGTGTCCAACCATAATAATAATACAGTGGTACCTCTAGTTACGAACTTAATCCGTTCTGTGACTCTGGTTGCAACTCAAGTTGGTCGCACCAAGGGATCAAATTTCCCCATAAGGTTCAATGTAAATATGGCTAATCCGCCCTCTGAATTTGGTCGCATCCCGAGGTAAATTTCCCCATGAGGTTCAATGTAAATACGGCTAAACAGTTCTGAAACATATGCATTTTATTTTTAAACCTCAAAAACTTTCCAAACGCCACAAAAACCTTCCAAACGCCACAAAACACACCACAAGCCTCACCGAACATTTCCTTGCTACCGCGATCTCGCCCACAGGAAGCCGCAACCGTGTGGCAGCAGGGAAAATGGCTGCGGATCCGGTTCGTAACTCGAGGCGGAGTTTGCAAGTAGAGGTAAATTTTTGGGGCTGGAGCTGGTCGTATCTTGAAAAATTCATAAGGAGAGGAGTTCGTAACTCGAGGTACCACTGTAATTCCAGTTGAATTGGCTAAATTAATAAAGAAAATTAATGTAGTCTCATAATGATCTGTACTCTACAGTACATTATTTGCAACATGTCATACAACCCAGACTAGATTTCCATTTGAATTCTGATTTTCACCTCAAAGCTTTTTTGTTTGCTTTTCAGAACAGATGTTTGTCAGCTTGCTGATTCAGATGATCTCTGTCTAGATAGCTATTGCATTTAATTTAATACAGTAACAATAACCTCTGCAACAAAAATGCATGCTTTCAAGGATTCACCCTCTCATTTTTCAGTAAAGGATAGTAGAGTTTTTGAATAGCTGGATGTTTTCTCAATAAATTTGACAAATAAAATAGCAATAATTCGTATAATCCAGAATTTTAATAATGCCAATCATAAAAATCAGCAACAAAAATACGGCACAATCTTACATAACCTGTCCCTCTAACTTTGCACCATTCTTCTCCATGTGGCTGTGATTCCCTAAGATCTTGGGCATTTTTTTTCCCCCTAGCCATGGATTTTTGACTTTTTAAGTAGAAAGAGCAAGAATTGAGAGTTTTCTGTATGTAATTCATGTTCTCTTCTAGGAAGCTATACTTCAAACCCCCAGATTGGCTTATGTGTCAAGCCCTTGCCCCTCCTCTTGTCTGAGCATGCCACATTAGCAGATGCCCCACTGGGGTACTGCAAGTGTAGCCCTGTTTCAGCTACCATTTATGTTCCCTAAAATGTCATCGTACAAGAGACTTCTGCCTGCAAACATCCCAGCTACACAAGGCTCTTACTGGAGGTGGATCTCCCCTTGAAACAGACAATGTATTTGGAGGCAAAACTTGCCCCAAGTGACAAAATCTAGCTAGTATGAAAGAATGGGGAAAGGTCAAGCCTAAGAGCCCAATTCTGTTCCCCATCATGATCAAAGGAGTCAAAATACCCTAGAGTAAGAATTTGGTTCATATCTTGGATTTCCATCTTACTTTTGCTTTCTTGTCCTTTCTATATATTCAGACCATACATAGGATAAAAATACATGGACAGGAGTCATCCAAAGATCCACCAGTGCTGTCTCCTTATACGCCTTATTGTCCATCCTCTGCCATCTCTAAGATCACATTGAGTCATTCAGGTCTGACATATAATCTTTGCCAATTTTCCTGCAATTGGAGATGTATAGGGGTAAGATGTTGATTAACTGAAGTCTACTTTTAGCTATGGAAATGTACTGTTTGATTCTAGGCTAGTTATTCTCTCTTACCCCAACCTATCTGAAATGGTTGTTGTGGGAATAAATGAACCCACCACAAACTCCTGGAGAAATGTGGGGCATAAATCTAACATCATCTTCATCATTGTCACTCCTTCAATTTGAGCTCAATCCTGACCACATGAACATGTCCACATGAACATGTCCATTCAGTTTTCTCAATAACAATTAAGGGAGAATTTGCCATTGTCTTCTTCTGGGATGTTTTTTAACTTTTCAGTCTAGCCTACAGAAATTCCAGGTAGTATAAATACTAATTGGGCTTAATACTTAGTTTCCAGACCTAAACAAGGTCAGCCAAGTGCTTTCATATGCTGAGAAAATAATGATGAAAATGATGGCGATGATGATGACAGTGATGACGATGATGGCAATAGCAATAACAACTGATGCTGAAATGTGCCTGGAGGAATACACAATTCATAATACTATGCACTACATGAATAGTACACAATACCACACAAAACACTAATATGCTAATAGTACACAATACTACACAATGCACTAATACATATCAGACTACTCCATTACTTTGTGGATCTCTTACAGTAAAGCTTCAGAATAGGGTTACTCCTGTGAAGGAGTGCCTACTGGAGGAACAGATGGTGGAACACAATGTTAGGTCTTATCTTGAGGCAGCCATAACCAATACTAAGTTAAAATGTCTCTTGACATTTTGCCATGACTTGCAATTTTCAGGATGGTGAGATAACCTTAACTTTTAGTATAAGGTACTCCTTACAACAGTCAATATACTATGGTCAGTATTTTTTCCCCAAAGTACCAAAACTAGCAGTATAATTAAAGAGAAATGATTTTACTCTTGAAATAACACCTTAATTCACTTCAAAACTAAATTTCCAAATGTATACACTTTCATAGAGAATCCTTACATATGTAGAAAAATAGCCTCATCTTTGGCTCTTCTGTTTCATTTCCAACCTGATAAAACGATAGCTATCAAGTCTGAAATTGGAAAGAAATATATTTGATTTTATGTGATAGAGAAATAGGACTTAATCTCTTATAAGCAGTTTGTTCTACAACAAATGCTGACATGTATTTTAACTGTTGCCTATGCCTTTATTATAAACTCAGCCCTGTATCCAACTACAACAGCAGAATCTGTCGTAATTTCTCTGATATTTATTTATAGTAACCATTTTCATATGGTGCATGGTGTTTTACAGCACTTTTTAGAGGAGACAGTCTCTGCCTTGAAGAATTTGCCACCTACATTAGACAAATAAAGAATGGGGAGATTAAAAAAGCAAACAGTAGCTAAACAAAAGAAAGATGGTCAAGAAGTAAGTAAAGGAAATGTGATGTACTGAAGCTTGTTTACATGTGATAGATATTTATGGAAATTCTAAGAAAAAGAAAAAGAAATATTTTATTCACTAGCCATATTATCTTTTGGGGGGACGCGGTGGCGCAGCGGCTTAATGACGCTGAAAGTTGCCGGCCAGAAATGGTCGACGCTTCAGCGGTTCGAGTCCAGCCTTCGCGTTAGCAGGGTGAGCTCCTGTTTCCTCCCCAGTTCCTGTCAACCCATCAGGTCGAAAACTCACGTGAGTAGATAAATGGGTACTCTCACTCCGGTGGGAGGAAAAATGCTGGTGGCGCCTTGCAAAAAAGGAGTCGGGAGCAGTTGCCAGTAAGTGCGAAAAAAAAAAAAACGCACGCGCCCGAAAAGGCCGCGAAGCAACGGAAACCCCGCCTCCTGCGCTCGCCAGCTGGGCTCTGCTCTAGGAAGGAGGCCCTGGCAAACCACTTCTGAAACAATTGCCTTGAAAACTGCAAGGACTTGTCCAAGCAGTCACTGCAGAGTCGGTAACGACTGAGCGCAGACAAAAAAAATATATATATATCTTTTGCTAATAATGAATAGAAATAATAGCTTAAAATAGGCATGACACACACAAAAAAAAAAAAAAAATCAAGAAGGCTAAAGAAAAAAAGGAACAAACAAGAACCTTCAGATAGCCCAGCCATACAGGATGAAGGTCTGTGGGAAGCCAATGGTAGCTGACAACCCTCACTCCCTTGAGGCCTGATGCCAGGCCAACTTGCCATTAATCATTCAGAGATGTAATAGTTTGGGTCAGCCTATCAGTTTCATAAATAAATAAATAAATAATCAATCAATCAATCAATCAATCAATCTCAACCAGGCTAGCGGCAGAATAGGCTGGTACACCTCGATTGTGTATATAAATACCTGGAAAAAACATTAAAGTCAATGGGCAGCATGGATGCAATGGCACACATAGATTTATTCATAATTTCAGAGAATGTTGAAAAATATTCACTGAGAACCCACTTGCTTATTTCCAAGGCAGAACATCACTTTCTACCTGAGTAGGGGTATACATAAAATGGGGAAAATATTTTGTCTGAAACCCAGAACTGTCACATTCCAGATGTTCTACTACATGATCACAGGTCAGCCAGAATTTAAAAAAACCAAAATACAGAAAACTTTGATTGTCCTAGGTTTCAGACAAAATAAAATCTGCATGGGCTAGTAGGACAAAGCTAGTGTGCAATAGAAGAGGGAGTTGCTCTGTAAGTTACCTTGAATGAAAGGCAGGATAGAAATCTAACTAACAAATAAATAAGCTGTGGATGTTACCAAAGAAAGTGAACAGTTAAATATAAAGGAAATTGCCAAAAGCAACAAAGAAGACTGTGAATTTGCTGTGTACTAGACATGCTGGCATATTATTTAGGAAACTGTGGAAATAGAATAATATCTGACTTCCTTTGGCATCTCACCACTTCCGTATTCTGCAGTCTTTTGAATTCTGTGTTCTTTTGATAGTAGGAAACAGAAGAATAAACTAAAATACATTCATACATTCAGCTAGATAAATTTATCTGAAAGACAAGGACAACTTACTCCCAAACAAAGGAAAAAAAATGTAACAAACAGTAATTTGCATTCAATATCCATTTAAAGAATCTTTGAAGGCTACAAATAAAGTGTATACATTCTTTGAAAATACTTCCTGGCATTATTTACAGTCTGACACTTTGTCCATGTATCCATGTGTGCCTGGATGTGTTTGTACTGACCGCCAGGGAGAGAGAAAAAAGGGAGGGATAACTTCCAATTTTGGAATCTGTTTTACAAAATACACATTACTATATTTACATTACTCCAGATGTACTATTTATACAAAATAAGGATACGCTGTGTTAGATTTTTAAAGCAAAAAAATGTGTATGTGCAGTGCATAGATGTGTAGAAACCAAAGAGTAACTGCTGTTAAGGAAAGAGCATCCTGAACATATTGAAAAATTCATAGCAAATAGTTTCTTCAAACATCCCAGATGTTATGTGTGTGTATATGTGATTTACTAGTGAGGTATGGTCCTTGCCCATTTACATTAAGGTAAACACGATATATTTTTCACTAAGTACAGTACTAAAATGGGCTCTGAATGGAAATTACATTTCCTGTGGTAAATTCAGGTGTGGAGCTGGAGACAAAACAAGAATAGCCTGAATCAGCATGGATCAGGAGTAGAACATTGATATAAAACCAAGATATAACTTGAAAGTTATAAACAAAGCCTACTTTTCAGATGCCAGTGTTGACATGGTAGAACCCTCTTTTAATTAGAGGTAAGTAATTTGTGGACTCACTATCACATTGAACTTGATCTCCATTTGGGACCTCTAGGGCCCCCTTTCCCCAGGACTGCTAAAAACTGATAACACAATTTCCTGGAAACAGATAAAAACTGTACCTTAAAATGGCCATTACACTGTTCACCCCCCTGAGCACTGAGGTTCTCAGTCTGTCAAAAACATGAAGGGTCCCTTTGTCATGGAAATTAGCACAGGTTTATAAGAAAAATATGCCTGTGTTATATCAAGAAGGGTAGCCCCTTAATATTGTTAGTTATCTTATGCTACCTAGGTATTTTTAGTGTTTCTCAGAAATGTTATCAAGATATCAAACTGAAGAATTCCATAAATCAAGAGGGTGGATGTGAAAACTTGTCTCTTAAACTTCTCAAACCACTCTTGACAAAAGAGGTTTTAAACACAGAGAAGACAGTAGAAGGATCAAACCTAAAGGATTTTTCCTTAGCTGGGAACAAACAAAGATAACCCTGAGCTCTCTTGGGCTTTTCCTCTACTTCAGAAATATCCAGTCTATTACTGCAAAGAAATCCTGTACTTCTGGAGGGTGGAATTTATGCTTTTGATCAGTATGTGATATACACATCATGACCCAACTAGACTGGGCCCACCCATGTTGGCCTTTTATAAAGTCTTGAAAATTTGGCTTTGTGACCAACCTGAGACCCTGGGCATGGGATAGAGCCCGTTCCTGGTTGTGTGGATGGTTAGTTAGATGAGATTATGCCTGGCTGCTATGTGTTTTATTTTTATTTTTTTATTTTTTTATTTTTTTATTTTTTTATTTTGTACTTTAAGTATTTTATTTATTTTTTTGTAAGCTTCCTAGAGTCACATAAAAGTGAGATAGGCAGCTATAGAAATTGAATAAATGAATAAATAAATGCTTGTTCATGTGTAAACAGGAGAGTACCTGCCTATCTGCATGTGTTTTAAGAAAGCGAATTGTGTGACTTACCCCCTCATGCGTTCTTTTGGCATGTCTGTAGGTTAGGAAAGAAATATGATATGGTCAAAACCTCAGCAAAAAGGTTATGTCAGTGTGTGGTGGCAAAAAAGAAGCAAATTCTACAAAACTGAGGAAGGTGGGAAAGGAGTTAGAGTACTCTTCTTACAAAATAAGTTAGGGATTTAGTTAAGTGGGATGGGACACATAACAAAGATTATTAAGGGGACCTTCAGTAAATTCAAAGAATATAAGTGTACATGTACATTTGAACATTACTGGGGAAAGATTTTTGAAATGGACAAAACCTTTGAACCAAAATATACTCCAGGATGTACATTTTTTAAAAAACAAAAACATGCTTGGATTTTATATAGCAAAGACATTTCTGTCTTCTTTGTTCCTATTAGAGTACCTTTCTATTTTGAGAGTGTGATATGGACTATGAATTTTGCAAAATACACCCCTTGAGTGTTGTGATTGGAGGAAAGGAAAAGATAAGGAAATTGTGTGATCTGTTCTGGTCCATCTATAAGTTGTTCCCAATTATATTCTGGCACTTTTACAATGAGTGTGGCTTTTCCAGAGAAGCCCTAAGTTGCTTACTGCTTTATGGCAGGAATCAAATCTTTTCCTTTCAGAATTTTCCCCAGTCTTCTAGGTGCCTGGTCTGGCCTGGCCTGGTTTGGCAGTACTTTTACTTTTGAAGGCTATAAATATAACATTGTCACGGCATATGCAAATATCTGTCAACTGGGTCCTTGAGGAACTGTTTAAAAAATGTCCTTTTTTTAGTGGGGGAGAGGAATTTGTCAACATCATTATCTGGCCATAGCTAGTGCAGATGAAGTTTACACATAGTTTATTAAAGGCAAAATATATTCTGCAGTTGAAAACAAACAAAACCTCTCTGTCTGTCAGTGGTTGATAGGCAAGTTTATTATCATTAATAATCATTAATGGTAAACAACAAACAAACAAAAATGAAAATAATGAAACTCACCTGTGCAGGTGAGCACTATATTCAGTAGGTCAACACAAATCAACTTGATTTGATTTGAAATGGAGATTCGAGATGTGAAGACATTGTTATTTGATTTAAGTCTGTGCTTCAACATTCAGGTGTAGGCTGATTTGATTAAAGCTGCTTGCAGAATTTATTGAAAAAAAATGTTCATAGGCTATAATGGAGAAGCATCAAAATGTCTGGAGTAAGAAGTCACTTCATTGGGGGGGGGTGGGGGGAGAATGGGATAAAAATAGCAGGGATGTTAGATCCTTTAGGAGATGTTGACTCTGAGTAGTTTCCTTTGGATATCTTCAAGAGTTTCACAATAAAGAAGTGTGGAATATTCCTTCTGGACCTCTTTTGAGGAATACCTGAGTTGAGGACCTCACAGTAATTTCCAAATTATCAATCTGAATTATGCACCTTGAATCAATGCAGAAACTAAAAAAAGTATGTCCTTCCTTTTTTACTTGCCTACCTGGGGTGCAAGGCTTGGCCTGATATTGAAGGTTGCCCACTGGCTTGCCTTTGTGGAGGTTAGGATTTTCTGCCTGTGGCTGCTGGGTTTTAGGGGACGATGGAGGGTTTGAGTGGCAGTTTGGAAAGCTTGCCCCCTCCTGGGAAGGGCCTCTTCATCCACTGGCTTTAGGGGCTTGCGGGGTCGAACAGAGCACATTAGCAAAGCTTGACTTTGTTGCAATAGTGTTTGTACCCTGCTGACAATACTCGTTAGAAACAGAGATAGCAAAAAGCAGGCTGGCACAATAGATATAATGCCACAGAAACATGTAAGACACAGAAAAAGAAGCAAGCACAGAAAAAGTAGCACTAATTTCCTTCCCAATCGCTGTTCTTAAAAGCAGTAAACAGCAGAGCCAGCACCTACGTTCATCTGGCTTCCACTAACTCGTTGAGAGACTTAAACCCACCCCAAGCATGCAAAATTGAAAGGGAAGTTTTGACCCAAGAATGTGAGCTGAAGTGGCCAGCCTTGAGTTGCTACTGGGAGAACTTAGAACAAAGTTAAACTTTCAGTTAGAAAATCCAGCACAGGAGTATAGAATTCAATTCATCCCATTAACCAAAAAGAGAGCAAAGTGAAGGCTTGTAGCTGGATACAGAAAATGAAGAGAAAAGGAAGCCCAAAGCAGTGTAAGCCTTGCGGCTGGATACAGAAAATGAAGAGAAAAGGAAGCCCAAAGCAGTGTAAGCCTTGCGGCTGGATACAGAAAATGAAGAGAAAAGGAAGCCCAAAGCAGTGTAAGCCTTGCAACTGGATACAGAAAATGAAGAGAAAAGGAAGCCCAAAGCAGTGTAAGCCTTGCAGCTGGATACAGAAAATGAAGAGAAAAGGAAGCCCAAAGCAGTGTAAGCCTTGTGGCTGGATACAGAAAATGAAGAGAAAAGGAAGCCCAAAGCAGTGTAAGCCTTGCCATTTCAGAATAAATCTGACATATTCACTCATTGGCTACCTCGTCATGTCAGTGTTAGAGAGCCCATCACACCAAGTTTCTGCCTACATGGAAGTTAAGTTTCATTACTCTATCCTTTCTGTAACCAACCTAGAAGTAGCAGAAGAGCCATCAAACCTGCAAGGCACATTGCCAGGCTTGAACTGCTTAAAACTGCCAGATTCATTTCACTGCATCCAAGTGGATTTCTGCTTCAGTTTGTGAATCTCTTGGCTGAAGTATTGACAAATCAAAGCAGCCTTCCATAGCTTTGCATAGCCCAATCTGTTAGTGTCATCTGCAAACTTTGCTGTCACACTTACACTTGGCTCTAGCTGACCTATCAAATTGCACTGGCCCTAAATTGGATCCTTAAGAATTAGCAGTGAATACTTTCCTTAATTTTGAGAACACTATTTTTATTCCTATATCTTTAATTTGTCTTCTCCCCAACCAGAGGCGATGTAGAGGAAGAAACATGAAGTGATTACTTATGTATGACAATCTTTTTCAACACCACCTTGTTAAAGGCCATTTTGAGTCTGCTTAAATCACACAATACAGAGACTGAGAAATGTATTATTTGTAAAGGCATTTGACCTGATGATCTAGTTATTTCTTGGGGGGCGGGGGTTAGGAGGTGGGCACAGAAAAAAGTATACATAATAAACATAAGCCTAATTAACAACATTTGTATAAATGCCTACTCCTAGGCTATATGATGTCAGACAGAATGGATTTTTAAGTAAAACAGCATTGTCCACGCTTGCCAGTGGAGACTAACAGGCAGCCAAATTCCCTTTTAAAAAAATATTTAGACTTTTTAGACTCCTCTTTATTTATAACACTCTGCTTCCTACACTGATTTTTTTTAAAGGCAAATAATTTGTTCCAAGCAATCTTCCCCAAAGGAACCGAAAATGCGAGTTATAAATAAAAAGAGATAAGTAATAGTAAAAAGCCTCAATTATTTGAACCCTTCAAAGTATTTATTTATTTTACCATTTTATGATTCATACACTCCTTTTTGGGGCATCTTTACCTCTCCTCTAGTAGTATACAAAATTCCATTCAAAAGACAAATGATCTTAAAATGCAGCCTTTTACAGCTGTGAGGCGCAGAGTGAGATGAAGCAATGCATTAATTCCAGAGATTAACACAAATTGGACAGAAATGGGTGGACGCTCATTTTTTGCAGAAGATAGCTGCAAAGGAAGACATCACCAAAACGAAGGCCCTGTCCCTGGTACTAGTTAGTCTAACTTCATTTACTGAAATGCCAAAGAGCAAGGCTTTTCTAGGCACTCTATATAGGTCTAGGCAGTCTGTCAGATAGTCTAGTTCTCCAACAAGCAAGCCATTCACTTCAAAAGACAACCAAGGAAATGAAAATGTCTTTCCCAACCCAAGTCTGATGATCAGTCAGATTTTAGACACCACGAGCCATCTCATCTGTTGAGCTTTCCCAAGGAAAACATGTTTGGAATGCATACTCCCTTCACCCAGCATCTTGTCCCTAGTTTGCAAATGTTTCTTGCTGAAGAGAGAGAAAAATCAGCACTTTATACAGCGTAGGGATTGTTTTCTGAGTAGACTTTTATGCCTGGAAATCACAAGGGAAGAAAGCGATCATTCATTCACAATTATGGCAAGGTATCTGTAAGTACACGATTTGTTTTTGCAAGAGTGATTCTCGAGATCAACAAGTTGTCATGTTAGAATCAGCACTGAAACATTTGCTTTGCAAAAATATTCTGTTGATTCATTTAAACGTTGTTCATTAGTTCATCACGGTAGACCTTTCTAATTACAATGGAACAGCATTCTTAGTACTTCATGGAATTAGCTTTCAGAATTCCCACTTCTAACATGGAATATCATTATGTGTAAGGAGGTGAATGGAAGTTGGCTTAATTTATGACTTCTAACATACATCATTAAGCATTCCGCCAAGAGAAGAAAGGGCTTAGATAAAGTGAGAGGTAAGACATTTGAAAAACCAAGACACAAAAGAAAATCATGCTGGCAAAACAATAGAGTAGATAGGAAAAGCAACAGGGGGTCTGCTCTGAAGCAACTCATTTACTGATTTTAGTCACACACATCTTTTGGTACAGTCCGTTAGTTTAATACAGTAACTGTGTGGTGGAATTAGAGAGTTGCATATATCAGTCATCTTTTGCTCTAAGAACCACTACTCCTTATCTATTATACTGTATGTTGTAGGAAAGAGGGCCAGCCTTAACTAAAACATGCCAACCTGTTCTGTACAGTCATAAATCACTGGACATTTTCTCTTTAAATAGACTAGGATTTGTATAATAGCCTCCTAACTTAAAAGTAAATAGCTCATCAGAAGAAGGAAGAGCATGCAAGAAATACTGTACCCTTGGGAAATATTGAACTTCTATATCCAGATTAGTTTCCATCTAGTTTTAGCCATGTGAGGGTGTAAGTCAGGAACCTTGAGGGCAGAGGGCAGTGACTCAGTGTGTCAGACCTCTGTGTGAGCTTTGAATTATCTCTGGCAAAGAGCCTACTTTATAGTCCGTCAAAGGGAGAGGGACTCTTTAAGATAAAGCCATGTCTAACAGATGATACAAAGATCTACTAAGGTACAGCAGGCTCTTTTAAATTGATTTAAACAGTGGCAATTACAATGATCAGCACTGAAAGTTCCAGTTGTAGCAGGTTTTTTAGTCTTGCTTCTGATAACGGATATGATGATTATTAATTCAGTAGTATCAAAATACTATGGATTATTCTTTATAAAGGTTGTGAGGATAATTCTACCTAGAGGTGCTAGGCCCCAAAGGGGAGTATGTTACCAGATGAAATATGTCACATGTATAATAAGTAATGATAGATAGATAGATAGATAGATAGATAGATAGATAGATAGATAGATAGATAGATAGATAGATAGTTCACTGGCTAGCAACTCACTGACATCGTATAGGAGCTGAAAGATACATAACTGTCTGTTCAGTCCTTTCTTTCTAGTGATCCAGTGACTGCCTTAAAAGCCAATTTAGAATGATTTTCAGAAATAAAGATTTTAAAATTAGGGCTCCAGACACTGAGAAATGATCAGCAATTACTTACATATATCAAAAATAGCAATTCCATTAGAAACCATTAACATGAGTTAGTGTGCGCATGTAAGTGTAATAATGTGATGGCATTCAGAAATAAAACCAGCAGCAGCCACATGGCAAAATCTGAAGGAGAAACTGGAAGTAAGGAGGCAGACAGAATGTGTTAAAGCAGCTAGGAGAGAACAGTAGGCCCTGAAATTATTAAAGTGCCCTTATTAAGTTCAGAGTTGTTCTACTGTAGGGTAACAAGAGCTGGGATACAAAGAATTGGAAGATCACTAGATGGCAGGAGAGATGTACCAAACACTCAAATGCTTTGGTGCTTTCTAGTGGTTCTCCCAATGTTTGCATGCCAGATCTGTTAGGTCTATTTATTCATTATCAAGTCACATGAAGTAAGAGACAGTTTTAATTGCCATCATGCATACCATTACAGAAATTAATCTCTTTACTATTAGGCTTCAAAGATTCAAATCTTCACTCATGCACACATCCTAGCATGAAAGATACAATGTCTTTCAGTACTGATGGCATAGCAAGGTTACTTTCCACTCCAGTGTTCTGCAATTTCCTTTTTAGATATTATATATAGGTCCATGACTTCTTTGCAAGCTTATTTTACTGTAGTAAGTATAATTCAGTCAAGAAAAAAAAATCAATAAAAATATGAGATAGCAGGCTAAGGAACGCCCTGATCTTAATGCAAGAGTCCCATTTTTCTTAATGGATGAAGCCCAGATTTTCTAGTGGTCATGAAAATGGTTCAAATAGTTATGTACATAAAGAGAGAAATGACATTAAAATAAAAATCCATAAAATGTGATTGCTCTTCACTGGTATGACCATTCAGATAAAAATTACATAAAGTTAAACCTAATTGCAAAGCTTAACAATCACTTATGAACATTCTTTTCCCTTTTCAAATATATACATTTTGTCTGCATTTTTAATTGAAAATGCCATCTCAAAGATACCTGATATGTCAGTATCAGGTATCTTTGAATTTTATTATGTTTTGGGGAAATGCTGACATTCATGTAAATTAAATAAACTTCTCTATACCTATTCTCTGTTATCTAGATAATATCAAGTACAGTGATATTAGTAGGGCTTTGACATTCATTTTTTTTTTTTTTTTACCAACAAGCATAAAACACTAATTTCATTTAAAACAAAGGTACTTTGCTTGTCCTGCTTTATATAGGACATTCTTCAATTGGAATGTGCCCACTCTTTGACGGGCTGTTAGTCTGATTTAAAAAGAAAAAGAAGAAGGGAGAACAGGACCCATCAACCGTACTTGGACAAGTCATGGGGTGACAATCGGGGAACCTCACAGCCTTTCTCACTACAATAATGTGAGATGTACTGCATTTCTATTGAAATATCTCTAAATCTACATATCTCTATTTAATTGCTTTGCATGTTTTTATTTATGTCTACCTCTATGCTCTTTTTGGATGAGAGGGTTCCTTTTGTTTGATGATAAATACTCATAATGTACAGTATATGTTTAAAGTCAGAAAAGTAAAAGAAAAAAGAAGAAGCTAAGGAAAGTTTACTGGAATGTGACCCATCTATATACTGTTTGTGATTTCCATAAGCACATGCTAGCTATGCTTTAGAATTATTTCCTATTCCTGTGCGCTTGTTTTTCTTCCCACTAGATGTAAGTAGAACCTTGTTTACATTCAGGTGTTATATGATTAATTTGCTTGTACTTCCTCAGGTAACAAGAGATTATACATCAAGTGCAAACATAAGTCAGTTGCAGATGTCTCCTGTGAATCAAGTGAGACGACACACATCATGAAATAAGCTTCATACTACAGCAGAGAGAAGCACGGCACAATGTTAAACCATGTATAAACCATTTTGTTTCTTTCAGTAACCAAGCTTGGAAAACACCTGAATAGAACTGAAAGTATTTTATACATATGAACACAAACAAAAATTATGATATTCTTCAAAATACACCTTGTAGACAGGAATTGTTGTCCTTATTACTCTTTTTTTTAAAAATATTGTATTGAGTAGGGTCTTAGATTTAATTCTGCTTTGCAAGATGGCTAACAAACAATACATAATTAATAAATATGATGATTCAAGGGGATTCCCAATTAAAAATTCCTTGGGGGAAGTATATTTGTATTAACTTCAGTCTTCAATAAGGACTTCTTTCTACTCACATTTTAAAACAATTGGCCTAAGTCCACAGTTTTGAACAATTGGCCTAAGTCCACAATTTTGAAATCAGTGTTGGGTGTCACAATTTCAAGCAGAGAAGTGAGTGAAGAAGAAAGAATAATTGTGATTCTCCACTTCCTTTTTAAAGTATCTTCCCTCTATTCCTTGTTTTTTTATTATTATTTGGAATAGGATAGAAATAGTGGAGAACAGTTCATTGATGTATAAGTGAATGGGGCAGCCGTATGAACAGCAAACTCAATTACTAATGTGTGAATACAATAATACACTGGCAAGACAACTATAATTTATTTTCTAAGGAAAAAGTGTCCACTTCAGTTTTCTCAACTGACATTTCAATGCACTGTATTTTAAACTTTCAGATGAAGTTGAGAGGAAACAATATGTATATGTGATACATCTGTGTAGGGACTTAGTCCAAAGTTTGTTTATTTATTTGTTTATTTATAAATCAAATTTATATGGTGCCCATCTCACTATACGAGTAACTCTAGGTGGCTCACAAATAAAAACCACAAAAACAGTACAAATCTAACAAAAATATACAAAGTTAAAAGACGGAGAGAGTGTCCTCAAGCTACCAGCCACCCCTAGTGCTGTGAACCCCCATTGGATCCCCATGCTAGTTGTCAGAGCCAGGTCTTACCGCTCTTCCAGAAGGCCAGAAGAGTGGGGGCCAATCTCATCTCAGGGGTCAAGATATTTCACAGGATGGGAGCGATGGCAGAAAAGGCTTTCCTCCTAGACCCCGCCAGTTGAAATTCTTTAGCCAGTGGGGTCCGTGGCATGCCCTTCCTGCTGATGTAACTGGGATGAGATGGTTCCCCAGATAACTTGGGCCCATGCCATGAAGAGCTTTAAATGTCATAACCAATACCTTGAATTGGATCCCAAAGCAGACCGACACCCAATGCAGCTTCCACAGCAGAGGTATTACATGCACAGCCCTAGAGGCACCCATAACTGTCCACACTGCCACCTTCTGCACCAGCTGCAGCTTTCAGATGCTTTTCAAGAATAGATCTCATTGCAATAGTCCAAAAGTTGCCAACATCATAGGCAAAATAGTCTTTGCAGTAACAACTAGAAGTACCAGATCTAGTTGCAGCTGTCAAAAGCCAAATAACCATTTGACAACAGCAAAAATATATAAAAAACATTTACCTATTGCTGCTATTGAGGGTTGTATTTTTGCCATTCAGATCAGGCAACCTGTGTAAAAACAAAGTGCTCTGTGGTGTCTTCAAGACTAAGAAATTTATTATTGTATAAGTGAATCAAGACATGTGAATTTCAATTATAAATATTGATGGAGCCCTACCGTTAGGAAGACCTCTATTATCCCTTCCTTTTCCCGATGGCTCGCAAGACCTTAGTGTCAATTTTATACATTGAACCATATGATCTACTGAACTCATGAGGGTTTACTTCTGGGCATACATGAATAGGATTGCACTGTTACATGAGAGGCCCAATCAGGGCCAGACTTACAGTCCCAGAAAACAAAGGATATTTCTTATGCCATAAACGTAAAGATGCACTGACATCTCATTTGAAAATATGCAAAGTGGCAGTGTGAATAACCTTATTTTGTGCCATTATCAGCCCATGCTCCCTTCCTTCCTCTTATAAGTTCAAAGAGAAGTACCTTCTATAGATGGACGCCAGCTATTTACTAACAAGGAATCACATTATTTTCTGATTGGCAGAGTTAACATCACTAGAGTGAATCAGCACCCACCAATGAAAAGAGCATACATATTGCGTAATGGGAAAGGCACTAAGTAAATACAGGTCAGCTGCATTCATTGAACTGGAATTCAGATTAGTACAGTTCCTATAAATACATTTAAAATGTGGCCATTTAAATAAAACAGATGTCACAAGATATAAATCCTGCAATTATTCAATCATGATCTTACAGCCAGCTTATACCTGTTTTGACAGCCATCAATGCTGGTGGTGAAAAGCCTACTATATATTTAAGTCTACATATCACTCCATTGTTAGATACAAGATGGCACCCAAAAATAAAATGTAAAGTAAGGCGCTTACCACTGGGTAAAGAGACTGAAGAATAAAGTTCATGCTTGTACCAATCCACATGTGAACTGCTGAATTTGGTCTCATTAAGCTCTGGCTGTGAAGCACATCTGCCATCCGCTTCTTCTGGAGATAAAATGTCCAGTTCAATTTTCTCAATTGACATTTCACTGTACTTAAAAGTTTCAGATATCTGCTGGTTAAGATAAAGTGACACCAGCTAATCCAGTTTGCCTGTGGAGTAAAACTTGGGAGCAAAATATCCTTTGATTTAATTCAGGAAAGTTGTCACTTGCTTACAAAATGCCAGAGTCACTAATTCCAGTAAAGTGGGTGCAAGCTATGGCACATTTTCTGGATTTCCTAGGTTTTCCAGGATTTAAGAGGGGAAAAAATCCCCTATTTCTTTAAAAAGTTCTTCTGCACTTGTTGAAAAAAAATGTTATGGTCCCTCTCTGTAGCTGCAAAAGCAATAAACAGGATAAGTGGAGACATCTGTATGCCTGCTAAGATCTGCTCTTAATAACTTTGTTTGAGCCGTTCTAATTCACATTTCAGTTCACATTTGTTGAGTTGGGAGGGACTTAGCCATACCAATGAAAACAAGTGGATTCTACATTGCAGGAAGAACTTGAAAAGTGGAATTAATTATTCCAAAATCCTCTTCCCTCCTGGGAGATTTGCAGTTAAGGACTTCAAACCAAGATTGAGCCCCTGCTTAAGACAGCTGCAAATGCAGGATAGTAAATTAATAGCAGTGGCTTTTAATAGTTCAGGAAAAAAGGTTTCAGTATATCTAATTCACTTTCTTAATGTTGGTTGACATCAAACATATACACAAATACTTTCACATACAAGATTTTCATGATCTGATGCATTTTGTCTTACATTAAAAAAGGTGCAGCTTCAGAAAGGACTGTTCAGTGGTTAAGAGATGGTTAATTAGTTTAAGTATTCATGGCTTTGTATTACTTATTTAAAAGCCAAAATTTAGCTAGTCTGACAAGTCCCCAAAACTAAGTGATTGTCTGGAAACTGGCCTGCACTAAAAATATATTCCACAGCTGAAATATATGCCACAGCAATTATTATATACTCTATACTGTCCCCTTCTTCTCCTATATTCTGCATATGTAAAGAGGCATAACACATCAAAAGCATTATTTTTCTTGCTCTATTTGGTTCTTGACCCATCCCCCTTTAAAATGTAAATGAATAGTGCTAATGGAGTCACCTGCTGGCAACAGTGAGACATTGCACAAGACATTTTAATTCTATTTCTTTTTGGGATTTTCATCCTCTGCTTATTCCAACAGAGAGTACCCACAGACACTAATTACTAATTCTTACTGGAGTTCACATTCTCTAGAAAGGAAACAAAAACCCTGCTTTGGGATGGTTTGTAGTGATGAAGAAGTGGGACTGGTTTTTTTTATAAATCAATAAATACTCATAGAGTGTGCACAACTACTGCAGTCACAGAAAATTCCGTTTC
Source organism: Python bivittatus (assembly GCF_059951505.1). Classification (NCBI taxonomy): domain Eukaryota; kingdom Metazoa; phylum Chordata; class Lepidosauria; order Squamata; family Pythonidae; genus Python; species Python bivittatus. Next base: position 46,927,227 of record NW_028277075.1, on the reverse strand, counting down.
AGAATTCAGGAGGAAAAAGCCAGGAATCACAAAGAAATGTCCCCTGTGTACTTTTATGAAGGTTTGAACTTTGAAGACCTACCTATCTTTTTTGTACCTACCCTGTCAATTTTGGAAACTTTGCATTGCGCAACAAACACAGTTTTTAGCTATGTCTCTTAGCATAGACTTCCCACCACTCCCAACCAGCTTGCCTAAGATTTGTGCCGGCTGAGAATACTGGGAGTTTTACTCCAGTGCATCAAGGAACCTCTTGGCTGGGGAAGGATTGCTTACAGATTCTATTTTACTAGATACATTTCACTCTCTAAGGTGGGGTGGAGTGGGAAGCAGAAGAAAGAAAAGGAAAGGAGAGAAAAAAAGTTGGAACTATTATCCTGCACAAATGGCTCTACTTAAATGAAAACATAAAAACCAAGGATGACATCTAGAACCAACTTGACAGAAAGGAGTTCTAGGAAATTAACTTTTCTGTCCCTTCCAAATGCTACCCAGAATGTTTAGGGGGCTTCTTAAATGGTTTGGCTGTGATGCAGCAAGGCAGGGAATTCCTGACATGTGGACAGCTTGTGCCTCTTTGAAGCATTCTGATTGTAAGTATCAAGTTGCCCCTGTTCTCAGGGCATGTCTCTCAAAAAGAAAGATTTTTTTCCCCCCAGATCTGAAATGACTACCATGTCTACAGGTAAAGTGGGCTGAATTTTGATTTTGTATTTTAATTTAAACAGGTCATTCTTGCAAAGATTAAACAGCAACTTGGATGTGATTTAAATTATTATGTGAAGTATCACCTCTGTTTTCTGAGGATGCTTGCCCTCAGAAAAACTTACCACAGATTTAACTTCATTTCTATTGCTGGGTGGTGGAAAAAACTCAGGGATAGGAAGGCTTCAGATTAATTTTCACTTCTGACAAGGATTCCTTGAGTGGCCTTGAGCAAGTCAGATCTCTCAGTTTAAAGAAAAAATCTTTGTAGCACTGACAAAGTAATGATAACCCTTAAAGAAGCTGAATGAGACATGGCTTGTAAAATATGTTGCACATGACAAGTGCTGCATAAATATGGATTAACATCAAGGGCTTATAGGTGCTTGGTGATGGCTTTTGACACATTTGAACAAATGTCCTAGCTGGAATGTCTACAGATCCTAAGATAGTGATTATTTCACTGTTGAAAATGATTCTCCAGCTATATTTGTTACATATTTTAGGCCAGTGCAGAGTGACTTAGATTTGCTTTGATGAAAAGATTTGTGCCATAGAGGCAGCATAACTCTCTTCATTGAAGCAAAGAGGCAACATGATTCTGCTCAAGGAAGCAATTTATGTCATCTCAAATCACTTTTCCCAATGCTGCAGGAGAAACCTCCTCTCACTCTTCTTCCCTGGTGCTTGGCATCTTTACAATAATGCAATCGAATTTTATACACACTTTGTGAGGTATTTTGTTTTAGTTTCTTCTTATGAAATTTACTTTTATTTTATTTTTTCTTTCTTTTTCTTTGTCCTAGACGTGGTGCTGGTGGTTTTACCAGAAAACTGGTGAGGAGGAATTTGATAGTGGTATGTACCTCTTAGGTGCATGGAACTTTATATTTTCATGTAATAGTCAAGTATGCAAGAGAGTTAAACAAGCCTTTATTTTACTCACTAATGGGTTATATTTGGGTTACACTTTATACTGCCTGTCCTTGGTGAGACACCTTTGTAGAGTAGGATGATCTTTCTCATCTTCAATCCCATTAATCTTGAGAATAGAGACTCCTTAACTTTGAGATGGTTTCATGGCCACCTGGTATAAACAAAAGCTCCTTAGCCTTGATGGTCTCATTCTTGGCAGGAGAGCAAAGCATTCCTAGATAAGATAGGCTTGTCCTCCTTGTCCTTGGTAAAATCCTGTGAGATGAGACCACTGAAAAGCAGGTGTGCTTAATTAGGGTTCAGGGCCTATATATGCTAATCAAAATTGCCCATGGGATGGAACTTTGATAATCATCGAATCAGGAGGGTGCCGCATGTCTGCTGGCTTTGAAGAGGGTCTGCCCAATGTCATCTCCTTAGGGTTCCATGACTGGCAGAAGAGGCAAAAGGTCTTTCTTTCTTTGCCTTATTATATTCTTGAATATTCTTTGATTGCTGTCTTATGATATGTTATTTTCTTGTACTGCCTTGGAATAAAGGCTTAAGTACTCATACTGTATGATCATTGCTTCCAAATTCAGCTAAATCTGGGGACAGAGCAATACACTAGAGTTTTTGGGGGAGCTGGGTGGGTTTAATGGTTTCCAGCTTGTTAAAAAATAGTGGGATTGCCATATGGGGCTCATCCACATAGCTGCCTTAATATGCCACCTTGTGTTGGGAGAAAAATATGTCAACACTGCAGTTCAGCAGCAAGGTTGACCAATGTTGCTATCTTCTTGGTTTTTATTGTGGGACAGTCTCAGGGTAATGATTGTTGGATTCCCTACCATCTGTTCCCCTCCCATCCATAGACTGTCATAGACTGGTGGGAAAAGCGAACTCCAGATGAGCTCCTGAATGTGTGATATGCCTCCTGACCCTTCAATCAGTGTCCCTCTTAGGCTCTACCAGCCAGTATTTGTTTACATAATTGGCTTGGGATTGGATTTTTTAATTTCCCTTTTCTGGGGGGAGGCAGGTGAGTATCAGTTTTTTTTTTTTTTTATTGCTACAGGAATATTGATCTCTTGATCTCCTTGAGCTATAGGAGCTAGGGAGATTGATATTCCTATGAAAAAATGGCCTACATTTTTCAGAGGTTTGGCATTGAAGGCCCCCAATAAGCTACTCCAAGGCTTTGTTCCTCTTCTTGACTGCTTTGGTGCTAAGTGGTCTCTCTGAGCAGCTACTGTATTCCTTGCCCTGACTTACCCCCCTCCCTCCTTCAGTTGCCACCTTCCACCTTGCTCTGTGCAGGTTCTGCCCAATGACCCCAAAGCAGCCATCCTGCGGAAGCTGAATAGCTCTGCACTGACCCTTGGCAAGATAATTAGGAGAGAAGTCTAGCTCAGAACCCTACTGTCATTCTAGAACAAGGCAGCCAGGCCATTGAGATTCATCTTTCATTATCACCAGGTGGCATGGCTAAGGGTTGGGAATTGAGGGCACTGTCTTTTGAGGCTCTGCAGTTGCTGGGAGTTGTGAGGTTCTGATCCCCCAAGCACATGTGTAGTCCCTCTTGCAGAAATGATAATAGTGCCACACTACCCAGAAACCAGATGTAGGAGGGGGCATGCCTGCAACAGATTTACAAACCAATCTGGGTAGTTCCCAGCCCCTGACTGCATAAGTCACACAATCATGATTGACACCCTAGGTTGTCCACATGGGAAGTTTCATGTCAGGTTAAGAGGGCAAATACTGCTTTTATACAAGAACACCTAAATTTGACTTCAGGCTGCCTCAACAGAGGGAGGATAGTAAAATGGGACAATGTTGAGAGGACCTGTCCATCAAAAATGGTTAGTAAGGCAACTTTACTCTGTGGCAATCAGGACATAAGGATGAGCCCATTGACCTTTTTCTCTCTGTTTTAATAGCCTATACAAATCCGTAGTCATGGGGTTGGAAGGGACCTTGGAGTTTTCTAGTCCAACCCCCTATTGCACAAATTCAATAGGTTAGTATTTCCTTTCATGAAGATGAAATCAAAGCAGCTGAATTTCACAGTACTGCCCCATTCATCTTTACTTTACACAGAAGTAAATTCCATCAAATGCAATATGATTTACTGGTTTGTATAAATCATAGCTTTGGAATATATAGCCTTTCATGCAAGAGCAAATGAATTCCTGTCTAATCTTTTTCCTTTCCAACATGGTATTATCCTCAGTTATTATGGCAGATGAGCCTTCTTTAAGCTTGCACTCTCCTAATGTGTTGCATTTTAACTCTTAACATCCAACACAATCAATGGATATATTGTCTGGGAATGATAACAATTATAGTCCAAGATTCTGGATTGGAGCAGGCTGTAAAAGAACCAAAATGTTGATGAGTCCACAAAGGCCCTTCTATCATAGTCTGTTACCTCTAGAAAGGTTTTCCTAATTCATCGCAATGACACAAAGCTCACTACTCCTTTATTCTCACTTCTAAACATACATATCATAGTTTTACTCATGTCTGTCACTTTTGGTGAATTCCTCTTTTCATTCCATGGATTTTGTGTTCTATTTGCCAACTGTTAGGAACAAAATGTGTCTTGTTAAATAGGCTAAGAACTCCATGTCATCATTTATATTTCATTTGCTATGTGCCAACTAGCTAATGGTTGTTCTTCATGGCTGCTTAAGCTATTCTTCTGCCATGTGAAGACTATAATTTTCCTAATAATCTGCTCAGATGGAATTTACAGTCTATTTACAGAATCAACAAATTATAGCAAGCTCCTTAATACATTTTGTCTACTTTGGATGCATTTATTTCTTTTCTAGTGCTTTTTTTCTATTTTTAAACAGGGTGATTGCTCCCCAACTTCTGGGAAGATATTGGAAGATTCTTGCCATCTTATATTATTGTCTAGTTTCTTCCTGCTTCTACTGACACTTGCCATAAAAGTTTTGCTGAAAACAGTCAGTATAAAGAAATATATTACTCATTAATTAAGATCGTGAAGGACTATTTGATGCATGACTTACCTATGCTATAGAAAATTTTAAGTCAGTGTTGCACAGCTCCATTTCCTGTGGGATTCTGGAGACAGCTGCTGCTTTTCTAACATCTATTTTATATATATATATATATATATATATATACATACATACATACATACATATATGTGTGTGTGTATGTGTGTGTGTGTGTGTGTGTGTATTGATGTAAGCCGCCCAGAGTCCCCCATTGTGGGGAGATGGGCGGGGACAAGTTCACTAAATAAATAAAATAAAAAATAAAAATAAGATATAAGATATAAGATAGTGGAGAGCCAAACCATGAAACCCATTTGATTATTATACCCATGTTCATCATTCTGTTAGAATGCAATGCACAGCCAAATGACTGAGTGTGCAGTATGATCATATACTATCTAAAATACTAAAAATAGTACTCCCTCTGAGTTTGTGGACTTTCAAATAACAGTATGTATGTGTGATATATGTGGATTACTCAGGGTCTGAGTAAAGGATCTAGAAAACAACTATGTGATTTCCCCCTAATATAAGAATGTCTGTTTCTTAAAGTCTGTAAGAATCTATTACACTAATGTTCGTATTACATTATGGAACTTTGCTTTATCTGGTTATATAGTGAATTTCCTTTTACATCATTTAAAGAACTGCTGCAAGAACTAAATTATTCATACTGTTAAGAACACAAATGGAGATTTCTAAGATGTTCAAGTCCTCAACTTTCCAAAATAACTTTTCTCTTCCAAAACAAAGATGTTCAGAGTTACTTTCTATTGTTGTTGTTGTTTAGTCGTTAAGTCGTGTCCGACTCTTCGTGACCCCATGAACCATATTGCGCCAGGCCTTCCTGTCCTTCACTGCCTCCCTGAGTTTGCTCAGTTTCATGCTCATTGCTTCAGTGATGCTATCTAACCATCTCATCCTCTGCCGTCCTCTTCTCCTTTTGCCTTCAATCTTTCCCAGCATCAGGGTCTTCTCCAAAGAGATCTCTCTTCACATTAGGTGACCAAAATATCTGAGCTTGAGCTTCATTATCGATCCTTCCAATGAGCAATCAGGGTTGATTTCCTTTAAGATTGACTGGTTTGACCTACTAGCAGTCCAGGGGACTCTCAAGAGTCTTCTCCAGCACCACAGTTCAAAGGCATCAATTCTTCGGTGCTCGGCCTTTTTTATGGTCCAGCTCTCACAGCCATACATTACTACTGGAAAAACCATAGCTTTGACTATGCGGATCTTTGTTGGCAAGGTGACGTCTCTGCTTTTTAATATGCTATCTAGGCTTGCCATAGCTTTCCTCCCAAGGAGCAAGCGTCTTTTAATTTCATGGCTGCTGTCTCCGTCTGCGGTGATCTTGGAGCCCAAATAAATGAAGTCTGTTACTGCTTCCATTTCTACCCCTTCTATTTGCCAGGAATTGATGGGTCCAGATGCCATGATCTTAGTTTTTTTAATGTTGAGTTTCAAGCCAGCTTTTGCACTCTCCTCTTTCACCCTCATCAAGAGGCTCTTTAGTTCTTCTTCACTTTCTGCCATTAGGGTGGTATCGTCCGCATATCTGAGGTTGTTGATGATTCTCCCTGCAATCTTAATTCCGGCTTGTGATTCTTCCAGCCTGGCATTTCTCATGATGTACTCTGCATATAGGTTAAATAAGCAGGGTGACAGTATACAGCCTTGTCGTACACCTTTCCCTATTTTGAACCAATCGGTTGTTCCATGACCGGTTCTAACTGTTGCTTCTTGGCCCGCATACAGATTTCTCAGGAGACAGGTAAGGTGGTCTGGTACTCCCATCTCTTTAAGAATTTGCCACAGTTTGTTGTGATCCACACAATCAAAGGCTTTTGCATAGTCAATGAAGCAGAAGTAGATATTTTTCTGGAACTCCCGTGCTTTCTCCATGATCCAGCGAATGTTGGCGATTTGATCTCTAGTTCCTCTGCCTCTTCGAAACCCAGCTTGTACATCCGGTAGTTCTCGGTTCATGTATTGCTGAAGCCTAGCTTGTAGGATTTTGAGCATAACCTTGCTAGCATGTGAAATGAGTGCAATTGTGCGATAGTTTGAGCATTCTTTGGCGTTGCCCTTCTTTGGAATTGGAACGTAAACTGACCTTTTCCAATCCCGTGGCCACTGTTGCGTTTTCCAAACTTGCCGGCATATTGAGTGCAGCACTTTAACACCATCGTCTTTTAGTATTTTAAATAACTCAGCTGGAATACTGTCATCTCCACTAGCTTTGTTGTTAGCAATGCTTCCTAAGGCCCACTTGACTTCACTCTCTAGGATGTCTGGCTCAAGGTCAGTGATCACACCAGCGTGGACATCAGGGACATTAAGATCTTTCTTGTATAGTTCTTCTGTGTATTCTTGCCACCTCTTCTTAATCTCTTCTGCTTCTGTTAGGTCCCTGCCTTTTTTGTCCTTTATCATGCCCATCTTTGCACTAAACGTTCCTTTCATATCTCCAATTTTCTTGTAGAGATCTCTAGTCTTCCCCATTCTATTGTTTTCCTCGATTTCTTTGCATTGTTCATTTAAGAAGGCCTTCTTATCTCTCCTGGCTATTCTCTGGAAATCTGCATTCAGTTGCTTATATCTTTCCCTTTCACCCTTGCTTTTCGCATTCCTTCTTTCCACAGCTATTTGTAAAGCCTCATCAGACAGCCATTTTGCTTTCTTGCATTTCTTTTTCTTTGGGATGGTTTTAGTTGCTGCCTCCTGTACAATGTTACGGACCTCCGTCCATAGTTCTTCAGGCACTCTGTCTACCAAATCTAATCCTCTAAATCTATTCATCACCTTCACTGTGTACTCACAAGGAATATGATCTAAGTCATACCTGAGTGGTCTAGTGGTTTTCCCTACATTCTTCAATTTAAGCCTAAATTTTGCAGTAAGAAGCTCATGATCTGAGCCACAGTCAGCTCCTGGTCTTGTTTTTGCTGTCTGTATAGAGCTTCTCCATCTTTGGCTGCAAAGTATATAATCAATCTGGTTTCGGTATTGACCATCTGGTGATGTCCATGTGTAGAGTCGTCTCTTGTGTTGTTGGAAAAGAGTGTTTGCTATGACTAGCTTGTTCTCTTGACAGAACTCTATTAGCCTTTGCCCTGCTTCATTTTGTACTCCAAGGCCAAACCTGCCTGTTATTCCGATTTGACTTGACTTCCTACTTTAGCATTCCAATCCCCTATGATGAAAAGGACATCTTTTTTTGGTGCTAGTTCTAGAAGGTGTTGTAGGTCTTCATAGAAGCGGTCAACTTCAGCTTCTTCAGCATCAGTGGTTGGGGCATAGACTTGGATGACTGTGATATTGAATGGTTTGCCTTGGATACGCACTGAGATCATTTTGTCGTTTTTGAGGTTGTACCCCATTACTGCCTTTCCCACTCTCTTATTCACTATGAGTGCAACTCCATTTCTTCTAAGGGTTTCTTGCCCACAGTAGTAGATATAATGGTCACCCGAATTAAATTCACCCATTCCTGTCCATTTCAGTTCGCTGATTCCCAAGATGTCGACGTTCAATCTTGTCATCTCATGTTTGACCACATCCAGCTTGCCTTGGTTCATAGATCTTACATTCCAGGTACCTATACAATATTGTTCTTTACAGCATCGGACCTTCTTTTCGCTTCCAGATACATCCACAGCTGAACGTCCTTTCGGCTTTGGCCCAGCCGCTTCACTCTTTCTGGAGCTACTTGGAAATGCCCTCCGCTCTTCCCCAGTAGCATATTGGACACCTTCCGACCTGAGGGGCTCATCTTCCGGCGTCATATCTTTTAGCCTTTTAACATTGTCCATGGGGTTTTCTTGGCAAGGATACTGGAGTGGGTTGCCATTTCCTTCTCCAGTGGACCACATTTTGTCAGAACTCTCTGTCATGACCTGTCCGTCTTGGGTGGCCCTGCACAGTATAGCTCATGGCTTCACTGAGTTACGCAAGCCCCTTCGCCACGACAAGGCAGTGATCCATGAAGGGGTACTTTCTATTAATGCCTCCCAAATAGGGCATCAATATTCCTTCAGCTATTGTAAAGTGAATTTTAAATTGTTATTTATTAATAAGAAACTTGTCCATACCTATTTATTTAATTTTTCTTATCTCAATCAAGATCAACAGTTTAATTAGAGAAAGACCCACAAAAGACAACTTGAGCTGATAACTTTTAGTTTAAAGGAAGTGTTGTTAAGAGGCTTAAATAAATGCTGCCGCTCAAAATCTATTTAGAAAAGATTCACACTAAACTTTAGGAATGAGCAAACTAGCTAACTAAATAAGCACTATAATCAAACCTTTTCATTTCATAATATATCTCCTCTCTGCAAGAACTGGTTCACCAGACTAGATTTCATTTTGATACTGGGCATGGACAGGGTCTGTTGTGGCTTCCATCAAGCAAAGATTGCAGCACAAGACTGGAACAGGTTTTTATTAATTGTCTTTGAGATACAAAGAGCATCAGATCCACAGGAGGAGAACTGGGGTATAGAACTGTGATCTCTCTCTCCACATCTTTATGGCCAATTCCCTTCTACTGCTTTTTTGTGGCTATTTGATTCTCAAACTCTGCATATGACAGAAATATAGATATATAAATATATGCCGTGCATCTGATCTAGATAGGGACAACCTACAGTTAGACTGAAGAGGAAGAAAAGACCAAAAAAAAAAAAAAAAGTAACCAATTGTTATGTACATGCTGTAAAGTACAAGGCATATCCCATTATTCAGAGCCATGTGAGTTACCAGAATCTTGAATTTAATCCACAAACCCACTTCAAACACTTGCAGAAGAACATTATTAAATAGATGGAAAACAATCATATTAAGCATATTCAAATGAAATTAAATGTAGTTTTGGTTACGCCCTGCCCATTTTTTGCCCTTGATGTCACTCATTTGTTAGAGTGCAGATCCTGGCATGTCATGGAAAGATCAAGTGCAGTCTTTAGTCCCCCCTCCCCCCCCGAAGTTGTGCAGCCTTGCTTAAAAAATGAACCCAACATTACACAGGTATGCTCTCTAATAGTACACTTGTCTATAAATCATTATAAGGAATTGGCTACTATCATTTATATGGTGATGTCCTCTAGTTTAGGCTTTTAAAATTCTGTTGCACAGATCAGAATTATACTGTAATAATTATGTTCAAATCATAGACATCTGTTACAAGCCATGAGAATATCAAAATGTTATGACATCATTATGCAAATGATACAGTTAATACAGCATCTCAGCATTTTCCCATTTACCCCTCACAGATGCCCATGATTCAAGTGTTCTGCTTTAGGGTACAATGTGTATGCAAGAAGAAAAAGAAAGATTAACACATTAGGATCCCTGAAATATAGTACTCTACCTTGCACATATTTGGCATGAAAAGCTAGTGGGAAACTTTTCTGTGCATTTTTATTCCTTTCATAATCTCTGGAAAAAATCAGTTTAAAAAAAAAAAATTAAAAAGTAAAACAGAATGGAGCCTACATAGAAACAAACGTTTCCCAGTGTAAAAGCTTGTCCTCAAGATGTAGAAGGCAATGAAGTCAGCAATGGAGGGTTGATAGTGGAACTAAATAAATTCATCCTGACACTTCATTCTGCATTATGTTTACTGTATGTTAAAGCACAATATTTGTATAATCCAAGATCACACTGTTTTTGAATGAAACTATAGAATAAAGTATTATTTAATCCATGAAAGCTCAAAGCAGAGATGGAGACAAGATTATACACAATAGCTTAACCTCCTGTTTCTTTCAAATTCATCCATCCTATACTCTCACTCCTGATCCGTATCAAGCTAAGAAGCTCAAGTTATATTGCATTCAAGAATACTCTTTGTGTTTACAGTTCCCATGCAGCAAGGAAAATGTTGGTGTCAGAAGTATTTCCCAGATAGACAAGCAGATCGGCAGCTATCAAATCTATGAGCAGACGCAGTTTGCCTCACCTTCACAAAAACACCAAGCTTCCATCCCCGTTTCTAGCCGTAGTAGAAAACAAAAGTAGATGTTGCCACCAAAATAAGTTTCATTTGAAAAGAAAGCACTTCCTGAAATTCTTGTGCTACAACCTTAACTTTTCTTTCTAATATATATCACTAATGGGGACCTTGGATTTTGTTTCTGCTGGAATTGGAGGACTCACTGTTTAAGGGAATGTGCGGTTGGATTCCCTTGTTTGAGCCCTCACAAGAAGAGGTTTTTGAAACAAAAAAAAATTAATTTTGGAGTCTCTTCATCCAAAGCAAATATCTTTCAACCCTTTTTAAGGCAACTTTAGCTTACAATTTCCTGGATCTTTGCACAGCAGTGTTAAAAATTCCAATTCAATATTCAGTATGCTAAATTATTCACTTGTGGAGTATTCAGTTGTGAAGTAATGATTCCATGCCCAATGAACAGAGGAGGCTAGCCAATAAAGAGAAAAATATATTAGCTATGGGGACCTGCCTCACATGACAGATGACAAGGCTAAACATTTTACAGTATTTATAGATTCAAAGACAAGCAAAACACAATGCATATATTTCACTGCTTACATACAATTTGCTACCTTATATGGCAAAGTGTTGCATTGTTACATGTATATATTCCCTAAATAGTCATTAAAAAGCTGTCTTGTCATTTTAAAATGCTGAACTGTCATTGCCCTTGACGTGCATATTGAATTTATGGTAGTTGTTTCCTTGTTCATGATTTGTTCATCTGGAGGTAATATAGAAGGGCCTTCATTTATCACAGTTTGCATTTTAATAATTGTAATGTAATTTTCATTCCTATCTCTTCTACTTCCTCAGAAGTAGAACTCAGAAATATTGGCATATATAGCATAATCTTCTTGGCCTGTTTGAATATGAGGTAGCAGTGATGGCCATGGCCATATTTGTTGTAGATATTAATTTCATGAGACCCTTTACTGTAGTTCTAAGTTGGCAGATATAATTAAAACAACATTTCAGCAAGGCATATAAGACTTAAAGACAAATTATTGCAACAAGTAAAACAAGAATCCCTTGAATCCAGCAAAAGGACAGCTGCTTACAGAGCACAAAGGCAGGGTAGGAAAGCAGATCCAGATGGATCCAACTTGCAACTATAATATGCAGCTGGATGAAGGCAGTCACCATGTGGCTGAACAAGGACACCAGAAAGGACATGTTCCATTCTGATGGACATCTGCAGGGGGTTCAAGTGGAAACCCCTGCCCTAGTGCTGGTGTGGAGTCATTCCAATCTTGCATATCCACTCTCTTGGCTAAGGATGGGTGGATCGATCTGTTTCAAACTAGTTTCAATTCACTCTTAAGTCCATCTTATCCTATTTGCATATTGATTTGCCATTTTATTACCCGCCCCCCCAAAAAAACCCTAACCATGAGAAATAGTAGTTATAAATCTTGCATTCATTGTCTTTCAAAGTTTCTAAATACATTTCACCAAAAAATATGATTGTTAATATTTTGGTGCTGCTGACCCATCCAGAAACAACCTGGGATTAGGTCTGGAAAGTGCTCCAAATGGAATTATAAGAATTGACAACATTCTGGCCTTTAAGAAGCACTTGGACATCCAAGAATGTTGATACCTTTATATTGTTCTAGAATTCTTTCTATGCTTTGTAAACTGTCTTGAGACCCTTATTATCTTGCAGTTAATAAATGTTTAAATCAATTTAAATGCATTTTGTTACTGATATGAAAGTGTGCAATGTAAAATTCAGAAAAAGTGGCAATTTAAACTGCACATTTATCAGGAGGTCAGATAATGTTGGCTTGTTTAAAATTTACGGTAATGAACCCTTAATTCTTGCTCACAAAGCCAGGTACATAATGATATGTCTGCATTTTACCTGTCCCTGGTGGGGGGGGGGGGAGGGAAGGTTTTGCCCTCTGAAAATCTGTGTCCTGACCATGATGACCCAGTATTCCTAGAGAAGACATGAAGACAACAAACAAGGACAAATAAAATGGTGGCATTATTTGAAATCTTATTCCAAAATTGTGTGAGGTGCAATCCTATAAATATATACTAAGTAATAATAAGTAATAAACTCTGCTGTTAGTGTTAGAAATAATAAATAATAAACTGCTAGTGTTAGAAACCTTATCAGGACTGTTTCTGAGCTGGGAAAAAAATATGCAAGCAGTTGCTTGAACCAGAGGTGAGATTTATTTCTGAGACTGCAATGTACAGAGTCAGCTGTCCAAGGTGGCCACACCAAGTCTTCCCTGGAAGCCCTTTATATAGAGAAACCTTGCTTTTGTTCCTTGAAAGGGTGCCACTGTACGCCCTTTAGCAATTTGGAGAAAGTGCATTTAGCCGGCATTCCATTGCTGATTGACATAGTAATCTCTTTCAGGGGAAGGGTCTTTTCTTATTTAATCATGGAGACATCTGGCTAAACTTCGCCTGGAAGGAATATTACCCAATTAGGTTGGCATTTCCTGCTGGATTTTACTCTGTGTGTTGAGCCCATTCTAACTGTAATTTTTAACTGTTTGCCCTGATTATGGTGGGAAGACTGTATGATGGGAAGACTTGATTTCCTTCCCACAATAGGTGGAGAAGCATAGGACTGCAGTTCAGAACTAAAAATTGTTGCTTCATATCCCCTTGTTTTAAGGAAGAGTGATAAATTTAACTTTTGGGATAGCAAAATGCCTGCTATTATGAGAAATAAAGGCAACTGGCATCTCTGAAGAAAATGGACACTAGAGTGTATTCCACTCCGGATGAGGAAGATATAGAAATACCAAGTGTTCTTACTGAAAACATAAATTGAAGGTGTAAGTGCATAAACAAAGCTTATTCTGTTCCTAACATTTTGTTGTATTTAAGCAATACAGACACTCTTGAATATCAAACATGTGGGAGAGGGGGGTCCTACACATCCTGTGAGGGAAAAGCATCCCGACTCTTCAGAATTTATATTCACATTTTACAATAAAAATGCAAAGCAAGGAATTCAGCAACGGGAAGGAAAGATTGTGCTGTTTCCTAAATAGTTAACATGTTCTTATTTGCATTAAAAAGAAGAATCTTTCAGGAATGCAAAGTTATATGGCTTTAGAAAGAAGGAATCTCATAAACTTAGCTGCTGTGGCTCCTGGGTGGCTTCCCACTAAATTACTGAAAATTGCCTTGAGGAGCATTGTGCTTAGCAGAATTAAATGCATTTCCTTAAGCAGTGACAACTGGAAAACTTTAAAATAACAAACAAGCCAAACTACTTTGACAAAAATCTATATCCAAATATAAACTAGAAAGGTAAAGAAACATATACTTTTACTGTATATGGTAACTGACTTATTAATTTTTCTATTAAAGTAGGAGGAATGCTTTTTTAAATTTATTTAACTATATAATTTCCATAAGCATTTTATGGCTACATAAAATTCATTCATAAGCTGAAACTCCATGTAAGGTGGGGGGGGAGAAATAATTTTAAATCCAGTGTAATGCATACTACCTGAATAGATTTATCCTTTCGGATTGGTAATTCCCTGAATGCTGCTGTTCCCAGTTAAAATTCATGTATAATTGTAGACAAACATATGTTATTGAAAATATTACTTTTAAAAGTATATTAGGCAAAAGGGGTACAAAAAATACACATATGAAAAAAAAAATGCATGAAGTGACTTTTTTCAGAAATGGGGTAGGACAATGAAAAACTGAGGGAACCAACATATTCAAAGTAGCTTTGAAGTAATTTTCTGGAAATCATGGAGGATTACACCAGGAAAAAAAAAAAAAAAATGGGGATGGGACGGGGCAGTTAGCAAGAAAGAATCAAGTAATCCTTCCAGAAGATGCTATTTTCTGAAGAATTACCAGTGGAGTAAAATTAGACTTCTTAAACTTCACTATTAGCATCCCGTTTCCATTTTGCTTTTGTCTGTATTTATAAAACTCGGTTGACCACTGCAACATCTGACAATGATAGACTTGAGAACTTTGTGAAATAAAACTATTCCACTGGAAATAAGGAAACAAACAAGTAAACTCCAGGAAAATGGAACACCACAGATTTATCGGAAAAGATGAGCTTGCTTACTTTTGCATAATTTCTGAAATCTGACTTTTATTCCAAAGCAGCAACTTTCATTCACGGAAGTCGGGAGGTGGGGAAGGGAGAAGGCCCTTCCTTGCTTTAAGTCAGTACAGTGATACCTCGGGATACGAACGCCTCTGCTTGCGAATTTTTCGGGTTACGACCAGCTCTGGCCCCAAAATTTTACCTCGGTTTGCGAACTCCGCCTCGGGGTACGAGCCATTTTCTGCCCGTGCCACGTGGTCCGCGGCCATTTTTCCGCCCGTGCCACGTGGTCCGCGGCTGTTTTTCCGGCCCTGCCGCGTGGTCCGCGGCCGTTTTCGCGCCGCACCACGCCGCGCCCGGCCGCTTTCCGTGTGGTCCGTGGACGCCAGAACGGATTAACGGTAATTACATTGAACCTTATGGGAAATTGCCTTGGGTTGCGACCAAATTCGGGCGGAGGGCGGAACGGATTAACCGGATTTACATTGAAACCTATGGGGAAATTTGCCTCGGGTTGCGACCAAATTCGGAGGGCGGAACGGATTAACCGGATTTACATTGAACCCTATGGGAAATTTCCTTCGGGTTACGACCAACTCGGGATACGCCCAGAGTCACGGAACGGATTAAGTTCGTATCCCGAGGTACCACTGTATCTGGAAATGGTGTAGCTTGGAAAACGCTGACAGGCTGCAAATTACTTTTGGCATCCTCTCTCCCAGTGTGGCTGCCCATCTACTCTCTCCTGTTCAGCCTGGTGCTTGTAAATCCTTCCTGCCACTCTTTTCAATTTTCTCCTTGCTACAGCCTCCTGCCTTCCCCTTTGTCATCATTCCCTCTGCAGGCTGGGCTTAGACCAGATAGTCAGCTCTACATAGAAGCCTCGTGCTCTCTAAGTATGATTACTCCTCCTTCAAAAAGCAAACACAGTGCATTAAAAAAAAATAACTCTCTGATTTCACACAGGGATCTGGAATCATCATGTTAACTTGCAATCAGCATTCTTTCTTTTAATCAAACTGGTAACTATTCAGAAAGGAATATGAGGTAGACCCTGTCTTTGTGACCTCTGTAGGGGTCATTAGCCACACTTTGGGAAATGTTAGCATACAGCTTGATTACTTTACTAGTACTTGTATATTACCTGTTTACTGAGTACCCCAAAAACAAAACAGTCACCTTTATTAGATCATTTAACATTCAATGGACTGATGTGGAGGTCTATCAAGTAATTATTCTTAAACAGCAGGCTAAAATGTTAGTTATGTTAGAACACAAAAATAGCTTTTATTTAGACAATTGACACCTTATCAAAAATCAAAGAGGTCTCCAGATCTGCAGTTTGAAACATCAAAAATTCTCATTTTTGCTATTGCCCTGTATTTAACATGTAGGCTTCCTTGGCATTTGAAAAAAGAGCTTAAAACCATCCCTTAATTATTCACTTTAGACTTTATCCCTGAATTGCTGCAAGCTATTTCTAACTGCTTGTCATCTTTAGCAATAATTTGTTTCAAGGCTGAGCTCCGTTCTCCAAAAAAGGCATTTCCCATTAAAAGGTCACTTACAACTTTTGTGCTCTTAGGTGACTTTGAATTTTGCCTAGAATCTGAAAGATATTTCAGAGAAATGGGCTAATTTCTCTCAATTGCTTGTCTTCTGTGTTGATTAAAATCAAATTTCTATTCCTCAGCAAAAATGCCCAGGAAATCCCTGCCATTTTCAAAACAAATGTTTAAGGAAAATTATACTCTGTTTAAAAAGAAAATAATTGTTTCATAGGCAGCCAGTGTTACGACTGGCTATTAAAAATGTCACTGAAAGATTGGCAACATAGGGCACTCCCTCCTAGTTTAAATTCTGAAGAGGCCCAACTGAAGAGGAAGATATTTAGGGTGATTGGGGTATGAGGATGGGTCTAAAGGAAACTCGGAGTCCTAGCCCAAGGAAATCTTTTAACAGTGATAGGTTTCAGAATATATATTTATTTCCAACAAAGGCATAATTAGTATTCTACAAATACTTTGTATGATGCAAGTTATTAAGAGTCACCTTGCTCTGAGAATTAAGAAAATACTCTAAAGAAGTTTACCTAATGGGACCTACTTACAACTCCTTTTACATTGCATATTAAAGTGAATTTGAGTCATTCTTTTTTTTTTTTTAAGTGACTGTGCTGTTCTATGTCTTTCTCATGTCGCATTGCCTCATACAGTACATTTGCATGCTACCCAGGGGTTGGAGGAAAGATGAGTGCAAGGCAGGAAATATTAAAGTTCTAAACTAAATAGGTTGCAGAATGCAAAATGGCACATAAATTGAGGTACAGATTTTAGGAAGAGAGAGAAACACTTCAGCTCAGACTTGCTGACCCTAGGTTAGGGAAAGAAAAAGAAAGAAAATGGAATCACAGCAGAAGAAGGAGAAGAGAAAGATGAGAAACAGGAAAGGTCTGGAAGTGGGAGGGGAAGGGGAAGGGGAACGAAGTAAGGAAACTAGCAGAGCAGGGAGTCTGGCAGAAAGACTACTCATGAGCAAGAGGTGGAGGAGAGAAGGCATGAGGTTTGTGGCAACTGAGTTAATATGGTATGAAGAGTTAGAGAAGCTGTGAGGAGAAGCTGAGAAGCAGCTTAGAGACCTAGCTCAAAAGGAGAAAGATGCTAGGATGAAGAGGAGAGGTGTAATGGTATGTGAGAATGGCCTTTGGAGACAGGAGGAAGAGCTGCAGCCTAGACAACTGTCATGCAAATGGTATCTAAGCCCACAGAAGGAAAAGGAGTGTGGGAAGCATCTCAGAGGGGACCCTCCCTAATTTTCTGGACAGTAAAAGTAAAGTAGGGGAGAAGTGCTTTCAGACTTGCAAGATTCTATTACTGTAACCTTACAATAAAGGAAGTGTTAGTACTCATGGTTTTGCTTCTTGTCTGGACTATCTCGAAGGCCTTAAAAGAGGAGAAAAGCAAACCAAAGACCTGGCCAATACAGTCAGCAGCAAGTAACCAGTTATAGCAACTAGACACTGGAAAGACAATTGGTGTGAAAACATTTTGGAAGATTAGGGGAGGAATGTTTTTTGGTTGCTTAGTGTGGTTTAAAGTTCTGATTGTACTAATGTATACAATTATTGGCCATGTGTCTATATATTGTTTCTAATGCTATAGGTAAAGGCATAATTAGAATTTCAAGTTCACAATTAGAGGTGGAATATTCTTCTTTTTATTGGATGTCCTGGAAGGGAGGGAAGTCATGCCTTAAAGCTCCCTTCTGCTGGAAGGTTTTGGTAGCAGGGTTGATGAGAGTAAATTCTGTAGTAGCTGGAAGATAATTCACTTGCCAGATCTCTGCAGTAAAGCAGCTCTCCAGCCCGGGACCAGCTTTACTGTTTTCGAAACAGAAGGGGAAAGCAAAAGATTTGCCAAATGAGGAAAGAGTTCGGTGATGGCAGCAAAATCAATAGGTTCCTTAAAGATCTTCCTTCACTGTTGGGATTGCGCATTGATTCTGAAGAACTAAAACAAAAAAACACCCACCACAGGGTGTACCACAGCCTGTTTCAGTCCTCATTACTGCTTTAACTGCACTGGGGAGAGTTCAAAGGTTGCCAATAGCATTTGTTGGGTGATATTTTTCTAAAGCTAGTTGTGACATTCTCTGAATAAAACAAGAATTCCTTAAAACTGTTTTCTGATACTTCATCTTACACTTTCTACGGGGTTATTTCATTTCCATGTTGTAGTAAGAGGCAAGATTCAATAAATGAATCTTTCTTTTTTTAATAAAGCAATAAAAGAACTATATCATAACTGCATTTACAGGCAGTCCCTGGGTTAAGAACAAGTTCCATTCCTAAGTCTGTCTTTAAGTCAAATTTGTATCTGAGTCAGTACAGGTTATTTAGTCAAATGTTTGTCTTAGTATGTAGTATTTATTTTACCTTTCTATGCATATAAAACACTTAAGAAACACTTCCAAATACACTACAGCATCTTAAACATAATAACACAGTACATCATCATCATAATAGTAATAATATTGTAATAATAAAAGAAACAGTTCTTAAAACAGGTTAGATAGAAAAATATGATTAAATATGATTAAAATTAACAATTTAGATAGCGATTAAAATATGATTAAAATATGGCTACTGTTGAAGATGATGGACCTGGTGCTGGAGAGTCAGGGTTTGAGTGGGGGAGGTTACTCCCGGAGTCCATTTCTTGAATTAGGCATCAAGGGAGGTTTGAACACAACTTTTTTTTTTTCCTCATCATAAATGGCCCTGTAGCAGATGAGGCCCTCAGTAACTGTAAAGTACTTTGGTGGACCTCTCTGTATTAGGATCTTGCTCCTCTAACTTTGCCATCCCTGCTTCAGTGAGACAAAAGGCTTCAGCTAAATCTTTTGTCATGAACTTTTTCAGTTCTGGAGTTAGCAGGTCCCAGTCTTCTTCCTCAAATGCTATCATCTGCTGCTATAGTTCCATGAGGTCTTAATTGGTCAGTTCTTCGCTATGGGAATCAAGTAATTGTACAACATCATTTTCATTAATGTCTAACTGCAGCTGATTACCAATATCAACCACAGCTTGCCTGGCTTTGGTGATATTGTCAGCTGTATACTTCTAAGAAGCATGTGAAAATTGGGGGCACAATTCATTCCACACTCCCTTCATACTTGACTGCTTCACTTCATCCCAAGAATCAGCAATATTTCTGATGGCATCACAGATGTTATAATTCCTCCAGAGCGCCCTTAAATTCATTGCATCATCTTGGGCAGCCCTGACTGCTTGTGAGAAGGTCTGTCGTAAATAATAGACCTTAAAGGAGGCTATGACTCCCTGATCCATCAGCTGAATAGCAATGTGGTATTGGGGGAAAAAAATACCACCTTTACATTTGGATCACTTAAAGTGCCTGGATGTCCAGGTGTGTTGTCAAGCACAAGGAGAATCTTGAACGGAATTTGCTTGGCCAAGCAATAACATTCAACAGCAGGGACAAAATGGTTCAAGAACCAATCTTGAAAAATGGCAGTTGTAACCCAAGCCTTTGCATTTGCATTCCAAATCATGGGAAGAGATGCTTTAATGATATGGCAAAGAGCCCTCAGATTTGGGGAGCAATAAACAAGCAAAGGCTTGAGCTTGAAATTCCCAGATGTGTTACCACCAAGCAATAACATTAGCCTATCCTTCAATGCCTTATGCCCTGGTGCACTTTTTTCCTCTTTTAAAATGTAGGTCCTTTCAGGCATTTTTTTCCAGAATAAGCCAGTCTTGTCTACATTAAATATCTGGTCTGGAAAATAAGCTCCCTCCTCAATAATTGTCTTAAACATTTAAGTAAATTCACACACAGCACTTAACATCAGCACTTGCTGCTTCACCCTGCACTTTAATGTTATGTAAATTTGCCCTCACTTTGAAATGATTGAACCAACCCCTACTTGCAAAAAATTCTTCATCAAAATCACCTTCACTTGCTCCACTTGCTGCACGTGCAGCTTTTAAGTCATTGAAAAGGCTTTGAGCCTTTTCTTCCAGTAAAGTGAGGCTTATGGGAATATGACAGTGATTTTAATCCTCTAATCAAATTATCAATAGCCTTTCCATTTCAATTATTAAACCAGTGTTGCTTGGTAATAATTGTGGCTTTCATTAGAGTAGGGCCTTTCACATATTTAATTATTCTTATCTTATGCTTTAAAATTGTTCTGATTGTTGACCAACTATAGCCTAACGCTTTTCCAATGACCGATGGCATTTTACCTCTTTCTGATCGCTTTATTATTTCCACTTTATTTTTAGTGGTGATCGTTTTCCTTTTCTTTGATGCATCACCAGCACTTGCATTGCATTTTTTCTTTGGAGGCATGGTAAATATCCGTAGTCAGAGAAAAATGGGAACATGATACGACTCAAAATGGCAAGAAAATTATATGGTCACTCTGACAGTTCAAAATGTATCTATATGAGTTTTAAATACAGACTTTTCTTCAACCCAAAATTTAGTTACCTGTAATTACTTTTTTCTGGGTTGAGTTCCAACTTGTTTGGCAGATTTTTCTTTGCTGTAAAGTGGAGATCAACAACACTTTCTGGGTATAATCTAGCTGTACAATTGAAGATGGTTCTTCCAATATCAAACTGGAATTGCAAAGACCCTAGAAAGAAAAAACATGGATATAGAGCCTTCTATTTGAATAGTTTCAGAAAAAGAACCTGTCTTCAACCTCTGGGCTGTGTAATTGTTTTTCCAAGTTCCTCCTTAATCGTTCTTTCAAGACAAGGCCATATCAAAATTCTTTTACAAGTAGGGGAAGAATCAAAGGAAATACTGCCCAGAACATGGCAGACAATGAATGGAGGCATCTATAAAGCAGCATAGGCCAGATAATTAATATGCTGAGTCAACTTCTCACATTTAAAGTCAATAGGTAAGTGACTAATTAGAGCAAAGATTGATAACAACTGAAAGATTATTATTTAGGGATGAAAAGGGAGATAAAGGGTTTCTTTTGTTTTTTGTTTTTTTAGTAATAATAGAGAAGGTGTTAAGTTACTGTTAATACATATAATTGTTTGGAGGGAGGGGGAAGTAATCTTTTACATTTCTTTCTTTCTCTTTTCTCCTTCCTTCCTTCCTTCCTTCCTTCCTTCCTTCCTTCCTTCCTTCCTTCCTTCCTTCCTTCCTTCCTTCCTTCCTTCCTTCCTCCCCCCCCCTCTTTCTCTCTTTCTCTTTCTATTCTTCTTTGTAGATTTTTTAGTTTTGTATTAGTTTCTATATATATATAAACTTTAATAAAAATATATTTTTTAAAAAAAGATAGCAACCAAAAGATGGTTTACAGTAATGTGGGGATAGCAGCACATATACTGTATATGGGAACTCAAGCATCTTCTTCACAGTGAAAATATAAGATTCCAAGGATAATTTAAACCTCCCATTCATCCCTGCTTTTTCTTTCCAACCTAGCTGTGTTGAAATACATATATAGAAGACTACCTACATTTCTGCATATCAGGGATGAACAACAGCTGCAACAAAGTTGTTTACAAAGTTTTTTGTAAAGTTTAAACTTATAACTTTAAGTTTTATACCTTAAAACTGAATTATAGGGGAGAAAGACTTACAGCAAGGAGAACCCAATTCAAGAAGAACCCATTGGAAATTCAATCTCTCACTGTCCTGAAAGCAAAGTGATCTGACTCAACATAGTGGACAGTGTTCTCCTTCCTCCAGCTGATGAACTGCTGAAGCTGCACAATGCTTTCATGAACTGCTGGAAACAGTCTGTATACTGTAATAAAAATTCATGCACTATGTGGTGATGCTCATGAAAGCACTGCGTTGGCTCAAGGAAGGAGAATGCTGTCCACCATTTTGAGTTGGATCACATTGCTGGTCAGCCATTTTAAGTACTGTAACAGGTCAGACATCCACCATTTTAAGTAACAGGCAGCCTTGTTTGTAACTATGAGTTGTCCATAAGTTGGACATTCTTAACCCGCAGGTTGCCTGTACTTCTGTTCCACAAATATTTTGATATTCAAATAAGCCATACATATTTTGCATACATATGCCATCCAAATTTACACCTAGGTTGCCCCAGTAGTATTATTGGGTTCATTAATTGAAAAGCTAAAATGAAAGGAATTTTTTCCTATTCTCTTTGCCACTGGAAATGTCATTTCCTGCATTTTTCTTTCTATCAGCTTAAGAACACTTGTGAATTCTCTGCAACTAATTGGGACATAGCATAAGAAGAATGTGGAATTTGAACCGTATGAGAAGAATATTGAAGAATATGAGTAACTTCTCTTACTCATATTCTGAGAAATCCACACTACTGTTTTATCACAAACCAGAGGATAAGTTAAGTATTTAGCCTGCTTTTGTTATTTGATATTCTGTTTAGAATGAGTCTGTTAGAGTTAAGAATTGAGTTACAGATCGTATCTTATTTCTTCTCCTTTCAGTAACTTTCTGGAAGTGTTTTTATTCCTTAATTCTGAGTTATGAATCTTCGGGGATATGAGATGGAATGGTGCAGAGCCATGAGCTGCACTAGACTTCATCTGAAATGGAGTAAGTCCCTCCAATCCAGCATGTGTCTTCTACTGATCAACAAGGTGTTGTTCTTGTGGGATTTGGGGGTTTGCTATCAAGATGAGATGTGGACAGAATTTTGGGTTAGATCTCCAAAGTGAAGTCTTTTAATACATCTAATAAGTTGTGTTTCAACAGCTCCTTTTGCTGAAAAGTTGCAGCTGAAGAACAGAATATAGAAAAGATTCTGAATCTGAAGCTTATTTATCTATGTATTTATTGATCATATTTATATAGCCTTATTTATACTTGGCTTCCTGCATCATGAAGAAACTTTTTTGTGCCCCACTTGATAAGTTGGTTTTGGGGACACAGTGGGAATCCTGATATCAATATTTAGTATCAATTATGATCAGTCATCATAGATTCTGGAAGCTGAAGTCTAAAACATTTTGACACCATCAAAGTAAAAGCTCTAAAGGTTTCAGAAATGTCACATTCTATCCAGAACAGGACTCAGTAGTCCTGCCAAATCCTATAAATATCTGTTTATATGATATAATATTGAATTTACAGCTTTCAGTAACTTGGCTGCCAGTTATAGTTCCCAAAATAAAAACTGATCAGTTCTGGATAAATGCATAACTATAGTTGGTAAGTCCATATTTTTTTCCCCTAATATGTAAAGCTACCCCTAAATCTCTAGTGTAAAAGCCAAACTTCAGGCCACCGTAATCAATATATCAGCAATATATACAGATGCTGCTTTTTATTCAGGCAATATTTCAACTGTAATGGCTTGAAATAGTCTAGTTCCAGGTGTACCAGCTGTTATTATTAATAATTTATTTTATTCGTAGCAACTTTTGCACAAATGTCATATGTTCATTTATGTGAAACCACTGAAGTATACAATAGTGTAGTATATGTCTTGTTTTAAAAATAGACATTTAGGGTACTTTCCATCAAATCTCATCCTGTAACATATTATTGAAATATCCTATGATATATACTTTTTGCAAACTCTCCTTTGTGGAACTTGATCATTGATAAGAATCTTGGTTATGCTGCCCCAAAATAATCCCTTGACATAATCTCATTTCCAGAAGGCCTCATATTTACCTCTTCAACTAAGTCTGGAGTGAGATGTTCATCTGTCAATATGAATGTTGCAGCTCTGGGTAACACTATAACTTGGTCAATTACTCAGAATCCACGAACAACAAAGATTTGTAGGAGCCAATAAGAATCAATAAGGCAGACTCTACTGGGTTTTCATCACAGAACAGGAAAGCTGATTGGACAGGTTCCTATCTCTATAGTCAAAACTACATGGGATGGTCATGTGATAGCTGTATGATATTGCCAATATTTGTAATATTGTCTTTGAAGAGATATGTGCAGCCCCATCATTCTTGCCATTTCTATTACTCATTGACCCACTGCAAACTGGTGGCAATGGAAATCAATTTCTAGCTGAATTATGGTTAATCCTTTCTGCTTAATAATTCCCTGCCTTCTAGTCACTGCTCTCCTGAATTCACATTTATGTTGTTTGCATAGTAAGGCAGTATTCCAGTTCCTTGGATTTTCAATTAATTTTAATAACTTTTTAAAGAGACTTTAAAGTCTTATAAACAAAGCTGATTGAAATGGGATAAAATTACATAAATAAATAAATGCATAATTACATGTCATAAATCCCTGACATGAAAAATCTTTATATTTAACTTTTTCCAACTTACATATGCTTTTAATGTAAATTTCTTCAATATATGCAACTTTCCCTGTAATTATCTTAAATGTGACTATCCCAAAATATTCTTTAAAAAACACAAATTAACCCAATATATGCTTTTATGTATGCAACTTTCAGAAATATATGTGGGATTTTTAGTTTATTTGAAACACTTTACATTTGCATGTCCAGAGTTTTGCCTGTAAAATGGGGTGGGGGATGGGGATGATTCTGTTGGATAATGTTGTCAATTCTGTAGCAATTGACAACATTATCCAGTTCTTGCAGATCTGCTACTAAGTGATCTGGGAATAATTTTCTTTACATCCCTAATTATTTTAATGCATTTGGAAACTCAGCATTGAAAAGAAGAGCAAAGAAATGGGAGGCTTTCATTTTGTACATTCCCCTTGTTTCTTAATCAGGTTGCCCTACCACCATTTGTTCAATGGAGGTAAATTTAGGCTGGTTTGTGTTCTGGGAAGTTGTAAAGTTATTTTGGCAGTTTGTCAGAAAGACATTTGTAAGAAAATTAGCAAGCACCCCTGAAGGAGAGTTTGCTCCCTATCATTCTTCCCCTGCATGTTACAACAGCTGGAGTGTATGGCAGCCCACTGAAGGCATCAATGAAGCTTACCAGGCTGGATTTTTGCATATTTTAAAAGTCATTCCTTCAATTTCTTTGAGATATGGTAGTAAGCATGTAAGTTATTCTTTATTGTTTACATTATATGCCCCTAATCCTCTGCATTAAATGCAAACTTGGTAGCATTGATGTAGAGGTTCAAAAGCAAATGAACTTGCTCCTCAGTGGGCTTAGATTTCAATTCTTTTTGCAGTGTCTGCAATAATGAACTATGCAATACACAGATGAGATAAATGAAGCTGTCATTCCTACTAAACAAACATCACCAGAATGGTTTTGGTCAGGAAAGAGTATTAATGCACACAGATTGAAGGAGGCCTTTCAGCAATTCAGTGGCCATTAGTTAGAAATGCAGTCAAGTTCCCCCACTAGTCTTCTTAGAGATTCAACACAGGGGTCAAGATGGAAAACACAGTAAGAAATACAATCAGCATCTTCCTGAAGAGACCTGTCATTTCAGGCTCATGCTACAATGATTTTTAGTCGTCTCCTTGATAAAGCCTGTACTGCGGTAGATCACATTAATTAGAAAGCCCTCTGCACTTCTAAAATTATGAAGGAAGTGTTGGACTTATTAAAACATAATGCAGCACCTCAGAGAAGGATTACAAATAAAAGAAAATAAACTAAGCTTCCAGTGCTTTTTCATTATGATGATAAAGATATATATAGATATAGATATATATAGATATATAGTAAAATTGACATTAAATACATCTTTCTACCAAAGGGCAGATCTACAAGAAAAACCACACAGGCACCAGTTTCTTAAAAAAGAATGAAACAGAATAAGTGCAAAGCTATCTGTGCAGTGGAAACCGTTTTTACAGCATTTTTATAAGAACAACAAAATAGGAGTTTGATTTCTGAGAAATTGGGATTTGAGGAACATTTACCTTGAACAAGTAAGGTATTATCTCCAGCACTATATTATATATTTTATTCTTTAGTATTTCTTTTTAATTGTGGTTATCTAGCTATCACTCTATCGATCGCTCCATCTTGCTTTCTTCTATGAAGAATCTTATGAATCTTGCTTGCCTGTTTGTTCCTTGTAAATGTGTCCTCTTATACTTGATCTGATTACAAATCTTAATAACAAGAGTAAGATTTAGGTCAGAATATCATCTACTCAATAGGAGTAGTAAGGTTGTCCCATTCCCTCTAAAAACACAGAATATAAAAATTGCCTTGCTAGATCAGTTTAAGGACTATCTAATCCAGTTTTTTTTCCCCTTCCCAGCATCCAACTGACTACTCTTAGGCAGAGTAGATTTGTTGGAGTATTATGCAATATCTGAAGTAGACTTCAGAAATGGTGTTATCATCATAGTGGAAAGATATTTGCCAAGAGAGATATCATTTCAGTTACCATACTTGATTCTTGAAATCTGTACTTTACGATGCCTCTTTTAGTAGCAAAATGTTAAAATCAGATTCTGACTCAACAAATTTCTAGTTAATATATGTCCACGTTCTTGACAATGAGTTAATAGTAACCATCAGTAATAAAAAACATCATACAAATCACAGACATCTGCAGGATCGCAGTTTTTTCTCAGAATGACAAAAACACCACAGTGCTATCAAAACACAAGTCTGTCCCTTTCTCTGGTATATGTAATATTTCAACACATGTACAAAAGAGCTGGAGCTTCATTGCAATGGCACCTCACTGCTTTCATCATTTGCTCCCCCCTTACCCCTCACCCTAGATGGGTGCTCTAACAGAACCCAAGATAATAAAATAATTTATAGCACAGATGGAATGTAAGGTTGAGATTGCTACATGCTATAGAGTTTCTACCATGTCAGAAGCAGGTATTGCTCTGCCTATTCAAAAGGGGAACATAATGATCTCTTTACATAACATAACATAACATAACATAACATAACATAACATAACATAACATAACATAACAACATAACATAACAACAACATAACATAATATAACAATGTAACACAACATAACACAGTATAACAAGCTCTTGGGCCAGTGGTAAAACATTTCTGAGATGCACACTGTCAGAATCCCATTAATGGCAGCACTAGTCCTTGGACTCAATTAGAACCAACACCTAAAAAAGTTAGTCAAGGGAGATGAGAGTCAGATCTATGAATACAGGGAGAGTCCACTATTCTGATTGGCCCTGTGTCTGGTAGCCACAGCCTGATAGGTCACACACCCTCTCAACCCCCAAGAAATGCAAGGGTGATTTAAATGGGCAAACTTGAGATATATATCTACATTCTTACATGCCATTTGCAGTTTCAGGTTCAAAACAAAAACTACATCTGTACTTAAAAAAAAAAAAAAGCAAAAAGCAAAACTACACATTTGTTTTGCTGCAGCCTGACACATTTAATTCTCAATTAGCACAGTGTGCTCACAATGCTTTGAGCCATTTTTATCCAGAGTAAAGGCTTCCTTGAACCTGGGGGGAAAAAAATTCCTAGTAAAGTTTTCAGTATTATTCAAAAGCCTGAGATGTCAAAATAATCTGAGGTGAAGGTCCAGTGAGGTCATTTTTTCAGACTGAGGTGAGCTCCAATAAGATCCTTTTTTAATGTCCCATCCTGAATCCTTCAACTTTCTCCTCAGCTTTGCAAATACTTGCCTTCATTTCTACTCTCCAGAGTTAGTTAATCATCCAATCTCAAGGCAAAGAGATCTTCAACTTTTCCTCAAGGGTCATGATAGATCTTATTTCTCCATCTTCCCCTTCCTTTCAAAGATCAGCTGCAAACCATCAAGTGAAATTCGAAGACTGTGCACGATCCTCACCTTTCACTGGACCAGCTTGCTCCAATTACAAAGGGCTTGTGTTCTGCTTACAGAAGACAGAGGAATTGTTGGACTGTGGAAAGGGGCAGGAAACCAGTAGTCCCCCCCTCCTTTGTAGAAGGATGACTGTACAGGTATAGTTTCTCCTTTTCCACTTTCTAAGGGTTTCTCCCCACTTCCACCAAGGACTTCGCAAATTATAAAAAACAAATGGGTTGTTGTTCCTTATTCTGCCTGCCAGTGGATTTCCCACATCAATAGATTGCATTCACTTATTTTGGCCTTTTTCCAACCAAATGGGTTATGGTTAGGGCTATCAATCAATGATTGACAGTTACATCTGTGAATTTATGTACCCACAACAGGGATATTGATTATGAGCAAAAACAATTTGGACATTAGATTTTCACACTAGTGGTGGGCAAAAAAAGGAACAAGAACCAGCACATGTTCTCACATTGCTGGGAAAGCAGACAAGGCAACCTTTAGGAGGAACATAAGAAGTTCTGATGGCTGACCAGTTTTGGAACATTCAAAAATTGCTTCTGGTTAGATGACATAGTGAGAGACAGCTCAGGATCTTAAAACTGATTTTCTCTAACTTCTGCTTTTTAAGCCATTATAAGGAGATCTGTGTTACACTTGGAAAACATGCATGCAGGAAGCCACAATTTTCTTATAAGTGAAACTGCAATTCAATTACTTATTAAATTATCCTTAATTGTAATCTGTGTTTTTTTTTTAATCAATAAATAACAATTCACTGATGGATCAGAATTCTTTGACATGAACCTTTCCCAGTCTAGTATCCTCTAGAATTATTGTCAGCCCAACATACATCTAGAGGGCACTACACGAGAAGGCTATCATAGATGAAATTAATAAAATTCAAATTGCTTGGAAAGAAAAAAAAAAAGAACTTATCATTAAATTACATAATGGTAGCAGGCAGATAGGAAGATAGATCTGAAAACAACTGCCCACCAATTACATTGAAAACATGTAGCGTATGCCTTGCTGATACTTGGTTTCCACCTAGTATATTTTTAGGTGAAAAATAAAAGTTGTAAAAAATAAAAATACAGATATATGTGTAAAAATATAAAAATGTAGGGTATTCATCAACACAGTAGAATTGATTGCTGCTACTTATTAAGTGATGTTTAGCAGAAACATCAGCAAACATACTGTATTTAATATGTCAAGTCATAATTCACATTTGACTTATGCCCCAAACTAAGAGAAAAGTGAAGGAACTAAACTTATCCTCAGATACAGAGTTATGTGTCCATGTGGCTCAAACTTATTTATTATATAAAAAACAGAAAAACAGAAAAAAGTACTAATTCCTGTTAGTACTTTTTATAAAGGAAGATATCACCTTTTAATGTGATCCTTCAACAAAGGGGAAAATTAATAAACTGTATGAACTCTTCGAAATTGGCATTTGTCTGTTCCGGTTATGGAATGATTCCAATTTTTCCATCAGTGTTCTCAGCAGATAATTAGAAAATACAAAGCTGCAGCCCATAAAAGCATATTATATGTTGCCATTCTAGAAAACATAGGTGATTAACGGTGATTACTTTCTTTTACATTTAAAGATTTTGCTACAGTGAAGTCTAAGGTTTTGTGTGCATTGTTTACTGAAAACAAAGAATAACTATAATGTGGATTGCAATTTTCAGTTTGTTCAGTTTGTTAAAAACACAGAATATTGTGTGTGTGCACGTGTGTAGCATATTAGATTTATAAACTGTCTTTTCCCAGAAGATCTAGGCTGTGTACAAAACCAAATAAAGTATAAAACATAATACGATTTTAAGAAAGTAAGCAGTAACAGATAATAGAGGTGTTCTGTTAGCTGCTTAATCTCCAAAGGCCTTCTGGGAAAGCTATGTTTTAACTATTCTCCAGAAGATATAAAAATGGAGGCCATTCTTGCCTCAGAAAGTAGGTGTCAGCATCCCCTTATGTCATAACTCCTGTTAGGAGAGGACATTCAGCGGATGCCCCCATTCACCAGGTCAGACAGGCAGAATAGGCAGGCTGTATGATACTCAGGGCTTGAACCATATAGAGTTTTATAGGTAATAACCAGCACCATGAACAGCACTCAGGAACAAACCAGTATTCAGAACAGCTGGTATAGCAATGGTTTTATACTGTGATTGTCCAAGTGAGCACACAGGCAGCTGCATTTTGACCAGTTGCTGGGTGGTCTTTAGAGACAACTCTATGTGACAAACCAGGCATAAGGTTCAGGTGTAATGAGCAGCCATCTACAGGACATCATGAGCTAGGTAGGACTGCAATATATCTAATCAGTATTGCCTATCTGACTTTTCAAGTTCTTTAGACAAATAATGAAGAATCCTTCATACAAACTTTAACATAACTTATGTAGCACCCAGAGCATTCTGGGACAGATCATTAACTGATTTCTACAAATATTATAAATATACATTGATGGTTTACAGAGCAGCTAGTTAAAGTAAAGTGAAATCTGAACCTTTTTAAAATTTATTTTTCAGTGAAATCTGAACTTAAGGAAATACAAGTATAACTTTATGTAGGATTTAAAGCAAGCTCCTAGTTTATTATGCATTTATGGTTCATAGCTACAGCATAAACATGTCCCCCCACTCTTCTCTGCCATGCCCTCATAATTTGCCTTTGCCTTATTCTCCAGTCCATAGCTGACTAGAATTCCAGTAGAATTCACTGTGGTCCCTACTCCAGCCACATGGAACTTCAATAAGGTAGCAAATGACTTTCTTGTTTTCCTTTATATTAGGCTCTTAATATGGATTGAGACCATTGCATGTAGGAGGCATGAAAGCTGGCCCAACTTAACTCACAGAGTTGTTGTTGTAGGGAAAATAGGAGAAGGAAGGAGTATTAGGTATGTTTGCTGCTTGGATATATATATATATATATATATATATGTATATATATAATAATAAAGGTGGAATAAAAAAATCTAAAAAAAAAAAAGAAAAGAAAAAGACTTAAACATTACTTTATCAACCAATTCCCTTCCAAAATTGTCCTTTCTTCAATATGGGCAGATAAAGAAAGTTTTACAAGTATAGGCTTCCCGTCTTTTTTAATTGGTATAAGAAGGCAATTTCAGGAAGGAAGTGACTAGGAGGGATTAATCACTCTGTTTGGTGTATGGTAGTCCTAATCTGGATGTGATCCTGAATCTTTACTTTGCAGTAAAAGAAGACAGAACCAGAAGCAACCATAGACAATTGTCCAGAGGGTGTCAAGTGACAATACATCAGAAGCCCCACCCCTCACAGAAGCATAGAAGGAGGCTGAGTCTAGGTTTCAAAGGTGAAAAGGACAAACAATGGAACATGAACTCGCATAACTACCATGCGTTACCTTTAAAGACCAGTCTTCCTAAGGAGTCAAGTTTTCACTGGCAAAGGGCAGGTGCTATAATGAAGAGATAAAAGACAGCCATGGAAAGCAGCAAAGTACAGGTTACACTTGGACAGAAACAATGTGGCCATGGAACACACCAATTGCCTGCACCCTTTCCCTTCAGTCGTCAGTCCTCCTGAGGGTAGCTGGCTTCCTCCTTTGCAGGTATGATGAACCTGGTTGACAAGCCAAAGGCACAATAGCACTTAACTGTCAGCAGACACCTTGAGGAGAATGAGATGATGAGATGATTGTTGAGACCCATTGCCAATCTCAGGTGTTGACCACAAAGGCTATGGTAAGGGTGGGCACCTCCACTATATGCCATCCTTGCCTGCCTTCTCCATACCTCTTCAGCTAGCACCAATGCATACTCATGCCCTGAGCAGCAAAATTCAGGCAGTACTGGCCTGTGAATTTCCATGGGGTACAGGTGGAGGAACATTGGAACTCTGGGTGCTGTTAACTCCCTGCAGCACATGTCACCTAATAACTGTTGCCTGCAGCACATGTCTCTTTGTGCTGCAGGCAAGAGTTGACAACAGAATAGACCTCTTGGGACAATGAAGCAGACATATCAAGCAACATTGCCACCAAGTGACCAACTGCAGATACCTATATTCTTAGCACAAACATTCCTCTTCCCCAAACAGGCATAAGGCAACAGTGGAGTCTAAGTTATATTGTTATACAGGAAGGCAAACAATGTGAAACAGATTGTGAGTACATTCAGTGTGGGCAGGTACAGGCTCCTTGGTTAACATTATGGACAACAGAACAATGTTTCCTTAGTGAGTGGCCTATCACACCTGCTTGCCTTGTCTACTGTACATCTTTCTTACTGCACATTTGGATTAGACTGCCTTTAAAGTTCCCACTTATGGTGGTAATGCCCCTTAAAGTATACAATAGTACTCAGTATGGAACCTGTTCCTATGATTCTCCTGGTGCTTCATGGTGCTGTCAACATGGCATTCAGCACTCATCTCAGGCTGCTTCCTGATGTCAAGAAAGTTTGCTCCCTCAACCTGTTCTTCTCTTGCCATGCATTGGTGATATGTTTCTTGGCACTCTCATGAAAGTTCTTGTACTTGATGAATGGCTTAACTACAAAGGCCTTCCCACTGTCCATGTGGGAGCAGGCTTCCCTGCCCAGTTTAGGAACTTGCTGAAGGCAAACCTATTTGAGCCACTAACCAGGATTGTGATTTGTAGGCCAGCATTTAAAGTAGCCCAAAGAACCTTTTCAAGCAACCCATGTAGGAGCAGGCTGCCCTATCTGGTTTAGGCTTGCATCCATGTGAACTGCAGAGACAAATGCAGCAAGGTATGGTTCAGCCATGGGGAAGGGAAGAAAAATTCTATGGTTCTTTGTGGGCATTTTTTTCATAGAATTATAAGGTTGGAAAGGACCAACCCCAATCCTCATACCATCCCAAGCAAATAGCTGTCTAACCTTTGCTTGAAAACCACGAGTGATGGAGTATCCATGATTCCAGGAGGTGGTTCCACTGCTTAGTAGTATTCATGACCAGGAAATTCCAATTTATTTTGATTTTGCTTGAAGGCTTACACCCATTGGTTCTTGTCCTACCTTTGGGAGTTCTGAAGGATAAATCCATACCTTCTTCCCTGTGACAGTCCTTCAATAATTCTCTTCTTCTCTTCTTTAGGCTAAACACCCTGTTCCTTTAACAGTTCTTCATAGGATTTAGCCCCCAAGTGGCTCACCATCTTTGTTGCTCTACTTCTGTATATATGTATGTTTGTTAAAAAGAAATAATCTCATGTTTTTGCAGGTATGTTTGTACATCACAAAGAAACCTACATTAATTTACTATCCTCATCCCACGAATATAGGAATATTCCCATGCTATTTTAAGTTGTTTTTGTTTTTGATTATTATGCTCATGGTGATGATCATGATTTAGTCCAGTTTACAGGTAAGTAACTTGGTCTTTCTCACAAACTAGCACTATCTTAGTGAAGCATAAGGCAACATTTAAAGTAGTCCCCAACAGCCCCTTTTCCAATGATCCATCCCACTAAAAAAAACTGGTGCAACAGTGTTATTAACACTAAATTTAACAAGCTGAGGCTTAACCTGAGTTCAGCCATACATGC
Organism: Python bivittatus; assembly: GCF_059951505.1. Lineage (NCBI taxonomy): Eukaryota > Metazoa > Chordata > Lepidosauria > Squamata > Pythonidae > Python > Python bivittatus. The sequence continues at coordinate 46,893,737 of NW_028277075.1, read as the reverse complement.
CCTCCTAGGTTGGTGCAGGAAGTAAAGGTATTGCTGGATGCTGCTACTAAACACTAAAATTAAAAGTTTTTTTTTTTAAGTTTTCAGTCTACTTCCCCCTCCAACAAGTTTACATTGTGTGGCTTAGAACAATACCAACCTGAGATGGTGATGATGAAGTTTTCACACTCTGCACTCTGCAGATTAGTTTGACAGTATTGTCCTTAGTTTGGGTGCTATTCTGGGAGTAGGTAAAATAGAAAATGAATCTCTGCCTAACAAACCAATAAAATGCACAAAAACACATATTCACACACCAAGTGTGAGCCAGTGAATTTTCCTCCTTCATATGCATAGCATTTAATTTGATAATTTAATTTAGTATTTCAATTTTGAGGCTTCCTGACTTGACAGCGATTCTGGGCAGCTTATACTTAAAAGAGGATTAAAAAGAAACAACATATATCAAAAAAAGAAAATATAACTGGCCAGAAAACTGACCTCATAACACAAAAAGGCCAAAAAATACCCTAAACTAAGAGGTCTCGACCACCATTCCAACCCAAGGCCTGGGAAGTCAACCCAGTTTTTAACAATTTGTGCAAAATCAATAAGGTTGAAGCAGTATGGATTTCCAGGGGCATAATTCAAGAGGGCAGAGGCCATCACCAAGAAGACATGCTTCCAAAGTACCACAAGGTGACATAATGCAATTGACAGGAGCCAGAGCATGCTCACTCTACCTGACCTCTCCAGGTGGGTGGAAATACAGGGAGACAGGTGGGCCCTCAAGTAGCTAGGCTTGAGAAGAAAAGATGATAAGCTGGCCTTCCGCTTACATTGGGGGTGGGGGGGTGGGAGTGGGTGGGACCAAACAGAACAAAATGGCAAGCTCTACGTTACATAAAGAATATGATGTACGGTTTGGCCTTATGCAGAAAGTTTCCAATTTAGTCCAAGAATTTCAAAATGTTAGCAGTTATACTCTTGACAACTACTGCTAGTAAAAAGCAGTAAAAGCAATAAAGGTTTATAAGCAATGATTTTTTTTATTATGAGGCAGTTTCCTGTGTTTCTAAGTAGAATGAAATTGGGTGTAGATTTACTCCAAGCATATTCTGTTTTGCTTTGTTTTTTTGTGATTTCTTGTTTTCAACAGATCAAATTCTATTGCAATCCATTTCTCAAACCAATAAGGTATAACATTTGTATCAACTATATTAATACAAAGCATTCTTTTGCTGGATTTGCCCAGCAAAATCCAGTGCAAATCTTTTGGGCTCACTATGTGTTTGTTCATTTGTTCTTTGGGATTTTCTACTGAAGTCAATGGAAAGAAATTTGTATTGTGAAGAAGATTAAGGTCATGTTTCATTTACTCAAACGAGATCATTGCTTAATTTTCAATTCTGATTATATTCATAATTCAAAACACAAAGGGTGAATGTCATCTAATCTCAATATCTGGGGGTATCTGGGATTTTATCACTCAATATCTGGGGGTATCTGGGATTTTATCAAACAGAGGTGATGAGTAAGTTTTAATTCTTACTAGAGGAAATTCTGAAATTCAAGCTACAAGTAATAACTGAAAAAGGTAAAGAAGAAGAGACAAGGAAATCAGGAGACTCCCCATTATTCTAGCTAGTTACAGCATTGAAATGGTAGTCATCTTTATGACAGGTGACAAATCACATTAGTGACTAACATATATCACGTCAGAAGATGGCAGTAGATCAACAACAGCAGAATCATATTCATAAGACTGAATGGCCACTCACCCTTGTTTCAAAGTAATTATAAAGATATGGTTTGAAAGTGATCAAGGCTGGCTCATGCAATGAGAAGATGGATCATTTGTCCCAGATACAAATCCTAGGGAAAATATCACTGCAACACCAAGTAAGCAAATTAGAGGGAGGTGCTGGAAAAGAAATGACTAGGTTGGGAGATGCTGTATTAGGAGTCAGTGCTTTTATACCGGGAGGCTGAAATCATACTATTTTGGGTAGGCTGCTGCAAGAGCATGTAGAAAGGAATTTAAATGTTGCCATATAGGGCTTTATAGGAGGCAATCAGCACTTTAATTTCACCCAAAAGCAAACTGGCAACCAGTGCAGTTTATGAAGCAGAGGTGCTGCATGGGCATATTGAAGCATGCCCATCACTGCCCACGTTGCTGCATTCTAGACCAGCTGAAGCTTCCAGGTGGCCTTAAAGGGAACCCTAAGTACACCCCATTGCAGAGTCAAGCCATGAGGTAACCAGGGCATGAGTGATTGTCTGAAGGGCTCCATGATCTAGGGAAGGGTGCAACTGGTGTACCAGATGAAGTTGGGCAAAAAAAAAAAAAACAACCCAAATGAAATCTATATATGATGCTTCATTCAATTCTTTCCACCTTGTTAAAATTTGGTCGCATTGATAACTCTAAAATTCCTGTAGGGTGCTACTGCTTTCCAAATCACAACGATGGTGGCTAAGCTGTGAAATATTGGTTTATATGATATATCTATTATGAACCCACCAGGGAAAAGTAAGTCTCCACTCCAAGCTATGCATTACACTTAATCGATTGTATAGAATGGTGTCTTCAATTTTTTCCTTAGAGATATTTTTTTAATGTTTTAGTTTTAAACCTTAATGCAGCAACTGAGAAAGTGAACATCTCTTCCCAAGTGCAATTAGGAATATTTATTTATCATATTTATGCTCCATTTATTTACGCCAAAGCCTGGGACACAGTATTTAGGGTTTCTGTATAGTCTCATATTCAGACAGTGCCCACAGCAAGTATGGATGTGCACAAAATGGCTTCTGTTTTGTTTCAAGCTCAGGATAAACTTGAGAACACTTGGTGCTTTCTCTGTTCTGTATGGACCAAAGTGTATGCATTTTTTCCTAGTGACCTGCCATAAGGAATTATGGGAACTCATAAGAAGCCCAAGTTCCTTCATTTTTTACTCTAGGGCCACAGAAGGAGTGCAGTCTTAAGTCCATAATCACTGCAACCCCTGCAGTTTACCCAAAAGTTAGTTAAGTAATTAAAAAAAAATCATGTAAGAAACACGGAAGCAATGCATCAAGCAAAACTTTTCAGCTGCCTACACAAATAGCCATTGAACCCCAGCAATATAGAGTGCGATTTTCCTCAACACAGACCTTGAACAACAACAGTAAAAAATAAACTTTTCTGACTTGTGGCTTGAAGCTTTTCCTTCTTTGTTGTGTATAAATATAGAGTGCACATCTTCACTGGCATCCTGACAGCAATGTTCAATAAACAAGCTAAAGCAGTATAGTTTCTACATTCCCTGTGCAGCTTGAAATCTCACTGTCAACAACAGCACCCACAGAGTACACATGATAAAGCTCAAAAAACAAAAGCAGCAAAGCAGTTACATTTTTTCAGTTCATAACCTGAAAAATCTCATCAGCAGTATTGGTAACTCTTGCATAATGCACACCAGTCATTGTTTCCATAATCAGACTGAGCCAATCAACAGAGGGTGACCTCAACTTTCAAGGAATAACCTCTCAGAATAACTCTGTCTTAAGTGCCTTTCAAAATGGGGCCAGATGAACCATCCACTGTCATCCACCCTGGATGGAGGGTGTTCCACAGCATGAGTGCTACCACAGGAAAACACATTCCACTGACCTCATGGGGTGTATAGAGTGTGATCCCACAAATCCTAGGGGATCTTGCAGGTGTAATGGTATGTGGGAATGACCTTGGAAGACAGGAGGGAGAGCCATAGATTGAACAATCTGGCATGTAAAAGATGTCTCAGCCCACAGAAGGGGCGATGACATGGGAAATGTTTCAAAAGGGACCCTCCCTAGTTTTCTGGAGAGTAAAAGGAAAGGAGGGGAGAAATAATTTCAGTCTTGCAAAATTCTGTTAATGTAGCCTAACAATAAAGATAGAGCTAGTACTCCTGGTTGTGCTTGTCTGGACTACCTCATAGGGCTAACAGCAGGAGACAGAAAGAAGGTTGACTTATGAGGGGACCGCAATAAGGAGACAAAATGGAGTACTGAGAGTGCAATACTTCAAAGTATTATAAGGAGTTTTAAGCTACTTGCTCTGGAGCTGTGCTAAGAACCCTCCAAATATGGGTTCACACTGTTGTGAACCCATATTTGGAGGGTTCTTAGCACAGCTCCAGAGCAAGTAGCTTAAAACTCCTTATAATATAATACTTTGAGGCATAGCATTCCCATCTGGCATAAGTATACTGGACTTTTCTACTTGGGGAAAGTGGCCCTGCAGGAACCTAGGAGCCAAGCCATTAAGGTCTTTAAGGGTTAAAAAAAAAACAGACCCTCAGCCATTTGAATTGTACCCAGAAGCCTACCAGCAGCCAGTGGAACTCCATGTAGACTGCATTGCTATAGTCTATCATGCTTGTAATTATGGTATGAGATAATATTGCCAGGTGCTCCCATTTCAGGTAAGAGGACTCAGGCTACATTTGCTCATCTAGCAGTGTCCAGGAGGACACCCAAGTTGCTGACTTGCTCTTCAGAGGAAGTGCTACCCTAGCTCACCAGAGTAATCATCAGAGGAGACAGAAAACCAGATGATCTCTGGACAAAAAGCAACTACATCTTGTTTGGGTCATATTAGTCTCAGCCTATTTGATCCCACCCAGACCTTCACTGCTTCTGGATACTGAGTTGACCTGGACAGCAACTCCTTCTTGATGTGGATTTGCATTGTATAATTTGAATCAGCTTACTGGTGATATTTTACCTTAAACTGATGGATAATCTTATCCAACAACTTTGTGTAGAAATTAAAGATGAAATTAAAGAGAAAGTAAAGATTATCTTTGGTACTTCACAAGGTAATCCTCAAGGATGCTACCTCTATTCCCCTGCACCAGCTGTCTAGAACCACCTGCTAAGAAAGGAGTGGAACTACTGTAAAACAACACCTTCAACTCCTAATCCTCATAGGTGCTTCAGAAAGACACTATGGTTGGTGGTATTAAAGGCCACCGAGAGGTATAGTAGGACAAAGAGGATATATTTCTCCTCTCCCATCCAGATTCCAACAATGTCATCTACTACAGCAACCAATGCCATCCCAGTTTCATGCCTGGGTCTAAATCCTGACTGAAAAGAGCACTCTGCAATTGAGAATACACCACCTTCTCAACAACTTCAGGGAAGATTGGAGACTGGATGATATTTATCTAATGTAGCTGGGTCTAAGGAAAAATGCTGTAGGATACCAGAACCTCTTTCAAGTCAGCCAGGACCATCCCTTCCATCACTGACACCTTCCTAGTCCAAGCTACTTAACCTTCTGGTTACCAAAGAGAGCTAGGAAGGGCATGGATCAAGAATACAGGTGGTAGAGCTTATACCATAGTCTACCCTATACACTTCATCAGAATGCTGAAGCTGGAATGAGTAATCTTGAACAACACTGCTGGACAACTACCTCCTGATGCAATATGGGTAAAGAAATGAGAATGATTTACTACCCTTATCACCACAATGTAGGCTTGAACATGTGCTCTTATCTGTGCTCAGTTGTTTTTAGTCTTTTTCCACCAGTGGACTAGGTTATGTTTCTAACTTTCATCTCCAGGAGCAATTCAGTAAACTAAAGAGCGTCTCAAGATTGGCTGACAGACAAAGGCCATCCAGGACCAATCTTTTCAAGTAGTTTGCTCATCTCTTGTCCCCAGCAATCAACCAGGTGTTCAAGGGAGCTGAGATCACTGAGAAAGTGCCCAAGCATCTGCAGGAAATCCTCCAGATCCATAAGATACTTGGAACAGACAATCCTAATTGAACTTACTGTCCTACAGAGGTCCTGATTGATGAGGGAAAAAAAAAAAAAATGCTGGCCAGAAAGTGATCTGACTACACAGAGGTCTCACAGTTATGTCTTCCATCTTTGGATCACTCAGCAGCCACTACAAAACAAAAATGAGTCCCAATTTGTCTTCACGTCTGTAGGGCAACCCTGAGACTACTGGAGGCAGGCCTATTGTTACCAGATATCTGAACAGGCAAAGAAGGACACAGACAATTGGAAAGGAGGACAAATGGGGGGGGGGGGAGGACACACTCTCTGTTTCTTGACATCCACAACAAAAATTACAGTGAAAAATGCAAAAAATTTACTTAAGCCTACATGTATATGAAATTACTTTTTCTAGCATTAGAAAGACTGGGTTTTCAATCACAATATTTTTCCAACAAATCTTTCTTTTCAAGAACATAGGCTAATAATAATATAGAATTGACAATGTTGCACTTTTAAAATTTCACCATAGAAACATATGATGAGTCATGTGGTCCACAGAATACAGCGATAATAGATTAGAAGGGGCTGGATTGAGGTTGATTGCTAAAATCAGGAAATATATTAAATAATGTAAATCTAGACTACTGAGTCTGTGGATGGATGAGAGAAAGAAAGAAGCAGACAATTTACAAGGTCATCATACATGAAAGTTTGAATGACTACTGTCATTCAGTCCAAAAACAAACAAACAAGACGCTAAAAAAACTGGACAATATTTGATTTTAAGGCTATGCCTGCTGGACCGAGGACATGAGGACAAAAATGAGGACATGTCCTTTTGTAGGATGTCTGGTAACCTTTTTATTGTTTTAAAGTTATGAAATTTCAGATCCAGTTTGGTGTAGTGGTTAAAGTCACCAGGCTAGAAATTGGAGACTGTGTTCTAGTCCTGTCTTGGACACCCATTGCTGGGTGACTCTGGACCAATTACTCTCTCTTAGCCTTAGGAAGAATAAGGCCATAGCAAACCACTTCTGAAATCTTGCCAAGAAAACTGCAGGACTTGTCCAAGCAGTCGCCAGAACTCTAGACTGACTCGAAGGCACATTCACATTCACATACACACACCCATACCCACATGAATCTGTAATTTAGTACAAATGGAGGAATATAATATTGATAGCTATGGAAGTTCATATTTATAGATCCTTGCCTCAGAGCAGCACCAGTTAATTAAGATAAATAGAATATGATGATAGAAAACAGAATAGCTGCCACATACAAGTCCTGATCACAAATCATCTCTTTGAGAAGAGTCTACTTTCCAGTAAATTCCTCACTTTTTAAAGAAGGATAATCATTTCACAGAAAGGCAATGATTTGCTTTCTGTTTGAGAAAATTTGAAATGCTGTTAACCTCTATAGCATGGGGAACACACTAATGGTGCTACTTGCCTCATGGAACATTTCCTTGAATCAAGTGGTTGATTTATTTTTTAATTTAAACAGTCTAGGCTTTTGAGATTGCTGCCTGTAATCTGCACTGTCTGACAAAAAAAGCTTGCTTCCTAATTCTGCATATGCAGAAATTATAGACTGTTAAAAAAAAAAAGACTCATAATTCCATTGTCTCAAAACAATACTTCCCAACATTTTTGATGGTGTGGGGTACGGGAGAGGAGAAGGGGATGTTATAACAGTTGCTCATGTAAAGCAAACAATAAAAATCTAATGATTTTAACACTATTATGATTGACTTGCAGCATCTCCAGCTCACAGAAAGAACATATTAATTAGGACTTCTGGGGAAGAAATGGCAAACTGAAGATGGCTCTGCTAAAAGCAGAGCTGATGAACATGGCAGAATGAAGAGCTGGTGAGTAGACCGGCTCTTTGTAATTCCTCTCCAGACAAGTAGAGGACTTGAGATCACCCACAAGTGCTCCAAACAATTGCTCCTCATGAAGTGGAAGACAGTGGTCTCCAGCAGGTTTAGCTCACTGGGAGACGAGGGAACAGTCATCTTGCTGAAACTGTGGTTGGCACCTTTCAAAAGGACACTGGGTTTACATGCTTCCTTTTCTAATCACTTTTGGAAATTGCTTGTTAACTGCTTTTCAGCTATTAGGAACTTTTGGATTGATAAGTATGAAAACAATGGGTGAGTTTTCTTCAATCCTTAGCGAAAGAAGTTTTAAATACAAGTTTAAGGAATATATATGGAATAAACAGAAAAAGGTAAACTTTGATTTTGGAAAGTTACAAGTGGACTAAGGGTCCACATAGATTTGAAATAAGATTTTGGAATTAATTATAAGAATCCTTCCCACAGAAAAGGCTTTTGTTTTGATTAAAAAAAAAAAAAAACATGATAGGATGGGACTTTAAAGGTTGGACACTAGAGGGAACCAGAAGGAACTAAAGATTACAATTAAAGGAGAAGAACAATTTAAATCTGACTTACTTACACAGAATGGAGCAAAATATTTTAACACTGGACATATTGAAGGATATTTTTGAACAATAGAAGGACCCAGAAGTTAATTTTAAGAGTGTCTACCTTTATAGATAAACTGTGTTTCAAAGATGTTATGGAAGAGGAACAAGTTTTACTAGACAAGAATGGGACTGATCTGAAAGTGGATTTAAAAATGACAGGCTACAAGAATGATATGGAAAAAAGATGCTACACTGAATATACAAATGAAACTGGCTGATGTCTTAATAGTTAAAATGGTTATACAAATGGCAAACCAAAAGAGTGACCTGGATAACTTTCCTATATTGGATTTACAAAAGAGACTTGTTAAAGCTTTGAAGAATTTTGTAAGAAGGGACAAAGAAATAATGAAAAGATATTAAGTTCTAGGACATTATTTGGAGGGATTAAAGATTGTTAAAAGTAAAAGGAAGGAATATAAAGTTGGTTTATTTATTCAAGGTTAAAATAGATATGTTGCTATCTCTGGTAACTCTTAATGGACTTTTGCTGCTCAGGACTGAAATGATGAGGCTTTAAGGACTTGTTTATAGATAAGAGATGAAATATGGGAAGAAGAGATCATTTGTTTTATTTTAAGAGAAGGTGATAAGTTACTAAAATTGTTTATATGTGTTGTAATGAAGGGGGAAGCCATCTATCTATCTATCTATCTATCTATCTATCTATCTATCTATCTATCTATCTATCTATCTATTATTCTTATTTTTCTTTCTTTTCTGCACTTCCTATTTGTTCTTTGTATTTGTTCTAGTTTTTATTAGTTTTTATCTTTTTAATTGTAATGTTTAATAAAATGACTATATATATAAAAAAGAAAGAATTAATTCAGACCTTGTTTATGTAGAAAAAATGAAGTAAAAATAAGTTTTAAAATATTTGTATTGCCTTCAGTGATAATTCAAATACGTTTTAAAATGGTTTTACTTCTTTCAGTAGTAATTCAAACACCTCACTCTTATTCTCACAGCAATGAATAATGGAGAAAAGGAATGGGCATAATAACTGCTCTGCAATGTAGTTCACTGTAAATTTATCTTTGGGCAATGTGGGGAAAAAGTTCTGCCCGTGATCCTTTCCTTCTTCTCCCATTTCTTCCTCACTCAAACTTTAAATATAATCAGTTCAAAGACTGGAAAGATTAAGTACTTCAGGTTTTGAGTTCAGATAGGTGATGTTATTGTACCTGTATTAAATGCACCTTGCCAATTACAAATCCAAACTGACTTCCAAGGAGACAAGCACAATTTCATCATATGTTCATGAAACTTTTCCCAATCAAGACTGTTTTTTAAAAATGAAAGAACTGTATAAATTCTTAAGAAGCTCCTTTGATTTTAAATGAACTCTTATATTAAACACAATAGAAGCAGTAGAAGAGTATGGGAAAAGGAGATCTGAACTGAGTAAGTCAACTTGTAACTCTGTAGTATCAAATGTATCTCAGACTCTTCTGCCAAGTCATCAACAATTTACTATACAAATAATTCAGAGGCTGATCTGTGTGTGTGTGTGTGTGTGTGTGTGTGTGTACCTTCATTCCATCTTGACTCCTAGAGACTGCCTGGACAAGTCCATGCAGTTTTCTTGGCAAGGTTTTCCAGAAGTGATTTGACAATGCCTCCTTCTTCCTAGGGCTGAGAGAGAGTGACTGGCCCAAAGTCACCCAGATGCCTTCATGACTAAGGTGGGACTAAAAGTCACAGTCTCCTGGTTTCCAGCTTGGAAACCAGTCTCCAAAGTGTCTCTCTTAGAGGATGACTACACTTCTTTAAAAGTACATTACAACAATCAAAGTCTTTCTAGATTTTCTTGGAGGGGTTTATAATCTGATTGACACATATTATCATCTCTGGTGTAAATCAGAAACATTACACAACTTTTGGCAATTAATTCTAATGCAATAGAATTAGAATATAAGAAATGGTGCAGTACAAAAAAATAATTAATGCATTTTTTTGGAAGTCCAGCACCAGATTTATTATAGCAAAAACATTGGAAAACTAATGTACAACTTTTTTTTTGAATAAATGATATTTAAAACTCTGGGAAATAGTATTGCCTTCAAAATTAATAGGGCAATAAAAAAAAATGAAATCCTTTGGATATGCAGTGTTATACTCCCATTATTTAGTCTCCATTTAGTCACATTTAGTCTCCATTTCTTAATTATATTAGTGAAATAAATCCTTATAGATTACCCCTTCTAAAAAAGTGTCTTATTGCACAGAACTATTAAGTATGGAGATTTAAAATTATGCCATTCTACTCCACGTTACAAATGTGTGTATGTGTAAGACCAGTGTAGGTTTTAATGTTTCTTCCACATTTTGTTCCATATTTTGTTTCTCTTCTTTTATGCTTTTTTTTTTGTCTTCAAAGTTTTGTTGATATACTGTTTAAGGGGGGGGGGGGGGAGGAACCAAAGTCTTTTGCTTCCCCTGCCCTTTTCTATTCAACTCAAAAGTACAGTATATATGAATATGTCAAGAGCCCAGCGCACACCTAGAATACACGATAACATTTAAAGTATGTTCCAGGATGTGTTCTCTTAGGCTCCCTCTTTGAAGTGAGGGCATGCAGGAAAGGCCGAATATGAATGGCTGTCATGTTCCACAATCTGAACATGATGCCAAGGACATTACTGAAGGAACACCTGTTCTGAAGTGATGAAAGTGAAGTCGCAGAGAGAAATCTGTAGACCTAAAATAGCCTATTTTGATCTGGGTGTCTGCCAGGTCAATGTCAGAACTCAGTACTGGTATATGCAAAATAACAGTCCAGACAACGTGCAGTTCAGTTAAGTCTGAGTCACTGCATCTTTCCCACACACACAGGATTTGAAGGTTATTTGCTGTTCGGAGAAGCCAAATTATAGGCAATTTCAAAACCTTTTGAAATGAGGTTTTCACATTAAAAAAAAAAAAAAAACAGCCACTGGTTGCTTTCCTGTGCACACCTGAAAGCAGGAGAGAAAATAGAAAATGGCAATCCTGGGTTTCTGAAGGAAAGTGGACATTTGTTATAAGTGGGTAATTACATGAGAAATCCAGTTGGTGACAGCAACAGGAGCAGTTCTTTTTCCCCTCCCCATTTCCTCCTCCCCATTTCTTTTTGAAATGGTTTGGGCTTGTCCCTGAAAAAGTAGCAACTGGGGTAAAAGAGATGCCTTTTGTGAGAAGGCACAAATACGATTTGTATAGGCAGGGATAGTTCTTCATCCCCCCATAAACAATTAGGCATTTTTGCTGGTAAATCAACAAGGGTGGCACAATCATGTTAGCTAGAATGGAAAATGTTTTTGCTCCCTCTCTTCAATTAGTATCTTGAGCCTAGCAAGGCTTTCTACCTGAGGTTATAGGACGTGTTCATGGTGGTTAATTGCTAACGGTACAGTTCCCAGCCAATGTAGCATGAGTTAAAGATAGCACAAAGCAAACGATTAATGGCCCCTTCCCCAGGTATTTAAAACATGCAAAATCTGTTCTTTTTGGGAAGCTGTTGCATGGGTGTTTTTCCCTCTTTGTTTTTCTATTTGAATATCCCATCCACTGAAGCGTGTCAAGGCAATATTTTTCTGAATAAATTACTTGCTGAATCAGGTTATTTTAAAACAAACAAAGGAGGTGAAATCCAATAAGTCAGCCTAGCCTTTTCATAGACTAGTGCAAAAATGATGTGATCCATATTCATCTGCATAATTGTATGCATACTCAGAAATGTAGGACAAAGTCATTTTTATAAAACAGGTACTCCTTATGCTAAGGGAGGAATAAAGACAGGACAACTAATAAACTAAATGCCAGGAGAAGGAACCTTAATTCTTACCAACCAGGAAAGATATTCTCTGCCTTCACAAGAGCTGGTGGAAGATAGATGGTGCAATTGTTACTCAGTTGTTGTGGTGGGAACAGATATCAATACGCCAGTTCTGACGCACAGAATCTGTGCTTTTCTAACATTCAAACTGCAGTGTTTTGTCTCTAGGTTCCATACATACAGCAGCAGAATGACACCATTCTGCAGAAGAAGAATCCTGAAATGGTACATGATGTAAATGCTAGCATTTCAGCCTAAGGTGGCAGATTCTACTTTTTAGTATTCTCCAGAATCAAAAGATCAGCATATCAGGATATGGACTCAGTCTTTCCCTGAAGTATGTCCTCCCCAGATACTTAGAGGTATAATCCAAAATGGCAGCATTGTACCCTTGAAGTCTGAGGCAAAATAGTTCATTTTACCACCTTAGGTTTTGTCCTCTTATGGTATAGTGTACGTAGATCTGTCTTTTGGCAAAACAGATGGTTGGAGTAGAGGGGTTGGTTAATGAATGTTTCCATTAAAATGGTAAATGCTGCTTGGGATATAATTTCACAAATGATTCTAGTCACATGAGAATATTATCTAGAATTTTGGAAAGCAGTAATGAATGACAACCCATACAACTTTATTCTTTGAATAGTTGTACATTTTTAAAAAGGGATTTTCATTTTGTGATTTTGAAAAATGTAACAGACTCAGTGCTCCTGTGCAACCAAGCTCAAAATGAAATGAGAGCTAGTTTGATATTGTGGTTAAGGTGCTGGACTAGAAGCATGAGACTCTGAGTCCTTACCCTCCCTTAGGCATGAAAACTAGCTATGTGACTTTTCGCCAGTCACTCTCAGCCCAACCCAACTCTCAGTGTTGTTGTTGTAGGGAAAATAAGACTTGAGTTGTACAAAATATACGTGGGATATAAATCTAATGGGCATACTCTACTTCTTTAAACCTACCTATCTACCAGAATTATAAGAAACTTTACAATGCATTGTATTTCCATCTATCCTTTAAGTATGTACCCATAATTTCATAGTCATTTCTTATCTCTCCATTTGCTATACTTCTCTTAAAACTGCATGCTGTCCTTCTGTAAAGCTGCGGTTTATAACCTTCTAAAGCAGAGGAACATGTAGATCCTCCTCTTGCAATAAGTTTATATTTTTATCTACTGATTATAGATGGATGCACACCTAAGTCTCCAACATGGTACCCATATGGGGCATCCAGCAATAGACACAATCTTGGTATTCACCAAACTTCCTGCTTTATATATTGTGTAAAATTATTTTAATTTTTTTTTAAATGAATGAGAAGCTATCTTGCTGCAGATTGCCAGCCACAAACATAGCCTGTATTCCCAACGATGCCTCTGGACTTCAAATACTGTATACCTTGGAGGCATTCCTAGAACACAAATGGTAGATCACTGGAGCCCAGTGCTGGCTTCAGAATTTGGTAAATGTACCAAACCATCAGGTCAACCATTTTGGAACTGCCCATGCTCTTAAAAATCCAGCTGTGCCCATTGGGCTCCAAACGTTGGGGACCATAGCTGTTACTGGCCCTGCCCTGGTGTACTTAACAGGATTTTTTTTTTTTTTAATGTACCAACCAAAATAACAGAAAAGACCGACAATGCACTGCATCGTCATCCACCAAGTTATAATGTAGATGTGGAGCATAAGGGAGATGACCTTGAGAGAAATACACAAGGAACATTACCTAGGCAAAGAGGGCTGAAACCTTTAAGTCCTGGGAAGCAAGATAATATTCAGAAGCAGCCTGGGTATGCCTCCCTGATTCACCTGGTATAAGAAGGAGGGTAGGGAGAGCAGATTCAGACCTGCAAGTTTCTGTTATTATAGCCTATCTCAATAAAGTATCATCCCAGTCTTCCTCTGGAATTGATTTTCTGGTCTGGTCTACCTAGAGGGGCTGACATCAGTTCATATGGTTTTTTGGTTTAACATTTTGTATGAACCCACCCATTATGACTAGGCCATTATACTTCTTCCCCTGCAGATGAGGTCACCCTGACATGTTCAACATGCTTCTGTTAGGAAACCTGGAACTATGCCTAGCAATGGAAAAGTATAAAGGGATTTTTTTTCCTCTTGTCAAGATCCCTCCTGCCACCTGATCTCATGCTATAATTTCTGTGGAACCATTTAACTGGGGTAGTTGGGGGGGGAGGAACATTCGGAAAAATCCTAAACTGAAACATTGTTTATTTTAATAATTTCAAATATTTTCAGTCTGCCTTTAAACCCTTCAATTTCATGCTATAGATGCAATGGAAGGAAAGATGGTTCATGTGAGTGCATGACTAAACTCTCAATTAAGACTTATATTCTAGTTCACAATCAGGTTTCTGTGGCTGCACTCTATTATTACAAGTAGAGTCATGAAAACCCAAATCACCGGATTTAAGCTGATCCGCAATTTTATTCAGCTCCAATCTGAAGATTCTAGATAAGCATTAGCTTTTCTTAAAACTATTGATGAGAGTCTTTGTCCATAATGTTAATTTTGAGCTAGTCACGTTCTCTCAGCCCAGCTAATCTAACAAACAAACAAACAAACAAATAAATAAAATTGACTATTCTGTATACCATTTTGTAATTCCACATATTTCATCTGAAACCAAAACAACTGATTCGGTCAGCACGACTTAGCAAGAGCAACATATTATGACAAGCTAATATCAATAGAAGTGGGAAAGCTAATTGTGAATTAATTTTGTTCTTTACTGTGATAAACTCAGCATATTGGTAGAACTAAACAGTTTTCTGAGAAAATTCTGATATCCCACTTATATTCTGCCACATTGCTTTTACACTAGACAGTTAATGTGGGAGTTTCCATATGACTTCATCCACTGGTAATTACCATCCTGTATTTTACTTTGGTTCTTTCCTTTTTTCTCAGAACACAAAAAGGGTGAGTAGTTTAAGAAATACAGTATCAGCTTCAGAGGCAAACTACTCTCCAGTCTTTTTTAAATGCTAAGATTTTAACACACTAGAAAAGTGAAATTGCCACACTCAGTACACATGCATTATAATCCATGCAGTAGATACCGTTTTATAAAGCATTTTTAAAAAATGTATCTTCATTAGCACTAAAATGGCACTAATATTTTTTTTTCTGATCTTTCTTAATGGAATAGACAGTGCTATAACAAGTGGTAAAATTAGGCCTTGCAGGGAAGGGAAACTAATACAAGGAACATAGAAATAGATTCCTCATATAATTATAGTATTGACTGATTACGTGCCATTGAGTTGTTGTAGCCATACATTTTTATCCTTTACTCAAGGTGATACAGATTCAGAAACACTATACTATTCTCAGCAATAAATAAGCTAACTAATTAAATGCCCCAAATTTCTCCTGAATAGGGACTGTACGTTTACTGGGCTACACCAAGCAGTTCATGCATTTCCCTGCTAAAATAGTATCACCTGAAAAATAATCTACAAATTCTATACTTATCAGTAGTTAAAATTATAACCAGTTAGAGTTTATTAATATAATAATAATTTATTAAACGTATATGCCACCCGACTCTCAATGACTCTGGGAGGCTGTATTTATTAGCCAACCACTTCTGAAATCTTGTCAAGAAAACTTCAGAGACTTGTCCAGGGAGTTGACAGGAATCAAAACTGACTTAAAGGCAAATAATAACAACAACAATAACAATGAATCATGCCCTACATCCACTCAGCGATGTTGACAGACTCTACTTACCAAGGAGCATAGGTGGGCATGGAATGTTGCAAGTATACCAGAAATTGAAGAAGAAAAAAGGGCATTGGAAGAATATCTGAAGGACAGTAAAGAAGATGCACTGAAGCTAGTACACCAGGAAGGCTTACTGAATACCGAAGAAACCAAACTGGCCTATAAGAAAGACCAACTGAAGAATAGAAAAGAGATATGGCAAGGCAAAGTATTACATGGCCAGTACACACACACACATACAACAACAACAACAACCTAGCAGGCAAAACTGATAACAACAAGACCTGGCAATGGCTAAGAGCAGGAAAGTTGAAGAAAGAGACAGAGGGGCTGATTTTGGCTGCACAAGAACAAGCCTTAAGAACAAATATAAAGCCAGAATTGAGAAGAGCACCAAAAGGCAGCAAATTCTGCCTCTGCAAAGAACCTGAAGAAACAGTGGACCACTTAGTTACCTGCTGCAAGAAGATCGCACAGACTGACTACAAATGACGGCATGACAAAGTAGCAACAATGGTGCATTGGAATATCTACAAGAAATACCATTTGCCTGCAAGCAAGAACTGGTGGGACCACAAAGCAGACAAAGCAATAGAAAATGATGAAACTAAAGTGCTCTGAAATTCAAACAGACAAGCACCTGCCACACAACACCCCAGACTTAACAATTGTTGATAAGGAAGACAAACAAGTCTGGATAATGGACACTGCAATATCTGGAGACAGCAAAATAGAACAGAAAGAACTGGAGAAAATCACAAAATATAAAGACCTGAAAATAGAAGTAGAATGACTGTGGCAAAAGAAAACACAGATAGTACCAATAGTTATAGGCACCTTAGGTGCAGTCCCAAAACATCTGAAGAACCACTTGAACACCTTCAGTACTGACAAAATCACCACCAGTCAATTGCTAAAGGCAGCTTTACTTGGAACAGCTTATATCCTGTGACAATACCTTTAACACCATCAAACAACAACATCTGCCTATCCCAGGTCCTTGGGAAGTACTTGATAGGTGGATAAAAATGCCATATCCAGTCTAAACATCTGGCTGACTGTGTGATCAATAATCATAATGTATTAATATGTATGTATTTATTAATATGGATTCCAAATCTTCTGGGAACTGAGAAAACTGGAACCTAAATCTGGAATTTAAATAACATGATTCTATCTTTTTAGACCTATGAGATACATCACTGGTTTTTTTGGAATCTATTAATGATCTCCACTGAGAGTAGACCTTATTCCAAATGACTCCTTTGCCTCAATGTCTGTGTTTGAGTTGGGAATCTTCACTAGATTGGCTCTAAACTGTATGAACATTTGATAAAGGAACAAACTTCCCTGGTGAAGAATAGACCCTGGAAACATTATGGTGCCCATTTCCAAACGTGAGGAAATGAATACACAAGGTCTCAACATATTTTTATGTAAGTTTCAAATGAGATCTGTACAGTCTTCAGACTCAAATCTGTATACTGAAATTATTAATTTAATCCTGAAATATCACTATGTGTAAACATTATTTCCTTCTTGTTGTTGTTCCTCAGGGATTTGCTTAAGTTTTGAATGAATATTCATATCCTGGTTTAGAGATTGCCTTCAGGACTTTAGCATTTCATTTCCTTTTTTGGTTAGTTGATGCTTCTTACTTTCTTTGGTAGCCAGTCATAGGCATAATCTGCATTGTATGTCTTTCACATATTCCTGATGGTTTCTTTATGTTCCCTAAGTTTTATTCCAAAACAAAGATCAGTGGAAAACAATGGTTTTCTTCCAAACATTAGGAAATAAAAACAGTTTCATATATTATAATTCTTTGTACAGTTGTAAAGAACCACTGGTTTTATATACTTTTTTATGTTAATCTTCTTATCTCGTTCCAAGTTACTTAGCAATGTTGCACCTCTCAACTGGCTTTTCTCTAAGGTAGTATTGTACACTGTGTGACTTAGTTACAACATTTTACTCAGCTCAACAACTAAGTCTGAATCAAAAATTATTTTGTTATAGAATTTTGTGGGAAATTCATAGCTGCTTTTAAAAGTCATTCATAGCATCATGGCTATTATCCTTGCTATCTGGTCTTTGGTGGAATATGCTTGTACATGTTTTATAAAAGCACAAGGTTTTGTTGTTGTTTTTTTTACACCTGCTGAACCATTCTCTTCACTTCTTTCCTCTTCTAAGCTGGTTTATGATTTGTTTCTAAGTAGTTTACTACTACAGTATTATAGGCTGTTCCAGTCTGGAGGTCCAATGTCTTTTGGTTTGAATTTCAGACCCTGCTAGAATCTTTCTTAATCTTCTTTGGAAGCATCAGTTTACCCTTTCAAGGAGAAATGAGCACCCATATTAGATTGTCCACATACAGTTTGGCTGAAGTTAATACAAAAGTTAATGGGTTAACATCAGTCATTATTTGACTTCTGGTCCATATAAGAATTTGTGAAGCTTGCCAGATAATACCTATTTCAAATTCATGAACTCTAATTTGAGCCCTGGGTAACTGCATTTACTACCACACAAGTCTCTACTGGCATAGGAAATTACCCGAAGACTGCCATTTTGATTCTGATGTATTTGAATAATTGTTGGAGAGCAATATAATATTGAAGTAAAACTAGAGGGACCCAGGATAGGGACCCAGGTATGGTAGGTAGGTAGGTAGGTAGGTAGGTAGGTAGACTGATTCTTACTCAGTCATGAAATCTTCTGAATTACTTTGGACTGGTCAGTGAATTCTACCACATCGTACTCTCTTGGATTTGCAAAGCAGATTCAGGACCTGTAAAACTAAGCCATGTTCTCCCCGCATCGTTCTCACATATGTTGACTTCCAAATGCATTAATCATGACACTAGAATCTGTTTCTAGATGTTGCTGCTCAGTCCTGAAGAAACGTTACTTGTGTTAGATGGACTTTCTGTCAATCCATATTATGGAGAAGTTCCATGTGATCCATCCTCTATTAGGAAGTACTCCTGAGCTTCAGGATGGAGGAGCAAGGAAGCAGAGTATTTAACATTTAAGAGCATGTTACTACTAATTTGCAGCCAGGAGTTATGTTCATCTGCATATGCAGGTAATAATCCTTGAGTGATAGACTTCAGAATCTTTCTGTTTAACTTACTTCAAAGTGTTGTTCTGATGATAAAATTAAAAATATAGAATGTTATGTATACTACCTTGAGCTCCTAGAGGGAAAAAAAAAGATGTTGTGGGAGATCATAAACAATATGCCCAAATAAGGGCATACATAAATAGACTTAAAATTGCATTTTTTATAATTAGCATAACTTATACTATTCTGTAGAGTATTAAAACTTCATAATCACAACATCTAGGGGGAAAATAATTTAGCTAAAAGAATAATTTACTTTTTTATAGATAAAGGGATCCACCACAAAATTGTCATGAATGTTTGCTGAGCTTCAGATTTACAACAATTATGCCATGCTCACTGATGTGGAGAGAACAAAGGGAGACTGCTGCATTTAAAAAAGTACAATACTTCTAATGTGAAAAGCTTATAATTAGCTTGAAGCAGAAGAGGAAAGCTCAGTGGGGCTAGAACCACCTGTATGAAAACAATAATAAATCACTGTATTTAACTGGAATAAAAGATTATATCTTATTTTCAGGCACCTGTATAGTTTTCTTTTCCCTACTTGCCTGTGATAAACCAGTTTTCCTTGACAAAGATAAAAGCACAGATATCATCCTTTCATCTCCTTGTTTCCAGTGCCAGTAATTATGTGTATTTCTCCTTTCCAGAGAGGTTGTCTGAATGGTATATTATTAATTCTTGGTAGGAAAATACCTTGCAAAATTAGACAGTTATATGTATGCATTCTTGCTTTCCCTCCTGCTTCCCATTCCCATTTCCTTCTCAAGGTCTTTAAAGAACCATTACCTGTAACAACAGATGGGACAAGACATGTAGACAGCAGCCATCACACAACATTTGATTTTGCAGCTGAGACAAATGTCTCACAATTGCTGTTCTCACAATCTGCTTTTACAATGTTCTAGCAATGAGGTCAGGCAATGTTGGTGCTCGCACATAATTTAATGCAGAGTAGTTTGAGTGATAGTTTCCTTGCCATTCTTTCCCTATCCTCCCAGTGTCAATTACAGGGGAAAAAAACAGCTAATTTAAATTTCTGATTCCAAACTGCTGTAATCTGAATGACCTCTAGATGAAAGATATGATATTGTTCCATGGGGTCATTGATCTCCTGGGGGGAGAAATAGAAGATCGGTACATTTATGCCAACTTACCTCCTCCCTCAAAGTCTCCCTGAGTGATCAGAAGAACAGATTTGAAATACAAAGCAGAGAAGCCTAAACCAGACAGCTCGAAGTTTTATTGTGGCTCTAGATCTTTATTTCTTTCTTCACCCTTGAAGCCAGTATCCCCTACAAATCTTTTTTTTTTTTTTTTTTTGGGTCAAGCAAGGAGGTCTTTTCTTTCTCACGACCCTCATTCCACATTTCTTTGTATGTGTGTCATGCACTTCGCCTACTTTAGAGTTTCCCCAGCATGCACACTTACACAGACATACATGCACACCAAATAGCAATATTCTCAGCCGACAAATGTCTCAGTAACCCAAGAGTGTGATAGTCCAATTAAAAGAGAAAAAGCCTAGGTGTCTGGCTCTCTGGCATCCAAAACCAAAATTGTCTTGAAGTAACCAGATAAGGAGGGTGTTTTGGCAGTGGACTCTCTGGCCTAATTGCAGTTGAGCAGATTGCTGTCCTTGACTACCAGGACTCATGCCCAGGGTGTTAGAATGTCCACATGAGAAGATTTATGTCAGGAGAAGGAAAATACCCATTCTAAAGTGGAACAACTCAAGATACCTCTAAGTTGCTCCAGCAGCAGATTGGAGATGTAAAGGATTTTAGGCCTAAATGTCATCTGACTGTCTGAGTGACCCATGATGACTAGATGAGACAGACACATTTTTAGGTTAAATAAATAAGTTACTGAGTTAGATAAAGTAACTCATTGAGACTCTTGGGATTTTGAGGAATTGGGAGACCTTGGAAGGGCCAAAGTAAAGTCTAACAGTTTTTCAAGCAACTCCGTGATGGGGTGAGGTGGTGGTGATCTTGTGAGGACATGTCCCTCAAAAATGGATAACAAAGAAAGATGTTTTGTGCCATAGCAAGCAGGAAATAAAGACAAGCCCATTACCTTTAAAAACCTGAACAAGCATTTATGGTAAAACGTAGCAGTTATAATAAGGAACGGGAAATGGAGTACTGTGGGGAGGCAAAATGGGAGATAAAGAACACTAAACAGTGAAAGGTAGGCTGATGGCTGATCTCTGATAATGTATGCTCAATTTTTTTGAACATGCTGTACTTTTAACCTTATGTTCTGATAGTTTTCTCCCAAATTTAGCAGATAAAGATAGCCATATGGGGACATTAGTCCTGCTCATTGGCCAATGATTCTTAGTTCACTGTTAAACATGAGCTTATAACTTCCTTCATATTGGTCTAAAATAATTGCTAAAGAAGTGTTGACTGTGAGGTGAGAGACAAATTGAATACCATTTGACAATATGAATTATTCCTTATTCCAAATGTGTGCTTTTTTTTCCTCCTCTTTTGAAATAACTTACAGTGACATTTTGCAATCATCTGATACTTTTTATAGCAATGAAAGTGTTTTATGCCTCTACAAAAAGTGATCTTAAGGGGAAAAAAAGAGAATTGTCATGCTCTACTCATTACACAGAACATTCTGGAGGATCAGTGATATATGATAAAGGAGATGAGTCATTTATCACTTCTTGCACCAAATTAGCTCTATTGTCAGATACTGGGAAGTTAGTAGGAAAGTAAATGAGGTATGATGCATACTTAGTCAGTATTTGCTGGCGTGGCAGTCCATCGCAAAAGAACTTATGCTATTTAGGTGGTTCTTTTGCCTGAGTCTCCAGTACATAGGGATTTCAGTTGTAAAATGAGCAATTGGCATAATGAAAAAAGATTCATTTCAGGTTTGCAATTCAAGGTTCAAGGGCAAACCAGTTCAATCCAAGTCACTTTGAGTCTTGAGATTTGATTTGCAAAATGATTCATCCAAAGGCTATAATGAGGAAGCATCAAAATAGCTGCAGCAGCTACTGCTTATTTTTTGACAAAATGAGATGGAAAGAGCAATAATGTTAGCAGATATAATGTCCTTTAGTGGACATTAATCCTGCCACTAAAATCCTGTTTCATATGTATATCTTCAAGGGTTTCATTGCTCTTTTTTCAAAAATATTCCCCCGGTACTACCTTTAAGGCAGGGACAAATGACAAAAGAAAATCACAGTAGCCTCTCAATTAACCAGCAAAAAGTTTCAACTTGTGCAGATGATTCAATGCAGAAACTACAAAAAAAAAAAAATCTTATTTTTTCACTTATTATTCTGGATGCCAGGCTTGGGATGAGACTGATGTTTATCTAATTTATGGGGTGGTATGGTTTGGCTATGTTGGCCACAGGGTTTCCTGAGGTTGGCATAGCTGGCTGGCAAGCTTGGCCTCTTCTAAGAAAGAGTCCCTGATCACTGGCAAGACTTGGTTCTTCCAGGTTGTGGTTTCTTGGAAACAATTAACAGAACAGCAGAAGAAGGCTGGCCCAGGGAGATACAATACCACACATTTAGGCAGGCTACAGAGTAAAAGGTTGGCATTTGTAGCCATTCTGAGACTTAAGTCTGCCACAATCATGCAGTCTCTAAAAGATTGCATACTGTTTTGGTCCTAGAGTATTGACTGGATTAATCAACCTTAAGCCCAAGTTTAGAGTGCTAAGAGCTGTGCTGAACTCCCAGTTAAGCTGGCAGGATCAGTGCATAAGTGTAACATTTCATCAGCGCAAGAGAAAGCAAAGTCAAGGTTTATGGCTAGCAATATGAAAGAAATTGAGAGCTAATAAAATGAATGAAACTCAAAGTAATCTTATCCTGGCCACCCCTAAAGAATTTGATGAGCAAAGAAATTATGAGATGATAAAATTCCTTGGCTAGCTACTCATGTCAGTGCTAGAAAGCAATTCCACCACTTCTCTGCCTCAGTATTTTCTACATGTGAAAATAGATTGCAATATTGTCTTCTGCCTGTAACAACCTTGGAAGCAGTAGAAAAGCCATTGAATCTGTGAAAAGTTTTGAAAGGCTCCAAAGGGGTTCAAAGCCATCTGCTCTGATTTGCAGCTTTCAAACACATTCCCTTTGGCATCCATGAATCTACTTTGTTAGCACAATTTGACTGAAGATTTGTGAAATTGAAACAGACTTTCTGCAGAGCCCCATTAAGCCCACCTTAGCTACTATACTATTTGTAAATATCCTTCAATTAGGATATATACAAATCAGTATTGATTCCAAACGTGAATGTCCTAGGAAGGATGTGCTAAACTTGACTTAGGGAGTCTTTGAGAAGTTAAGATAAGGAATTAACACAAACCCAGTCATTAGAAGTGATGGCACAGATTATATTGTATTGTTTATAATGTGAAGCAATAGCTCTTTGCAATAGTCTCAAAGTGGCTCTAATAATTTATAGATGGGGAAGCATTGACAGAATGATCCCTTCCCTTTTTTCCCACTAAACTAGTAGGTTTGTTAGCATCCAAGTGTACACAAGCAGAGAATTAAATCTCTAATATCAAGGCAAAATGTAATGATTTTGCATTGAAGTTGGCCAGGCAGTTACTAAAAAGGAACACAACATGATGGGAAAATTGTATATGATTTCACCTCTACTGAATGTTTTCTCCTAGGGCCCTGCTGCTGGCATGTTTTAGTCTTAAAATCAAATGTATTTATGTTGCCCATTCCTAGCTACTAACTCCTATTAATTCTGGTCTTTTTAATTGATTAGTTTAAAAATGGCCTTTTATTATTGCTTTAAACTGACAAATTAGGAGCATGACATGGTTTGACAATATAAATAAATGTGGTTTGATCCTTTCAGGGTTTTTTTCAGGAAATCCTTTCAGGTTTTATTTGTGGGGAAGCCAGATGCATAGCAAGACTGGATGTGCTCAGGTTTAAATCACAAAATAAGCACTGTGCTAATAAAAATTGGGGTGTCTTTCTATGTGTGTATATGTAGAATATCAGCCAAACCAATCTGTTCATATTTTAGTTAGAGCCAGCCTTCTAAACATACACATGCTTTCCATTTCTGCCTACCAGCCAGACTTATACATTATACATCCATTCTGGAACACAGTATCTTGCCTTGATTTCTGTACAGTCCAAATTTGCCTGCTGATCAACCAGGGACACTGCAATACGGCCAATCAGATTCAGGATTCTCACATTAGTTCTTTCCTACTTCCTCTCCATAACTGCTACTACCTCCTTCACCAACCGGGAATCACATCCAGGGAGGCTTGCCAAATGAACAGTGCTGAATATTTTAAGACGGAGACTGGGTTAGGCAACATAATTTGTGTTGAGGAAGTGGAAGGTGGATAGGGAAGCATATGGCATCTGATACTGTTATGAAAGTGGCTGGGCACTAGAGGATCAGTGAAATAAGTCCTCTTGTATTATTTCATTTACAGCAAATCTTTTGGGATCACTACTGGTATCTTGTTTGATCACAGTTACACTATTGACATATCTCGGGAAGAAATGTGTTATATGGTTAGAATGTTGGACTAGGACTCAACAAGGAGGCTCAGGTTTAGGTCCATCCTCAGTACAGAAACTCATTGGGTGATTTGGGGCCAATCATTATCTCTTATTTATCTCATAAGGTTGCTGTAGCAGGAGGGAAATGGAGAAGGAAGGCTATATACAATATGCCATCCTGAGCTCTTGGAGGAAAAGTGGGGCATAAACCAAATACATAAAGGCAGTACAAGACAGATAAGAGTGTATTTATTACAATTCTTTGGATTTAGCAATTCCAAAATAAAATGACTTTCATTAAAAAAAAAAAAAGCTCAATTATTTACAAAGGCTCAGCCATTAGATGGAGTCATCTTATTACACAATCAGCTACCCTTGAACACAGAATTTGCACATCATGAACAATACTCATATCCTGCACAATTTACTACTGTAGCTGCACATTCTTTTTTTTTTTTTAACTTCTTTGCAGCTAGTAGAAATCACCCAACTTGGTGTATTATAAAGGGACCAAAATCTGCAAGCAGGAAGCAAATAATTTGGTGTGTGAAGTTCAACTAAGCCTCTGTAGAAGTAAGTAGATAAATTTGATTCTAGGGGACAGCAGTACAGCACTTAGTGAATTAAACGTTCCATGGGAGGTGCTCCACAAATGAATAAGCTCTGGGTTACAGGACCCCCTTCATATTTCTTTTCATTGTATGCCAAAGGCATAGTCTGGAAATGCTGTTCTGTAAAAACTTGTCCCAGAGTGGAGCTTATCAAGGAATAACCCATCATACAATTTTACCACATAAAACCAAATAGAAAACCCCAGACTCTATATTGGACACCAGTCCTATAAAAAGTCTGCAGAAGCTAACCAATCCCTACATTTTTCCTTATGCTCTGGTTGAGATACATTTTCCACAGGTATGGAATATCTTTGAAATACTGGTGATAGCACTGAGTCCAGTCACCTTCTGTGTGTGGTTCCTTCAGTCATTATATGGCCAATTGGGTATCTGCCAACGTTATGGCCTTTTGCATTAAAAGGAAATGACTTTATCATCCTACTGGTCATTGAGGTTCTTCCCATTTCTTTTTCAAAAAAGTAGCCAGAATGTTAGGGAAAAGGGAAAGAACTCTGGATCACTTCCAGATTATGGATGTTACTCATTCCCCTACTTTCCCCTATATAACAATGGGGCAGGGATAATTTCCCTTTCCAAGATCTTAAGTATTGGCAGGACTAGCCCTACCTCCTTTCAAGACATTAAAGGAGGAACATGCTTTTGCAGATCATGGGGCTGTCATTTTAGCATTCTGCAAGTGCAAAGACCATGACAATGGTTGGGAAAAGTAAATACCAAGATACTCAAAAGGATTCACCTGTTCCAATATCTTCAGCCATTTATGGTTTCTGTGTCATTTGGCAAAAACAATTCTTGGTTTTAGAGTAGTTAATTCTAAATGACTTGAATCTGCAGAATTTGGTCATAAGATAAACTAGCTTTGGTAGTTAAAAGGAATGCCATGTTATCTGCATATAAAAGAAATGGATCTTACATTTACCAGTAGACAGTGGGAATAACTGGGGGAGAGGGGATAAACTCTGTACATATTTCATGATTATTAGAGCAAAACAGAATTGATGCCAAGATAAATCTCTACCTTGCTATGCTTTTTTTTTTCTGTTAAGCTCAATCCACATATATTAGCACAGATGTACATTTATTAAGTTTATATAACAGAGTAATCCACCTTCTGTCCATGTCTGAAGTTGACAATTTTCTATCTCTGTTCACCAAATCAAAAGCTGAGGATAGATTGACAAATGCCACATAAAGGCCCCTAGGTGGCCTTTCAAGTACCTTCCAAATCAAATAAAGCATTGGTCCAATGTACTGAAACCTTTCTTAAATCCAGCCTGAACTGATGGAAACATCTGATTTAACTCCTCCTGAACCAGAAGTTTGTGCAAAAGATAACTTGCATACAATCTGCAACTGCTATCAATCAAAGTGATGGCTTGGTAATTTGCTGGATTTGTTTTGTCCTTTTCTTTGTATATAGGCATCACCAAACAGATCAGCCATCCTTGAAAGATCCATTCCATGGGACTGATATAGGTAAACAGCCCCTAGCCAGGAGGCCCACTACTCTGAGAAAGATTTAATATTTCTGGTGGTGCTGTATCCTATCTATACATTGGTGTTAACTGGTATAAACATACATATATACCAGTGTTTTTCAAACTTGGCAACTTTAAGATGTGTGGACAAATTCCCCAGCCACCATGAAAAACACTGATCTATGCTAATGTTTAACGATGAACCTTTTCACTTCCTCAGGAGTCGCTGGAGGCCATTCTGGCATTGATGTTAATTGGTCATCCATTTCCTCTTGTCTTTGGCCAACCAGTGTCTGATTTACAAAGTTATGTTAGAAATGGGTCATCCAGTTAGTAGAAGCAATGTATGTTTCAGTTAGAACTCTGACTCCATTAGACCCCTGAACAATTAAATCACAGAATGTATCTGCTATAAATGGAGTGCAGACTTACACTTTTTCTTCCTTATTAAGTTATTATACTTCTGCAGTTTGTTTCTTGTTCTTAGCAGCTAGCCTACCTACCATATTTTATTTTCTTAGTCCCCAATCTTCTTATATGGCTTAGTCAGACTTTATTCCAGTCTCTTCCTCTTGTGAAACTTGGATCTATTGTATCTATCTGTGGAGTAGGAGCAGACAAATTATCTTCCTGGCATATATTCACTGTCACTAACAAGGACTCATCCTCATTACAAACTATGTCTGAGCTATTTCCATTTAATGAAAGATATCATTCAGATACCCTCCCTCCTCCACTTGCCTTGGCATTGACTTGACATACTAACCATTTGTAAAGGACATGCCCTTATAACAGATCTTCCATCTCAGGAGCAGCTCAGAAGGCTGGCTGAAACCACATCAAAGTGATCTGGCAGGAAAATAACATTTTCTACAATACAGCCTCCTGTACAAACTTTCTGATTTGCACGAAGGAGGATCCTGAGGGAGGCTGATAACCTGCAAGGCTACAACTAGCCCAGCTGAAGGATCGTACCTTCTCTCACTTTGCCATGGGGTTTTGTGCCTCTATGACCATTTCTGTTTTAACTGCTGGAGAGAACAGAACCTCCCTGGCCACCAAAGTTTTCTTTTCCCTTCATTTTTTTTAAAATGCTCAGTTAGGAGTAACAACCCCAAGGACTACTTTTCCTACCAGTAACCTTGCAGCTGCCTCTCATGAGCTACTAGGCAGTCCCTATCTCCCTAGGTTTTTCTTCTCTTCAGCAAGCACTTCACCCTCCTTGTTCCTCTCCCTTTGCTTCATCTGCCATTGTCTATGTGATTCCACCACAGAAGCCTCTGGCAGCCCCAGTAGCCCTCACCTTCCTATGAGGACAGCAGCTTAATTTGTCTTGTTTTGGAGGCACAGCAAGAAGACCACTGTGAGAGCACAATTTTCAAAGCAGCATGTTTTCCTGCCATTTTGAGGATCTTGAGGATGGGAGGAAAGCACATTGCAGGAAGTGTGGGGGAAAGCCAAGATACTACAAGTCTCTGAGTTTAAACTCCATTCCTGATCAATTTCTTCCAAGTGAAGGATAGACCTACTAGTTTTTCTATCTCCTCTATATTAATGTTATTATCTAGTATATCGTTTTCCTGAAAAATCTTGTCTGTGTGCTGACTTCCTGCTCTGTAGGAAGTGTCCCCACAAAATGCCTCCTTCAGTCAGGGTGAGGGTTGTATTCATTTTAGCGAGCTCAGACGTGGCTTTAACAAATATATGCAAAACTTTGAATGATTCTCTCATCAGATTGAGCAGTTAAGAAGCATTGGTGCCTCAAGCAGGGCAATAGTTTAATACATCCATTGAGGGGAACATATTTTAATATTGATACACTCACAGTGCAAACTACCAGTTATATCTTGGGTACCTTCTACTGCTTCTTCCAAACTTGCTGATAAGTTATTACAATTCTAACTTGGATCTGGAAATCAGCTTGCCACCTGATCACTTGGCTGTGCCACATCACTAGAAAATATCTCTCCAGCCCAACAGATCGTCTTCTGATGATTTCTCATAGCACTTTGTCCCACAGACTTGATTCAATGATAAGCTCCTATCCGTTGATTGTGGCTGTACTTTTCTCATTTTTATTTACTGGATTCAGCAGGGAATAAAAGCCCAAAAGAGAACTGTGTTGTCCAGGCACAAGAACTAATTTACCTTTTTCTCTGTTTCTCTATTTCATGAATCTACGGGCCACTGATTTTGCCTACCTTTATTGTACCTAATCTCCTTGGCTGTGGAGGATGAACTTTATTCAGGCAGAATATCTCATGATGACTTGGTTACTCTATTTGAAATAAATTATATATATTGCAGTTATTCATTCTTCATTCTTTGGAAGGTAAATATTCCATCAGGGAGGCCTTGTTTGCTTTCAGTCTCCTTTTATCTCCTGAGTGTCGATAAGGAGACCTCTCTTCCCTCTTTATCTCCAGAATTTAGAAGGTATTCTTTGAGGGCTGTATAATCATGAAAATAACTTTGTTATGGCTAGAGAAAGAGCTGATGAAAGAGTCAAACTTAGTCGTGCTAAGGAAGAATTTAAAGAGCCTGCTAAAACACATCTGCCTCTGTTGCCATTGTGATTCTCCTCCTGGATAACACTGTATAGAAACATACTGTAAGTGTAAAGGAATTTTGACTTAGAAGTCTCTGTGTGCTTGTGAAACCTGTCACCTAAGTGTCCAGATATGGGAAGTTGAAAAGAGCCTTATCTGGCATCCCTGTCGTTCTACCTGGCAAACACTTGAATCATGCAGAATTATATTTATCTCCCAAATTTGTTTATTTTTCCATCTGTAAGTTGCAATTAATGTAGCATGGCTCATACAATCCCAAACCCAATTTGTCCAATGTATGCCCACATAATGGAAGAGTGCAACAGTGAATATCACATGGCCATGTTTCCCCATTCCCTGCATATTCTGATGGGCTTTCCACAGATAATTATATATGTAAATAAGGCTGTTCCACATGAGAAAGAACTTTATGCAATCTAGGTCCCTCTTTGTTTGTAACAACTTTATAGATTTGTATCAATACAAGTGTAATAACATACTTGCAATTTTAAACAATAAAATAAAATAAATAAAATAAAATAAAATAAAATAACTAATTAGGCAATAAAGCAAACACAAACTCCTACATAGCTAAAAGTGAAATCTTTTATTTAAACATACTTCTGGTGGTACTAACTGCAGACTTCCCCTGTTTGTCTAGGTATGTTTTGGTGCTATAGCTATGTAGGAGTTTATGTTTGTTTTATTGCCTAATTAGTTATTTTATTTTATTTATTTTATTTTATTTTACTGTTTAAAATTGCAAGTATGTTATTACACTTTTTAAAAATTAGTCCCCAAGCCATTCTAATGAACCTATTTGGATTGAATATGTGGAATAGAAATTATTGTATAAATAAATAAATATACTTTTTGAATGTCAATTCTGCTAAAAAGAGGGAAAAAGTTATGTATGGATCAGACACATATGGGGGCCCAAAAGAGGGATAAATAATAACACATTTTTACTTCAACTTCCAAATTCATCCTCTTTGGTTATAGTTATCTAGCCAACCTTGACTGATCTAGAAAAGTTAAGTAGGGCTAGATTGAATGGGAAACCATCAGAAAATACTGTAGACTAGAATGGAAAATTTAAACAAACAAAAAAAAGCTTGGAAGAAGGCAATAGCAAACATCTTCTATGTTCTTGCCAAGAAGATGTCATGGATGTAAATCAAGCACAACTTGAAAGAAATTTTACCTTTTTTATGGTGGAGAACTAAGGTGTATATGTGTTAGAAAGAAATCTTACCAAGTTCATTTCTGAGCCGGGAATAAAAATGTGCAGGCAGTTGCTTGAAACCAAGATGAAGTTTATTTCTGAGAGTGTGACATACAGAGTCAGCTGATGGATGCAGCTGCAGCAAGCCCTTCCCCTTAGGCCCTTTATGTAGAGAAAACCTTGCTATTGTTCCTTGAAAGCACGCGAAAGCGCACCCTTCAGGAATTCCGAGAAAATGCACTTAGCCGGCATTCCGAGAAGGAGTCCTCTGTAGTTAGGTTTCCTGCTGAGTTGGGGTCTTCCGCTTGTTTAGAATCTGTTGATTGAAATGGTAATCTCCTAGAGGGGAAGGTTCCCTCCTTATTTGATCAAAGAGATCTCCTGTTAAACCTCAGCTAGGAAGGAATGTTATTAACGTGGTATCTATGTATTTGGCCCATTCTAATTGTAGTTTCTCACCTTTTGCTTTGATCAAGGCGGGAAGACTGCATGGTGGGGAGGAGGATTTCCTTCTCACATATGAAAATGTACCTCATAAATATATAAAACTTTTTACAATGTGATGGAATGTGGATTTGACTCAGAGCAGGCAGAGCGGAATGCCAAGCCATTACAAAAAAGATACCTGTGTCCTGGAAAAGTAGAAAGTGTGGGAAAGAAACTTAAAACAACTCTGTCCTGATTGTGGTAGGTATAAATTGAAGTAGAGAGGGACTTTGAAAGGCTTTCCAGATTCTATTGCAATACCTCAAGCACATTAAAGTCCACTTAGCACTCTTAGCAATTCCTGTTTCCTGACCTTACCTGTCTAAAAAGGGCTGACAAACAGTATCTTCAATTTAATCATTTGAGCAATTTGCCATTGAGATGCAATAGATTAGAAATGGCTTCAGTTCTTCCAATTAAAAAATGTCCTCGCTATTTTGACATTCAAGAATAAGGTCTGAAACCCTCTTTGGCAATACCTTAAGTCCAATGTTGGGTGTGTGGGAGCTCTGTGTGTAGTGATAATCCTTCTTTCCTTCTAGTTATGAACAGAGTTGTTTGTATGATCAAGTGCATGTACTGAAATTCTGAAGCAGTTTATAAGAGGTAACCATGCTTTCTTCTTTTGTTCAGTTTTTCTTAATATATTTTGAGGTTACTTTAGGAATGATTGATCTGTGCAGAGACCAGTTCTTCACCTTTTAAAATGTATGCAAATGTAGGCTTTCCAAATAGCTAGCAAAATGCTTGAATGACATACAATGAAACAAAAAGAATGCCTTTAGACAAAGCTTTCACTGTCCTAAATGTGACAAAAGAGCCATTTATAAATCAATCACTTCTTTCCTTACCCATCCACAGCCAATTGCCTTTTAACATTTCACCCAATAGATTTATCTTTAGCTTTTTATATTGTTTACTGGCATTCACAAAAACCATATTTGAATTAGGGGGAAAAAATCTAGGATCATATCTCTCCTGATGGCATTTTGAAATGTTTTGTTTTTATTTTAAAAAATTATCAGATTTCAGACAGAGGCAAATAATTTTTACTCTCGTTTGCTTAGCACATTAACAATTTGCATGGCACAGGGAAAATGCTACAATATTTGTGAGTTTAGAAGGGAAAAAGGCCCATGAACAGTAGGGACCTCTTCCCAGATTAAAATGTTATTTGCTAATCCTTGATCTGGCAGCAAACTGTAACAGCATAATATTGCTGCTCTCCACTGGTGATCCTTTTCTGCCAAAGGCACAGTTGTGGAGTCCTTGTGGTTCTCTGGCTTAGTTGTTTTCTTGCAGATGTCTCATTACCCGGCTAGGTTACATCCTCAGTGCTAGAATGGAGTGGGGTTTGCTCTCTGTTTATATACAGTGGCTTGCCCTGCCAGTGTTGGAGACAATTTTTTTCTTCTTGGTAGTTTCTTGATTAGGCTGTTGTTTACTGCTTGGTTGTCTGTCTGAGTTGGTAGTTCTTTGATTAAGGTATTGTTTACTTCTTGATTGTTTATCTGGTTTTAATCCTTTGAATTTTATTCCTTTGAATATGTTATTGATTATTTCATGTGTCTTGTCTAGTTGTTCCTTTTTTATTATGACAAAGGTGTCACCTACTACTGGATCCATACATTTGGTTGTGTGCATGGAAGCTTCTAGACACTGCCTTACAATCTCTGCTATGAATCCTGAGAGTGGTGATCCCATGAATGTTCCTCTGATTTGTTGCTATATTTGTCCCTCAAACTGGAAATAGGTAGTGAGGCAGAAGTTTCTACAGTGCCTCCAGAAATCAAAGACCTACTGTACAAATAGATAAAGGTGAAATTATGGTCTCATTTGATGTCACAGCACTCTTTACACCTATAAACCCAGAACTAGCAAAAGAATCCATATCAGCAGTACTCCACAACATACCCAGCCTAACCCAGATTGAAATACCCAGAATCATGGATCTCATCAACCTCTGCCTCACTACCTATTTCCATTTTTAGGGGCAAATATACCAACAAATCAGAGGCACACCCATGGGCTCACCACTCTCAGGACTCATAACAGAGTCTGTAATGCAGCATCTAGAAACTATAGCACTTCCATGCATACAACCAAAAGTATGGATCCGGAATGTAGATGACACCTTTATCATAATAAAAAAGGAACAACTAGAGAAGACACATGAAATCTTCTTCTTGAAGACACATCTTCAAAGGAATAAAATTCACTAGAGAAAAAGAAAACAAGAACACACTACCCTTCCTAGATATCCACATCAGCAGAGGAAATGACGGCAAATTAGAAACACAAGTCTATTGAAAAACAAACCACATGGACCAAGTGCTCCATTACCAAAGTAACAACCCCACCTCTCACAAGAGGAGGGTATAAGAATATTATTCAGATGAGCACAAACACACTGCAGCAACCCAGAACAGCAGAAAAAGGAAACAGACCACCTATATAACATCTTCCAACAAAATGGATACCCGTGCAACTTTATCAAAAAGTGCCTGACCACTCAACCCATTACAACCCACTACAACCCACTACAATACAAACAACACAAGCTATGAAAAGGATCACACTACTATAGATCAAAAACATCTCAAAAACAACCAACAGACTATTACAACTATGGCATCACATGGCCCTCCAAAACATCTTAAGTAAACCAAAAGACTCAGTAGTCCAAGAAGAAAAAACAGGAGTCATCTACAACATACAGTGTAAAGACTGTAACAGCCACTATGTAGGACAAACAGGCAGAAGACTAGCAGAGTGCATCCATGAACACTAACTAGAAGTCAGAAGACATGATGAAAACTCCTTAATCTCCCAACACATGGACAGATTTAACCATAGTTTCAATTGGGAAACTGTCAGCATCTTAGACCAAGCTAAATCCAAAAACCGAAGGCAATTCTTGGAAGCTTGGTATTCAGACAAGTCAGCCATCAGCAGGCACATAGAGATAAACAACATCTACACACCACTCATATGAGACAATAAAAAGGAAACAAAAAGACCAGAACACCTCCTTGCCAGCAATCAACACCCAGATAAGCAGAGAGTAATACCAGGATTAACACCAGACAAACAATCAAGAGGTAAACAATGCCCTAATCAAAGAACTACCAACTCAGACAACCAAGCGGTAAACAACAGTGAAATCAAGGAACTACCAAGGAGAAAACCACACCCCCATCAACCCTGACAGGGCAAGCTGCTGTATATAAACAGAGAGCAAAGCCCACTCCCTTCTAGCACTGAGGATGTTACCTAGCCAGGTATCAAAATGTCTGCAAGAAAACAACCAAGCTCAAAGAACCTCAAGGACTCCATAATGCAACCCTGAGCTACACATATTCTCTTCTATTCAGGGGCACAATGCCAGAAGAGCTGCTGGCCTTATTTACAGTGTACAGCACACATTAAGACAGGGACTTAACGTGTTAATGCATTACCCAAGTGTTGTTTCCCTCCCTTCCCACCAACTGTTACCAGCTTGTGGGGAAACATTACTCTTAACATGGGATAGGGGTGGGGAGGAGGTAAGTTCTGATGGATGCTAGCTGGTTTTAAGCAAATGTTTTGCAGGGATGTATTGAGAGGGAGCTCAACTGTTAGCCGTCAGGCTCCTTTTAGACACCAGTTTCTTGCTATTCTGGAACAAACCTGTGTTCCAAAGGAGTTTGAACTGTTGTTCAGCTGGTAGATGTGGGGAAAGTCATGTCGTGAACAGCAGACTGTCCACTTCACCATTGTACCCCTGGCCACTGCTGTTCAGATGCTGATGAGGATGATGTTGGTCTCCAAATTGAGATTGGCACCTGGTAGATACAGGGGAAGAGTCTAGTTTGGGGAAAAAAAAAAAAAAAAAACAGAGCTTCTCCTTGCCCAAAGCAGAATGGCTCTGGAAGGCAGTGTCCATGGGGAGAAATTACACTCATGTCACTTTATTGCCACTCTGTTTGAATGGTTGTTAAAGTTTGTCAGCTCCACCAAACTATCATAGCATATTTTTACCTTAAAGAGGAGGACATTATTTTAACACCAGGATAGCTAAGGGTGATTTTCAGCTGTCTAGGGTATGGGCTGGGGGTGAACCAAAGGCAATGTTATGAAAAAGTGTTTACCAGAACTTATTCATGCTACAGCTATGGACAAGTGGAGAAAAGCCTTTAAAATTTACTATGCTCTACTCTTTTATTATGATTTGTGTAAATGCACAAGAGTACAACTTTCAGTTTTGTCCAATGAACATTATACAGACCTGCATTTCTATAATGGAGGAACCAAATCTGTATAATATTTGGAAGCAAATTCCACTCTACATATTTCAGCTGAAGAGATTAACCTTATGATGCTATCCCAAATATTAGCAATTTTGTTGAGCTTTTGATATTTGACCCTTGAATACTTTAATCTAACTACTAAAATATCAAGGAAAATCTCCATTATTCCCTGATATTTTCTTACAAACATATAGGTTGAAATTACTAATATATTGCTGAACTATCAAGGAATGAAATTAACATTTGGACCATGCTTATAGGTTTTAACATCACACAGAGAATCTTTATTCCATTAGACTTTGGGATTATTTTATTATAAACCTAGTACTGTCTACTACTGTTTACGAATCAGCAAATTAAAATCATTAAGCATGTTTAATTATGTGTAGTGAAATGAAAATCTGCTGGGGTACTGAAGGAAATATGAATTGTTTTCTATATTATTTGTTGAAATTCTCATGTAATTCACAAAGGAAACATAACGTTTTAGATGAATAAAATCATTTTCCACTCTCCATCCTTTGCTGGTTTCCATTTATAAACATGTTTGGCTTCTTATTACTGGCATATTTTTTGTGTGCATATGGCTAAAAAAGTCATTTAAAAAATCCAAGGTTTTAAAGAAGAATTTATTCTCCTTCATTTTATACACCACAGTTTTTTTTTTTTAAAAAGGAAGACAAAAACGAATACAAACTAATATAAAGTAAGAAAAAGAAAAGAAAAAAGAAAGAAATCAAAGAGAAAGCTAAAAGTGCAAGAAAGAAAGAAAAAGCAAAAGAAAAATAGGAAAGAAAGAAAAAAAGATACAGAGAAGTAGCTTCCGCTCTTCTTTACAGCAGTTACAAGTGCAATTATATAAATTTACCTCTTACTCTATGGTTACAACATAGCTCCCTTTTTTCTATAATCTATCCTGTGTAATTATCAAAACCATAAATTGTAAGTTCATTTTTTTTCTGTTTCATGCAAAAAGTCATTAAGGGGTTTCCAGTCAGCAATTAAACATAGATATTGTCTTTTCTCTAATCAAAGAAATCAATTTAGCCATCTCAGCAAGTTCCAACATCTTCACCAATCATTCCTCCATTGTGGGTAATGCCGAACCTTTCCATCTTTGTGCATACCATAGTACATAGAATTTCAATGCTTTAAATTTCCTTTTTAAACAGTGAAAGCTTTACCTTGGACTACGGAGTTATTGTAGACTCATCTGAAGTTCTTTAGTCAGCATTTGATAAGCCTAATCTTTGATCTGGCTCTGACATCATATGGGAGATTATTAGCTACTGCCAATCATGAACTGTTGAATTGTACTTACAAATATAGATTTGCCACCATATAATAGCAGTAGAATTGCATGAAAAGTCAGCTCATGCAAAACAAGGATATTCAAATATTGGAAGTGAGGGGAACTTGTGTTTTCTTGCTTTTAGATATATCAGCTCTCTATGAGTGATCTTTGTCCTCAGCTAGAAGGGAGAAATGAAGAACAGGCATCACATAAAAAAGTTACATATGAATGTATATTCCACATTTTAAGAGGGTAGATGTATCAAATCAAGCATATGTGATTTTTCCTCTTTTTTCTTAGTATAGGTGACCTAATTCTATAAATTAGACAGTTTGCAATAAGCCCTGAAGTGACACACAGAAATTCATCACATGATCGCAACTAAAAATGAAAATCATTTAAAAATACAGTGTGTCTGTTTTGCCTACACAATCTGTATGGGTGGCTTCCTTAAACAGCAGCTCTAGCTCCTGTCTGCTCCATCAATACTGGTCAATACTGGACCAATACTACTACTGGTCAATATGAAGTTATCCTAGAATCTACCACAATGAGATTTTTATTACCTTTTCCTGTAGTTTTTATAGAACCCTTTCGATCTTCATAAAGTTCAACATAAACGATGGAGAAATTTGAGACTTAACAAAAAATCTAGTGGATTTTTCCATCTGGGGAAGTTTAATGTGGTCCCCTCTATAATGGGAATACTGAACTTATGTGTGAACACTGTACTTATGTGTGAAATAACCCAGAGTTTATTATAGTATGCAAACAAAGCCTTTTTCTGTGTGCAGTTTGATTTCAGTATTCTTTACTACTGTTATCTTGCAATGTATACTTATTTACTAAGAAATGCAGCCCACTGAAGTTGGTTAAGCTGAGTAGCAAGCATATGCTTGTAGTTGTAAATATCGCAGCATTGATTGCACATGAATTTTCTAAAAAAAACATCTGCAAGAGATAAAAAACACCAATGCTTATGAGCCACCACATGCATTTTATTTTGTTACACACAGAGACTTTTTCAGGAAATTAATGGTGTGTAGGAGCATAGATGAAAAATGTTAGATCTCTTCAAATTAAATTCCAGTGAACATTGTGAGGCAATATTCCAACATTTATGAGACTCTGGTTATTTATTTTCCAAAGATTTCAATGATTTTAAATCTCTGGTGATCACTCGCAAAAAGAGAATCTTAATTCATAAAATGCATTGTTTATAATGAGCCAATAGCTCCTACCTTACAATGCCATGGGGATTAGGTGTGTGTGTATGACTGTGTGTGTGTGGGGGGGGGCAATGCTACAAATGACACCACATATCAGTATCACATTATCCTCTACTGATGAAAAAAAAAGCTGAAGGTTTTTGGAGGGTGGAATGGGGAGAGCATGTTGCTACAGGTAGTCTTCATTTAGCAATTGCCTCATACAGTGACTGTTCACAGTTATGAAAGTGATGAAAAAGTAACTTTACGATCAATCCTTGCATTTACGACCTTTGCAGGTCTCTAAAGCAAAGGAAAACTGAAGTAAGCGAAGCGGTTTCACTTAGCGACTGCTCTGTTTAACTTCTGAGTTGCTGGTTCCAATTGTGGTTGCTAAACGAGGACTACCTGTATTGCAACTCTGAGTACAGAAATATTAACATTAAATTTTAGAATAAAAATAATGAAGTAAAATAAATAATAATCACCCCATTTGAATGCTGGCTTAGCCCAGTTTTGGAGTGGAACTTTCTATCTACCTCACAAAGCCCAGTGTGGCTCTTGAGCCCATGGAAGTTACAAACCTCTGTTGCCTTCCCATCTTCCCTTGAGAGCTTTGCTATGCTGCCATAACTATTTCTAACTACCTGAAAGTTGCAAAAGCTGGGGATTTGTTTGGCTTTTTGGAATGTCTATTCTTCCTATGAAGAGAAACAAAACACCCTTTCACTTTTCCCCCAATTGTGCGATGTCTGCTAACATTTAAACTTCACAGAGAGTGTCCCTGGGTGTCAACTGGATATCTGGTACTCCATTACATCCTCACCTTTCATTCAAAGCACTTTAGGGGAGATGTAACAGTGGCAATGGGAAGGCCTTCAACCCCCCACTACCCAGCACTTATTAAAAGAAATTAATAATTTGCCCCAAAGTTTTGAAATGGATAACAAAGAACTAAATTAAGCTTTGCATCAGAGTATTTTTAGAAGGAAAACACACCAGTCCTGTTAGCACAGGTGAACTTAGGTAGTTTCTGGGTTTAAACATCATATTAAGCAGTCGAGATTGGTTTGGTTTTTGTTTAATGTGTTGTGTAAATCTAGCCGTGTGGTTAATTACTGTAAATAAACAAGGAGTAGGTAACTTTTTTGTGGCTAAGAACCACATTTAATGGTTTTGGGAAGACTATTTATTGTAGTGGACAATGTATTGTAGACAATGACACAAAATGGGTGCGGTTGTTTTTGTTTTTGTCTTTTCCCTTTTGAGGGGGTTTAAAAAGTGAGGGTAAGCCTATCAGGATTTACACTATTGGATGTTTCCTACTTCACGGTAGTAAAAAGGAAAATTACTCCACTGAGTTTCAACAATCCTGGCACTTAGGGAGAGATCCAGGGTCTACCAAACAGATTTTGGTGGGTAGATAATGCTCTGAAGCCACAGTTGTCCAACCCTACAATAAATTATAGTAGGACAAAGATGCTGAATCAGCTCAGTTTGTATTTCTTTTGTCCTACTTAATATTTTGCCCACATGGTACGCACACATATACACTTTTTCATTTACATCAGGAATACAAAAACTGTTAAATGCACTGTAAGCATACTTATGAGACAGCTATAATTTGACAATAGGATGGATTGTTCTATGTGATTTTGCTTTGAATCAGGGTACATGGAATAATTGCACACCTTAGACAGACACTTAATATTTTTTGTATGCGAACGTGTGTGGTGTCTATGCACAGGTGTCATTAGATATTTCATTTCAAGACTTGATCTAAGTTTGTTTCTACTCCTTCACAGTTTCTTTGTCAAAGATGAATGATGCTCCCCACAATTAATTTCTGAAACCCCTCAGGCCACCAGTAAAAGCCATGCAATGAAGTTAAACTATAACATAAGCATGGTGATTATAATAATTATATGAATCATGAAAGTGATTATTATAATTATTACAAGTCAAAAACTGCCAATGAAAGATTTTCTTCATTGCTCAACCAACATGCCTAACATTGACCTCAGAAGCTGACTTGTAAAAATATTTTCAATTTTATCAGATCATGAATTTTATCAGATGTGTTTCTTGTCAAGTTCACATATATGAGAAATAAGCCCTATACATTCAAACTGGTTTCCTGGATGTATGAGTAGTCCTCACTTAGCGACCACAATTGGAACCAGTAAGTCTGTCGCTAGGCACTATGATTGCTAAGTGGAAAATTATGTAACTGTAATGGCTTAAGTTGTCACTTCCCATTTGGTTGTTAAGCAAATCACTGTGGTCATTAAATGAGACATCACATGATCATGACTTGCGATTTTACTACTGGCTTCTCCATTAACTCTGCTTGTTGGAGGCCAGTTATGAACCATGCAAATGATAATGGTGCTCACATGACAACAGGATGCTGTGACAGTCATAAATGTGAGGACTGGTCACAAAGCTATTTTTTACACTGTCGTAACTTTGAACAGTCACTAAAGGAGGCAGTCAGTAAGCAAGGGCTACCTGTACTTCAAGTCTCATATTAATTGGACTTGGATGTTTTGATTGATTAACCCACAAAACAAAAGACATCCAAGAAATTAAGAAGTTCCTAGGTTAAACTATCTGAATAACAGTTTTAAAAGAGTTTTAAAGCTTAGTATGCTGAATGAAACAAGAGCAATTTGTTACTAACAGCAGATTTTATCTACAGTCATTATCTTGCTGGGAAACAGTCTGAAAATTAAATGAATAGCTCTGGAGTTTTTGACTAGTTTAGGGATGTTTCTTCATTCCACTAAACATATCTCTCTATTCATTTTCATGCCTATCAGTCTTATTTTGTGATCTTTTCATGTATTTTTCTCTGAAAGCAGTGCAATCCATTAAACTTCAGGGCCTTTTTGTAGTTTTCCTTGTCATTTCTTTATTTCTTGTTGTAAAGCAAAAGTATATCAGTATACCATGTTCTTCTCCTTAAAATTAGAAGGAGTTATTACTTTTTCCAAGTATGCAGCTCATGAATGTTTATGTCTTTTAGTAAAATAGGTTATTCAGAAAAGGTGCTACCTGACTCCTGATTTTTTTGCCACCATAGACTAACTTGGGTCTCCTCCTACAAATTCTCCTTAGAGTATTTCTTCAGGAATCAGACAATCTGCTTTTTTTTCAACCAGCAAAAAGCCAGCAAAAATTAAAAATATAGTTTATGACCCATACACTTAGAATATAATTTTTCTTTCAATCATTTATTTCATGTTTTCCTCAATATATCATTTTCAAGTGCATGAAGGACCCCTATAACTTACATGTTCCACATGACTATAAGGCACATCTTTCAATAGTATCAGGTATAAAATGATGGCTCAAGAATATTTAGTAGTCAAGATTTAAAAATTTATTGACTACCAAAAATGACCAGAATAGTGTGATAGATAGATATAGGTATTTGTGTATTTATTTTACTGGAACCATAAGCTGATTGAAATCATATAATATCATCATTGAAAAACTAATGATAATTGGACTTCTGGTGGGAAAATGGCAGCTTAAATACCTCTTTGCAACAGGGACAGATGACACCGCAGCTGGATTGATGGCTGGCACCAAGCGCTGTCCACCCATCTTGCTCCAGATAAAGGAAGAAGTGAGGAAATTGACCCATTTGGTCTCTGATAGCTGTTCCTAGAAAGCTAATTGTGGAGACTGAAGCTTCTGTAAATGGCTCTTGAGTCGAGCGGCTGGGAGGTGGGGGAACCATCTCTATTCACTGCTGCGGTGCAGCCTTCAATGGACAATAGAGCTGACCAATTCCCATCTCTTAAACACTTTGGTCTATAACTATTTTTCAGCTTAAGGGAGACTTTCCTTCACAACAAATAAGTAAATCTCTTGGGGCTTATCCTTATTTTTGAAACTATATTTTTAAATGAAGAAGTCGAGTTTTAAATTAAGCTAATTAATTCACAAAAAGCTGGAGGAAAAGTGGAATTTAAAAGAGACTTAAACTCTACTTATAGTGAAAAAGGAAGGTTTTTTCATGAAACTCCATCTGTAGCAACAAGGTTTGTCTTTTCTATGGGAAAGTTTCTTGTTTTGTTCAATTCTGTCTGCTGATTGGTGGGGCTTTAGCTAGACTGTAACTCGATTCCTGTGTGATCTCTTTGAAGTGAGCACACGCACCTGCAATTTCAGCTTAAAAGGTGCTAGAGGGCATGAAAGGTAGCTTACCTTTGCTTGTAATCAGCCATATCTGGCTATACATTTTGTTTGTCTAAATGAAAGAAAAACAAAGAAAAAGAAGAAATGGCTAAAAGGGTCCCTGGGAACAACTGCTAGAAGATAAAATAACTCCTTTAAGTCTACTCCAGTCAATGTTTGATAAACTAGGAGATAGATTTAAGTCCTCTATCTTGAAAAAAAGATAGAGGAAAGAGTGAATAAGATGAAACTTTTGGAAGTTTGGAAACTTTTGGAAACTTTTTTAACTTTGGAAAAAAGGTGGAGACTGAACCAAATGTGGAACTGGAGTTCAAAAAAATGTTGGACTATGAAAGTGATATGAATAAAGAAGTTGTGGATTTAAATATGGACTTAACAGGGCCAAAGGATGATATGGGAAAAGATGTTAGAATGGAATGACAAATGGAATCAATTGACGTTATAATGTTCACAAGGGACATACAAATAATGGAGAAGAATGATCTGGAAAGAGTGTTTTATTTTGGATATGTAAAAGCAATGTTTTGCATCAGTGAGGGTTTTCCTGGGAAGAGATGAAGAGAAAATATTGGAGA
The DNA here is from genome assembly GCF_059951505.1 of Python bivittatus. NCBI lineage: Eukaryota > Metazoa > Chordata > Lepidosauria > Squamata > Pythonidae > Python > Python bivittatus. The sequence goes on along the minus strand of NW_028277075.1, from coordinate 46,851,308 downwards.
TGTTTCTAGGAGAAGACAAGAAGGTGATGGGGAACATCTGGTGGGATATTATAAGAAATGACTAAAGTTTAAGCTTTTTAAAAGTAAACAGAAGGTTTACAAAGTGAACTTATTGGACTATGGTTAACACATATGTGGAGGCTTTCAATAGTTATTAATGGAATTTGTTTTTATGACCAGGACTGAATGACAATGTTTTAAGGATTTTAATGTAAAGTTCACTAAGATTAAGATATATTTGTTATTCAATCTAGGGAATTTTTGTTCTTATATATGACAGTAGGAATAAGGCTTTTATATGCGTAAAGGAGAAGGATATGACATTATTTATAATTTTATTTTTTATATATGATAACAGCAGCAAGGTTTTTAAATGCATAGAGGTGGAAAGAAAAGATATTATTATAGTGAAACAATGGTTTGTGGAGTTGATGGAGTTGGTTGAGGTGGCGATATTGACAGTTTTGATTTGAGATAAGGTATTGAGTAATTTTAGTTTTAATTGGATTTTTTTTACTTTTTGTGGGATATGAAAAATGAAATTATGTTGTATAGGTTTGATGATTAGAAATAATATGGGTTAATAGAAATAATGGAAGTTATGTAATAATTTTAGAGCAAGAGTTTGATCTATATTGTTACTTATATCTGTGGTGGGGTGGGTCAGAAGTCAATTCTTTTTTGTTGTTTTTCTTTTTCTTTTCTGCACCTTTGCTTTTTACTATTTTTACTATTTTTTCTTTTTTTTCTTTTTGTCTTATTTTTTATTTTTAATACTAGTTTTGTTTAGTTTTTATTATTCTGTTAAAAATTAATATCATTATTATTAAAAAAAGAAAAACAAATTATTATATAAAAAGTTGGTATAAAAGTACAAGATCTATTGACAAACCATGATAAAGAGTATCAAAATCTATTAAACTGAAAAAAAAATAGCCACAGAGTATTTAAATTGTTTGATGCGTCATATATCATACAGAGATTTGGAAATATCAGTTTATCTAAGATCTTACCTTTGAAGTATATTGCTAATAAGAACAACTCTGAAGATCAAGTATGGAAATATCCAAGCCAGTGAATTATTTAGAATCCCCAGCTAAGCTAACAGTAAAATGATAAGCACACATAAACAAAATCTGAGAAAGAAGTAATACTGTTGATAAAAGACTAAGCAAAGTTTGTCCTACATTTCAACCCACTAGAAATAAAAGCTATTGATTTATTTTTAGTTAAATAAAAAGTTATTCCCAAAACAAAGAGGATTAAAGAGTATAGAGATTTCCATGTGCAAAATAATATAACAATCCACAATTACAATAAGGCTGTGTGAAAATATTGACAGGATTCACACATGATTAACTAATTGCTGAATTCACCTGATTTCTAGGTTCACCCAATCTATTGAACCAAATATACAATGAATTTGCATAATATGTTAAACCCCCCCCCAATCCTAACCAAGGTTAATACTAACCACATTTAGCAGATTTTGCAAATCTGCTAAACCCAAATTGTTTTAAATTAACCTTATTAAATAGCTGTGTGAACCCAGCCATTAAGAATAGTTTCTACCTTTTTTAACGGCTATTTATAGCTCTAAATGTGAATTCAACTAAGAGCTGTATTTCATGAATGGATTTTTTCCACACAGCTTGACTTATCCTGAATCTGTCTTGGCAATGTGACTAGCACAATGGCTTGATGAGTTTCCCATTATTTACATACCAGGGGAGTTTTCCTGATTGCTGTTGTTGTTCTTAGTGTTTGACCTGCATGGTTGCAAGCTCTGTTTGGTTTTGCACTGCACTCACCTAGTCCTTACAGCAAAGCTACTAATGCATGATGCACAATAATGTTTTTTGTTTTGTTTTTTTAAATCAATCAGATGGCTTATCACAGAGCTGGACACCAATGGAGTTGAGAGGAAGTGACTGGCCCAAGGTCACCCAGCTGGCTTCAGTTCCTGAGGGAGAACCAGAATCTTGGTCTCCCTGCTCCTAGTCTAGCACCTTAACTACCACACACCACTGGCTCTTATTGTTCCTGATTATTAATTAGATTAACTAAATTTGCATGTTTAAGTGATGGCCAGCTGACTCTCAACCCAGCCTTTTGTCTAGCATTCTTAAAATTTTGAAGGTTTAATGAAATTCTTTGTAGTCTTCAATAATGTTTGATGAGAAACAAAAGTGAGAGAGGAAGGAGTGATCACACATCTTAGAAAACAATGGTTATGCAACGTTTTGTGTTTTTTTTAATGTCGTTTAAGACAAATGAAGAAAATAGATATATTGTCTGCCATACTGTGATTTATTCTGCAGACACTCATAATTGTTCTTGTATTATGGTAAATGCCTTTCCTGGGAAGTTGGTGACAAGCAATTACACTCACACAAAACTTTCTCAGTGGAGAAAATATATATAAAGAAAAACTTTCTGATGGTAAGATCTATACTACAGTGGACCAGTCTAGCTATGGAGGCTGTAGAAGATGGAGATCTCTGAAGGGTTTTAAGAAGACAGTCACCTCTTGCAAATGTTTTAATTGGTTTTCTGAATTGCAGACAGTCAAATTGTTTTACTGCATTCCTGTTTCTTTATGGGAAAAGCTGTAATAAAAGATGGAGTGGGAGAAAATGTTTGAATACTTTAATCACTTGCTTGATTAGTCTTGCATGGACAAAGGTAAAATTAATGTTTTCTAACCTGGGTTGGTTATTTATTTATTTAAATGATTTATATAGCTGCCCATCTCACAGCACTGACTCTGGGCAGCAACCAAAAATTTAAAATAAAATAAAGCAAAAACAAAAAGAAAAATAGCACAATTAAAAACAAATGGCCAAAACAATACAATGCATGCCCAAGATCTAAAAAAATCACTCCATTTTATAATCTGTAAAAAAACAACCAAACAGACCAGCCAACAGGGCTAGATTAACATCCCAGTTTAAGGGCCAAAAAGAGCAACCAGGGCTTTAGTTCCTTAGAAAGGCTAACAGGGTCAGTGCCATCTGGATCTTTGGGAGGATACTGTTCCACAGGGCAAGTGTTCTGACAGAGAAGGCATGACTCATGGGTCCCACAAGGTAACATAGCTTAATGGAAGGGACCCAGACCATGCCTACCATGCCAATTTTGGTGGGGTGAGTAGAAACAGTTAGAGTTAGGTGGTCCCACAAATAACCTATGCCATGTAAGGCTTTATAGGTAATTACCAGCACCTTGAATTGCACCCAGAATCTCACTGGAAGCCAGTACAACTTGTGGAGCATCAGTGTTACATGAGCATATTGTCAAATACCCAATTCAATCCATTGAATTCTGGACAAATTGCAGCTTATGAATATTCTTCAAGAACACTCCTTTGTAGAGCACATTACAATAATCCAAATGGGAGGTGACTATGGCATGAGTGATTGTGAGTAAGGCCTCCCAGTCCAGAAACAGGTGCACATGATACACAAGATGAAGCTGTCCTAAGGCCTTCTTGGCCACAACTGTAACCAGCACTTTAAGCCAAAGCTGTGAATCCAAGGTGATCCCCAAATTGCATACCAAGTCTGTTTGGGGGAGTGTAATCCACTAAGAGCTAAAGATAACAAGTTTCTGGTCCAGGAAGACCTGAAAACCCACAGCCGTTCAGTCTTGCCAGAACTGAGCTGAAGCCTGCTCTTCTGCATCTAGGGTCCCACAGCCTCCAAACGCTGGGAAAGAACCTTGGCATCATCACTTGCTTGACTTAGGGCAGAGATGTATAATTGAATATTATCAGCCTGCTGATGATATTTTACCCCATGTCAATGTGGTAAAATATCAGCAGCAGCTCACCTATTAGCTCATGTAGATGTTAAACAGGAGTGGAAAGAGAGTAGAACTCTGAGGGACCCCACAAAGCAGGGACTCAGACTTCATCCCTTCTCTTGTACCAATCCTGTTGGTTCTGTTGTCCCAGAAAAGATGGGCTCATTGAACCCAGTATGTACAGCCAATCAACACACTGAGAGTAGAGACTAAACACAGCTTTACTTGCACAAAGAAGGGTGCAAGAGGGATATCTCCAAAAGCAAGCATAACCCTCAATGGGATAGGTGGGTTTATATATGATTTTGCATACAGTTTCAACAATAATCACAAGATTGCAGAAGTTACAAATCATTTATACATCAACAAACTTCAGATTTCAGTACAAGATATGCCTCCCTTGGTAACATTCCTCTGCTATCTTACAGAAATCACCAGTTGCTGCTTCAGCAAGGACATTCAGCAAGGATGCTTTTCAATTTATTTTTTCTGACAATGAGGGGAAATCTTCGGCAGGACAAGATAGAGTAAGTCTGGCTTGGGGTGGTATCTCAACCTCACCTAGCAGCTTGACGTAGATGTTAAACAGGAGTGGGGGGAGAGTCGAACCCTGAGGGATCCCACAAAGCAGGGGCTCAGACTCCATCTCTTCCCTGTATCAAGCCTGACTTGAACCAGCCCTGAAGAAAGGGAAAGAACCACAACACTTCCCACTTCCAATCCCCAGAGCTGGTCCAGAAGATTACCAGGACTGATGGTATCATAAACTGCTGAGAGATCAAAGAGAGTCAGGATTGGGCTACCCTCATCTCAAACCTGCCACTAACAAGCTCAATCAGTGCAATCTTAGGTCTGTAACTAGGTTTGACTTCCAGCTGAAAAGAATCCAGATAATCTGTTTCCTCTGGGGGGCCCTGAAACTGCAAGCCAATACTTTCTTAACCACCTTTCTTAAAAAGGGGAGGTTGGAGCCTGGACACAAATTGTCCAGTTTTGTTGGGTCTAGTAATGGCTTCTTCAGGAGGGAAGAAAGAGTTATTACAGACTGACTATGCATTCAGTAGAAACAGCCAGAAACCAGGGCCACTGAAATTCTAATTATTAGGCTTTGGAGTAGAACACAGGAGCTAAAATGTGATACCAGTGCTAAAAACTGAAGTTGCCTTCCCAGCAAGTAACCTGACCTCTGTCTCCCTCCATATCTCTCTCTGTCCATCACCACAATAATACCCTTGCCTGCCCTCTCTCCCCCAGGATACCAGCCTCATTTTTTTTCTCCCCTCAAGGCTAATGGCCCCGTCACCATCCAAACTTCCAACTATATAACCAAGCAGCTGGTGCCAGCTTCAGGGATGCTGCTGCTATGCATTCAGCAACCCCTTACTCTAGATTACCAGCTAACCCTCCTCCCATCTGACCTAACAGTACACCAACCCACACCATACCATCCTCAAATACCCCTCACTCACCAAGACAGTGGTGTGTATGCATGTCAGAAGCTAAACACTCCAAGAGGGTAGGGGTAACCCAGGGTGCAATCCTGCAGCCCTGACTCTCACCCAAGGGACAACAGTTATCATCCAGTCACTAACAACTCTCCCCCCCCCCAAAAAAATGGTCTAATCCAAGGATCAGGAATCCTATACCTTAGTCATTAACTGTTCAGATAGTAAGGATAAAACAACCTTGGACACAGGAAGAATGTAACAGTTGGCACAGGTGCCCGTCTATCAGGTGCTGGTCATTTGTATAAGTCTGGTGAGATGGTTGAATCTGACTTTATTTATGTTCGAATAAAGAGGGGAAAAATCATCAGATGATCTGTGGGTGTCTAATCACTTCCTGAGAACCAAAATCCTTGTGATCTTATGATTTGATTGTTCCAGCACTGTATATTCATTAAAGAAAGGGTTTCTTTTCCCTCAGCTGTTGTTTTTAAAACCTATCTGACTAATCATGCAACTTGTATTTACTTCTAGGATGTACCTTAACTGGATTAAAATGGGTAATAGTTTAATCTATCTAAACATCATAGGATTCTTTTTAATTAAGTGGGCATAAATTCAAATCACATGTGCCTAACTTGTCAGAATCAATATTAAGGAATGAGAAATCTGTTTACTTGCATAAAAGCAAACAGGCTTATATATCAAAAGTAATATTGTTTGTAAAAGGGGAAAATCATTTAAGATACATGGTGATTATAGCTAAGAGATAATACCAAAATAATAATAATAATAATAATAATAATAATAATAATAATAATAATAAAAAATAATCAGAAGTCAGAAACTATGGCTAATGTATAAGGAAGGAACATTTCTGCAAAGTCATTGTTATTATTAACATTATCATGTGCAAGCTGAAGAATGCACATAGCTTTAAACACCATTCCTTCTTCAAAGTCCAGCTTCAAAGGCTAATATTGGAGCATTTTACATTGCCTAGACTGAGAATACAGATAACATTCCCATCATATACTTCCTGAGGCTGGTTTTCCTCTTCTTGTAAATCAGCCACTGCGTTCTGAAAAAGCTTTAGTACAACATGGAACCTGATCATTGTGCTAAAAGATATGGAGGATACATTTTTTACTCTCAGTTAATAAACATATTGCATATCAAGGGTAACATAAGGTAGAATGAAGTGCTTTATAAATATGAACTAATTAATTAGAGATGAACCAACTCTTAAAGGATCAGAGTTTGGATCAGAGAAAGAAAAGAACAATCTTTGGAATTCACTAGTGAATTCTCCCATTAAAGTACTTTACAAACATTAACTAATTGAAGCTGTAACCCTGTAACAATTTTAAATGCACAGAGCTCCTACTAAAAGCTATAAAACATAATGTCTGATTCTTTTATTGTTAATTAACCTAAGAATTAACCTGTTGATATATCAAAACAGCTTGAGGTTGAAATATGGACTGAAAACTGCCCAAATAGATTTTGTTTCTTGCTTATAATGATGGTTCTAATATTTGATATATTCTTATATCTGGTCCAAAATAAACCTCATTAGTATTAAATATCTATAGTTATGTATAAGGCATATGGGTAACACATGTCCTAGGTGAACCCCAAGTAACATCAGTACTACCAGAATGTTTGGTATGGAGGAATGCTTAGGGCTGCAGTAATTTTTTGCCTTTGAGTCAGTCTTGACGCCTGGCAACTGTCTGAATGTGTCCCAGCAGTTTTCTTGGCAACATTCTCATTGGTCCAGAGTCACCCAGCTGGCTTCATGCCTAAGGCAGAACTAGAATTCAGGGAAGCTATCTCTGCCCAAGACGCAGTTCAGCGCTTTCAAAAGGACATTGAGTTTACATATTTCCTTTCTTAATCATTTCTGGAAATTGCTTGCTTTATGCAAGTTTAAGGACTTAATTTTTTAAAAAAAATTGGAATAAACATCAAAAGGGTGATTAGAACACTGATTTTGGAAAGTTACAAATGGACTAAGGGGCCAGATGAATTTGAAATAAGGTTTTGAAATTCACTATAAGAATCCTTCCTGTGGGTTGTTTAAAATTCTATAAAAAATATATGAAGATTTTGAAAATAAGTGTAAGAAATCTTCCTGTGGGAAAATATTGATTATAAAAAAAATGATAAGACAGTACTTTGAAGGTTGGACACTAGAGGGAACCAGAAAGAACTAAAGATTATAATTAAAGGAGAAGAGACCCACTAATACTGAATGGAGCAAAATATTCTAACTTTGGAAAAATTCAAGGATATTTGGGAACAATACACGCAGAAATTTCTCTTAATCATTTCTTTGCTATCATAAAAATGGATTTAAAAGAGGTGATAGAAGACAACAAGACTGAGACATAGGCTGTTTCGAATGTGGATTTAAAAATGACATGTTACAAGAATTATATGGAAAAGAATGTTACACTGGATTTACAAATGAAATCAGCTGATGTCTTAATAATTAAAAGGGCATACAAATAATAAACCAGAAGGGTGACTTGGATAACTTTCTTATCTTGGGTTTACAAAAGAAACATGTTAAACTTATGAAGGAGTTTCTGTGAAGAGATAAAGAGAAAATGAAATCAACTTTTGATTATTTAAAGGGATTAAAAATTAAGATTTTTAAAACCAAAGGGAAGGAATGTAAAATTGGTTTATTTGATCAAGGTTAAAATATATATGTTGTTGTTTCTGGTAGCTCTTAATGGATTTTTCTTGATCAGGACTGAATGACAAGGCTTTAAAAGTTGTTTATAGATAAGAGATGAGATATGGGAAGAAGAAATCTTTTGTTGTAGTATCAGAGAAGGTGATAAATTACTGAAATTGTTTGTACTTGTCTGGATGAAGAGGGAAATTATATATATATCTTTTTTCTTTACTATTTTTCTTTTCTTTTTTCTTTTTTAATTTTTTTTCTTTGCACTTTTTCTTTTTTCTTTTTATATATTTTTTAGTTTCTATTAATTTCTTATCTTTGCATCTATAAACTTATTATGAAAAAAGAGATAAGAAATATGGAAATGTATGTGCAGATGTAGATACTAAATTCTCTATTGAATTAAATCTGAACAATTCTGGTACCGTAAACTTTCAGTGACCCAATTTTATGTTCCTGATTTTTCATCTAGGAAAGATAGAACTTACTTTTATTAGGCAAACAACAGAAATGTAAGATAGATAGATAGATAGATAGATAGATAGATAGATAGATAGATAGATAGATAGATAGATAATGGAATTAATTAAAATACAGGAGAGGGGTATAAAAATCAAGTTTTTCAATTCTATGGATTGTGGTAGCTGCTTGGTTATACATCAGTGAAGTCCTTTTCTACAGATTCTATATTTTGCATGAACCAAAACTCATTTGTAATTCAGTTCATACAGGTCACAATGATCAATATTACAATGAGCGTGCAGAGAATTGCACAAGGCTTTGGCTAGCAAATGAAATACAACTCAAACAGAACCTGAAATTCTACTAGGAAGAACAGGTGATCCTACAATCTGAGGTATGACTCAGTTAAGATAGCTATGAGGGGACTGAATTTTGAAGACATACTTTCAAAATAATTCCTCTTGAGTAATATTTACAGTCTCTCTCTTTTTCAAAGCCTCTCATAATAGTTACAGTTTACATGTCCAATTGTGACAAGCCAAAATTCTTTCTAAAATGTCTGTGTTCTGTGTTATCCATAATTTTTATAGTTATGGAACTAGTTATTATTAATTAAACAAAATTAATTTAACTATATAGGAACACTTCAGAAAGTGGCTCTTTGGTATAATCATATAACTAATTCTGCAATTATTAATGGAGAGCAGAATACACTTCTAGAATGTATTCTTTTAGCACCTTCTGAGATTTAAAAGGTTGGGAAAAGTTAAGTTGCAGGAATTTATCTGCTAATTAGTTCACTTATTTTCTATTCTGTGAAAAAGAAATCTAACAGTAGGAAAATGGATTTTTGCTATAATAATTTTAAATAAATGGCAGGTATCGATATATAGAAAGCAGCTGGCTGCAATAATTGTTGAGTGTAATTTCAGTCCTGTGTCTATGTCTCAAGACACAGTGGTCCACATTATAGCCCAGCTCAACAAGAGCTCATACATTATTCTATTAATGATTCAGAGCCCCCATAGTTCACTCAGAAGGCAACAGAAACTCAATACTAACAAACACTTATATAATAATACAAAGCTCTTTAAATCTGTGATAAATATTTTGGCAACTTTTAGTGGTCAATATTTGTTCATTTCCTGGCGTTACCTCTCATTTTTACCCATAAATGTGAATTTGTGATAAACACAGAGTTAATTCAGGCTGAAGTTGAACCCAAGCAAGACAGAGTTGCTGTTTCTGCATAAGCAATCTCTATTGGCTCCAGTAATAGTCTTGTTGGGGTGACACTCCCATTGGAAGAATAGGTCTGTTGCTTTGAGGTCCTCCTATATTCACAGCTACTGCTTGATAGGTAGGTAGACGCCATGGTCGGTGGGGGGGGGGGAGGGGGGGGCTTTGCCCAGTTGGGCTGGTGTACCAGTTGCAGCCCTCTCTGGAGTGGGGGGGACCTGGTTACAGTAAGTCATATTTTTTCACCACTTGCTTGTATTACAATATGCTCCGCAGATTACTTTGAGGTCAATTTGCAGAGCAGAGTTAGTACAAAATGTGAATGCCTGTATATTAGCAAATCAAAGTCGTTATAATCATATAGAACTTGATTTATAGTTGCTATACTGGTTATCTGGTACAATTCAAGTTCTGGTTTTGGCCTATAAAAAAACTATGTGACTTGGCACCAAAGTACTATACGTATCAAACTGTCTTCTCTGCACAAAGGTGGCACACTCAATTCCTCCAATGTGGACTTACTGTGAAGATCTCTTAATAGTCATCCAGTAGGTGAAGTGAGGGAGCCAGGGCTTGCAGGCAATGTTTTTCGGTTGCAATCCCCATATGTCAGCCCTTTGAGGTAGGCCAGGTCAGGAAACAGACACTGCAACGATTCCAGGAATGCCACTGTAGGATATAGTAGCAGACTCTTGAAAGCCTGTTAGAAGTTCTCTCTGCCCCAAATCAAACAAATCAAGGCCAGGTTACCGTATTTTTCCGACTATAAGACGATACTTTTTTCTAAAATCCTTACCCTAAAAACTGAAGGGTGTCTTATTCAAGGAAGTCAGCTGAGAATCGCGGTTGCAAAACTGCCAAACTTTGTTTCTCCAGAGAGGCTTCTTCCTATTGCTAGCCTCCAATCATGAGTGAAATAGCTTGTCTCCCAAACAGACTTCCTCCAATCACGAGCCTGATGTAACTGACGTCAGCTGATGCTGAACAAACCAATTAGAGGAAGGCTGTTTGCAGAGACAAGCTATCTGCAGTTTCACTGGTGCTTGAATGTAATCAGTTATGCAAAAGAGCCTGGAAATAGAGCTGCAGAGAGACGGTTTGGACCTCCTCCCACTGAGTGTATCAGGTAAATGTTAACTAATTACTAAATAAAAATGTGTTCTGCACTATCTTTAAAATACTGATTTTTTAATTTTGGGCTGGAAAAGTGAGGGGCGTCTTGTACATGGGGGCATCTTATTGTCGGAAAAATACGGTAATTTGTTTCTCATGCTTTCCCCCTTGCCAGGACTAAGTTGCTGTTTCTCCTCCTTATCCATCCCTTCACCAAGGTTGTACCTGCATTCCTTTACACCATATTATGGAGCAGACTGCCTCTGCAGATTTGGGTGGTGCCTTCATCGTTGGCCTTCCAGAAACTATTAAATACAGATAAAAGGGTTTTTGAAGAGCAAATGCTCACCACTGCCCTTATTGTATTATGACAGACCCATCCATCCCTCCCTCCCTCCCTCCCTCCCTCCCTCCCTCCCTCCCTCCCTCCCTCTCTCTCATTGATCATTTATCTTAATTGTACTATGTTTTTATGATGTAACCCTCTATAATTTTTTTTTTTTAAGTCTGGTGATACATAAAATAAAATAAATAAAATCCAGGCTCTCATGGCTGCCTGGATCACATGCTGTGAATTTAGCACTCAGATATCACTCTCCCATTGTCACAAATGTTTTGTCCAGTACAAAATTCTAAGTGAATATAGTATATCTAAAACGTTTTGAGGAAACCCGTGTAAGATTCATGAAATATGCCATAGGGTTTTCATATGTCTTATTTGTCGCTGAGTTTGTAGGCACTTTTAGAACCTTCTGCTTCAGGAAGTGTTGCTATGATTTTTCAAGTGTTAAAAAATTTGAATTAGATTAGTGAGATCTAATCTCAGGTGGATCCATGCATCACTAAAATGTAACCCTATTTGGCAGGGAGTCAAATGCAAAGTAGTGACTTGCTAGCCCACAGACATTCATTTATAATCTGCATTATTCAGGCTGATTTTTATCATATTCAAAGCAGAGTGCATAACTGTAATAAATACATGCGGAACATGGAAATACATATTTGATTAACTGTTCAAGAAGCAACTATACAATACCTTTATGTGTATAATGCAGTTAAATGTTATTATTATTTTTACTCTAAAATAATTGCACAATGATGGAAAACTTTATTCTCCTCCCAACATGGATGTTCAAAAAGAATGCTGATGTGTGTGATATGTGTGCTGACAGCTTTGTGTATGTGTGTTTTAAGCATGCTTTCCCTTGGGTGTTTATGGCTTTTTTGAATGAAGAATCTGGGAAAAAATGATTAGGTTTTCTCTTTTCCCTACATGGTGATTCAAATGTGGAGTAGGCCAGCATGAGTTTACTCTGGTGAAAAGGAAAATTGAGGGACAGTTGTCCAATACACATATATATATATAAAGTGAAGCTTTACTCTCACTTCAAATAATGTTGAAAGCATTCATATGTATAAATGTATTAGTGTACACATATCAATTTGAGTTACACTAATGATTTTCTTAAATAAACAAGAGAATATACACTATGAATCCAAATCATGGTTTAGAGCCTTGTCCTGCCCTTCATCTTTCCCTTAAGTGATCTGTTTCAAGTAGGTCCTGACTAGAATAAACGTGCTTGTTCTATTCCTATTATTGCTACTCTTTATGTTGTTCTGTAATATTAACGTATATGCAAAACTACAGTTAGAAAATGAGTGATTAAGAGGGTCAGATAAAGGTAGAAAAAAACGGAGTCTTCAGAAATATCTCTTTCTAAAGAACTTCTTTGTCCAAGGAAGAAAGGAATAGCACTGCTTAGAGAAGGTTCTGTTTTGATTGATTGATTGATTGATTGATTGATTGATTGATTATGTGCCACCAGGTTGGTGTCAACTCTTAGTGACTACATAAATATTCTCCATGTCGATCTGACCCTAATCTGGTCCTTCAGTTGTTCCAATGGTGTACCCATCACCACTGTAACTGAGTCCATCCACCTTACTACTGGTCATCCTCTTCTTCTCTTTCATTCTACCTTTTCCAGCATTAGAGCCTTTTCCAGAGAGCTAGGTCTTCACATAATGTGTGCAAGGTATAATAATTTAAGCCTAGTCATTTGTACCCTGAGTGAAAATTCTGGATTGATTTGTTCAATGATCCATTTGTTTGGTTTCTTGATTGTTCATGGTATTTTCAGGAGTCTTCTCTGATACCAATGTTTGGAAGCATCAATACTCTTTCTATCCTACTTCTTCAAAGTCCAACTTTTGATCCATACAGTGTCTCAGGGAATACCATTGCTTGCGCTTTTCTGATCTTTGTAGATATAGACACATCATAGCATCTGAATAACTTTTTCAAGGCCTTCTTGGCTGCCCTACACCATGTGCTAGTTTGCAGCACTTTTCTTGATTGCTCGTTCCTTTACTGTTGATGGTTGCTCCTAAAAGGCAGAAGCTATCCACCACTTTGAGATCTTCCCAGTCAATTCTAAGGCTGGTTGCTGTATTTAATTTTAGTCCCCTTTTTTCACTGTGCTTCTTGACTTCTATTACTGGAGCTGGCACATCCTTTATATTTTTTGGTCTCAGGATAGCGTCATCAGCATAGCACACGTTATTGATGTTTCTTCCTCCAATTTTAAAACCATGCCCATCTTCTTCCAATCTGGCTACCATTAATATATTGTATATTCAACATATAAATTGAATAAATAAAGGAAGAGAATACAGCCTTGTCTCACTCCTTTGCCAACCTAGAGCTAATCTCTTTTGCCATGTTGTGTCTGTATTATGGATTCCTGACCTGTACTATATATATAGGTTTCACAAGAGGTCAATGAAATGTTCAGGGATTCCTATTTTACTAAGCACACCCCATAGCTTGATGTGATAAACATAATTGAAGGCTTTTCTATAATCAATGAAGCGCATACTGACTTCTGGTTGGTGTTCTTTGGCTTTCTCAATTATCCAGCATGCATCAGCAATAATGTCTCATGTTCTTCAGTCTTTTCTAAAGCCAGAATGAACATCTGGCATCTCCTTTTCCATGTGGGAAAAAGATTAGGGCTCTAATCGGTGTTGGATGATCCTAAGCATTATTTTGCTAGCATGTGAAATTAAGGATATTGTATGATGGTTTGCACGCTCTGTTAAATCCCCTTTTTGGTATTAGAACGTGATTGACCTTTTCCAATCAGTTGGTCACTGTGTCGTTCTCCAGATTTGCTGGCATAGCTTGGTAAGAACCTTGACTGATGAATCTTCTTCTGTTGCTTGCCATATTTCTGTGGGTGTTCCATTAATTCCTGTAGCCTTCTGACTTGTTAATGACCAGAATGCTGATCTGACTTCGTCTTCTAGTACTAGAGCTTCTTGTAATAGCAAATCAAATATATTTTTCTAAAGAAAAAAATATTTTTCTTTTATTTTCTAAAAAATCAAATATATTTTTCTAAATATATTTTTCTAATTGTTCTTTAGAAAAATTCAAGGGAGGATGCAATATTGCTTCTTGGAAGGTTCCATGTTCTAGAATGCAGTAAAAAGCATAGGGAACAGATAATGAACTGAATGGAGGTACAGGGGGAAAAAGAGCAGTGATCTTGTATAGAGCACACAGACTAGGAAGAAGAAATCTGGAAGAGCTGATTTTGTGTTGCAGACTCTTAATGGTATTTTCCACAATTGGAAATTTATATATGGTAGTACTTCATAAAGCAGGGAAATGTGTTGAATGATTCTATCTCAAAGTGTTGTTGTTGTGGGAATAATCTGAAGGAAGATTGCCCTTTTAACACCTTGCATTCTGTAGAAAAGGTGAGATATAAATCTAATCAGTAAATAAAGTTTTGTCTCCTTAAAGTTCTATTTTCAAAATAAATCCCAGACAATGAGAGGATGTTTCTTCCTACAGTATTTCTGGGGGTTTTAGACTTAGGAGACTAGATCCAAAGCGAATAAAGGCAGTCAAGGATAATTTCTAATTCACTTTCTGCTCTAAAGACACACAACCATCAGCTTTGACAGTAAAGGCTAAAGCTGGTGATGTGGAAAGTAGTAGTGCCCAGGCTAGAGAGGACCATTATCTAAGTATAAATCAGTTATCTAAAGTCACCAAGAAAACCACCAAAATATATGTTAACTTGGAAAAGCAGGAAGAAGGTGGGAATTTAAACTCTGTAGTTGTAATGTTCACAGACAGATAAAGATTTGGGAGATGGTTTTGTAAGCAGCCATCTGGACATTCCTCTGTTATGAATGAAAAGAACCTCTTTCTTACCAGTTTTCAGGAAAACTGCTCAAAGGAGCTAAGATAAACTCCACCATAACATATTGGGGAATAAATTGGTTCTAAGTTGGAAATAGTTCAGCTGTTTAAATTGTTGTAACCTTATACCTTCCATCTCAATTAATCTTGTTAAAGAAGGCTCATAAAAAAATCTGCTTTCAGTTTGAGGCAACAGCTGAAAGTTTGACAGAAACATAAACATCTGAAGGGTCTGAATACTTTGCTCAACATTTAGGCAGTTAAGGCTTTGTACAGATTTCTGTCATGTCAAGTCAAGTGCTAAATAAGGGGTAAGTATCTGGAAAGATATGATTTACTGATAAGCCCTTGTATGGAGCCTGATATAGTCCTATTTACCCTGTGCTAGGATTATCTGATGTGGGCTGCAAAAATATGGATGGCAATTAGATAGGAGGAAAGAGCTGGGGTTTTCTGTATCTGTTGGCTGCCATCTAGGAGGCCATATAGATCTGGCAGCCCTACCCTGTGCAGCAGTTTTGCATCATTGGTGATTTCTATCCCTCCCTGTTGCCAGCCAGATCTCCATCCAGCTGGTCAAGGGAAAAGTGCAAACAATGGCAGTTTTCTATCCCCAGACTCATTCTTTTTTGCAGCAAGGAAAAAAAAAAGCCACATGAGGGAGAACAAAACTTCCTGTAGTGCAGCTGTGGTTGATGGGTTATGGCAACAAGGAACAATGGCACCTTACCATCTCTCAGGAGGTTGGAGGCAGGACAAAGGAAGACTTACCATCAGTGGAAACTGCCTGCTCTGCAGTTCCATAGGAAACACTGCAAAAGAGTATTTCCTGCGGAACAGAAGATTGTTGGCTTGGCTTCCCAACTGCTCAGAAGTCCTGCAATATCAGACTTCCGGTGAGGATTTATGGCGAACTAGATGTCTCCAAAGGAGCGGAGATGGCATCGCAGTGAGATCGACGGCCAGATGGAGAATTCTGGCTGCCCAAGTCTCTCCAGTGAGAAGAGAGGACTCTTTGGAAAAGACCCTGATGCTGGGAAAAGGCAAAAGGAGAAGAGGACGGCAGAGGATGAGATGGTTAGATAGCATCACTGAAGCAATGAGCATGAAATTGAGCAAACTCAGGGAGGCAGTGAAGGACAGGAAGGCCTGGCACAATATGGTTCATGGGTTCACGAAGAGTCAGACACGACTTAATGACTAAACAACAAAAGTCTCTCCAGATAAAGGAAAGATGGTGAGATCTCCCACTCCAGACAGCTGTTCCTCATGAGTAAACTGCAGGAACTGAGATGTCTGCAGTCAGCTTGTGAGTTAAGCAGGTGGGAATCGAGGGATTTCCACTAAGCTTACAGCGGCAATGTAGCCTCATGGCCATAAAGTTCTGCCGAGCCTCATTTCTTAATCACTTTTGGAAATTGCTTCTTAACTGCTTTTCAACTACTAAGAACCTTTCGATCAACAAGTTTTATAACATGCACCAAGTGAGTTTCCTTTAATCCTTAACAAAATAGGTTTTAAAAATAAGTGTAAGGAGATAAAAATAAATAAATAAACAAACAGCAAAAGGGTAATTATAACATTGATTTTGGAAAGTTATAAACAGACTAAGGGTCCAGATGGATTTGAAATAAAATTTTATTATTTTTTGCAAAGTAGGAAATGTGTACATACATACCAAGAATACTATATCTGCACCAGACTTTTCTAAACTAGAATGCTTCTGGGAACATTAATAGAGATAAGAAATATGGACTTCCAGGGAAGCAATGGCAGATTGAAGATGGCTCTGCTGAGAGTGGAGTTGATGACCATGGTGGAATGAGGGGTCGGCGAACAGATCGGTGCCTCAAAATCCTTCTCTGGATAAAGGGGAAGACCTGAGATCACCCATATGTGCTCCATACAGAGGCTTCCCATGAGGAGACCATAAAACAGCAGTCTTTGGCAGGTTTTAGAACTCTGGGAGCTGAGGGAAAGTTAGCTTTGTCCAAGCCATGGTTCAGAGCCTTCAAATGGACACTGGGTTCGCCTACTCCCTTTCTTAATCACATATGGAAATTGCTTGTTAATTGCCTTTTGGACATTAAGAACCTTCAGAACAAGAAGTTTCAGCTCAGTGGGTGATTTTCCTTCAATCCTAGGTTTGAATGATGAGGTTTTAAATATTTGTTTATAGGTAAGAGATAAGGGAAGAAGAGATTTTTGTTGTTGTTGTATTTTTAAAGAAAATGATAAATTATTGTGTTAAAAGTAAAGGAAAGGAATATGTAACTGATTTATGTGATTAAGGTTAACATATATATAGCAGAATGGTCCTGTCAGCCAAGGAATGTTGGCTGACAGGAACTAGGAATTGTGCCTTTTCTGCCTTAGCACCTGCCCCCTGGAACTCTCTCCTTCCAGAGATTAGAAATAGAGAATAAAATCATTAAATTGCAGGTTTTTATTTGGTCAACTTTCTGTTTAAGTTAAAAGATGGTATGTCACTGTCATTGACTCTGTAGAATCTCTGGCAACTTGTGGCTTTTCACATACCCTCTCTGTTTAAATTACAAACAGAAATTTGATGTGAGAACAGCTTTCTCTTGTTTCTTTCATTAAAGTATCTCTCACTTGTACACTCCCTGATCAGATAAGCAGTATGAGAAAACAAAGTAGCTCCTTTACTGAAGCTAAACCTTAACCAAACTCTAAAATTAATTATAATAATTTCAGATGGAAATTAGGTTATAGACGCTATATTCTAACTCATCCAGCGGCAGAGTCTTATACATGCCTAATCAGAAGTAAGTTTTATTGAGTTCAGTGGGATTGATTTCTAAGTGAGTGGGTAAAGAATTACAATTTAAGTTGACAGTCTGAGCTGCTATTACATGCTTCCTTTGATGTGAATGATTATGAAAAACAGTGCTTTCCCATAGGGAAAGTGACCATTGTGAATTATTGTGAAAAACTAGTTCTTTCCCATAGGGAAAGTGATCATTTATCACTTTTTTTTTTTTTGCAATCTGTATCTTGCTCCCCCAAATCCAAACCATCAAATCTACATAGCAGAAAAGTATTAACTATTTATGTAATTCTCTAGAAGAAAATAGTTTCAAAAATGTTTATAGCACAGTATATCTGACTACCCAAGGCTTTTGCATAGACCTAAGCATTGAATTGGAGCTGGGTGTGGTCTACAGAAGCAACTGAAATAGTCGGACTGCTTTGTGACATATTTTGGCTGAAAAACAAACTCAGTCTTCAACCTAAAGTGGCCAGAAAAGGAATGTGCTAGTAACATACTACTTACATGGAAGAATTTTAAAGTCTTCTTTAATCACTTAATTTTGGGGGGGGGGGGGCATATTCATGGTGGATGACCACAGTGGCACTGGGAATGATGAAGACTACTTTCTTGCACTATTTTCTGTAATCAGTGGTCCTTTCTGTTGTTAATCGCTGATGTAGTGTTGAAGGGATGGGGATATTAACGGTTTATCAGTTTCATAGTTTACCTTGCTGAAATATCACACAAAATCCCCAATAATTGGATAGTAACATCATCAAATTAATTTGCAGTGATATAACTTGCTTTTTCTGTCCTTTTCCACATCTTTATAATTATAATTAATTCTTCACTACTTTGCAATGCTTTTAGTTTCAACAGCCTATAATGTGAAGATATTAAAAAAGCAGAAGGGGGGCTATTTGGCTTTGATTCAGCAGTGAAAATATTTTAAATGAATAAAATGAGATAAATCCTGAAGTAGGAACAAATGCTTCTCTTTTTTATTTATGTGTGGACAAACTATAGATCAGTCACAATTTATATAAAAATCTTGGATTGTTTATTTTCTCTGGGCATTCTTACTTCAGATTGCCTCCTCCCCCCTAAAAAACCCTTTAAAATACTTAACTCATTCTTTTCCAGACAATGGGCATGTGTTTTATTAGCCCTTTTTGTCTCTACGTATATCACTCTATCACTGAAATTCACTTAAAGCAACAATCTTTTCTAACCCCAGTGTTATTGTGTGATAATGCAAACACCAAAGACATTGAACTTCATTTAAGATTTCATATGAGACTGGTGACTTTGGGGATATCTTATCACATTCTTATGTGGGATTTAAGTGATTTATTTTATTTAGAAGGATCCTCTTGGAGGCCTGGCAGATGACATGGCACTTGTCATTCTCTGCTGTATACAAAGGTTTGTAATCAAAATCAAGAATATAAAGATATCAATATATATTAAAAAGGATAATTAGCAACCCTGCTAATTATCATCCAATCAGTCTTCTTTTGGTAATTAGCAAAGTATAGGTCGTTTTTAATGCCATCAGCTTTTGGACTGGCTGCACTCTGAGAATATCATAGTCCCTGAGCAGGCCAGTTTCAGGTCTGGATACTCTACAATCAACCAGTATTTGACTCTGCACCATTTAGCAGAGAAATTCTATAATCTCCCACATATTTCAAGCTCCCATATAAAATTCATATTTGTATGTGTTCAGAAACAGAGACTGAATCCATTATCTCATGTTTTGTTAAAGTGTTCACCATATATTCACCAGTGATCAGAACTCATCCAGTTATCAGAAATTTTAATCTCTCTCACAATGAGAAAACCATTGCTTTCCCTTTAAGATGTTAAATTTTTAGATGTATCAAGAGCAATGAAACATTTCTATCTCTAGTTTTAGCTTATAGAAATAAACTGTTGCCTTACTCATGATTTTAAGTTTTTTTTTTCTTTTGGCTTTCATATACTTTTTTAAATATATGCATTTTAATTGTTGTATATGTTTTAATGTTTGTTGGCCTTGGACCACAAATTAATAAATAATAATAATTAAGGGCATCAATAATTAATGAAAAAGTCTTCAAGAATGTCCAGGAATGGTTCTGAGATTTCTCCCCCCACCCAACGTTGATAGAAAGTACTATTTCAGTTGTGATTATTACTATTGACAAATATTGCCATAATACTTTAATTATTTATTTGATAATGGCTTTACAATATCTCCAGTTGACTTCATTTAACCTTGTGGTTAGGTTTAAAATCTTTTCTTTGCTTATTTATTCTAATATGGAAAACATTGTCTTTCCTAAAAAGTTACTTGCTGAAAATATTTTTTAACTTAGGTCATTTTTTTAATGTTTTCTCCCTCAAAAGACATTTTTCAGGGACTGTTTACCTATTTAAAAAGAGTTGCACAGAGCACTGTATCACTTGGAACAGTCAAAATCTTATAAATTGCCAAAGCCTAATCTTTCCTTTATACATCTAGGAACTGATGCAAACGCTGTCCAATAAAGTATTGTATTATTTATTGTTCCTGCATATTTATTAAGAACCTATTATATGTCTTCATGCCATGAAAATATTAATTTCTGCATCTCAATCTGCAGAAAAAGCACAGGACAAAGAGTAGTAAAATAAAATGTTAGCAGACTTACATACACACCATGTCCATTATTATCCTGAAAAAGGTGAAGCTGCTTTAGGGAATTGTAAACCGAGACTACCCCTGTGAAGCACTGTATACCTCTAGCACTGTGGAGTCCTTGGTGCTCTCTGAGCTTGGTTGTTTGCTTGCGGACATTTCATTACCTGACTAGATAACATCATCAGTGCGAGTGAGTGTGGGGTTTGCTCCCTGTTTATATAAAGTAGCTTGCCCTGCCAGTGTTGATGGGGGTGTGGTTTTCTCCTTGGTAGTTCCTTGATTAGGGTATTGTTTTCTGCTTGATTGTTTGTCTCATGATGTTACCTAGTCGGGTAATGAAACATTTGCAAGCAAACAACCAAGCTCAGAGAACCCCAAGGACTCCACAATTCAACCTTGAGCTACATATATTCTCTTCTATTGGAACATCTCTATCATTCCATCATTCTGCCCCTTAAACAGAACATAAGTTTAATGAAATTAGGAAGTAAGAAGATCTTTCTACAGTTTGTGGTATAATAAATCCATTATGTCTTCAGGAAGACCTCATCTACAATCTGCAGTAGACCAATTCTAGATGATTATATTTAAAGTCAGTCTTTTTTGTTGTTTACTTTATTCCTTTGAGAATACGTAAATCACTTGTCTTGTAAAAGTATAACAAAATTAACAACATTTAAAGAATGGACATCTTTACACAAAAAGAACTTTTATTCTTAATCTTATATTTAACCATGGATTCATTTTTTAAATTGTGTCAGCAATTGTATACACTTACCTAGAAGTATGTCCAATTTAATTCAGTGATCTTACTTCTGGGTAGAGAAACATAGGTTAACAGCTATATTGAGGAATTTTCTGTTGTTACAAATATAAGATAACATTGGTCAGCTTTGTGGTAAATATTCAAGTATTACTCAGACGAATACTATACAAATAGTGTACATAGGGAAGTGCATGTTTGAAACAGTGCTGTCTGTCATCTAGCATTAGTTAACATATTTCCCTATATTGCTATAGCAGTGAAATATTTTACTCATATTGTATGGCCTATTTTTCATTTTAAACTTCTCAAGAAAGCTGCTGTGGTCCAAATCCAGCAAAGTAATTATTTTAAACTGAGTTGGCACACATCCAATTCTTAAGTGGGAGAATTAAATCTTTTCTTACTGTTTTCAATAGAGGTAGTTGTTCTTAAAATAGTTCTTTAATTCAAAATCCTTATGGACAGTTCTCTAGATACAACTTAATAAAATTATATTATTATGGTGTGATTCCATTTCCATTTAATTTTATAGGAAGAACAGAAACAAATACAGATAGACCTCATTTAGCGACCACAACTGGGACCAGCAACTCGATTGTTATCGAAGAAGTCACTAAGTGAAACTGCTACTGTGCTTAGGATCTTACTTCAGCTTTACCTTGCTTTACAGACCTGTGAAGGTTGTAACTGTGGGGATTGGTTGCAAAGTTCTTTTTTCATCACCATCATAATTGTGAATGGTCTCTAAATGAGGCAGTCACTAAATGAAGCAATCGCTAAATGAAAAATACTTGTAGTCAATACTTCTGGGTGATAGTGATGTTCACATAGGTTGCTATAGCTTGGATTCATATTCAAGAGTCAGGATTTCAGTTTGGAGAGACTATAGATCTATGTTCTTCAAATCCCAGTAGGTAAGCATGTTAGGTTGCCATCCTTATCAGGAGCAAAAGCAAGCTGTAAGGCAACTTAGATTTGATTCTGTACTCTGGAGGTGATGTGATTCTCTTTACTGAAGCAAAAAGGCACAATACAATGTCCCCTATCTCTTTCTTGCAAAAGTCAGAAGAAGCTTTTGTGCAGATGGAGCAGGTACACAGGAGAGCACTGCTTTGAAGCTTTCTGCTCCCCTCTCCATGTTCTCCAGAAAGACTTATCAAAGCCAGAAGAGGATGAGCTGCAAAACAGAGCAAACCAAAGCAATATGATTGCTTTGTTAACTTTCAGAAGGGCAATGTTGTTCCACAAGGCAGCTTCAAACTTTCATTAAAGTGAAACATTCCTTTGAACATTTGCAGCTTTCCATCTTTATCATAATGAAACTTGAAGTGACATAATTTGGCTTCTAGACAGACTAGAGTTAATAAATATGTATTGATACATCACATGCATTAACATCATTTCCTAGGTTCAGTAGTTCCTGGCTGTAGAACTGTCAGTGTATAATGTTTATTATTTATTGTTACTCAGGCTGGATTATGTTTCAGATTCAGAGGAAGATAGGTTCTTTGGAGCATGCTGGATCACATGGTTGCTTTTTGAAGCTGCAACATGATCCCAAAGAAAGATATGCTTGATTTAAAGAGTTATAGACAAGTGTTTCATGTTTGTGCCCATGCAACGCATTCTAAAGGACCATTCTGTCTTTGGATCCAAAGCACTGCACAACCCTAATTGTTATTTATTGTTACATTAGAGAGTCAGTTTGGTGTAGTGGTTAAAGCACCAGGCTAGAAACCAGGAGATCGTGAGTTCCACTTTGGGCGCAAAGCTAGCTGGGTGACCCTGGTCCAGTCACTATCTCTCAGCCCTAGGAGAAAGACAGTGGCAAGCCACTTCTGAAAATTTTACCAAGGCTTGTCTGGGCAGTTGCCAGGAGTCAATATTAACTCAAAGGCACAAACGAACAAACATGTATTACTTTTTGTTTAAGGACTCAAAGTGGTGTGTGTATGAAAACACCATTTATTCTTTTTTTCATCACAGCAATAACCTTGTAAGATAACTTGGGTAAGGAAGAGTAGCATACCCAAAGTCATCCAGTGGACATCATAATTAAATGGGAACTTAAGACAATCTGACCAGGCTGTCCTCAAATGAAAAAATGTACAAAGGTTTCCATTTCAAGCTGTGAATTTGCCTGACAATAATAGTCCTTTTCTGGTCTGATTACTTCTGAGTTCCCTGGAAAGTGGACCCTTTCCAGGGAAGTAATGGCAGACTGAAGACAGGTTTGCTTTTATTGGAGCTGATAATTGCGACAAAATGAATGGATCAGCGTCTTGAAATTCCTCTCCAGATAAAGGGGAGGATCTGGGATTGCCCTCCGCTCCATACAGAGCCTCCTTGCAAGGAGACCATAAAACAGAGGTCTCTGGTGGGTTTTAGAGCTCTGAGAACTGAGGGAAAGTCAGTTTTCCCAGGGACAGACATTGGGTTCACCCACTTCCTTTCTTAATCATGTCTGGAAATTGCTTGTTAATTGCTTTTTAGATATTAAGAATCTTCAGAATGACAAGTTTTATCATACCCGGTGATTCTCCATCAATCCTCAGTGAAAGAAGTTTCATGTTAGTTTAAGGACTTTGTTTATATATATATATATATATATATATATATATATATATATAACAAACAGCAAAAAGGTAATTAGAATGTTGATTTTGGAAATCTACAAACAGACTAAGGGGCCAGATGGATTGGAAATAAGATTTTGAAATTAATTATAAGAATCCTTCATGTAGGTTGTTTAAAATCCTATTAAAAATATATGAAGATTTTGAAGCTAAGTGTAAGAAATCTTCCTGTGGGAAAATGTTGTGGATTAGAGAAAAACATGATAAGAGGAGACTTTGAAGGCTGGACACCAGAGGCAACCAGAAGGAACTAAAGATTATAATTAAAGGAGAAGAGACCCACTAATACAGAATGGAGAAAAATATTTTAACTTTGGAAGAATTCAAGAATATTTGGGAACAATGCACCAGAAATTTATCTTAAGATTGTCTGCTATCATCAAAACTGGTTTAAAAGAAGAGACAGAATAGGATATGGCTGAGAATCAGTCTGTTTTGGATCTGGATTTAAAAATGACAAGCTACAAGAATGATGTGGAAAAAGATGTTACACTGGCTGGCTGATGTTTTAATAATTAAAAGGGATACACAAATAATAAATCAAAAGAGTGACTTGGACAACTTTCTTATCTTGGACTTACAAAAGAGATATGTTACACTTATGAAGGAGTTCCTGAGAAAAGGCAAACAGAAAATAAAAAGAAAACAGCTTTTGAAACACTATTTAAAGGAAATAAACATCACGATTTTTAAAAGCAAAAAGAAGGAATATAAAGTTGGATTATTTGATCAAGGTTAAAATATATATGATGTTCTTTCTAGTAGTTTTAATGGGTTTATTTCAACCAGACTGAATGATGAGGCTTTTAAGATTTGTTTATAAATAAGAAATGGGAAGAAGGTGGGTGTTTTGTTGGTGGTGGTGGTGCATTTTCAAAGAAAGTAATAAGCTATGGTATTAAAAGTAAAGTAAAAGACAAAACAGTTGGCTTATTTGATTAAGAGTGAGTTTATTTGATCAAAGTTAAAATATATATGTTGTTTCTGATAGCTCTTAATGGACTTTTTTTTTAAAATTAGGACCGAATGACAAGGCTTTAAAGATTTGTTTATAGATAACAGATAAGATATGGGAAGAAGAGGTTTTTTTTAGAGAAAGTGATAAGTTACTGTGTTAAAAGTAAAGGAATATAAAACTGATTTGATTAAGGATATATATATATATATCCTTATATATATATCTGAATATGATTTCTGGTAACTCTTAATGGACTTTTGCTGATTAGGACTGAATAACAAGGCTTTATAATTTGCTTATAGATAAGAGATTATATATGGGAAGAAGAGATCTTTTGATGAAATGTTAGAGAAGGTGATAAGTTACTGAAGTTGTTTGTACTTGTCTTGATGGATGGGGAAATCATTTCTTTATGTATTTTTTCCTTTTTCTTTTTTCTTTTCCTTTTTCTCTACAGTTTTTATATTTGATTTTTCATATTCGTCTTAGTTTGTATTAGTTTTTTATCTTTGTATTTATAGACTTCAATAAAAAGGATTACATAAAAAAAGGAAACTCATGGAGCCAACTTAATATTAGATGGTAAGCCCTACGTACCAAGTGGCATGAGTTGCTGTACTGTCTAAAGTCAAGTTCTATTATTATTAGTCATTTCTCTAGAACTGTGGTTGGACAGTTATTTTATTTATCCTAAAGGCTGATCAACTATTCACTCACTAATTTCATTCATAAATCTTGAATACTATTCATTATTCTTGCAGCACCCTATTTAACATGTGTATATGGAAAAGCCAAATGATCTGATACCTTTTTCTGCCAAATCCTAATCTTCAACTTTATGTCATTGAGAAAAGGGCATCTTCATTTCTTAGAAACTTTCCAATCCTTTATATGAAAACCGCTCAATCTGTGTCTAAAATTTGGTAATGCAATTGTTCACTAGAAAGACTGGTTTGCTGATTATTTTCAAATTCTGTACCAAATAAAAACAATATGTTAAAAGAGCTTAATCCTACTTAAGAACATCTACTTTCTTGCAGAGTAATCCCAGTTTTTAAACAACTTTTTGAAATCTTGGTCTGGAACCAGGCACTGAATTTCACTGGAGTATCTCTAGTATCTTCAGTACTAGATTGGGCCATTTGTGAAGCTCCAGATCTGGACCCCAGGTTGTATTGGTTGTCCACTGTACACCCACAGAAAATATCTAAGTATCTCCTATAGTAAGACAGAAGTGGGCCATTCTTGTCTCAATAGTTCCTTCCTCCTAATACCTTTGCAAATGTTTAAAAGTTCTTGCTTAGTTCTTCTGTTTGATGGGGACAAAAAAGTAGTGATATTATTATATCACCTTGTCATTTTAGCTGCCAATTCTACCATTTCATTTCCAGGATGTCCATATAGGTAAGAATCCAAATTAACCAAGCCCCAAAGTTCAGAAATTTCAATTCAAAATTTAACAACCAAATTTTTATTCGTTAGAAGGTTCAATAAACCATTCATAAAACCTTCCCATAATCCCACAAGTACTACCTGATCTACATCTTAGCCAATTTAACAATATTTTTACACTTTTTAAAAAGCACATATTGATTATGCTTCCTTCATGCCAATTTATCATAAAATACTATACCCCCAAAATAATCTTTGTAAGTATTTGAATTTGTGTTCAGTAAGGATTCAAGTAAGAGTTCCATTGAATAATAACCACCCATAGTTCTAGTTAATGAAAAACGTAGGCCCTATATTTTCCATGTCATTCAGTTACTCACAACTTCATTTTATTTCTCTTCCAGGAAATTAAATATTTCTCCAAAGCACAGTCATTGATATATAAACTCACCTCCATACTTGATGAGGTAATTGTGGACAGCTCATTAATCATTATATGAAAGAGTAGGGTCATCACATGTCCTTGAGGAATGCCTAATATTGTCTAAAATGGGAACACTCTTTTTTCATCCTAAATATTTTTGGGGTTGGGGGCATCTGTTTTACAAACATTGGCTCTCTTTTGACAATTACATTTAGTGAGAAAAATCCCCACTTGTTCAAGTGAGGTCTTTTTCCCAGACCAGTTCTGCACAGGAGAGAGGGTCAGGTAGGAGGAGCTGTAGAGGAGATCTGGCCCTTAGGCTGGCAATTCTCCAGTTTGGTTTTAGAAGGGGAAATGAGAACACAGTTTCTCAGCTTGATAGATGTAAGAAAGAAACAGCAATGCTAGGAAGTCAGAGTTAGTAACCCAGTGGAAATATGGAGTGTCATTAGAAACAATTGTACTACTACTTAATATTGCTTCAGGGCTGTGCTGCAATATTTTTGTTTTATTTTGCTTTGTTTTTGCCATCAACAGTTTATTTTAATTCACAAACTAGGAAATATAATTATAATATGGCCAGCAGCAATATAAAACCTTGGGAGAGAAGTATATCACAATGGATTGAAATCAGTTAGCCCTTTAGTAGAATCTGGTACCTTTCGGCTATGTTGCAATTAAAACAAAAATTCTTGAGTTGTGCTTTCATTAGCATTAATCTTTCCAGGGCCTTTTATATAGCATGACTATGAAACATGGAATATCAAGATCATTTATCATTACGGCATAGCAAATGTTTTTTTCTAATGAAACTGCAAAAGGCTAATGAATTTGGAATTAGGTTTAACGGTAGGTTGTTTAAAGTTTTTTCTTAAATCAAGTTGACTTTTGCAGGACAAATGAGGTGCTGGGGTTCTTTTCCCCAAAGAAGGAGAGATAAAGATTTTAAATTATATATCTACTCTAGGTGCCCAGTCAGATGCTTTTCAGGATGCTGTGTTTTGCATCAACTGATTTTCAAGGCAAACCCAAACCTAGCATGCAGCAATACAAGTAGTCCTCACTTAACAATGCTAATTGGGACTGGAAACTCCATTGTGAAGTGACACACTTGTAAGTTGAAAAACCATGTGACTGTGCTGCTTAGTGATGGCAGTTCTGGCAGTCCCAGTTGCCATCATTAAGCAAGAACTGTGTGGATTGTTAAGTGAGGACTTCATGTGACCGCAACTTGTGACTTCCTGCCAGCTTTCCTCTTGACTTTGTCACATGACCGTGGGACTCTACAATGTTGTAATTGCAAGCTGTTCACCAAGCACCTGGATCACAATCACGTGACCCTGGGAATCCTGCAACAGTCATAAGTATGAGGCTCATCATAATTACTACTTGTTCAGTGCCATCATAAATTTGAATGGTTACTGAACAAGTGGTCATTAAGCGAGGACCACCTGTAATCTAAATCCATCACTAAAGCATAGATATTGAAACGTTGTCCAAGCAGTTTTGTAGCTAGTCAAATGAGTTCCATGCATATAGCATTCTTATTCTAGAAGGACAAATATGAATCTGCGACATAACTAAGTGGGATGCAACCCCCATCCCACCCTTTTTCAGATTTTACAAAATTCAGTCAGGTAGATGGATCATCCAGTAACACTGTTTCTATTTTGTCTTGACTGAGCATCAGTCTGTTGGATCTCATTCAATCTACTATTTGGCCAGGAATTCACTAACCACTTCTACTGTCTCACCTGCAACTGAATAAAAGAGAGAGAGTCACATGTTATTAATATATTGATGGTACTGAAATCCCCAAATGACTCCATTTAGCACTTCCAAGTAGATGTTAAACAGCAGGGGATGTGACAGAGAAATGCCATGGGGTTAAATAGCATTCTCCAGCATTACCTATTGGAATCAGTTGTCCAGCTATGAGTGGAACTCTGATAGTAACACTATCTAAACTGACAACTTTCCAGAAGGATTTTTGGTTCTTAGCAATATGCGTTAGTTTGTGTTAGTTTGTAATCCCTGGGAAAAGTTTAACACACATTCACTCATTCAAATGGATGAACTGAGGCTTTGCCAATGGTAGTATATAATTAAGAGCAAGGTCTGTTGTAAATATGAAATATTGTGTTAAAAATTCTGTAAGTAGGAAGACTTCTTTTGAATGTAATATTAATCATATTTTCCTACCTCCATACATCTGTTCTCATTTGTTAAAATAAGATAGATCCTGCTATTTGTTTTTATTCATTCCTGCCACTCCAATATTGAGCAGAACATAATCAAGAGAGCTACATTCTAATGGAAGAGAGTCCTTTCTTGACACTCTGGTTAAAGATATATATAAACAAAAAGTTGAAGAGAATTACTCAAGACCATACTGACAGCCTGTGGTGCAGCTAAAAATCATTGTCCAAGAACATGTCTTTTGATTGATAATTTTTGACTTAATGCTCTCATTTCTCATTCTCATTATGATTATTCCACAAGGTGATGTTTACATAGCATCCCTTTCTTTGTTTATGCCTTTCAAAATATCGCTTGTGTTAAACTCTAGATCTCACAGAACAGCAAGCAAAAGAGAAATATTTATAATTTTGACTTATATTTTGACCCTGCTACCCACCAGGAAAGAACATATCATTGACTTTTTTAATGTTTAGTATTTTAATTTTAAGGTATTCCCATAGTGGCAACGAGAATTCCAATTAATTCTTCTGCAGTTTGAAAAAGGAAGGGAGGAACTATTAATATTGACCCTTACACCTATTTTCTTATTTCTAAAAGAATAAGCAATAATTGAAGAGTAAATAAAATGCAGTCCTCACCTTTTTACTACTTTGAATGTAGCAAGTAGCAACTTAATTGGGAACAATGATCATCTAGCTATTACACTGTGATTGTAATTTTCTCCATGTGAGGACTATCTTGCTTTTTCTAAGCATAGATTTGCAAAGTAGAAAACTTGTGTATCTAGAAATTATTCCACTTGCTTGTGTTAGAGAAGATTGGCAAAAACCATGCCCCTGCAAGCCACATTCAGTCCATTAGTCATGTACGGAAGAGAGTGCTATGTACATGTTCATACATATTTAAGATATAACATTATATCTTTAGGGGGGACACGGTGGTGCAGCAGCTTAATGACGCTGAAAGTTGCCGGCCAGAAATGGTCGACACTTCAGCGGTTCAAGCCCAGCTCTATGTGGCAGCTCCTGTCTCCTGTCTCCTCCCCAGCTTCTGCCAACCCAGCAGCTCGAAAACTTCTGTGAGTAGATAAATGGGTACTCTCACCCCGGTGGGAGGAAAAATGCTGGCGGCTCCTTGCACAGGAGATGGGACCAGTTGCCAGTAATGCGGAAGCCGCGGACGCGCAAAAAAGGCATGAAGCAATGGAAACCCCGCCTCCTGTGCTCACCAGCTGGGCTCTGCTCTAGGAAGGAGGCAATGGCAAACCACTTCCAAAACACCTTGCCTTGAAAACTGCAGGGACTCATCCAGGCAGTTGCTGCAGAATCGGTCATGATTGAGTGCAGATAACTATCTATCTATCTATCTATCTATCTATCTATCTATCTATCTATCTATCTATCTATCTATCTATCTATCATCTTTATGATAGAGTTCAATTCTGGTAATCTCCTTTGTAAAAGGGATGCTTCAAAAATTACCTTTTTCTTTCTCATGAGTACTGGGCTACGTGAATCTTTCCAAGTTGAATTGCTCTTTAAAGGTTGCAAGAAAGCATAGTATGAGTTCATGACATGATAGCAACACTATTACTGCAATTGGAGAGCTCAGATGAACAAGGCACGTATCCCTCATAGGTTGTACAGGTATATAATTTTGATTAAAAGATCCCTAACACTTTATTTAGACAACAGATCTACCATTCTTTCAAGGAACACTAAACCTATGTTTATAAGGAGCCCTTAAAGTCATGATAAGCACTTCAGAAAGCATGTTGGGCAGATGCTGGAGTTTCCTGCAGCCCAAGCCAGAATAGTCATTCTGAACAACGAGAGATATGTCCACAGCAGCTCAACGAGTCAAAAGGAGCTGGGCAGATCCCACCCTTAACTGAATCAGTAACCACATCATCAATGAAGCCTGCTAGATCATATCCACAGCAAAAACTGTATTAGAAGAGACAAAACATTGCTTTAAAACTAAAACAGCCAATGCTAATATTAAGCTGCCTCACTGTGGGCTAGAGTTGAATTGAAGGCAATGTTGTGAGGATGGCACAGAAAAATGGTTCCCAGAGTATGTTCATGCTGTAGTTAGGAGGGTGTCAGGCAGCTTAAACTGTACTTACTGTAAATTGTCTGAAACAAGTACATTAACATTTAAATTAAAACATCGGGCAACAGAACTTTTTAAAATGTGTAATCGTATATAAAATGTGCTGCTAATGCATGTGTTCCATACATATTCAAATCATGAGCTCAGCTTTTAATAATAAAAACTTAAAAGGCTAGTTGAGGTTCAAATAAAAACCCAATTCTTGATCAAAGCATACCCATTTCTTCCTCGACAAAACACATTTCCTACATACATCATTGATAGCTTCAGAGAATTTCCAGAAGGAAAGATATAATTCTATTACAAAGGGTTCCTTTCTGAGATATCTTGTGAAGTTGTTAATAAAAATTGGTTTATTGTTAATTAAAAAATCCAATATCATGTTTTTTTTTTTAAAAAAACCCTGTACTGTTTTTCTTTGGGCACTTTTTTCTCATTTTATACATCCTTTATTCCAAATAAGGTTTTGTGGATTTAGGATACCTTTTGCCCCATATTTGGACATAATATTCTGAATCATTAGTACTGTCAAATGTCCTGTTTCGAGTTTTTAAGCTGTTTTTCTAACTCAGATAGTCCTACAAAAATATCTATATTAGAAGGAAGTGTTAGTGAAAATGGATGTTTTAAAAGGTAAGTAATCTTAAACTCCTGCAGAAACTGGAGAAAACAGAGTTAAGATGGTTAAAAAAAAAAAAGATCTGGCTTGAATATGATAGATTTACTCGTCCCTCACAATCATATATTTATTCTTAAAAATACACATTTCCTTGACTCTCATGATTAATGGCCATTTCCTAGACAGTTTACTGTAGACAGTTTCTTGTCATGAGTTATACTGGTATTCAGTGCCCAGCGATGCCAACAGTTTATCATCCAATTTTAAATAATTAGAAATTATTTGCCTATACATACAACTATGCTGTTTAACAAAAGTTAAAGGCTGTACAACTCTGATCCCAGAGGCATCCCAAGGGGATCAAAAAAGTCAAGATGGTGGCCACACAATGAAAGAATAACCCCACATAAAAAGGGACAGGGGTTTGATGACACAAAGAAATTTTATGGTTGGGATATACACTCACCAGTCCATAGACTCAGATGTCTTTAGAACTTATTCTTGCTGGTTTCTCCCAAACAAAAGATGGAATGCATACATGCTTTGTACCTCTGAGATTACACAGTTTTCCTTCTTGAGGAAACACAACTTCTCTTGATAAGAGACTTCTTGTCACCTTGCAGCCTTCATCTGTCATTTTTATCCTTTGCAGCTACTGGAAGTGTTTCTGCTTCAGTGGAGTGATTTAACTAAATCACCACTGAATTTATTCACTGCATCAAAGGTTTGCACTGCCCTATAATTTACTCTACTAGTTATTCATCATGGCACCTGATTAGCAAGAAATATATATGTGTGAGCTCTAATGATTATGTGAGTCCTGCTTAATGCCCATCTGTCTGATAAGTGGAGCAGATTCTGATGCCCACATGCATCCTGCAAAGGTTCTATAATAATTTTAATCAATGATCCTATATAAAGTAATGGGGAAGGCAACACCTGCTGGATCAAAAGACTTGGGGCTAAAGAATAGATGTGATTAAAAGACAGATAAGAAAACTTATTATATTTTTATCTGTCCTTTAAAAACAGATTAGTTCCCCCCCCCCCCAGATTACTTTGTTTTCCCCAGATAATATTACAGGATAAGAACATTTTTTAATCCATCATTAGTATGAGGGTGGTCTGAAAGGAGATCACATATATTGTGCATTTCTAAGAAACACAGCATATATTAGAGCCATGCAATCTTTCTAAAAGAGGTGCTTCAGCAGGTGTGGGAACATGTATGAAGCATCTACTGTTGAATCATTAAAGAAGCCACATCTTTTTCCAATCTCACATTGCTGCTTCAGAAGTTGAAAGCAAAGTCATGGTACATTTTAGTCTAGTATCTCCGGAATATATTTTGATTACGAGGACAAATAATTATCTGAACCAGCTTAAGAAAAAGACCATTAGAATAAAATTTGCACACTCTGACTCAAAGTTCACTAACAATTTTGTCCTTAGATAATATAAAGACTTTGTGCTTCTGATGATCATAGCCTGTCCCTAATAATATACAGTCAGCACATGTATTCATGTTTAAGTTCAGTTCTTTTTCATTCAAGCTACACTGAATTATTCAGGGTATTTTGTTTGTAAGTGTGAGGAGAAAAATGGTTTTTCTCCCCAAAGACACAAAACATTTCACTCTAAATCGCTAACCATTTTTTTTATAGTTCTCTTTCCCTGTGTATTTCTGGTTCTCCATTCATTTACATGTGTTGCTTTTTTTTTTTTTTTTTTGTAAAGTGATTCCAGCCAGCTGGGATTATTTGCTTCATTTTTAGGTCACAGAAAGGCCAACACAGTTCCTGTTATGACTACTTGTTGGGCCAAAGCATTAAGTGCATTTAATTATAATGAACCACAAATTCTAGGAAATCATTAAAAACTCTACTATGATCATGAAGATATACTCCCAGATTTCTTGTCACCAAATAAATAAATAAACAAACAAATAAATCCTAAGGAAGGAATTCCAATATTTAAACAATTCTTGCATGTAGTAATAACAACTAGTGATAGAATAATGCAGCCCTAAAAGACAATGCCTCAAAAATGCTGCCCTACTTATTTATTACTTAGAAGATTTATTTGCTCACCACTCCCTTAGCAGCTTACAAATTACAATAAAAGCATTGGATATTAAAAGTAGGAAAGATATAAAATACAGAACTAAAATAGTAGCATGAAAAGACTGGTTAAATAAATGTTTTAAGTCCTGCTTAATTGTAATATGGAGATGGCTTGCTTCAACTTCACTGGCAGTTCGTTTATTTCTCCCCACCATGGAGAAAGAATATTGATGTCAAACATATCTATGGCAGGATCCACAAGAGGTGTCCCATTGATAATGTAATAGTGTGGGATGAAAAGTATAGGAGTAGGTGATTCTGTAAGTAGCTTGGAAAGCCATGTTAGACTTTATACACTATTGTGAGTATCTTGAATTGGACTCTGAAGGCAACCAGCAACCCTAAAGCTATTTCAATGTGAGGGTAAGTAGGACCTCAAGAAAGCACCACTTTATACTACTGCTGCTACATTTTGGGCCTGCTGCAATTTCTGCACCACCTTCAGAGGCCATCCCACAAAATGAATTGAAAATAACAAAGCATTGAGGTTACCAGTATGTGAATCACTGCAGAGAATCCAGGTAGGAATACACCAGATGTATCAACTGAAGATGACAAATTGGTGGGTTGTTTTGCCTTTGGTGGGTCTTATCTCGCACCTCATCTTGACTCCTGGGCTTAAGCAAGCACTACTCTGTTCTTTTCCCATTCTTCTCCCATACAGCCTTGGTGTCTTTCTGTAAACATTTTAAACTATAGCTGTCCCTCATTGACTCATTGTATTCCCTGCATGTTCTCAGGGTTTAGAGGTTGGCAAATATTCAAATTTTGGCTTTAAACTTCTTTGTAGGTGGAAATAAAGTGGAAATTGTGTAATGCGGAAGTGCCCTGAATCAACATGGAGAAGAAACTAAAAGCATTTTCAAGAAACTAAAAGCATTTCTACCTTCAAGAAAGTAGAAATGGCCTCATGAATATGTTTGCACTGGGGATGGCCAAAAGTAGCCAGACTAAGAGGCATTTTTCAGCATGCAGCATGTTCACAAAAGTACTTCTTATCTCTAATTAAGTCTACCTTTAATTAAACTTTTACTTAATTTATCACATTCCTTAACACATCACTAAATCCTTCAGGTACATTGTTTATAAAGATCTATACTCCACAAAAATACCTTGAGCACGGCTGATACATTTTGTTTTTCATATAATGAGGAGAGAACCAAAATTGATAAAACTTGATCAAATGCATTCATTGTTAAAACTAAAAAAAAAAAAAAAAATCATTACACTTTTATAAGACTAACCGCATCTGCTAATGAGATCAGATGTTACATAGAACAAAATCAAGACTATTGAGACTGAATTTTACTATCAGTAACTATGTTGCTTCAAAATACTAAAACCAGTATTTCTCCTTGATGATTTCCCCCTAAAAATCTCTAAAAATATTTAGGCTGACTTTTGCAGTATTATCTAATATCTAAGTAACATTTTTAGAACTCTCAGCTGTTGCAAGAGGATTTTAAAAATTACTACACTGCCATTTTCATAGTAGTGACCCAGCTCATGTAAGTGAATGGAAAATTGCTAGAAGGGGGCTTTTTCATTGCAAAGCCAACAGTTTTAAAATATATTCTGTATTCTCTTATTTATTTACAGATTTAGCAAGCTATTTCATCTGTATTCCACTTTGACATCCCTCTGGAGAAAAAACAATGCAGATTTTAGTCATAATACCTCTTAAACAGTCTTGGCTATCTATCTTAATCATATTTAACTGCTGTTATTGCATCTAAATAAACAAAAGAGGCTATGACATTTATTTATTTATTTTGTGATTTTTTAAAATGAAATGTAGATTTATGTACAAATATTTTCTATCTTCAAGAGCATTTTAAGTTTTAACAGTTTAGGCATTGTCCAGATTTTCCTGTCTGATACTTAGATTTTGTCTTACATACTTTTCTGCCAGTGATATTCAGACAAGTTAAAATGGCTTTCTTTTTTTCTTTTTTGCACCTTTGAGACAGTGTTGACTCCTGGTGAATGCCAGGACTAGTCCCTGCAGTTTTCTTAGCAAGATTTTTCAGAAGTGGTTTGCCATTGCCTCCTTCCTAGGGCTGACTGAGAGTGACTGGCCCAAGGTCACCCAGCTGCCTTTGTGCCTAAGGCAGGACTAGAACCCAGTGTCTCCTGGTTCCTATCCTGGTGCCTCAACCACTACACCAAACTGGGTCTCATACTAAAAAGGCATTTATGAATCTTAATTATAAGAGATTCAGTTTATAAAAAGCCAAATATTATACAGGTATGTCAGATTATCTTTGTGCCTGGTGATAGTACAAAAAATAAATAGCTAATTTATTTGAGCTAATGGCACATACAAAATTTATCTAGTTGGACCAGCCTAATACTTAACTTTCTTCAGTATTATTCTAATGGCAAACATACATCAATATTCTTGATTGCATGGTTCTACTGTATTTGACAGTGATGGATACTTTCAGGATCTTCTGCTGAAATTCTTTAAATATTTATTTATTTATTTATTTTTAAATTTGTATGTCGCCCATCTCCCCCCAATGGGTGACTCTAGGCAGCTCACAATTAAAATCAGAAACCCCATCAACAATTAAAAATCCCCCCATAAATAATCCATTAAAAATCAAATCTAAACAAAAACCCTGTACATAATTACTAAAAACATTCAAGATGATGGGGGGGGGGCAAGGTCAATCATCCCATAAGACACCTCCACTGGTGCGAGCCCCCATCCGGCCCCCAGGCCTTCTGGCACAGCCAGGATTTCACTCCTTTCCTGAAGGCCATGAGAGTGGAGGCACACCGGACCTCGGGAGGCAGATTGTTCCATAGAGTGGGGGCCAGAGCAGAAAAGGCCCTCTGCCTAGATCCCTCCAGTCAAAATTCCTTGACTGGTGGGGTCTGCAACATACCCCTTCTGCTGGACCGAGTGGGGCAGGATGAAATAACTGGGGCGAGATGGCTCCTCAGATAATTCTCCAATTGTTTGGAGAATCTCATAGCAAGCTTTGTGAAATGTCCTTGCTACAATAAAGATAGTGGTACATACAGTTCTCTTGCCATGGAAACGAAGTAATATGAAGGCTGCCACTAATAAATCTGATATGGGTGGAGGACAGAATAACAAAACCAAGCACAAGAGAATGTATGAAGGCTAAATTGTACGTAGAGCAAGGTTCTGCACAGTGATCTTAGCCTCTGATGGCCCCTATATACACTCATCCATTCAGATTTCCACTACTCTTCAATAGGAAAGAGAAATCTGATGCTTAATTCTACAGGAAAGTTCATGTACTGATGCAGCCTAAGTTTACATTTCTCTTTGGGGTTTTCTTACCAAGTTTTAACTGAACAAATGTTGATGGGAATAAAGATAGTTCTTTAAGTAAAGTATTCAAGTCAGTTCAAGAGAAGGAAAATAGTTTTACCAAGACTATTTTTCTTCTTTTTTTTTTGATTTGTTTTTGGATTCAGAGTTCAAAATGGAAAAAGTGAAACTTGTATTTTTTTTTCAAAGTTGGGAAGAGAAAGGGGAGGTGGAGGAAATTAAGTCTAGCCATTAAATCCAATTTAAAAATTATTTGGTTTTCTATAGATAAAATGCTCCTTTCTTCTGACAGCTGAATTCTTAATTGGAATATAAGACTCAGCCAAAATATTTCATTAAATTCTACCCATATGCCAAAAATTATAACTTTGCTGCTGTGTAATGTTATCTATAATATTGCTTTTTAGGTATTTATGGCATACAGCCTGTAAATATGGCAGTAATTACTTGCTTGAGAGAGCCACCAAGGCGATAAGCTTTGTTTTCAGCTTATTTTTTCCAGTTTTCTTACTACCTGGATTACAGCATTAATAAATTTGCAGGCATATCTGTTTCACTGCATATCTGCTTCATATCTGCTTTACTTCCATTTTCCCAACAACACTAATTCATGCTTTTCTTACCCCAAGAATCAGTCGATAGAAAGTTTATGAGCTGGTTAAGTATAATAGAGAACACCTGAGGCCTCATTTTGAGGTAGTCCTCACTTAACAACCATTTGTTCAGTGACCGTTTGAAGTTCCGATGGCACTGAACAAATGGTACAGCTAGTCCTTGAAGTTACAGCTGTTGTAGCCTGCCTGCATTTATGACTAAGTGGACACTTCAACTTCCCCCACCCATCTATCTTCCCCCATCTCTGTCCTTTTGGGTGCCCTGCACTCTGCTGCCTACCCCTGTTGCTGGCCCTTAGCTGGGTGCATCTCAGCAGCAGTGGGAGGAAAAAAATGGTGAAGGTCAGCTGGGGCCGGCAGGGGGTGGCAAGGGTAGGCAGTGGCAGCAAAGTGCAAGGCACCCAAAAGGACAGAGATGGGGGGGGGGGAAATAGGCGGGTGGGGGGAGTTGAAACAGAGGCAAGCACAGCAGGGCAGGAGAAGCATGAGGTTCTCACCTAATGATGGCACGGTCCTTGCCTAATGACCGCAACTGGGACTACCAGAACTGTCGTTGCTAAGCAGTGTGGTTACATGTTTTGCCTAATGACTGCATCACTTAGCAATGGAAATTCTGGTCCCAATTCTGGTCACTAAGCGAGGACTACCTGTACACTTTGTGGCAACTTGCAGTATGTTACATCCATGTGGCAACACAAGCATCAGTTAAGAAATCATCTTCACTTGGTTTTACAATAAGGACTGGTTTCATCATACTGTGATGCCTTCTAAATTCTTTATTTATAGAGTATAGTTACCATAAACATACTTTTTCAATCTAGACTGTAAAATGTAAAAACATCAAAATATTAGCAGTAGTAGTGGAAATGTCCATTATTCAATATTAAGACTATACAAAAAAAAGATAAAAAATATCCTTTATAAATAGAAAATAGTGTTCTAAATATTAGTAAATGTGTAAAATAACTTAAGAAATGACTGCTGTACAGAAGTGGTCTGAGCTGTAAAATAAAGGAAATAACTAGAACTTAGCATTACTACTTTTATTTTAAAAACTATAGGTAGGAGTTAGAATTAATATTAAGATTAAGACTATAACAACCATGATATCGTGAAAATTATTAGCAATGAACATTAAAACTTAGATTATTTAGACAATAGCTCACAGATGTAAAAGTATAAGTCTGGTATAGCCTTCTTCTGGTCTACCAATCTCTCTGTCTTTTGCTGGCTATCAGTTCCCAGAGGTTTTACACACTGCAGTGTAAAACTGACTTTATATGTTATAGCAGGATTGTAGTCTGCGAAGTAGTGATTTGGAAATTTTATGAGCAATGAGGAGATCAGAGCATCTGGATTATCTTTAGAATGAACAGCAAAAAATAATACAATATGTTTAATAGAAACATAGGGATACTAATGTTCCAGGTATGGGATCTTCTTACATCTTCCCTCCAACAGCTGAAGGGAGTGCAAGAGTAAAGGTCCTTCTAAGTTTCAACACTTCTAACTGCATAAAATATGCCACAAACACTACCATATACCTGAGGCTGTCAATAATAGGCAAATTTGGAGCTGTGCTTAAACCATCCTGTGCTCTGTGTATTTGCTGCTTCAGCACAGAGCCAGCATGATGAAATCCCAGAGTCTCTTAATAGGAGGGAGAAAGCCCTAGAGAACCTAATTTTGTCACCAGAGATTGCTTCCAAGCAGACTGGAATCCATCCTCCAAAGACAGAGGGGTTAGGCCCAGAGGAAAAAGATACTGTTTTAGCCACTCATGTACTATAGTTTTCCATTCTCTAGCTTCTATCTTCACTACAGTACTGTCTAGATACAGGCCAGTATTTGTGATATCGTGAGGCATCTGGAATACAATCTTAAAAAATGTAGATTGGACTTGCTCATGGTATGGACCCAGCTGTGCACTACAGAGCAACTTTGCCAATGCTTTTGCTTTGAATAATTTTGGAACAGCAGGTATATAACCACATCTTTTGTTGGCAAGAAGTTAAGGATGGCACATATACTCATATGAGTACTTTGGGGAGAATAAGAGGCATAGGACTTCATATTACCAGACATATGAACAACCACCACCAAATACTTAAAGGATGTTATCTGCTCAGTTGAGTGCCCATCCACATGGCAAGTCTCCTGCTAAAATTCATGGTTATGATCTCTTGACAGTATGTAAATTTCTAATTTATTCTCCTTACAGTGCTCTTCTGAAATCTGCAGAAGTCCTTGATGATATCACTATCTCATTTGAAAGTAACATAGTGGAAATGAATTTCTCTCTCTTAATTTAGGAGAATGAAAGACAAGATTTGTTAGGTAACCTACCAAGTTGTTTCTCTAGTTAAATGATAAAGTTAAACAATAAGGACTTGGATGCATCCCTGTTTCCCTTTTTTGTTGGTACAACAGATGCTAAATGACCCTGAGGGTTTCATTTGACTTTAAGCTTGGTATTTTCATGATGATTATGAATTAGATGTAGCAGGCATTGGTCAATTGAGGAGGCTTCCAGTTTCTCCCACAATTTATTTCTATGAATAGAATCAAGTGCTATCTTAAAATCAATACAGCTGTGTACAGGGAGACTGTAGAAGAGGTAGAATATTTCTCTATTAAATACTGCAAGACTAGTTGTTGGTCAGGCTTTTTCCCCTCCAGATGATTCTCCTGTTCTAGCTAATCCATTTGTTTCCAGTATATATATCAGTATATATGTTTTCCAGCAATCTAATATGTCTGTCATTTGTTTAGGGGTCTTTCCTCCATTTTTGGAAAATGAGGGCTGTAATATTTAGGGATGCAACCATGCCTATCTATGGTTGAAAACAGCAAAGCCAAGACAGGTGTCTACCAGGCTTGGTTATTCTTAATTAATATAGGAGGTATCAAATTACTTCTTGGGGCTTTCCCTTATCTTAAGTGGGTAATTAAATCCTTAACATCTGCAACCATTACTGGAGGCCAAATTAGCAGGTCCTCTGTGAGTACCAAGGTCTGTTTCAGTCCACTGCATGATTGTTGCATATAGTAATTGTCTAAAATATCTCTTCCAGGTCTAAGGTAGAATTCAAAGGGAGCTGGCCATTTTTATGGTGGTCTACTGTGATGTGCCAAAATAAAGCTGAGTTCTTATTATTTACTACTTGCATAAGACATGCCCAAGTATATTCCATAGTGGCACTTTTCTTATCTTTGAGAATTTGTTCATAAAGCTGCTGTTGATTAAGAATTTTTTCAGGAAAAAAAAGTGGGGGAGGGGAGGTCAGTTAAGTAAGATTCCAGTTCAGATCACTATTGCCTGAGCTGAGTAGATTACCTCAGCAGAGATAAATATTAATTACAGGCAAAGTGCAGCATTTAAAATAAATTGCCACAGCCACAGAATATTGCCTAAATGAAGAGTGGCTTTACTGATGTTGCATGTAAAGTAATGAAGGCCCCCCAACTCTCCTTTGGGTTTACCCCATTGAATACTGGCTTCTGTTCTGAGAGTGTGTCAACTAAAACCATTCATTATAAGTTCATCTAATGTCCAGAGTGTCTCAACAATTATACTTATCATATTTGGAAATGAAAATTAAGAAGGAATCTTCCCTTCCAGCTGAGCAGGGAGATCTAAAGCTGATCTTTTAAACTCTGGTCTATGGTTTGAATAAGAGTCAGATGAAAGATTGACCATGGAGAATCCTGAGAGATTACAGACCATTTTCTTCTGAAATATTTTCTCCCTTGAGCTTCAGTGCTACCCTCCAATAGCTCATTCTCTAATTGTGAGTGGTTCCACCCTTTTATGTTGATTGTCAAATTCATAGCATTTATCTATCCCATTACAAGGATCAGTTCATTGTGCTGTCAAATCCACAAGCACTAGGGATTGTTGCTTCTTTTGAACAACTCTATCATTGTTGATTGGTGCCCTGCATCTTGTGCCATAATCACCAGATTGTTATTTTTATTCCTGCAATTTGGCATTGGATTATTCTGTCTCCTTTTTTGAAAAAAGTCCTGGTGGCCTGAAACTCTCTCCACCTTGAATTACTGTTATATTGTTCAATAAATCAAATGTTGCTTGTTGCTCTCCACTTTTTTATTGGTACTAAAGTGTTCAGTGATTCTGTGGCAGCTACAGCTGTTATCAACATGCTTTTTAATGCCTTCAGTCCATATAATATTTTCTTTTGCTCAACCTGGTGGAGGAATTTAAAGGATCAAATTTCCTTCTTGGTCTATTTCTAACACTTCTTCTTCTGTCAGCTCCTCCTGCCCCTTCTTTCTTTGCTCAGAAGAACTATATTTCATATCATTTGGCCCTGGGAGTGACTGAACAATCCAATTTTTATCTAAAGTGGATTAATAATATTATGAACTCCGGCAATTTCTTGTCTTCAGTCTTCTTCCACAGCCATAGTTTGTTTCTTGTGTTTTAGTAGAGCACAAATATAATCCCCTTTGAAAATCCAAACAGGAATAATTCGCAATCTCCTCAGCCTCTAATTCTAATAATCATTAAAGGCAAAGTGGGACACCTAAAGGTAGTTCAATTCTCTTGTTCCCACAGTAACTGGGAAGACATGCGGTATCTCTAGAATAAACCTGAAGCTGAGCAAAAAAATGCACAATTGCTTACCTATTATGCCATATATCTTCATACATCTCATTTCCAGCAATCTGCAACATAATTTGGGTTGTTTGCAAGATACAGGATTTATGAGTGTCCTCAGCAACTTATATGCTCACTCCAGGAGGGAGACGGGAATTTTTTTTCCATTCTCTTTTACTGTCTACTTTCCCAACCTCCATTATGATTACATTTGCAGTTTTCCTCTCCAAGTAATTTTGAATGTCATTCTTATCCCTTTGTCTCTCCAATGACTTAGTCTCCAATTCTCCTTCTGGTGATCTTAGCATATATTTTTCAGTAAGCGTTTTCAACTCATCTACTTTTTGTTAGCAGCCATTAGCTGCTCATAAATTTGAAACTACTGCTTGTACTGTTAGTAAACAGTTTTTGGCCACCAAGACCAAGTCTGAGTGCATGTAGGGGTTATTAATTTTGCATCCCCTTTTTCTTCTACTTGTATCCCATCCTCCAGGGATGACAGCTCTTCATTCTTCCAATTCAGCACATCATTATCAAGGGAGATAAGGGGATATAACTCATCTCAATTGACTGCAGCAGTTCCCCTATTTTAAGTTGCGTCTCTGGAATTCATCTGTGGATCAGATATCTTTTTATATCTCTTCTTTGATATATTCTTTCTGTTAACCTGATTATTATTCTTTGCACCATATTATTTGAATATCCCATTTTCATTAGGCTGCTGTATTTTCCTATGGTTGGTATGTTAATGGTCAGCCCTGGCATAAACCATCAAAAACCAATCTACACAAATTACTGGCCACAAAGAGATGCCATGAAATTTAGGGCTATAAAAGTAGAGATCAAACTCCAAGGAAGGAGCAGAAATCAGAGAAAGTCTAAACTTGTGGTAACTGCTCACAGAAGCAATTGATTGAATACCCTGCACCATCCATTCTGTGTTATGTGAGTGTGCTTCACAACCAATGCAAGTGATCTGTGAATAACCACACTTCTATTTCATGTTCCTTGACATTTCTAATCTGTAAAATAAGTGTTTCTAAAAATTGGCATGTGAAACATGGAAAATTGCCACATGGCTAACTGTCTATCACATCAGTGTTGTTGCATGGCTGACACAATCATCACAAAGTGTCACAGGTAGTCAGCATGAAGGACTAAGTTATCAAAGGGCCACCTTTGCAACTATTATTTTCACCTTGGCATTTTGGAATGCTAGGATGATTTAATAGCACACACATCCTAAAGGTATCGCTAGTGGCCTGAGGACCATGGTTGGAGAAATATGATCTGCATTTAGAAGGGAGAGTTTGGTGATAGACTGACTTTTGAATGCTCTTTCAAATGAGATAATAATGGGGTCTGTTTTTAATGACAAATCAAACAATCATTTTTATTTAAGTATTGTAAATATTTTAGTTTTCTTTTTCTTTTTTAAAAATTATTTATTGAAAAGTTTAATGTGTTGCTTCCTCATCTTAATTTCTGGTTTATTAATGTTACAGAATGTTTATTAATGTTACACTTGCTTGGTTTATTACAATGTTATGTTCCCTTTCCTACTCATGAATTCTTTGTGGATAGTTTAGATATTTTAGAAAATGCTGAGGGTTTGATTGAAAGCATTTATCCTTGAGAGAGGGAATTTTCACAAGGACCAGAGCATGGGGAGAAAAAAATGTGGGACCCTTCTTTTTCCATTTTTGAACCAACAACAAACCTAATAGATCAATGGGACTTTTTCCTAACACAAACAGCTATGCTGGGAAGGATTTTGGAAAGGATCATAATGGGCTGTGATAATGATCCTCCCTTTCTATGCATTATGATTCCAATGCAAAACAGTGTCCCCACACTCATGATCCAAAGGAAAGGAAGGGAAATTTATGTGGATTCTTATGACAAGTAGACAGGACAATCCCATGGGAACTGCCAAATCAAAAACGTTTGACATTCCAACTGTTAAAAGTTCAAGGCAGCTGGTGTATTTATTTATTTATTTTATTTATTTATTAAATTTGTATGCTGCTCATTTCCCCCAGTGGGTGACTCTTGGCGGCTCCCCCTATCCTTGTTTTGGAGGCATGTCAGGAAAATGGCAGAGTACACTCTAATTCTAGGTTTCCCCAGTCTGCTCCTACATAATGTTTTCCCTTGTTTACAATAGGAACACCACCTAGAGAGGAAAATAGGCAGCAAATATTTCTGAAACTGCCAAGAATAGAATCCAAAAATAGGCCTTAAAAAAACAAAACAAAACAAAGAAAACCTTGTAAATTTCTCTCTATATGCTGGAAATAAGATCTAAAGCTTCCTATGCCCCCTACTCATATGACCATGACATTAGTGTATTTCACAAGATGAAATTATTTATTGTAGGATAGAGAATTAAGGAGAGAATAGTCTATACACTTCCATTGGGATATCATCCATCAATATT
Source organism: Python bivittatus (assembly GCF_059951505.1). NCBI lineage: Eukaryota > Metazoa > Chordata > Lepidosauria > Squamata > Pythonidae > Python > Python bivittatus. The sequence continues at coordinate 46,806,667 of NW_028277075.1, read as the reverse complement.
CTCTACTGCTGTTTCTGCCTCTCAGTAGTAGATGACTGAAATATAGCAATGTATCTTAAATATGCAGCTGCGTGGCTCGGACCCATATAACACTGTTGCTCTGCGAGCTGCATTGGATACCAGTTTGCTTCCGGGTCCAATTCAAAGTGTTGGTTATCACCTTTAAAGCCCTACATGGCATGGGACCAGGTTACCTGAGGGACCGCCTCTTCCCCCTGATTTAATCTTGTCCCACCCGATCGCAGAGAGGGGGCATGTTCCAGAGCCCCTCGGTAAAAGAGCTCTGACTAGTGGGGTCCAGAAGGCGGGCCTTCTCTGCTGTAGACCCCTCTCTTTGGAATATCTTGCCCCTGGAGGTGAGATTGGCCCCCTCACTCCTGGCCTTCTGGAGGGATTTGAAGACCTGGTTCTGCCACTTGGCCTGGGGGGAGGACAGGAGACATTGAGTGTGGGGTTGGCTAGCCCCTTAGATGCCTGGCGTTAATGTTCTGAACCATCGGCCTCCTGGACTCTTTCTTTTTTAGTAATTGTTTTGTAAAGGTTTTAGGTTTTATGTAATTGTATTTTTATTTATTGTTTTAATGAGTTGTAAGCCATCCAGAGTCCCCCATTAGGGGGAGATGGGCAGGGATAAATTTAATAAATAAATAAATAAATAATCATATAAAATCATATAAAACAATGATAAATATTATTTGCTGCTTCCAGCTTCAAGCATATTATTGTTCAGGAATATCCATTTACTTCTTCATTTTTTAATAACAATGCAACTATATCTTCTTTGCATAGTCAACATTTCAAGATATGCAACAGTGTAAAACACTATATATTTTTACAGATTTGTGCTCTGGAAAATCAGAATAAATTGCCAAGCTATGAATAATTCACCAGTGTTCAAATAAAAGAAACAAGTTAAAAAAATTCTAGAGTTTATTGACAGAAAATATTAGCCAAGGTTTTCAAGCCATGTCATTATTCTGTTGGTTCTATTTTTGATCACTTCTTTGAAATTCTTTTTATATTAACCTATGGAATTCATTCTTATTTTAAAGTGGACAAAAAGCTTTTTTTGCCCTACATGCAGTTTCTGGGAACTGAACCAGAGTCCCTTTGCATATAGAATATGTGTTTTTCTTTGGAAGATAAATGTGTAAGAGGCCATCTTGGACCAAATGGGCTGGCTGTGATATTCATGTCTGGCATTATAGAGATGCAATGGTAAGAACATAAGACCAACCGTGGTTCAGAATAATGGCCAATTAGTCCAGCATTCTATTCCTTCAAAGTCTATTAGTGGTCAGTGGAAAGCCTCAAGAAAGATATTAAGACAAGAGCATGTACTCCTGGCCATGTACCTCTGTAATTGGTATTCAGAGGATATTTCCAATGATAGTAGAGATAATATACAGCCATTACAGTTAGTAGCCATTGAGGTGCAATATGGTAATGATGCTTTTACTGATGGTCTCTGTATTAACTGGCATATGAGGGTAAGCATTCCATCTTTTGTTGGTGTTCTCAACAGCTTTATGATGTATCAGTTTTGTGATTATCTATTTCAATTAGCAATTACACTCAAAGCACAAACTTCATTAACAGCATACATTCAAATAGTTGGATCGCTGTATACACATTAAGCATGCTATTCAGTACTCAAAAAGATGCAGGAACTCTGTGCCTTTAAGATTAGATAACCCACTTCATCAGATTAATACTCCTTTTTAGATAAATGTTAAATACAGCCTATATGTTTCCCCAGCATAAAATAAGTAGTAGGGAGGAAAGTAAAGCTCTTTTCTCTAATTTTCTATCTGTGTGACTATATTCTGTTGAAAGATCAGTGTTTACCATTTAAATATGATCTGGAAGAGCCAAACTTCTTTGAATGGTGCCCAGTGGAGCAGAGATTCAATTAAGAACCAGTCAATATGCCTGGTGTGTTCAGGTATAACTGGGTTTTGAAGAAATTTGCTCAAAACAGCTTGGTATAAACGGTTGTGTTTTTTAAAATCCCAAACTAGTAATGCAGTTTATTAGTTAATACTAAGAAAATAAACAAGACAATTACATTAATATTTCTTGGCTATTTTACTTTATTTCATTATATTAGAAGTTATAGTCTAAAAATATCTGAAGGATACCTACTTTTCTCTCCCAACGCAGGGGGAACTCATATTTATCTAACACATATTGACATATTTACATAAATATTTCACTTGCTTCTATAAAACAGCAAATAACCATCCTTTAGCATAGGAAGGGTGATAATAAGAAATGGTTATAGCATTGATTACCATCCTGTTATTGGTTCCCTGTGGACAGATTTACAACAGTGCATTTCAGTGCATTATTGAGTATTTGAATCATTGATATTTGCAAAGAAAGAGATTGATAGGAGAATTGATTAGCTTTACCTGCAGTGGCCCCTTGTCCTGCACATAATGACCTAGTTTCAGTCTGTTCTACCAATTCCACTGGACATCAGCTGCCACTGTACAAATCAATAACTTGCATTGTCTGCTGATCTTCCTCACCCTCTTCTTGGCATTGTGAAAACTACTGAAAGAGAGAAGAAAGGGCAATACATGGCAACTAGTTTGTTCCACCTAGAGTATTGCAATACTGCTTTCTGATAATTTATTTCACCTATAGTCACACGGCTGGCAGACCCATAAACCCAACTAAGCATTATCACACTGTGGTAATGAATATTCTTTAAGGAGCTACAAAACATTTTCTCAAGGATGAAGATATCTAAGGAAACTTTCTAAGAGATGAGGATATGATTACAGTGGACACTCCTGTTAAATAGGACAGGGAAGTGGTGGCTTATCAGCATCCCTACTTGATATGACTAGAGGAGTTATACTAGTACATAGCGATATCAATGTGTTATAGAAATGAATACCTGTTGTATTTAATTTTTGTCTCTACTCTGTGGAACACACTTCCCTCTATTATGAATGTTACCATTAAGTGAAAAATCCAAGCCCATTTTGAAAAACACTCCTATTAATCTCACTTACAATCTGGTTCTGTTTGTTGCAAACAGCCAAAGATTCCAGTTGCTTTGCACCACCAGAAACCAGGAAATCCCATGGCTCTAGACTAGAATGGGAATTATTTGACAACAACAACAACAAACCTCTTAAAAAGGCAATGGCAAACCACTACTTTATTGCTGATGATAAAACTACATTGACATACCTATAAGAATTGTGTGTGCATCAAAACATATAAAATGATTACAAAATATTGCTTTGGTTCTTACATAGCATGAACACAGACATATTTGTCACTTATTAAAATAGTCTCTCTTTTATGAGGCTTTGGTGCAAACACCTGAAGCACCTGAAAAAAGGTGAGACCATTTTAAGGAGTTCATTCATTGAAAGAAATGCAACTGTTAAAACAGCCACACACGCACACCCTTTTTTTCCCTAGACTCTCATGAAAGCTGAAAACAGAGGGGCTACTTTTATGACTAGTAGAGAGTTGCTGTGCTCCTGTGAGAAGTGAAGCACTTATTTCAAATCATTTTTGAAGAGTAAATAGCTCTAAGATATATGTAGTCACTAGTTGCTGAGACAGAGTTAAAGGATCACTCTAAAAAAAAGCAGAACTGAATGGATCATGGTTCATTAGAGCTCTGTGTGAAACAATCTTTGTTGAAGACCTGCCTCTTCACTCAGATTTTTCCTCTGATTCCGTTGTACTGATTTGTTTCCAGCTATATTTATAAAAATGCATTACCAATACCATTTATTGACCATTTGTATAACATTTGTTTATTCCTTGGTTCTGTTTTATTCAATTCATTGCTTAGATATTATTTTAATAACACGCCCTAGAAATATATAAACAATAAAAATGTCAAAATTCATTTAAGTAAAAAACTAATTATATCTTCAAATGTTGTTTTATGAAGTGTGATACTAGCTAAAGTAGAAACAAATGACTTGCATTGTTTAATCATCTTTTTTTTAATGTAAAGAGCGATTTCCAGCAGAAATGCATTGTTTAGAAGATTTAGAATTATTTAGAATTATTTTTAGATATTTAGAATTTTTAATATTTAGAATTATTGTTTAGGACATATTTAATGTTTTGATTATTCAGAGAATCAGAAAAAAGTGGCTAGGCATTAAACATTAGTATATGTAGCTCTGTATGTATATCACTGCTTCTATCTAATTGAAGAGGTGATTTGGTTGTACTTACAGAAGTCACATAGAATTATGTGAAGGGCAAAAAAAAAAAAAAAAAAGGTCTGTTAGATGCAATCTCAACAAGCTCACTCAAACATTACATTAAATATAACAAATAAAGACAAGGTATAACCGGGATAATCTGGCCTGTTTAGTGAAATCTGAAAGAACTAACTTTAGCAGGAAAGCTAAAACTTGAATCTTTATGGAGTAGAAGTAAGCAATAATCCAGTGACATTTGTAAAAAGGTTTTGTATTAAATGGGTAAAACCCTGTTTAATGAAAATCCTCTTTAAAAGGGAAAAAATGCAAAAGCACAAATTAAGCTAGAGTTCAAATACCTAGTGATTCTAAAATTCAAATAATACCTTGGCAAGCTTTTCAGTCACCCACTCTCCTTATGAAAGCAAAGTGTAATTATTAGCCTAGGAGCTGAAATCTTGTTTTTCCTCTTCATTAAAACTCTAACAAAGACTTGTCCTGCTTTTTAGTCATTTTGTTGATGAGGTTATTGAGATCGGTAGGACTATTAAAAGCTTTTTATTACTAGATAAATACCCTTTAATAATAGTTTGAGCTTGCCAATGCACTGCCTCAGCTGTTTTTATTACTACTGTTGCAAACAAGGGAAGAAAGAATGGAAAACCAATAGTAAGAATAAAGTGACATCTTTAATCATGTTTATGAGCATTTGCTTAACGAAGTCAGCCTCCTTCCCTTTGTAATTCTCAGCAACTAAAACATGCAGTGTGTCTCAGAACAAAGAGTGATCAAGGGTTTGTAGTTAGCCCTACCAATAGATGGATTATGGTATTGACTAGGCTTTTAAAATACAGTTTATAAACTTATAGCTTATGACTGCTAAAAGAGAAAGAAACTAGACCTAGGAGACATAGTATTAGAATAATTTACTGTGTATTGAATATTGAGACCCAAGGAGGTGAGTAGGATATTGCTAACATACACATCCACCTATTTTCAACAAGAACAGCATTTACTGGGAGATGTCAATCAAGACTCCACACTCCTGGCTCAGCTGGATATCAATGACATGTCTACCTCTGATCAGGAAGATCCTGTATCTGTTTAGTATCAAGGGGCATCCCAGTGAGTTACCATGGAAAAACATGAGGCAACCACTTCTTCCAAAGAGGACACAGATGGAGATGATGTATTTCAGGTCCAAGTTAGTGGAGGAAAATGAGGCTGCTTGAGTGGAGGAATGAGGAGGGAAAGGAGGTGGCTTCAGTAGAGATGGAGTGAAATTCCATCCCTGAAATTCAGACATGACCAAATCAGAAGATTAACTTGGTAGACATTGAGGTGATACCTTGCTCTGCAGATTTATCTATGTTCTTAGAATCTCCTCGGTGTTGCTTGAGATTTAATTTTTTTCCAGATTATCTTGTGAATGTCTCAATATCCATACAGGAGATCTTATGACCTCCTTATAATTGTCTCTTCTTCCTAGACTGGTTCTCAGTTTTTCTATCCTGTTTCTCTTGTCTTTTTGTCTGCATTAGACCAGCTATGAAAATTAAGTAAGTGTGATTTATAGCAATTCTGGACATAAAAAGGGACAATCAGCCAAGTGGAGGAAAAAAGGTTGCAGAAATCAAAACCAAAGGGTTTCTGGACATTTTCCCCCATGTTTCTGCCTAGAGAAATTCATGAAAATAGTTCAATCAATGGCTATTTTTTGTGATAGATTAACAATATAGTTTCTGTTTTTAGGCTTACTATTCTCTTGATTGCCCAATAGGGGATCTCTATCTTACTGTGCTTCTGAGTTTCCCAGAATCTTCTCGTTAAATGTTCTTGGGAACTGAACAGAACATTGGGCAAGATTGATCCAGTGAAACAGGTTTTTATTTAACATCAGACAGCTTGAATATAGCATTATGTGGCTAAGGAAACATTTTGCCATTAAATTCTCAGCTGAACTCCATTCACATAATAAATAGATTTACAGTAATATACTCACAATCTGCCACAGTGAGCCTGAGGATAAATTTTTGTGAATACTCAGATTTGTTGTCAACTTTCTTTCAGCATTTTTTCTACTGTTGAGGTCTCTGTAGAGCAAATAGGCTATCAGAGGCATCTACATTGCAACTTTTTATTTATATATTTATTTAATTATTTTCACCTTGCCCTATAGTGATGCATCTCAAGGAAGAATAAATCAATAACATTAACCCAGCAAAAAATCCATTATCTCCAATATGCAGAACATGATAAATAAGACCCCAAAGCTTGGATGAATCAATATTAGGGTTAATAAAACCCCAAAATTTGGATGAGTAGCCAGGTCTTCACTAAGCAGCAAAATGAAGGGTATCAAAATGATATCCAAAGCTATGCTGATCAGTACAGGAAAATCAATAACGTCTTTCACTTTATATCTCTTCTCTGTAATATGTCAGGATAATTGAGGCCTATCTGGTCAAATGAAAACTAAAATATGTCTGGATAATCAGTTTTTCCTAAGAACATATAAAACTGATAAACTTTCCAAAGCTCCTTGTCCAAATAAAGGAGGGGCTTCGTTACTGCTTCTTTTAAGAAATAACTACCATCTCTAATACTGTTTACAGTGGGAATACACTGTACTGAATGTACAGGTATGATAAGCAGTTTTTATGCAAAGAGAATAATTTCAGATTCTTCCAGGGAGACAGAAGGGAGGAATAATACAACCAGATATTGTCTGTTAAATTGTGGAAGACCACAGGCTCAGTAGCTGATGAGAGGGGAAGGAGGAAGTAGTTGCCTGATATGCTGCAGTCAGACCAACAAAGTAGGCAGATAATTATGCAGTCATTTTCTGCAGGAATAGCATCTGCTTTTTGAAGTCTTATGAAGCCCTGGTTAATTTAGGAAGCTTTCCAGTTTAGTTGGATTTACCTGGTAGTTTTTTCCACTTTGCTCTGTACAATTACAGTAGCCAAGTCAACTTATTATTCAGGGTTCAGCTGAATCTCTCCCTCCATTTCCAAATAGCTAATCATCTCTGACTTCTACAACAGTGGTCCAAAATACATTTAAAACAGGATGTTTAAAACTTATTCCATCTTACTGGATTACAATTGTAAAATGAGACATTCCAACAAACATACCTGAAGAATTTTTATGAGGTCTACTGCAAAGAAAGTATTTTTAACAAGACTTCCAATAACCTATTAAAGCCTGGCAATTTCTTCTTGTCTCAGATGCTTTCATTATCCTCACTGCAGTATTGATTCTTTCTTTACACTCTCCAAGAGGAATGCAAGTTATCTCAGTCTCAGGATGTTCCTTTTTCCTGTTCCATTTCTCTTTGATTTAAGTTGTCAGCTCCTAAAGGCAGTGTTATGAATGTCCAATGACAAAAGGGCTAAGTCGTGAAGCCCTGGGTAGAAAGTAGAGGCTACATCTTCATTTTCGCTAGTCAGCTCCTTCAAAGCATCAAAAGGAGTGTGGAAAATACATTCCTTGTAATGATCCTCCATATCATGAATTGGAAGATTGCAAAGATATGTGGTTTCCTTTTCTGTTGATTCTTGTAGTTTCCCAATTCAGTAGCATTTGTTCTATTCACTGAATTTTTAAACAAACAGTGGGAACTCTGCCTACATTTCCATTCCCAGTTTGTACCTACAATGAAAGAAGAAGTTGCAAAATTGTAGGTATGTTTCAATCCCTTGAGGGACATTAGGATCTAATCCTTTCACTTACAACTTCCAAAGCCGCTGATAGTGGGAAGACCTTTTGATTCCTACAGTCTCATCAAAACAAATTCAGTGTCACAAAACCTTGTCCCCGCTGTATAAATATAAGTTGCTCATTTACATTCCTTCTAGTTTCTACTCTGCTCAAAAAGCTTTTGTTCTTGGATATTTCATTCATCCTAAAAGGGCTTGAGTGGCTGAATCCCCAAAAACATAGCTGACAATCTCAGCCTTGGGCAAATGCTGCAAAAGTTAACAAGAAGTTGTCAGCTAGTAGAAAAAAAATAAAAAATAAAAACCAAATCAAGTCTATAAAAGCTAATTATGGAATGGAATTGAAAGCATGAATTCTAAAAAGTCATGTGTAACATACCATTTCTTAAAAAAAAAAAAAAAAGCTATTTACTTTCATTCAAACCTTCCTTCATCATTCTACAAGGTACAATATTGTATATACAATAAAGGGTCAAGCTGCCATCTCAATACAGTAACTAAAAGACAAAATTAAAGACTATGTTGAGCTGGACATTTTTCACTAAAACCACTTTCTGTTTTTTTTTTTTTTTTTTTTTGGTGACATGAGATCATTATTTTTCCCACCTGTGCTGCTTTGAAGATGTTTCTTTTCTAGTTGTTGCTTCTTCCCCCATTTGGATTACCTTAATTAGATATATTTTGAAAAGAACACTACCACTGTGTTGCATAATCAGCCAGTCTAGGCTACTTGCAGATAGAACTGAAGGAAAGCAAGACAATTGAAGGTGAAAAACAAACATTATAGAACTGACAAATAAAACAAAATTTCTTCCTTTTCAGAAGTTATTTACTGCAGTTAATAATTTTAAAAAAATGAGTATTGAGTATTCCAATGAGTTCACAAAAAAACCCTGTATTTTTTACTTTATCCTATTAAAAGCCCTAGTGACATGGAATTTGCCCAAATAAGTTACAGTCTGCTTGATGTCCCCAAAATCTTTCACATTGATCTCTTTTAAGTATTTATTTGGATGCCAAAACACATTACAATGCTATTGACTGAGAAAGAGAAAAGCATTTTTTTTTTCATTTGGAATTGTTAAAGCAGAATAATTCTTTAGTCTATAATGCTTCACACAGCAACCAAATTATTAGTGATAAACAAGTAAAGAGAGAAGGGGAACAAAAGTATTCAATAGAATCGTGATTTCTGCTATAATACCTAGCTTTGATAATCAGCAAGACATTATGTGAATAATACGAATGAAGAAAAATATCATGTTCTGACTCATGCACTTTTTAATACTTTCCCATGCTATGTGAATGCTGAGTTTCCTATGATGCTTCAAGCAAGGCCACAGTTGGTGCTTATTCCATGTTACCATCTCTATTCCTAAGATACAACTGACTGCTGCTATTACTAAGCTTTGTGGAACCACATCATGTTTACGTTTTTACATTTTATATGAGTGGGTGTTGATGATACTTTGGTCCTAATCTAACTTGATTCCCACTCAAACGTCAGGTTTTATTTTTCCACCAACGGTTTAGTACTTCACAGCTCCTTTTCAGCTTTTGTCCCTCCTTCTTCAGATTTTGCTATTTTCACCAAGGCAGGCAATAATATGTTAATTTCCAAGGTTGTCCTAGATTGACTATTCATAGCCATCTGAGAAGCTGAGAAAGGAAAAGGAGAAATGGAAGAGCTGAAAAGGCTGACCAAAAGGGAAAGTTCAAGCCCAAAGGAAACAAGATACTTATTCAAAGATGTCTGTGACCTTGAGGTCAACAGAAGATGGCAAGCAGGAATTTACAAGCAAGGAAGGCATGGTGTTTTTAGGATCTTCTTGGTGTAGAAATGCCTACTGGATTTGTTAGATACAGGAACTACTTTTTTTAGTGCTGTAACTTGCATTACAACAAAATGTCCTTGATTCTTCATATTCTGAGTGAAGAAACTTTGCTTTAAAAACTTTACATTTATTCCAAAAGGGTTCCAGAAAAGGTCCATTTTTTTTCCTAATGGAAAAAAGTAGTCTCTTCACCAAGAAAAAAGTGTTATTTCATTTCATATTTTTTTCTATCGTTTTCAATTTATCTTTAAATCTGGCTTACCAAATGGTCTTCAGAAATAAACCTTGGCTACAGTCTTTTCGCAAATCTTCTCAATGAATGCATGAGAAAAGAGTGGAAACATTCTGGCTTGCCAAAATAACATATGACCCTCACCAGGTTGCTCATGTCTTATGTCCTATAATCTCTCAGGATTCATCAGGTAAAATGCAGCAGGCAAGAAGGCTCTTGTGAAGCAGTCATTTTTATTCATACCATATTAAGGATAGAGAGACATTATTTCTATAATTATTAGTCAGATAATTATGCAAGGGGAATTCAGCATACAAACTGAGTTTTGGGTCCCCCCTCTCTTCTGGCTTCTGGTTTCCAAAGAAAATAGGTTATTCTGTGGGCGAATTCTGAGATGAACTCTTTCTCTGCTTTAGCAGCATCTCCAGGTCTTGCTACTTTCATCAGAATGATAAAAGCAACATCACAGTATTGTGCTGCAACTTCATCCTTCTGGGGTATGTTTGTGATGTTACAACAGGGCTTACATCACAATGTATGACATTGTTTGCATCACTCTGATCCTTCTTTCTCCCTCTGAGATGCCACTGCCTGCCTTCAATAGTATTGTTTCTGCGAATATGATAGGATGCCTATCCTAAGCTCTAATTTGGTGAGTAGCTATTATTAAATTCCCCAAAGGGTTATTCAAAGACTTCATTTAAAACTTAGCTGGCTACCTCTCATAATTAGCACAACCTTAATATTTGTGGTGTCTTTGGATACCCTTCTCCCCCTGGAGATCTCTTTTAGGTGGACAAACACTATGTCATTCTCTTTCTTACATCGCCAACTCCCCTTTGGTGATTTGAATCATCCTTGAACCTATATCTCTGCAGCAGTCCAAGATCGCCGAATTCCATCTTTACATGTAAGCCGGCTCCAACACTACTAAATTCCTTCTTTTCTATCCTGTTTCAACTTTCGCCTCCTCTGAGAAACTCTCTCTGGGAAAACAAAAAATAAACAAACAAAAAAACCCTTATATCTTCTTTCCCCAGCTCTTTTCTACTTCAAGTTATCATCATAAATACAGTTAGCGTGTGGTGGATCATGTGATAAGATGACAGATGATGTTTTTTCTCTTCCATTCAGACACATCATGCATTTAGTTGAACAGAGAGAGACTCTGATTCAGAGCTACTGCACAACTGTGAATGAAACCATTACTTTGCTTAAATATATGGCAGGGCATAATGACCCCTTTCACATGATCAGCTAAAGGTGCCTTTACTTGAGATGCATACTAACACTGAAGCATGTTTAGTTGGCATAGGACTACTTACTCCATAGATATATGAGAAAAGCTGTGAAAAATGACTCATGTAACAATAAATCCTAGTTCACTGAGAGTCTTATGCAATTGCAACAATAACTCACACCCTCCTCACCATTTGTCTAGAGTACTACAATATGCCATGCTTGGGTCTGCCTTTGGGTGCCTTTGAAGACTACCTGGCAGCTGAAATTACTACAAAATGTTGTGACCTACTTTTGTAAGTGTTTCTGTGAGGATATTACACCTGAACATTGGTTGTGGAAAGGTTTCTGTGTGCAATTCAAAGTGCTTGTTTTAACCTATAAACTCCTACATGGATTAGCATCAAGGTATGTGGCATCTCTGGGAGTAAAGAAGATGACCTTGACCAAGATAGGTGAGATCTGTTTTCAAAGCGATGAGAGGAAAAACATATCTTAAGTCCAAAACCAGCAGAAAATATGCAGAAGGGGCTCAGATACCCCCCTAATTCACATGAATATAAAAAGGTTTTTTATCAGATTTGCAAAATCAGATTTGCAAAATTCTGTTACTATAGCCAATCTCAATAACAGTAGTTTAACCTTCCTGTGTGGTTTATTTCTTTGACTGATTTACACAATTGAGCCAGGAAATGATATTTCTTTATCAAGCTATACCAGAGTCTTTGGTAATGGAGTGTCATCTTCTCTGTAACTGTGAGATTGTTGTACAATTTATCACGTGACTGTTAATGTTTATTTATTTGTCTAATTGATGGTATTAGAGTGTTATTGTGGCTGTTCTGTTTTTGTTTTTTGTTTTTTGTTTTGGTATTGTGGGTATTTTTACTATTGTACTGTTTACTGGGGAGATTTTACTATTTACATTCTTACCGTAGCTATTTATTGCATTATACTGTTATGCTGTATTAGGGATGCTTTAATTGTTGTTTTCAGTAAGATGCTAGGTGTCTGAACAGATTAGGTGGCATCCAATTTTAATAAGTAAATAAACAAATAAATTCCATTAATCATTTCAAACATGATAAAATAATATGACACAGATAAGTTCTATATATGATGGATATGACTCTTATAAGAGTGATTCAAACTGAAGGGCAGAAAGGAAATGCATTTTATTTTATGCTTTCCTACCTTTCAAGACACTTCTGAAGTGGTTTAACACAGTGGCATCATAAGTAGTCTATCCTGATGTTAGCATTATAGTTCCCTGAACAGACTGGCATTATATTTAAGTTTGTGCATTGGAACTAGATAGCTTGCTTCCCCCCCCCTTTTTTTTCAATTGCCTAGGTCCTGCTGAGTGAAATCCCACACAATCTAGATTGTCCCAATGCAAATAAATATTTGTGACTGCAGGAAGTAGTGTGGGACAATAAATAGTATTAGCTCCATTATCAAAATAAAGAACAGCAAATGGTGTTTTCTATAGTGAATATTATGGTAAATTGATTCAATTTGCACATCTAAAATAGAATTTGCTACCTACCAGAAAACCACCTTCAATTTGGATGTCAAGATCTGTTTTCACAGACTCTTCCACCAACATTTATTCAACTTTGGCTGTCAAAAGCACACCATGGACACACAATGCTGAGGAATTTTGTCAGGAAGCCCAGCAGATGTGAATTATTACTCAGCAGGAAATATTCAGGAAATCTGTAGAGACACAACATCTGTGAACTCTTTCATCATTATCCCAAATACCTATTGTCATGGCTATTTTGAACAATGTCCTAATGAAATACTCTGTTGGTTAACATCATATCAGACCCATGTGTGAAGATATTTCAATGAACATTAGTAGACACTGAACATCCTTACAGACTAAAGTCACTTTAAGTTGGATCAAAACATTGAAATGTAGTAGGCAGATATTTTATTATCATGGCCTCATGACTGTTGAAATCTAATCAGATTTCATGTTCAGCCACAAATGTTTCTCAGCTGATGGTAGTAGAAATGGTGAAGACAGTGATAACTCTCTAACCTCTGCTTGAATTTCGCATCTGACAACTGAGAAGCAATTAAAAAATATTAATGGTTGGCCTTAAATATTTTCACTACTGATAATAATAGTACAAATCATAAGAAGGTTTAGGTGATATCAAATGTTTTCCAGTTTTGGAAATTAAAAAATATTAGTTGATCTGAATAGAGTAGGACGATTTCACGAAAACCAGTTCCTGCAGCTATTGTCTTTTAAAAAAATTGATGGGTGCTGCTACTGCTTTTAGCTGCTGCAGTTCAGCACAGTTTCAAGGTTGTATATCTTTTCTTTTCCTGCATTAGTCACATGAGTGAGTCCATTTATTCAGGGATCATGTAAGCTTTATTCTGACTTTCTAAGTGCTTGGATGCTATCACAGGTGTCGAAGCAAGTCAGGATTACAGCAAGATGATGACCCATGTGCAAGGTCACATGCTATAAACTCCACCCTTAGTATTTGGATCCTTGCTTAAGTACCCAAGTCACTTTTTTTTGTTGTTGTTCATTAGGTCAAAATGCATGTTCCTTTACCTCTCTCCACCCCTAACACCTACATATGCTATACATAATAGGATGGCGTGCCTTCTCTTATTCTTAGTTGACTTTCTTGTTTTGAATGCAGTTGTGACCTGAAGACACCTTCCTCTATCTACATGGTTAAGAACATTGGAAAACTAAAGCTATACATCATAGGCATATTGGAAATCCAATAACATTCTTACATTTATATGAGTCTCTAATAGAGTAATATGTACTTGATATACTTATATGGTATACCAGACTCTGTTACCCAAATATATACCCATATAGCACTCTGATGAACTTTATCAAAAGTTTTAGACAGATCATAACTATAGACAAACTATAGACATAACTATAGACAAACATATGAACTTGATATACACTTTTAATCAATCACTTGGTTGTAACACCAAGCTAACATGCTGGGATAACTTCCTAGCTTGTAATGAATGGCAAAGTAGGGAAGATGCTCACATAGAAATTAGCATAAAAATAGATGATATTTCTACCACACACTAAACATAAGGTAAGATTACATCATGAAAATAAATAGTACAGAAAACAAATATGCAAAGCATGTTTGGGATACCAGAAATGCAAAATCCAAATCAGATTTTAATTAAAAAAAGTCAAGAAGCACATTATCAAAGGGGCTTACTAGAAGATCATGATGTTAACTCCCACATGGACCAGTGAAAGTTAATAAATATTAACACTGACATGGAGGTAAACATTATTAAGATTATGCAGTTGATATGTGGAGAGAGAGAGAGTTCAGATGGGATTTTACAATATTTTTATTAAAAATACTTTCTTGAGTGGAAAAAATACTGGGGAAAGTTTTTCTTCTGGGGAGGGTGTTATAAATAGCTTTTTTTGTTTCTGGGATCCCTTTGGAACTACTTTTAGATAGTTGACTTCAGTAGGATTAGTCTGTACAAGAACTCCAGATATTTATGTTACTCGTAAGCTTAAGTGGATATTTTTTAAAATATATTTTGTTTATTTTTGTTTCTATGTCTCAAGAATTTCATAAATTGAAAGTATACATCACACAATTCCAAATTCCAAACATCACAGTATGATGGATGGTAATTGTGGGAGGCTATATCTAGGAATTTAGAAAAAGAAATACTTCATTTGTTTTCATATACAACTTTTCTTCCTGGAGAGGGTTTGTGTCTGTGTGTGTGATTTTTTTTTTTTGGTAGTTATCATGCATGCATATTTCCTTAAATTGCACATTTTTGTATGTATGTGTGTGTGTGTGTGTGTGTGTATGTATGTAACATATATATATTTCCATATAGGTTCACAGAATTACACAGATTTATTCAAAATAAACAATTAAAAAAAGAAAAAAAATTGCATGCTCGATGGGCACTGTATGCAGATAGACTCCTGTGGCTAGAGGAAGAGGAAAACCAAGAGGGAAATGGAATGGAATGGAATGGAATGGAATATACCTGATTCACCTTAGAATGGGAGGCTTCCACACTGCATCAATTTATTTTAGGCCCACTTTGCAATTATTGTATATCATATTCAAACATCATTTTTGTCAAGTCTGTGTATTTATCTGTATTTATTTCACAAGTAATAACTACAAATTGAAATATTGGTGAATTAAGTAATCACACATATACTTTCTTTTCATTTCTCTTTTGGACTTTTTCTTTCGGACCACCTTAGGTGAATATACCAACATGTCTTATTTGGCAGATCTCAGTGAATTTGAAGACTCAACAGTCACATCGTTCAATGTGCATTGACTAACAGATTACAATAAAGAAAAACAAAACATCCCTGCCTCAATCCATGAAAGGTAGAATATCGCAAGAGCTCTTGGGGTAATAGTATCCTTGAGGGGAAATGCTATTATTTATGAACCAAATATGAATGAAAGAAAAATAAAAACCAAGAAAAAAGTGAATCCAAACAATAAAAACATTTTTTTTTTCAAATGCATAATTGGATGTATTTCAGTTTGACAAAAGGCAGCTGTACAAATGCATTTTCTTAAAAAAAAAAAAAACAAAGATCAGGGTCAAATAGATGATTTGTACTGGCAAAATTATGTGAGCTGAAGAGATGTGAGCATGCATAAAAATAATATATATTGGAGTCACAAATCTGTTTTCATGAACAAGGTGCATTGCATCTACACAGATATGTAGTAAGTATAACATGTTTTAACAATCAGTATTCTTAAAATACTTTTCTCTTTTGAGTTTAACTGTGAATGTCTGTTGAATATGCTTGAAGGTTTCTTTTCCGTTAGACAGCCATTGCATTTGATATGTTGCCACTGTCTCCTTCTATGTTACAGATTTAGTTGTGTTTCTCTACTGGAGGGGAAAAATCCCTGATAAATTCTGAGACTTTTTCTTAAGGTTTTTTAGGGTTAATATCCCATCAGATGTCTTGTTATACAAATTCTATCTCCTCTTTCATTTTGTCAGAAATGTCTTTCCACTCATAAATTTAGGCACTGCTGTTTTATTCCAAATAAACTGATTGCTAATGTTTGACAGAAAGCACACATTTTTTTTTATTTCTATTGATTTATTACATTCTCCATGCAAATTAGCCTTTTATTAATGTCCTTCTATTATTTCTTTCAAAAAGAAAATATATATTTCAAAAATGAAAAACAGTTTGCCACTCTTTACCCTAATGCACTGATTACTTTATTAATTAATAATTATTAATTGATTGATTAAGTGAATCTAAGTGTAAAATCTCAGATTATTGTAAACAATAATGTGATGGAATGGAATTATGAAGGCCAAACTCAGGGAGACAAACATTTTCTTAGCTCACCAGAACTGCGTGGGAGGAACAAGAGGATGAGACTGGCACCTTCCTGAGGAATTCACACTGTTGTGGCTGGAGGACTTTGGGAACTGGGGTTGTAGTCTGGGAAGATTCTTGCTAGAGGTTGTAGCTTATAAACATAGCTGGACTGAATTGGCATTGTCTCTTGGAGTTCCTTGGGCTAGGCCTGACAAATAATAACATTAAATATTTCAAAAGAGGAGGGAGTATAGGTTGACTCAATTTGTCATGTAGAGATATTAGTAAGCATTTTTTTTTAAAGTACATACAACACTGTGAAGCAAAAAATTACTAAGGAATTTTTCAAATTAAGACAACTGTTGGGCCTTTCCCCACTGCCAAGCTAAAGTGCTATCTAACCATCCTTCTAACTATGGCGATGTTCAGATGCAACATTACATCATGAATTAGTGTTCCAACAAGTCTGCTCAAATCTCAGATGCACTGCTCTTCTTGCTCAATACAGTGACTATTTTCTGTTTTTGGATGTTTGATGGTTTTTACTTGTGTAAGGAAAAATAACTATGTCCCTTTTTTCCAGTAACCCTAAATCTCTCAGCTTGTTCTCCTGCTTATTCCTGTAAGAACAGATGCTCAGCCACTTCACTGTAGCCTTCCTCTGTTCACACAAGGCTTAAAACAGAGGCTCAAAAGACACTTTCTGCAGTTGCTTTGTTTACTGGCCTGCATTTGTCATAATATATATTTCACACAAACTATGTCACGCGTAACCTGCCTTTATCAGCTCTCATCAGATGGACACAAGGCTTATTGTAGCCTGTTTTTGCTTCCATCCCAAGGCGTCCATCACTCACTCTAATTCCAGGGAGATTCTGCCAGGTTTTTAAGGCTTGCTTAAATAAGGTGTGGGTATTTTGACTATCTGGCCTTAGTGTGAATTTCTATTAGCATCCACAACTGAATTGTAATTGCATCTGCAAAGGCTAAAATTTCAGACCTTCAAATCTGATCTTCAAAAACAGCCCCAGAGGAATGCAACACAACAGTCTATTTTAGATACAACAGGCAAATGCACAATAAAAGCTAGACCTACTTTTTCAAGGAAAAGGCAGAAGTGATTCGTCATCTTGATCTTTCAGCAGGCACAATGGCCCACTGGGATCACTTGTGCTTCTAGAGATAGTACCTAGTTGAGGAAAGTCCCGAAACTCTGAACTTGGATAACAAGAGCCAAGCTCTGAATGCTGACTGGTATACTGGCATGCAAATACAGATCAGAGCCTGTGTCCCTGACTATAGCCAGGGCCAATGCAATTTCATCAACTTCTCAATGCTTTGCAAGCTTGTGTAGATTCTTTGCATAGTTTTTAAAGTGGCTACCTAGTTTCATTTTGAGATAAAATCAGTCAGTTTGGCAATATGTAATGAAATTACAGCTTGAATGTGAGTTGAATAAAAATGGGTACCAGAAATTGGATGTTATTGTTATTATTTATTTACTCATTAAATTTGTAATGACTGCCTACCCCAATAGATAATCCAAATAAGCAGTTAACACAGTTAAAAAAAGAGAAAACAAAATGGACAGTCTGGATGAAAAACAGCCATAACAGGAGCCCCTCAAACAACTAACCTCAGGCCTGGGAAGAGAGCCAGGTCCTAGGGGCTTTCCAGAACCCCAGGAGAGTGGGGACATCTGCATCTTTGAGTGGATGCTGTTCCAGAGGATGGAGACGTTGACAGAGGAGACACGCTTCCTCTGTTCCACAAGTTGACAACATTTAATTCAAGGGATCTGGAGCACACCCACTCTGCCCAAACTTACTGGATGGGCAGAAACAAATGGTGATAGGTGGTCCCTCAGATAACGGGGCCCTATGCCATGAAGGGCTTAATAGACAATGACCAGAACCTTGAATTGTATCTAGAAGCCTATTGGCAACCAGTACAACTCACATAGCAATGGTGACACATGGGCTTAAGAAAGTGGCTGTTACTGCTCACACAGCTGCATTTTGAACCAGCTGTAGCTTCCAGATGGTCTTCAAGGGCAGCCCCTCCTAACACACATTGCAGTAGTCCAATTGTGAGGTGACTAGGATGTGAATGACTGTCTGAAGGCCTCCAAGTTGAGGAAAAGGCACAATTGGCACACAAG
Source organism: Python bivittatus (assembly GCF_059951505.1). Taxonomy (NCBI): domain Eukaryota; kingdom Metazoa; phylum Chordata; class Lepidosauria; order Squamata; family Pythonidae; genus Python; species Python bivittatus. The sequence continues at coordinate 46,787,920 of NW_028277075.1, read as the reverse complement.
ATGAACCTGTGCAAAGGCCCTCCTGGCCATAGCTGCCACCTGGTCTTTGAGCAGTAGCTGTGAGTCCAGGAGGACCCCCACATGTTGTTATGAAAGACAACCTGATCCTTCAAAGATGAACCTGTTTTATATAATCTTCCCTGGACATATTAGGCAGTGCCTTATCTTTTCTCTCAAAACGTGTAAACAGATTCGTGCTAGGAATGTTCATTATTTCATTAATGCAATTGGAGCATGTAACTCCAATTAACCTTAATGGCAGGTGCTTGTGGAGCCTTAAGGGGAGATTATATTCCTGCTAATTTAATTCATTTGTGGCACAGAAGAACTAGCAACATTAAGGAAGGAAAAGTTATATGAGTGGCTGGCTGCTTTAACTAGGAAGTAATAGCTGTTAGAGGAGTGCTTTGCAACTCTGTCTATAAACAGGGAATGAGGAAGAAAAGAGATAATAGCAGCTTAAGTTTATTTCTAACCTGGGGACAGAATGCACTGTTTAAGAATCACTGAAGGGAAAGATTAAAAAAAAAAAAGAAGTCTCTCTAAGGAATGGTTAAACATTACGTGACAATTGAAGAGATTTCTCAAGGCAATGTTGTCCCGATGACCTCCTGAATATGATGGTTCATGTTCCAATGTTGGGGTGGGATAAAAATATCTTTTTAATGATTATTATACACTTAATCTCTCTCTTCTTGGTTTAACATATCTATTTCAATGTGACTTTTTTTTTTTTTATTTCTAACCCTTGACATACTGAGACACAGTGAATTATATTACATAGTTATTATTCTCTGGAAACGCTTTCTCTGTCAAAGGTGAGAAGACTCTGAACTCTACAAAGCTCTTTCTCTTAAAAAAAGAAAAAAGAAAAGCATGGGGTGAATTATCACTCCTTATCCTCACCAACTTCATGTTTGAAGGTCTGGTTCTTTTAATAACTCCTTGTAAAACTTATTTTGCCCAAGGACTCCCTTCAGTGTGCTCATCAAATTCACTGTCCCCAATTCTTCACTCCACATACCTGAAAACTGCTCCAGAAATGCATCTGGGAAGGACTCATAGAAGATTGTTTTTGTACATGGTAACTGCAGCAAGACTATTATATGCACAAAGATGAAAAGATTCCAAAATACCCACAATTCAGGAATGGTTGGTGAAGATGACAGAATTTGCAGAAGTGGCAAAATTAACTTGCTTAATCAGGGAGAAGGGAACAAGTACATTCATAAGTGACTGGAAACCCTTTATGGACTTTTTGCTGAAAACGGAAAAAAAATGAACTGGTGACTTATGGTTCTGATGATTAGAAAAGCTAAAACATGAGAAGGGAATTATGATGTAACCTTTAAGAGGGAGAATAGATGATACATTTATTTGTATGCTGTAAAGAAGATTGGAAGCCAATTCTTTATCTCTTCTTCTCTTTTCCTTTATTCTTTCTATTTTTCCTGTTTATTCACTTGTTCTGTATGTTTCTTTATTGTTTTTCTTTTCTTTAAATCTGTATGTTTGTCCTTATTACTGTATAAAATATTTTATTTTAATATTTTATACAGTAATTTAACACCTGTGGGATCAGGTGTTCACTTGCACAGAATGAATACATTGTCTTTAGATATTTATACAGTAGGCAGAAATGATCAAGTTTTCAGTTTTCCTACTTAACTCATTAAATCTCAAGCAACTTCTTGCAGTAAGAGTTTGGTTGTCATTCAGCTATGAATGACACAAGAGATGTGCCAAAAAAAAAAAAAAATGATGGCAGTTCTAATTCTCATGAAATCTGCAAGTTCTGGATATGGCTGAGGAACTCAGTGAATTACCCATATTGGGAAGAGACTATATAAAAACTCATGCTTTCTGACCAGCTGGTGAGAAAAGAAAAAGCTCATTTGAGTATTAGGCTCCATCAGCAGCTGCAGTTACTCTAGAAAAATTGCAGAGAGGAAGCCAGCTTTGAACTCTCCCTACACACTTGCAAGTCTTTGCTTATTCCAGACAGAAACCTCCTGGGACTATCTAAGGTCAGGTCTTCTTAATAGATTGGACTTGAACCCAACCAAGAAGCAGGCAAAGGCCAGTTGGAATCAGAATTAAATGTATACTCTTAGCTCACGGAAACTGCTGGGCTAAACCCCCTTAGACTTCTAAAGCACAGATTTCTGGGTTCTTAGGGCAGCACTTCCTGCTGATTTGGGTTTCACAGCCTGGAAGAACTGTCCAGTTTCTCCTGAACAGCTAGTCCAGTTCAGGCAAAGGAGTGGTGTATCAGTACCCACTGGTGTGAGTATCCAGCTCCAGGGGAACCATGGCTTCTGGAAGCTGATGAGCATGCTAAGCAACTATTGATATTGTAGGTATCCCCTACCTCCTGCCCCTCTTTCCATGAACTTCTGGAGGCTATGTCTAGCTCTCTTTTTTTGAGAACTAGGACTATGGGAAGGAACAGTATGCCAGTCCATCTTTTCTCACCCCCACCCTCCATTTGTCATTTAGCTTTCCAACCCTTTCTCTCTTTCTTCCCTGTCCTTTCTCTACTCTATCTATTACATCCAGGCTAGTTTTTCATGCATGCCTCCCCTCTATCTTCAGGCAAACCCCCCAAAGCTCCCTCCCTTTCCTTCTCTCTCTGGCATAGAAAAGGGCTTGTGCAGAGCATATATTTCCCTTGCTGTTTTCTCTAAAACATGCTTACCCTTAGCTAGCCTCCTGGGATTGTTCACTTCTTTTCCCTCAATACCACTTACAGACTTATTTTTTAATTGAATGCTGTTTTCCCAATGATTTCTCCTGCCCCCTTCATTGTCATTTCCAAATCTCAGTTACTATCCCCATGGGGATACATTGCAAATGGTTTCATGTATTTATTCTATGATGTCAACACTCTTCATTATTTTAAATACTATGTTCCCATTTAATGTTATTTTCCAATGACTGCTACCTTCCCTTTCATTATTATTTCCCATTAATTTATGTTCATCATGTTGTTCTTCAATAAGATCCAACCTTCTTCTTTGAGGTGTTTATGGGTGCCATTTCAAGGTTCAAATCTGCACTGGAATGCAGAGTTTTAAAATACTCTTTAGTTTTTTTAAAAAATTGTTTGCATACTGATCCTTTCTAGACTGTCCTTGCAGAACATTATTCAGACATCCAGTTCACTGAGTGATTTGCAGCCAGTCACTTTCTCTTAATACAAAATAAATTAGGGATGATCCCATGTACAGTAAGCCAGCTTCTGGAGCTTCTCTGAGAAAGATGGGATATAAATATAGATATAAGATGCATGACGGTATAAAAATATTAATAAATAAATAAATCTACCCATCCCTTGATCTATTATAAGTACATCTAAGTGTCACAGCAATGCTCAACTTGTCACCCTCTTATTTTCTTCTTTCTTCTACTGTGTCTCTTGAGTTAGATTCTTGGAACAAAAATATATCTTCTTTCACACATAAGCCTGCATAGCCAATGATGGTATAAAAACATACAATAACATGGACAATGACCATGTAATGAAAACAATCAAAACAACAGTAGCTTTCACGGAAGGAAATATGAGCCTGTCCATATGCCGAAACATCATCTGTAGAGAGAAATCACAGGCAAACATGGGGTGTTTCACATTTTAATGTGAACAGACCTAATCTGCACTTCCTGAATTAATATACCAACCAGAGTTAGTTTTCTACACTTTCCTGAGTTTTTGTGAAGTAGTTTTCAGAGGTGAAATATGCATACAGAACTGTTTCATTAGAGAAACTGTCCACAATAAAAGCATGCATTAGGAAAACATGCATCCATTTGGGGAAATGTATATGAAAACTCATGGAGACAAGTTTTTACTAAAACTTTGACAAACTTAGGCAGAAACAAGGTGGAATGAACAAATGTTTCCAAAAATGCAAATGTTGAAGAAAGTCAAATAGATTCAGCCATCACTACCACGGATATGGGATTTTCTGTGCAACATAGTCCCCTCAGTTTTTATTTGGTTTCTTCTTTTCTCTATTCTGGACAGGAAGCAAAAGTTATTTTGCCCATGGCAACAGTAAATCCCACCCAGGGATTTTAATTTTAATTTCACTTCTGATCTACTAACTTGAACATATGAAATTGTTAGCATCTGTTACCACATGGTGATTCACCACAGATCATTGCCTCTTACCACCTCAGGCATAAAGTCCAACATGGAGCCAAGGTACGAGGTTAAAACAAGGCAATGATCCACATAGACTCAGCAAATGGTGATTGATGTTAGAAGCTTAAATTTGTGAGGAAATAGCAAGCCTGACATTTTTTCTCAGAAAAGCTCCCAAAGAATTTGGAATATGAAGATGTGCATCTGTAGTGACTATGGTTTGTATACATTTGCTAAATGAGACTGTGAAATGTAAAGAGAAGGTATTGGCAGCTGATCTTTCATTCTAAGAAACTGAAGTTTCAAAAAAAAATATTCTATCAATCCTCCTTTTATAATTTCTCCCAGTTGCCAATCCCAGTTGGAGTCCCATGCAAACTTCTTGAAATATCTTAGAACTAAATATACATTTTGAAAATGTGGAAATGGATTACCAAGTAGGAAATGAGCAGTGTGGAGTATGCAGGGAAAGGGTTAAGGTCACTCTCTTTCCTCTATTCAATGCTTCTGCAGTCAAAACCATCTTTCTTCAAAATGGCTTCATCTGGTGTGAAAGAAAGCCTTCTTAGATATCTGTTAAATTTTCCAGAAAGGAGCAAGAGAAAGAGTACGCCAAAGAACTTTTTTTTTTTTTTTGATACCCAGAACATGAAAACAATAAGGAAGGGCCATCTAATTCAAAACCATGTGTCTAATGCTAACTGCTTGTCAAAAGCTGTTGACCGCCACAAAGCTGGCACGGAGCAAATAGCCTTACTCGCTTGAATGATATTCAGTCATATAGAGCTTCTGACCCTGGCACCATTTATGTACCATGGCTAACGACCGCTGATCAGAGAATTCCATAAGCTGAAGTATAAGAAGTAGTGTTTTCTTTGTTCAGGTTGATTTAAATAGCAAGAAATTTCACTGGGTGACCTGGAGCTATAGCATTCTGACAAGAAGGGAAAAATCTGTTCCCTTTCCTCTTCTTCTTCATAAGCATAATTTTAAAAGCAAGGTTCACATCCAGAGTATCCTTTCCACGAAAGAGGGTCTCTCTCTGTGTACTTGTAAAAGGTGGAAATCTACTGGAAAACGCTGCTAGAAAAAAAGATTATTTTTGGCTACCTGCACCCCAGTGTTCCTTGCAGCTTTCTGTGTCATAATTCCAGTATGGTTAATGGGGGGTGGGGGTGGGCAGAGGTCAATATTCCTGAGCAACTTTAAAAGCAGCTTTTGGTGGGTATTACGGTCTGCAGGGGAAGGAGTGTTAAAAGTCATCTTATTCCTCCCAGCAGAAGTGGAACTTTGCTCATGGCTAATCCTGGATTTAATGCTACTGGGGCCTTGGTTCTGTTAGTGGCAGGTGGACCACCAGGAGGGAAATAGATGGTCAGGACAGCACAAATCCAAATAATGGGAAGATGCAGTTGACTTCAAAGGACAAACTTTGGACATGTGAGAAAAGGAAAACTAGGCCTTCTTTGCATAGGAAGTAGAACAGGAAAAGAGCATGCTGGATTTGAAGGAGGCTAGTTATGAAATTTGAACCCTCTCTCTCACCCATTCAAAGACTGAGAACTGTCTACCACCCCAGTATTAAAGATTTAGTTCCTAGTCACGTTTGCCCAAATTTTAGAGGAGTTACAGCCTAAAATTATGGCAGGGGGGTATGATGTCTGGTCCCCAGCATTCTCCCTCCTGCTAAAACTAAAAAAAGTTTGAAATGACATTCCACTTCTCCATCATTTGGGCAGACTTTTCAAGCTTTTTCAGTTCCATGTTTTTCTTTTCTAAATGAAGCGGCAAGAACAGCACATAATGTTCTACAAATGTGGTTGCTAAGCGACAACTTAGATTTTTATAAAAACATTGTGTTGCAAGCAATTTTATTTTTCTCTCCTAATAATCACTAAATTGTGTTTTTTACCACCAGCAACACATATTCAGCTGAAGATGTAATGACCCTAAAGTCTCTACCCTAATTAGTCATTGATATTCTATGTACATATTGCTAAGATTTTCATCCTAATTTATTGTTCCAACATACATTATTTTTACTTATTTACTTATTATATCAATATATATGGCTGCCTACTCCCCTTGTAATTTAGGGCAGCTAACAAAAATACATATATTTATAATCAGGCATAATTTCTTCATAATTGTACTTACAACTAATTGACTTTAGTGACATCCTGTTTGGATTTTCATAGTCATCTTGCAACCATCCTCCCATTGCAATGTTCACGTGACACTAGGGCCACTATACTTGGGACTGCAAAAATCCAGATAACCACTAGATGATTACTAAACTGAAACAGGGACAAACTTTATCAGGAGAAGCTTTTCTGAGTACCTTTCTGATATGTTTGTTTTTTTTAACTTCCTCAAAAAATTTTTTTTAAAAATTAAAAATCAAACTTTATTCCCTTTTATTTTTGTGGAAGCTATGGGTCCTCTCCTAAACCCAGTGTAAACCCAGCTATCAATCTGAGGTATTGTTCAAGATACAGTTGTTGTTACACCCATTTGCAGTGTCAAGGGGAAAAACATAGGAAAAGGATGAAGGAAGAAAAAGTGGAAAAGGAAGAAATTATATCGTTGTTCAACACTGTGATAATGTGGTCATACTGATCCACAGCCAGTAACCAAAAAAGCCATGCTCTTAACCATTTGCAGCTTCCAAACCGTCTTTATTGCAAAACCCAAAGATCATTAACACGTGGATGACAAGTTATCAGAGCTACTGGATGTAGTTGCCATGAGACTGACCAAATCTGATACAAGGTATCCCAGGCCTTTAATAAATTAATCCCTAGAAATTCTCAAAATTGAAGGCTGAGACATCTGGAGTTATCAGCCTGAAGGAAGGCTATAGGTATGCATCAGTGCATTTTAGATGATCAAGCTACGCAATCCCATGTTGCTGCCAGAACTGAACAGACAAAATTGAACCTGAGCATCACTTGTCCTTTACTGAATTTTTTTCAGTGTGGATTGACAAATGGGATATCCAAATCAAGTATATATGGTTATTTCTTTTAAACTGGATTGTGTTCTACTCCTTTGTTTTATGAGCTTTTCCTATGATTTTATAAATATGGATTGAAAATATTTGAACTGTTGTCAGCAGATTAGCTCAGGAGAATGAAATTTTATGGCTTTAGAAACACCAATTTTGCCCTAGCAGAACTGCTATTTTGCATGCCTCTCAGCATGCAAGGAAGGGCTGTTTATTTCAAATTCTCATGAAAACAGCTGGAGCGATCTCAGTGGAAATCTTTGCTGAATTAGATTGAATCCAGATCATTTCCTTATTTTCCAGGAAAGGCTTTGCTCGTTCTGCACGGCTGTTCATTATATCAAAGAGACTCATTCAGACACTGGGAAAAGAATGGGCATGAAATTAGGGTGGAAAAAAATAAATCTCTAAACTGAATACACTTAAGAGTCTCATTTCACAATTAAGTAAATCATGTTACAAGTATCATTACCTACATCACAATATGAAATTGCAGAACTGGGGACACAGTAATGTTTTCTATGGAAACGCGAAGGAACAGATTAATTTAGCAATATACTAGCTACAGCACTTCTTGAAGTCAGCCTATTCATTTGGAACCACTGGCAAATTAGAATTGTTTCAAGAGGTGTTAAGGGACGTAGCTATATTGATAGTTATAATATGGCATAAACTTTCATTTAAATGGTTAGGGAGATTGCTAATTATATCTATTAACTGTACGTACTGGGTTGGGTTCAGAGTCATACTGGAATTCAACTTTGCATGCACGAGCTATATGCACCTAATAAACCTATGGACTAGTAGAGGCAATTGATACAGAAATAGCTAGCAGAAGGACTCTGCCCTTTTATATCCTTTCCTGGTCTCAAAGGCTGACTTGGCAAGCCTCTGTGGAACATGTCTTCTTTTAGTTAGGGTGCTTTTCTCAAGGCTTTCATCACTTCCTTCCTCTCTGAGTTCATTCTTCTTTCTCTGTCCTGTGCAGTTCAGGAATTTATCTGTCTCACTTTCTTAACTGGTTCTTAGCTGTGGAAAGACTTACGTATCTCTGATTTCCTGATCACCATGTTCTTTCCTAAATAAAGCTTGTATTCATTTTTCTTTCACATGAGCACCAGCCTCAAGATTACTTTCTTATTGAAGTGGCACTCCTAACTTTAGTTTCTCTTTCCAGCATTCTTTTCACTATATAAAGCTATCGACTATCCAATGAGTTAATTACATTTAAAAAAGACTTATAGAAAGTAGTGGCACAGCTTGATTGATTTCAATGGATACACCCTGAACACAACAACAACTGGATCTGGTCCAATAAATCATATTCAGAATAATTATCTTCTTCCTTCTCATCATATGTTAAGTAATTACCATCTTCAGTTTTGGAAATAAATGTGAATTCCACTCAAGATTTTGAGTTTGTATGCTTGTTTAATACTTTTCCTCAAAATCAACTTTCCAATATTTATTTATGACATTTTTATCTTGCTTTTCTTCCAAATAAGGTCTCACAGGAGCTTGTATACAAGTAATGGGGGGGGGGGGGGGGAAGGCAGGATATAAAAGGTGCATCAAAAATGAAAAAAAAAAGGGAGAGAATAAATTGCAAAAAAAAAAAAAGTTAAGTCACCTATTCATAAAGTTAAATATTAATCCTTAAATAAGGACAAACTGGACATAAATCTGGGAGAGAGGAGGAGTGAAAGGGAACTGGTCTTTCAACAGGGTTGATGGACTGGTCCTGTCTTCTATCTTATGTTCCTCCACTGTTGCCTACAGAAATAGTTACAGTTGCTAGATGTTAGTTAAGGAAGGAGGACTACAAGATGTCCCTGTTTGCTTGGTTTCTCAAGCTCCTTCTTGCTGTAGCCAAAAAACAAAATACTCTCAGTGAGCGAAAGATATTCCATATTTCATGTGGAAACTCTAAATGTCCTTGTATTGAAATTGAAAGTATTATTATTATTACTAAGTAAACCTTACATCCTTACTAAGCCATGTGCTGAATGATTGCAATTCTTGCCTGTGGCAGCTGTCCAATAACAATTAGGCATTTTAGATAGGGGAGACTTCTATGACTAGCATGGGAATAGAGGCAATCTCTACTGACTTGCTCTCTTCCTTGCAGGATTTGACATTCCTGAATCTACACCAAAGAATGGGGGACTTTTCTAACTGCATGAGAAACTACAAAGGTAGCTGACTGGACAGTGGGAATTAGTAGAACTCTCCATATTTTCCTGACTGAAATTTCTACTCTATCAATAAGCATGCAGAAAGAGAGAGAGAGAGAGAGAGAGCACCTATTCATTAATAATAAATAATAGAAAACACATTAATTAAGCTCTTAAAATAACATGGTCTTAAAAATAATATTTCCTTAAGAAATTTGCTTAATGATTAGTGGGCAACCTCAAGAACCTCTTACTAGATTTTTTTTTTTTATTTAAACTTTTCCGTAGGAGGAAAAAAGTGCCAATTAGCAATGCTATTCTCTCAACTGCAGTAACTATTCATTATCTACAGTACTAGGGCTTGGCTGCTTCAAATCTGTCAGTGCAATGTTTCACAAAGAGAACTAGTCCCATAACAGATATATGTAAGAGTAGTCTGTAGTATATCATCTGGTTCTCAGTGAAAGAGTTGGAGTATTTTGTATTCTTTCAAAGCACCAAATTAATGTGCTGGAGAAAGTGGTGAGGGAGAAAGGATAGGCAATATAGCTTTTCCTTGTTTCCTTCCAACCCTGATGTGGCTGTTAATGCAGAATTGTTGATATGTTGATGAACACCATGACTGACAAATGCAATGAACTGTCTCAATATTTCTACAGCTCATTAATCCATTCTAAGAATCGCTACACTATTATTTTCCTCGCATATGTTTAAAGCTAATCTGCTTTTTTTTCACTTTAAATAAGAAGTATACTTTTGCTATGGAAACTGAACAGTAAACATAAATCCTAAGGATTTATACAACTGCATAAAAAAATGGCTATGTGAATAGCAGGACAATATTTCAATTATCATTAGTAATGTTCCAGCTCAGTTTTAAACAGATGAGAAATAAATTCTTTTAAATTTGATAGAACCCAGTTCTTGATACATATGTGAGCATAAAGTAGTTTTGAAATTTAATACATTTGTTAGACACTGATCAATGAGCTAAATAGACACACACATACACACAAGGGTATGTATGTATGAAAGTATATATGTATGAAATAAATTCTATAAGTTTAGTAAAAGCTTGGAAGTTCTTTAGGTTAGTATAATAATATAGTAGTTATAATATAGTTAGTATAATAGTATAATAGTATAGTGGTAGAGGATATAAATACATGTCAATGCAGTAGATAAGTAAAATTCACACTTAATAATAAAAAGAGTACAAATCATCACAATAATTATTAATATCTTTTATGGACTCAAAATCCATTATCCTGGCTTATTAAAGCCACCTAAATACCTTTCTAGAGAATTCAATAACATATGCTCAATATTAGGTGTGGTTAAACAGCAAGAGAATGTTAGACACATCTAATATTGGAACAGAAAATCATTGAATGCAGTATCAGTGTCAGAATGATATATAAAAAGACTATGTGCAGTGTTGAAATCTTAGAAACTGTCCAAAATTTCAAAGATTTCTCTTAATTTGGTGGTTGCAGTACAGTTGGGGAACTGAGTGATCTGGGACAAACTGGTAGGGGGTTGCCATGAGAAGAAAGGAAGTAATAGAGTGTTAAGGATCTGGGTGCCCAGGAATCATAATTAACAGGATGTAAGGAAGAGGGTGTTAAAGGTAAAGAGGGAAAAATAAGGTAATTGAATCCCAGGATGGGATAAGAGGCTTCTTAGCAGACAAAGTAGAGCCTGCCAGGAAAGAGGGTAGCAGGTCACCCTGGAAGAGGAAGAAAAGGTACAAAAGGTGTAGAGTTGTGGATGCAAAAAGATATATGCTGACCAAGGGTCACTGTTTAAGGCACACAGACGTGATCCAGAGAGTCCAAGTCTGAAAGAAATGGCTAAGAAAAAGAAAAGGAAGTGGATAGCTTAGCAAAGCAACCTGAGGAAATAAAAAGGAGTCAGATTTAAAAAGAGCATGAAGATCATTCAAGAGTAAGGAAGACAAGAGGCAAAGCTTTAAGTAACAGAGAGATTATTTGTGAGTCAGGCAATTTAAGAAGACAAATGGGAGATAGGAGATAAAACGTTCTGGTTAGGAGACCAAATGACAGAAAAATTACTTGTGTGTAAGAGGAAAAGGGCGACTGTTCAAGCTTTTTTCCCTGCTAGGTGCCCTGCTGGCATGCCTGCCTTTAGCACAGATTCAAAAAAGGTGGCTGACCAATGAGTCAGCTGGACAGAGAAGTGAGGAGTATTGAAGATTGGGGGAGGAGATTATCACTGGAAGAACCAATGAGGAGCTGAGTAGATTTGGAGGAGCCAAGGAGGAATAGACAGAGAGCTCAAGTTGCCAGGGCTGAGACTTTTTGCAAGTTAGCAGCAGCAGCAGCAGCAGCAGCAGCAGCAGCAGCAGCAGCAGCAGCAGCAGCAGCAGCAGAATATCCTTGCCAAAGGGAAACTGGATTGTGGTGCATATGAACTGTGGGTTGAAAATGCTTTGCCACTTTAAGGAAATGGCTCTATGAGACTTTTGCAGAATGACCTGCAAAAGTTTCAGATTGGATGTGTTTGGGGTTTAAAAGGCACAGGGCTTTTTTTAAAAAAGCATACAATATTGCTGATGTCTTTAGTAAGCTCTATTAGTTCAGAACAGACAATACAATCCATAGTTAACATATGGTAACATATGGAAAGTATTGATCTGTAGGTTTTGTGGTACTGTCCTGGTTTCACCGCCGTAAGGAGAATATTAATTTGTTCCTAGGTGTGTATCCCACCACATTCATCAGAGTCTGGCTGGTTTATTAATACAGAATATAAAAGAGAATGTTACAGTAGAATTACTTTCCATATTGTCCTTTTTACTTTTTAAATCCTTTTTTAATGTTATGGTTTAAAATTATTATTTCCCAGGTATAAAGTGTAAATTGTACCTTAAGATAGTATTAATTCAGGTAAACATTATACACATGTAACTAATTTAATATCAAGAGATATCCTCAGATATGGATATCTGGAGAAGTTAACACTGCAACTGATATACAAAGCATCAAATCATTCAATCTGAGCTGTGAGCTGTAAAGAAAAAGAAAAAAACCTCCACAATTTATCACATTAGGACAGGCAATATTAAGTACTGTTGGGCATGACAAATTTGCTGATGACTCTAAATTGTTTAGAGTGGTAAAAAAAATCAGGGATTGCAAAGAGCTCCAAAGGGGTCTCTGCACATTAGGGGGGTGGGCCTCAAAATGGCAGATGCCATTCAATGTGAGCAACTGTTAAGTGATGGAGATTGGTGCCAAAAATCCTAACTAATCATACAAACTAATGGGATCAGAGCTAGCAATGACTGATGAGGAAAGAGATCTTGGAGTAATGGTAAACAGCTCGACAAGGATGTTAACACAGTGTGCATCTGCTGCAAAACAGGCCAATAGCATGTTAAGGATAATAAGACATGGTATTGAACATAGAGATTCCAATATCATAATGCCCTTATATAAATCAATGGTGCAACCGCATCCGGCATATTGTATGCAGTTCTGGTTGCTGCACCTCAAAAAGGATATAGTGGAGCCAGAGAAGGTTCAGAGGAGAGCAACTAAGATGATATAAGGGCTGGAGCAGCTTCCCTATGAGAGGAAAGACTTGTGACATATGGGGAATTTTAATCTAGAAAGGAGGCAAATGAGAGGAGACATAACTGAAGCGTACAAAATTATACATAGTGTGGATAAGTGGGCAAGGAAAAGCTTCCCAAAGTAGTAGAATCAGGGGTCACCCAATAAAACTGAATCCTGGAAGAATCAGGACAGACAAAAGGATTTTTTTTTTTTTTCACACAATGCATAATTAAATTTTAAAATTCACTGCCATCCAGCTTGGCTGGATTCAAAAAAGGGTTTGACCAATTCATGGAAGTCATGGGAATCAATGCTGTGTGACAGCAGTCACTGCCTCTGAAGGCCATATACTGGGGGTCAAGCAGGCTTCCTTGTGCAATTGGTTGGCTGCTGTGAGAACAGTCTGCTGGATTAGGTGGCCCAAGGATCTGATCTTGTAAGGAACTCCTTGTGTTCTTATGTTATGTTCATGTGTGCTTTATTACTGGATGTAAGATTACTTAGATTTGGGCCACACATTGACAAGAAAAAATAAAGTCTACTATACAAGGAAAAAAAAATCTCAAATGTGTTCATGCCAGAAATGGATCCTGCTAAGATGATGCTAAGACATGAAATAGCATCTTTCAGTGTTTTTTAATAGAAAACAGGCTAAAAGAATCATAAGTAAATAAATAACAAATAAGTAAATACATTTTAAATGACTACCACAGTGTCAATTGTTCTTTTTCCATCTGTTGCCTCATTCACTGCATCTTAGTCTAAATTATAATATCCTTTTTAAAAAATGGGAATAACTTCATTTGTGTTCTGTGCTTGGAAGAATGATCCAGATCAATTAGTATTATTGATAACCTTTACTATTTATTTATTTGTTTGTTTATTTATTCGATTTGTATAGTTGCCCATCTCAAACCAGTGACTCTGGGCAGTGAACAGTCATAAAAACAATTAAACAACTAAAACAATACACAAAAGAAATTAGCAATGCAGTTAAATGCTTCTCCTGGAAATCTTTTCCTAGAGCATTATTAGTAGGTGGAACATTAATCAAGGCTTCCATCTCTTTACAAGGATCTGCATCTCCAAGGTTCACATTAGGCTGCAGATCATTCTGGACAAAGTATATTATATTGACTAGATAGTCAATGAAATGTTATTCACAATCAAACTTAGATACAAACCGGGTTGTTTCTAAATATCTGTGTCTACCAAAATTTTCAAAAATTATCTGTATTTTTTGGTTTTATTATATCCCCTATGCTATTTCATAGATGTCTTTGAAAAGGTATAATTTGTTTTTTCCTCTCTCTCTCTCTCTCTCACTCTCCCTTTGTTTATGAGCTTATGAATTATCCTTGGGGAATATTCGACACTTGAATTTTCTTGGTTTGTATTTGTAAAGTTAAGCAAGATTTGAACCAGGAAGTCTGACGTGAGAGGGGAAATGAATGACAGTTCTCACTGACATGCTTTAAATTTTTCCATAATTTGCTGCTAAATGGTCAAAGAAGTTCTGAGATAGCAGTTTTCAGACTGCAGCAATTTATCATATCATACATTTACAAAATCTGAAAAAAGAACTTAATTTATATTAGCTACAGTGCCACTTTGTCATGTAATTGTCCTTTAATTCTATTTATTGCAGCCATGAATTATTCCATGCTACCAGACCTAGGTTTTGCCATCTGGACAAATAAATGGTCTCAAGAGGTATAAAATTTTCAGCCATAAAAATAAGTCCTTTGATTGATTGATTGATTGATTGATTGATTGATTGATCATATTTATATAGCCACTCATCTCACACAAAGTGACTTAATTAATAGATATGTGAAATTCTGGATTTATCCTGGAATTCCTCCCTGTCTTCCCTTCCCTTTTTACAATTTCATTTTCTGTCTCATAAGCTGTTAGAAAAAGTGGATATCAATTAATATATTTCTGTCACAAAGCAATAGCTAACTTAATCTTATCCCATCTATCATCACATTAAAGAAAATCCTACTATAATAATTTTCAATGTTGTTAACTGACTTTCCACAAACTCTAATAATACTTCATTTGACTCATGCCCAAAGGAAACATGCTGGGCTTTAGAGTTTATAGGAAGAAATAACAGATTAATATGAATCATGAAAACTTTCCTTACACCAAAGTTTTACTATTAAAAAGGATTAAAAAGGATAGAGCAGTTGTGAATTCTGATATTTAGCAAGGTAGCCTATGTGAAATATCTTTACAGAGAAATCTGTTTGATATTTTCCACATGGATATTTTCTTCCTTTAACACAGAAATCCATGTCCCTTAGAGACAAAGCATATTGTAGATCAGCAGATGCTTAAGGAATTGTTAATTGCCTCAGTATGATTTCCAGCCTGCAGCCTTTCTCCAGCACTTCAAGAGAAAGAAACTTAGGAGTGACTGACTTATTTACATTATTTATTTATTATTCATATTTCTAAAATTGCCCAGTTTCCCTTCCGAAGGGAAGGGAAGGGAAGGGAAGGGAAGGGAAGGGAAGGGAAGGGAAGGGAAGGGAGGAAGGAAGGAAGGAAGGAAGGAAGGAAGGAAGGAAGGAAGGAAGGAAGAGAGAGAGAGAAAGAGAGAGAAAGAAAGAAAGAAAGAAAGAAAGAAAGAAAGAAAGAAAGAAAGAAAGAAAGAAAGAAAGAAAGAAAGAAAGAAAGATGGCTGGTGGAGAAGGAGACAAAAGAACGCTTCACAAAGGGACCTCAATACATTCTAGCTCAAAGTCTGGGGAAAGACCCAGATCTTCAAGACTTATTTAAGCATCAGTCAGTTGCCAAAAGTCAAGATTTATAATTAAGTCTCATCAGCAGACTTTTGATACTTCACCCTGTGCTGATGGATGTCCTTATCCAATGGTTTCATAAAGAGGAGGGGTGAGAATTTTGTACTCCATGGTATCCTGCAGGTCAAGGGCTTTGCACCTGATTTCCCCCCTCATTACATACTGATTCCAGGTAGAAATTAAGTCCTTAGTTGAACTCCTTACTGTGACCTCAAGAAAAAAAACCAAGCTCCTCTGAAACCTATCAGGGTCCATCAGTACTTTGGGGAGGCCAATCTACCAGCCCTCTGAGGTTAGTCAGGTCAAGAAACAAATGTTGCAGGGACTCCAGGATTTCTAATTTTTAACATCTTGAAACCCTGTCCAAATTTCTCTCTGTCCTATCTAAATACTAAATAAAATCAAGGTGGAGTTATTCTGAGTTTGTTTCTCATGATTTTTTCAATCTTTGGACTGTGTAATCTCTTGTCCAAGTGCCTCCTTAGCAGTTCATTCATACTTTACCCAAGGTCAGCTTTAATTTCCTTTCTACCATCTCCTGCTCACATATGCAAATATGGGCCAGGCAGGCTGGTAAGTGTAACAGATACAGACCCACTCCCTACTCACTTGCTTCCGGATGAGTCCAGCAGCTTGCCAAGGTCAACAGACAAGTCTGGCATCAAAAGGTCAGATGGATCTGGAAAGTGCCTTGGTCTGTCCTGTTGCACAGCAATCAACATCAGAGAACAAGGAGTCTCTTTCTTCCTGGGACTCATTGTCTATTAATACTGGCAGCAGGTCATGCAGACAAGGTTTGCTGAAGAATTTCAGATGGAATTGGCATACAAGGTGTGGAGCATGAACATACTGGGTTTTGTTTTGTTGGTGTTGTTTTAAGCTTTTCTCTGCTCTGCAGTTTCAGAATTGCCTTCTTCCAAAAGAATCACAAACTTTTAATCTCATTTTTCTTCTTGACTCATCTGTTGGTATTTGCCATACAAAGGACTGCCATATTTTTGCATTTTTCTCTATCAGCACAGCCTTCCCGCTCCTTTTTCTTCCTACCTACTGAACACTATCACTTTGCCCCACTCCCCTCTTTGAGAATATATGTATTCTCATAGTATATGAGAATATACTACAATAATATTGTAGTATGGTAAGGATTGAGAGACAGTTTGGTGCAGTGATAAAGGGCACTAGATTAGAAGTTGGGAGATTGTGATTGACAGTTCTCCCTTAGGCATGAAAACCAACTGGATGACTTTGGGCCAGTCACTTCTCAGTTCTAGGAAGAAGGCTATGGCAAGCCACTTCTGAAAACGTTGCCAAGAAAACTGCATAGATTTGTCCATATAATTGCTAAGTGTCAAGACTGACTTGGTCATTTGGAGAGGAACTGTTGACCATGTTGTCCAGCAATACAGATGTAGTTAATTGTTAAAGAAGAAAGGGTGTCCCATGCTTCATGCAAAGCCTTAGATTCCTTTGGGTGGTGACTATCCTTGCCAGCTGTATTTCCCTGCACTTAGTCCCTACGAGAGCAACATGGTATTTAAAAAGTGATCTGGCTTCCTCTTGCCCAATACTTAACTGTCAAGCACTGTTATTATCTTTGTCATAGATATGGTTCTTAATAGCTTTTGCTGTCATGGTCCCAAAATTAAGAACCCTGTACATCGATGACCTGCTGAAACATCATTACCAGATGAAAGCAAGCCAAATGCACTGTGAAACACAATTCTCTTTAGCCAAGTTACCATTTTATTTTTAATGATTAGAATGAATGTAATAGTATTAGAACTGTCATACAAAATGAGAAAAGCTTAGTCATTTCATAAGATACAATGCAGAGAATATGGACTGGTCTAATCAGTAGGAAATATATGAACTTATTATTTCTTTTCTGTGTTAATTATGCATGCACGCTTTCATTTATGTTTTCTTCCACTGCTTGATAGAGGAAATAATGAAGGTTGCACACTCCGAGATCTTTTTAAGATGATGAGTGCAAAAAAGAGGATAATAGAAATGCTACATTAAGAAGGGCCTTGGAATGATTTAGGAACAGAAATGTTTATTAGAGATGTGCAAGGCAAAAAAAGTGCTTTTGAGAACTTATGAGTATGCAGGCTGGAACTGCTGGCAACACCTTAAACCAAATATATTTTTTCCTGGGATCATACTTCTGTTGCAGAGATGATCCTAGGAAAAGACCCAGCTGCTTTAAGGAGTTTCAGACAGATGTTAGATGAGCCACCTCCTTTTTGCCTTTGAACCTGAAGTGCTGCACAGTTTATAATGAAACGTATCCCTTCCTTAATCAAAAGTCTACTATCATTTTTTGACCCAGGAAGTCAAGGCAAAAAGAATAGGTGCTCTCGTTTTAGAATAATAAGAAATTACCCATTAACTTTAGAACATACTTTTGTTCTTCAAGATAATGCATCTTGTCTTATCTTGAGACAATGAAAAAGTGATGAAGACTGAATCAAAAGTCAATAACTGCAAATTCCATTATAGTCCTGCCAGTAAACAGTGGAGGTGGCAGAGTTGGCGTATACTTTAATTCAATTAAAGTAAATATTGCCAGCCTGACTTAAATTGCAGCATATAAGAACACGATCTGCAGCAACATATGCTAGGGTCACATGAGTGTGGTGGTATGAAAATCTAATAAATAAATAACCAACTCCACAAAACAAATGTTGGCAATTTGCTGGCTTTCTATGCTGGTTTAAAAACCTCTCCCTCCCTAGTCATCACAGAGCCAAGAAGAGGAGAAAAAAAGGTTGTAATGGGGCTCATTGCATATTCATGCATGAAGGGCTGGGCCTTAGAAGCTCAGACATGAGTAAACGTCATAATTGGGCTAGAAATAAGAAAACAGCTGCATATCAGGAAACACACTGAAGAGTGTTATGGCATCTTCAACACAATCAGGTTTATATCAGCATGGTTGCTTGTTTACTCTAAAAGTCTATAGACCTCTTTGGTGGTTTTGCTGCAACAAAATACCATGATTATCCCTTTGGGGACTGCCCTATGTCAGATCTTTTCAGTCCAATCTAGCTCAGAAATAGAGTTCTTGCTGTGATCTCCTACCATCAAAGACCAAATTGGATATCTTACACAACATATGCTGAATCAATGAAGTATATCTTAATTAAGGCATAATCTCTCTCTCTTTCCCTCCCCTGTTGTAGTCCACTAAAGGCAGAAAATTACCCATTCAGTTCATAGAAAAGCTGCTATATGTCTATATTCAGCATACTGGTCTATGATATATAAATACTAGTTTCATGGCACTGTAGGAAAATTGAAATTTCTTTCTCTCTCTCTTTCTCTTGCTGTGTGTGTGTGTCTGTATATGTATGTATGTGTGTGTGTGTATGTATGTATGTATGTATGTATGTATGTATGTATGTATGTATACTGTATATATATGGAACCCTACTGCAGCCAAAGTAATTGAAAGTTACAATATAACTTGGAACACATTAAGAGCATGCAGAAGCAAAGACCATCACTAGATCTTTGAAAATGGCACAATTCATTCTAGGTCTCTGAGATTAGTTTGTTCTGGTTCAGGTTCTGGATTTGGAATGTGATTTGCAAAAGAGAGCTCTTCTAATGTAGCATGAAAAGACACAAATGTCTATGATGCCTTTGTTTTTTAGTAGCATTTGGTGAGCTAGATCTTGATGTGGATATGCTATGTACCAAATTTCAAAAAATATTATAGGGGTTTGTTTTGAGACAGAATGTGATGAAAACTGCAGCTGTAATAAGACTTTGTATCTTTAACAAGTTTCAGATAGATATATTTAGAAGAATTTGTGGGAAAAGGTATTTATAAGGAATGATGCTCTTCCTAAATGCAGGTGAACTTATAGTTGTGGGTTGCAGGAGAAGCCTAAAGGGTGACTTCACCAATCTTTTCCATAAATAAACCAGTTGTTAAGCCAATTGTTTAACTGTTAACTAAAACAAATGTTCAGGACAAGAGACAGCACTAAGAGAAGGAAATATATAAATAAGAATCTCTTCTATGCATAAAGAGCTTCACTCTCTGTTGTGTTGAATAAATGTCAAACTTTAGCCCAGGGCTGGGCAGGAAATCACAAATTTCCCTTTAGAGCTCATGGCTTGACTTTGCAGAAGACTCTGAAATGGGACTTAGATTAGAATCTTAATTGCAAAGACAAATAAAGTCTTAGCATAATGGTTGATTGCCCACTGCAGAACAAAGGCTTTCAGAGCCTTTATATATCTATTCTCCAGAGTTCAAACTCTCAACTTTTTCTTCTTGTCTTTCAGAGTTAATGGATACTTGGGATGCACTTGATGGTCTTAGACAGTTTATTTATTTTACTTTGTGGTCTTTTTAGCCTGGGAATGACTGGATCCTGCCTCACCCAGTCTTACACCACCTCCTCTATTTTCTCCTTGCCCTCTGTCTGTCTTCACAAAACTGTAAATCTCAGCTGTCCAGACACTAACCCTTTATTCAGGATCTGGCTTACCCAGCAGAAGGTTCAAGAAACAACAGAGCTTCCTGACATTGGGCAGCCAAAAGTGAGATGGGAAAAATTGAACTACAGGTGGCACTTGCTTATGGTCCCAAATCTGAGGGATGTTACCTACAGGGCTCAAGCCTTCTCAATTATTGTCTCCTGCAGCAGCCTATCCCCAGATATTTAGATTGCCTTCTCCCTATTATATTTTCAAACAGCTGTAGAAAAATAAAAGGCTCTTCAGGGAGGCATTTGAAGATATTTTAAGATTGTGCTGTCTGAATGGTGTCACATCAGGGCCTTCTTGCTACTGTTGTCATTGATGTTTTATCTGTTTGTAAGCTACTTTTATTTATTTGTAAGCCACTCAGGATCTTCAGAAATGGAGTGGGCTGTAGGTCAAAATCATACATACATACATACATACATATTGCTAGGAAATAGATACAACTAGATGCAACCCAAGGAATTTATTCTCCTTGAAATCCTCCAATAATGTATTCACATTTTAATATTACTGGGCAAACAACGAATCTCATTCCTTTGACCCTATCATTTAATGTCTCCCAAGAGAGTGCTAACCATGCTGCTAATTTAATTCTATCACCTTTAACTGCTAGGAAAATGTTGTCCAATCTGACCCACAGCACATGTATAAGCTGACAAGTATATGAGATGTCTGTCAAGGAATACCTACTGTGGCCAGATATTTGAACAGCCAGCAGCATGTTCAAATCTTATGTAAATTTGATAGAAAAGGGCAAACCATATTTTAATTTTATAATTGTTGTGTTTTTAAGAGGAAATGTATGGCAAACTAACTGGATCAAGGTCAGATGACAAAAGCCAGCGTGCTTCCTCAGGCAATCTTGCTGGTTATATGAGCATCCAAGGTGGGTTACAATAAAATAACACATTCTATAAATCTTGTAGGGAAAGCCATTTTCTACCATCTATCATGACATTTTGGCCTCGTATCATACAATCTCCCCCTGACATTGGTACTAATACAGGATCTTCTAAGAATCTGGTTGCCAGATATATTAGCTTGTTCCTTGTAATTGCACAGCTCCTTTCTCCTCCCCTTTGTGAATCCAGTTAAAAAGTCAGACCTCTGATCGTGAACAAAGAACAACAGCTTTGCTATCTTTCCAAGTCTTCACTGAAGAATTCTTGCAAATAACTAACATCTATTTGAACAATAATCTTTAATTATTTATTAGAAATACTGTAGTCATAGAATCAACCAAAATCACATTCTGATATGTATAATAATTTGGGAGTCTTAGATGTTGCTAATGAATCTGGAGCAAATAATGAATTATTTGTTGATATGGAAGGAAAAGGGGAGATGCTTTTTCCAGTGGACTCATTTCAATTTCCTTTAATTTTATCTTACCGTAAGTTACTCTGCAAATGTTTACATGTCGTATTTGTATTTCATAATCTACATATATCTTTATTCTCTCTTCTTTTCTTTTAAAAATAATTTTTTAAAAAATTTAAAAAATGACAGTTCAAAATGTTCTTGGAATAACTCAGATTTTTTAAAAGCTTGATTGACAATACGATGGTCTAAAGTATTAATACTGCCTCCCTGTCCAGCTAAATGCTGAGTTCCAAAGAAGAGCAAGAAAAAAGGAATTATAAGCAATGTAAATGCTTTGTTGAGGATAAACATTAAATGATGACCAAACAAAAATCAGAAAATTAGAGAAACCAGAGACTTCCCATGAGGCCATGGCAAGCTAGATATCCCTGCTGAAGTAGGACGGCATCTACAGTGGAGATCCAGAGAAAGGAGAGACCATGAGATTGTCCATGCACACTCTGGACAGCCACTCGTTGTGAGTAGACTACAAGAACTGATTTTTTTGCTGTCGGCTTATGAGTTGGGCGGCTGGGAGTCAAGGGATTCCATCTAAGCTCACAGTCATAACACAGCCTTTATGGACAAAAAGCTTGACTAAGCTTAATTACCTTTGGAATTATTCTTTACTGCTTTTGAAATATTAAGAACCTTTGGACCGGCAAGTTTTTATCACTTTCACATAGATGTGTTCTGGGCTTGGGGGTCAGGTAGTTAGCTGGAGCCCATACGGTGGTTGTTTGAATTTATTGTAGATTGGGTTTTTACCTTAGCTGCTTTAATATGTTTTCTAATGCTGTTTTGATGTATATTTTGACTGTGTTTTTATGTGTTATTAGCACCTAGAGTTGATATGGCAAGATGGGTGGCCATATAAATTGAACAAATAAATAAATAGCAACAAAACTGCAGAAGTTGATGAAATGCCAGCAGAACCTTTAGAATCTTATAATATAATGCAGTTAAAGTACAAGATGCAGTTTGTAAGCAGTTGTGGAAAACACAGGAGTGACTAAGAGACTAAGAAAGGCCAGTTTGTATTCCAGTACCAAAAAAGGGCAGTGTTAAGGAATGTTAAAATTATGGAGTAATTGGATTTGTCTCTTATGCTAATAGGAAAATGTTCCAGATTTTGCAGTCAGGCCCCAGTAATACATGGCATGAGAACTGCCAGATGTACAAGTCAGATTATTAAGTTCCAATGGATAATGGAAAAGGCAAGAGAGGTCCAAAATAACACCTATTTTTGCTCTACTGATTATAATAAGACTTTTAATGGTGTGGACCAGAACAAATTATGGATAACCCTTGAAAACATGGATATACCAGACAACCTATTGAAGAATTTGTATTTGCATGCCTGGAAACATGCATTGGGATCGTCTAGGAGCACCTAAGTCATTCAGAATTGGGGAAAAAGTATACTAAGACTTTGATGCTCAGAAATATCAAGGCAATCAAAAAGTAGATCAACAGAAGATGATTAGATATTATTAGACACTATTACTGAACCATGAACTTACCAGAAGTCAAAGAATATAGATGGACGGTCCTAGCAAAATGATGAACATTTAACATCAACTTCAGACTAGAATTGTCCCATAGTGTAAGTTTATCATATTGAATTACTCTTCATTTCTTCCAAATGTGTCTTTAGCTATAACTAAAAGTAGAGCTAAATGCTGCCGTGATTTCAGAGGTCATATCCTAACTTTCTAATTGTGTTTGCATTTTTTTTTAATTTGCTCACTTCCATTCCATAAAGAAATGGAAGACAACATATGCCTAAAAGTAACCAGGAGAATTAAACAGTTAAAATTAAAATAAAGTTATGGGCTTATGACAGATTAGTGATTAGTAAGAAAGCACATGGTTTTGATTAATTTTCCTCCAAGACAAAAGTTGTCACGAATGTCACAGGCTATGAACAGCTCTTTGCTGTTGTTGGGTTGTTTGCCCCATCAAAAGCAATATTACAATATTAAGGCTATTAGACCCTTAGAACAAGATCCAGCTGCTAAATTTACTTTTATGCTACTACTTGTGGGAATTTCTTGCAGATGTTAGTCATCTTATCTGAACAGACAAAATTAAAAACAATGTAATTTAGTTCCTTGTATTGAGTTTCAGCCTAGTACAAAGCAGTGACATTCTGAGAAGGCACATTAAACTCCTTGATAATTATTTCTCAGATAATAAAGAGGCTTCATTCCCTCTTTGTGAACAACTTCAGAAATGTTCCCCTTCTCCCCAGTTGCTGGTTGCTGTGCTTTTGAACTCCACAAGTTTATGATATATTCACAAAAATGAGAGTTTTGGAATAAACCCATCTTTTGTATTAATGCCATTAATCTGGCTTTAATTTAGGATATCTTTTAACTGCAATATAGAATATGTGTTTGCTCTCACTTGATGTATCCTTGAACTTATTTAGGATCATTAGTTTGAAGGAGATCATTACGTGTATCAAGCTATTAATACACACATTAATACATTATATGTATTAAAAAGTTACACTTTTTTCTTGAAGAACAGATGACATAAATAATAGGCTTTTTAAAGTCCTAGTCTGTAGCCATTTGATTTTAAAAGCTTCAATTGTCCAATCAATGCAGTCACAATGATTTTTTTGAGTAAATGGCTTGAGAATCAACAGCTTCACTGAAAGTTTCAAAGTAATTTTCACAAAAAAGATGTATCTCAAGAAACCTTGGTAACTGTAGTTTTGGAAAAAAATTGAGACTTCTTGAATTATATCTACCAACTAGGGGACATGTGGCTAGACAGCATTTAATCCTACGTGTCATCTACAGTTTTGATGTCATTTCGTTCATGGCAGGCTATGTCTGCGACAGCAGGTTTCTTCTCACAAAAATCAGGAAGAGGGTTTTGTTTTTTAAAATGTTCACATGTTTGCTTGGATAAAAAGCGTATGTTGTGTAAGCATGCACAAATCTTCTAAATCTGATTTGTACCAGTGTAGTAGGTTTTCATATATTATTCTGTTCTGTTCTATCATTTTGGTTTATTTCATTTTCCAAATAAAAAGAAAGACATAACAGACTTATAGAAATGTTTTACTTGCAACTTACAAGTTTGTCTAATATATGGACATTTTTCTCCAACTACTGCAATATGTACTTAAAAATCCAATTTCTTTGGAAAGAGAGAGAAATATTCGAAGACTTGTATTCTCAGAATATATGGAGTTCTTCTGATAGGGCCAGTGACTCATCCAATACCTAGTCTTACAGACTGTAAGCAGCACATGGTACAAATTGAAATTTTCATTTGGAATTGATTGTCCATAAAGACTCTGCAATTTAATAGAAAACTCTTTAAAAAAACCCCTCTGTAATGACCTATAACCAAATCTTGGGCAGGTTGTCAATTTTAAGGGATCCCAAATGACTAGGTGGTACATAATCAATCCATCAATCAATCTGTTTCAAGAAGCTGTTGGAACAGACTTAGTTCATGAGTTTATTCCCTGGGTTCTTCTATGCTGTTGTATTTTTCGCTCCTAAACTCAGAGCGTTATCCTGCATGAAGGTGATAGAGAAAACTCTTTTTTCTTCTTGTGGTAGTCTAGATTTTTGCAGCCCAAATCTGGCAGCCCCAGCATCTCCAACAGAAGTTCCCCAACAGGCAAATCATATGAAAGATGCTATTTCTGAATTCCCTTTCACCTTGTTTATTGAACCAATGAGTAAGAGAAAGCAGAGCTCAATAGTAAATCAAATGCCATAAAGTTTGTCAGACCAAAGTTTCAAGGAACCATAATAGGAATGGAGTGGGATTAGAAAAAGTTGAAGATGAAAGCCTCTACAAGGGACATAGGTGATG
The DNA here is from genome assembly GCF_059951505.1 of Python bivittatus. NCBI lineage: Eukaryota > Metazoa > Chordata > Lepidosauria > Squamata > Pythonidae > Python > Python bivittatus. Next base: position 46,762,484 of record NW_028277075.1, on the reverse strand, counting down.
AATGCAGCACCCCATCTCAGGTGTTGAATTCTCATCATGCCAGGTTGAACCCACTGAACCTGAACAATTAGGTGATAAGTGGTGCTCTGATTTGGAAAGCAAATGCTCTGGTTCTGAATTGAATGAAAGTCCATTGCTGCACTCCTACAGAAGTTTTGATTGTACCAGGTTGGGCATGCAAAGCCCATAAAGGTTCTTTGGCTTCTATAGAACTGTACTTTGGCTTCTATAGAACTATACTTCAGTGGATATACTTGAAGAATCACTCCTGTCATCAGAATGATACAATCCAATTATCTTACTTAAGCTCTATTCTCTTATTTTTCTAATAGGTCCTGCTCTTTAGATTTATCACTTGCTTATACTTGATTTCCAGCTTCCTAAATGACAAGGAGAATACATTAATATATTTACCTTACCAAATCTTCTCTTTAATAACTAGAAGCATATAGTGTCTTAAAAGAAACAATGTCCTCATATAGATGATGGGATGAGGCCATGAACGGACTCTGCAGATTGTTGAGGAGAAAGAACTTGAACAGGCCATGGTGTTTCCTTAATTGCTTAGGAGTGATAGGAACTGTATGGCAACATGGTCAAGAATAGACACCAACCAAAGAGGGTTATGAAGGATGATGGAACCAAGAAAGGCTCCTTGGACACAGACACAAGGTAGAATCTGCCTAGAATTTCCAAAAGTATCTGCAATAAAGCAGAAAAACTTTACATTATTTTAGCTTGAACCACTTCATGCATGGGCTGAGCCCCCTCGTCCCTCCATCCTGGCTCCTCAAAACCAACCATTAGAAGAATTACTTTTCTAAACTGAAGGCACCATATTTTCATAATGCTTTTTAAAGTGTCCATTTTCTTCAAAATGGCATGTTATTACCCTACTTCTCAAGTAGTATGATGACAAAGGGGAGTAAATGTCATCATCATCATGGTTTCTTCTTTTACATGTTGACCAAGAATGGGCCACCCTATTCTTAAAGCCATGTATAACCCCCAGCTCCATTTTGCAGTCCTCCCCAAATCCCCAAATCATATAGCTGAAATGCATGGCAAAATTCCCCATTTTAGAAACATAATTTCAAAAGAAAAACCCAGTTTTCATAAAAACAGACTCACCCCTCAAAAAGGAACAACAGTTTCACCATTTGGGTGACATATTGTATCAATGCGATAGGTGCTGCAGGCTTCTAGGCATTTAAAAATAAATAAATATAGTGCATCCCCCATCTCAAAATTGTTTCATATCTTTAATGTAGACTGTATATAGATCTGAGATCTGTTTGCATGCAGCTTGATTAATATGTCATTGTAGTAAACCCTACAATGAGGGGACATTTTGAAGCATGGATGCTATAGTCACTCTTCAAGTGTACCTTTATTGGTTTTTCTTTGAAAGCTAAATCAAACTTTTGCTTTGTTTTTGTTTTTTAAAGAGTGGAACACTATTTTAACTTACCCCCATTTTTGTAAATAAGGAAACTATTGAACATTCCAGGTCAGCATCTTTCTTTGAGTTTTCCCCCCAAATATAGCCTAATGGTGCCTAAATGCGTTTTTGAAAAAGTTCCCTTCCTCTCGTTAGAATGGCAAAGACATATTCAAGTGTTTCTGCTTTGTCTGAATACAACTTCAGATAGAAGCCAATGGGTGGAGATGAATTCAAGAATGTGATAGTTTCTTTCTCTTTGATTCTTTATATGTTTATTGTATTTTAAAATCCTAGAATAAATAGATAGATGATAGATAAATAATAGAATAGAATAGAATAGAATAGAATAGAATAGAATAGAATAGAATAGAATAGAATAGAATAGAATAGAATAGAATAGAATAGAATAGAATAGAATAGAATAGGATTCTTGATGCTTAAATTACCTAAGCAGCAAAGTGATTTAAATTGTCATTTTTCACTTGGACATTTTCTTCGGAAAGGTGCGGGTGAGTCAAAATTTCTTAGAAGAAAAACTGGAGCCATCCAGCTTATATTTAGGGAGAGAAACAATCACTTTATGTAATCATTCTTAGGACAAAAATAAATAAAATATGAAGACGTTTGCTCTGAGTCCAATGGAGGATAAGAGTGAGGAAAACTGAAATATGTAGCTTTTGTCCAAATTGAATGCAAAGAAAAGAAATATGGCTCTTGACCTAATTAAAATTAAGTATGGTTAAATTTGAGTGACTTCTGTTTAACTTTACACCCTGAGTGACTTTTTTTAACCATAATTTTCTTTGTGCTAGCAGTGGTACATGCATACATGAAGCATAATTTACTCTGCATCATACTCCAGCTAGGTTTGCTTAATTTAAACATGGTTGAGTTAATTTGGTTGGCTCAATTCTCACAGTGTTCTGGGTCTGGATGACACACTAATCTGTAAATTAACCCTACAGGCTGCACCTGGCTAATGCATGATTGGATGCTTTATGATTCAGTGTGTTGTGTAAACACTGCCAATGTCATTGTCTTTGTCACTGAGTGTCCTTATCCCACAGTAGACCTTTGGTCTTTTCTGACATAGACTTGGAGTAGATGTTAGATATCAAACTCTAGGACATGGCACAAAAATTCAACAGATTACTATTCTATAGGCAAAGAAGCAGCTAGTAAAATGCAACAGCATCTGTTCCTGTTGTTGTCAGATGGTTTTCTATGGGATCTTTAATTAAGATGTTGACAGCATTTGATTTTAGTACATAAAACATAGGCCCTTCTGCTCTTCAGCCAGCTCGGCATATCAACCTGTCTTGGCCATACGTCCTTCTCAGCTATTCATTTGAAGGCCTCCAAATGTTACATGGATGCAGTCAAACCAAGCCTGAAGAGTTAATAGTTATCAGAATGAAACTGTAGCAAATTGAAGGGAGAAAAATACTCTACAGCTTGCTAATAGTACCCTAGCTTTCTGACAACAGAGCTATAAGCTCTGTTTACCAACTAGCAATGGGCCACAATTTGGAAAGTTGTTCCCTATCAAATTGAAACTCCATGCCAATGTTCTCCTAAAATTAGCCCCCATCCTTATGGCTATTTCATTCCAAAGTTTGGAACATACAGTTTGGTCCTGTAGGTACTCTAGTCACTCCTTGTTGAATAGTAGTCAGATCTCAAACATGGAAGTTGAAAAAAATTCCAATTTTATCTATGGTTTGATCAGATCAGGCCTCATGTTGCTGTTTGATTATATGACGTAACTCTTTGACTAGGTATTTTTTGGATAGAAGAATGAACAGGGTAACTGCATGTCCTGTTTTACAAAAGAGAGTCTTTTGTTGTCCTTTGACAGCCCTTCAAATACCTTTTTGAAAACATCCAGTCCAAGCAAGTCAGATTATCAAACCTTCCCCAATTGTATTGAAATCTATAATATTTCTATTTAAATTGTTATTTCAAATCTTATATCTTTCTATCATCCCTCCCTCCCTCCCTCCCTCCCTCCCTCCCTCCCTCCCTCCCTCCCTCCCTTCTATCTATCTATCTATCTATCTATCTATCTATCTATCTATCTATCTATCTATCATCTTGACATACCCCAAACTGTGTCTTTTTTACTCTCTTTTGATGATATATTTTTTATCTATACTGGCAATACATATCTAAGTGTGATTATATTACATAAAACTCACAAGGCTTCATTACCACAATATAGGAATCAGTCCTAGACATAATTCTATGTCCTGGTTTTGATCCTTAAAGTTCTAAAAGCTTTGGGTCAAAAGGTTCCTTGTTTTGTATGATATCTTTGCTACAGACTCTTCTCTTGTTACCCTCTCCAGCAATTCTAGCAAGAGGAAAAAAAACTGCCTAGATGAATTGGCACTTATCAGAGCAATATTCATAGTCCTCCTATCGAAATGTACCTCACACTTTCCTATTAACTTCAATGTGTTAAGATTTAAAAAAATGAATCAAAAATTATCTTCCAATGTGGTTTTTAATTAGCTATATCCACAGAAGAGTTGTGAGGATCAGGAATAATTTTAAAAGTTTAACAAAATTTCTAAAGGGAAGGTAGAAATATTCATGCATTAAAATGTTGCTCTTCACTTTCATCACAAATATAAACAACCAACCAAAAACCATGGAGATTCCACCTCAGGCAAAATGCTAGGGAAACACCATAAGAAGCTAAAAGGATTTAGATAAGGCTGTACTATGATACTTTTAGGCAAAATAAAATGGAGTGGATGGGTCTGATATATAGACAGATCTGGAGCTGAGTTTCTCAGGTTTGTTTCTGGAAATCTGATGGTTACACTGTTTTAAGATTCAGACTGGATGGCCACCAGTATTCCAGAGACAATCTGTCACTTGGTTTGATGCTTAAGAAAGCTGAATGTGTTACTTTCCATCTTCTATTTCCAGAATCCCATTGCAGAAGAAAATGAAACATGTCGTCAGCATGCCTAAATGGCAATTGTTTATAGCATGGGATCCCTCCTCCCTCTCTCCACCAAAGGGACTTTTTGACTTGATCTATATTGCATTGCTGCATCCTGTTGACTTATGACTCAATCCTTGAAACACTTATTAAAAGTAGGAGGATAAATCTCATGAAATGTGAGAGCATTTGGAAAAAATAATTAGGCACCTACTTCTGCTGGGATGGATATAAGGATCCAAAGCTATCAAATATTCAACTTCTTAAATTTAAATATAGGGAATTCTGTTAAAGGTTCTTCTAATACTAAAAGATATGGGGGAAATAACATATTCAATACATATCTGTATTGTCATTATACTAGCAATGATTTTTGTAGCATCTCCCTGTAAGCAATTGAGCTGGTTATCATAAAGATTCCAAAAAGGAGTTGCATTTGATGATCCATTAAAGCCATAATATCTTCTGAGTTCTTGGCTGGAAGGGACTAATTTATCCTTTCCAAAATGAATGGAGAAACAGAAGGAGGCTATATTTTTTTGACTTTCTCCCTGTCAAAACAACATTTAACTAGAATGAATGGCAGACATGTACTTCAGCTGTTTATCAGCCCAGTTAATGTATTTCACCACAGAATAATGGGGATATCCTATTCTCCCATGGATAGGGAGGTCCTCAACTGGAAAGAAACATCTCCTCTTCAAACCTTTTTTCTCCTAGGCATGGACCCACACTTGCTGCTCTAGTGATGGCAATGGGAAAAGGGGAGAATTCTGGTAGCAAGTCAGAGGTAAAGCTGGAGAAACTTTGAGTAGACCTCAAAACCTTACATCTCCCAATATTGTCTTATCCAAATACTGTGGTCCATAACACAAAGGAGAAAAATTGTTATCAAAGGATCAAAAGGCAAGGAAAGACATCCCATTATCAAAATTGATAACAAAGAGTCAGGATCCAGGAAGCAGTCTGTCACACATGGCAAAATGTGGAGTTTAGAAGAGGAGAAAGCAGAAGAAACAAAAAGTCTTATTATTAAGGGATGGGTAGCTCTGTCAAATTTATTTTCATTTGGTTCCTGCTTTTGTAAGCACACACACACATGGATGTGACAATTTGTATGCATTTTATGTTAATTTGCCTTAAATGGTGTGTTTTCATGCATGCTTTCCTAATGCAACTTTTTTCCTACTCCTTTCCTCTGAAGTAATATGTATGCACGTATTTTAATACATTTATGCATTTTTAGTTGCAAACTACATTGCAAAAAAAAGGAAAAAGTGTGGATTTCAGCATTCCTATAATTCAGAAGATGTGAATATACATTTCTATAAGTGTTCAAATGAAACTATCCCTGCCCAGTTTTCAACCATCTCCTCTATGCACTTCAACTTCCATTATAAAGAAATTCAAACCTCAGGAGGAGCTACAAAAGTTAGCTACATTGGATACAATTGATGGTAAAACTGTAGGACTAGGAGTAAGGAGGCTCAGATGGTAGTCCAGCTTCATGGGGTTATTATGGACCAGTTACGGTCTCTCGGCCCAGCCTATCTCATGAGAGGAAGGAGGAGCTCCTGACTGAAAGGCAAGATATAAATATAAGAAAAGAAGGGAGGAAGGAACAAACAAACAAGGAGTCCTGCTGTGTACAGCTGATGGATCTTAAAACAAAATCAAAGAGTTGGAAAATGATAAGTAGAAGCCTTCAGCAAAGATGGAAGTATTCTTGATATGAATAAATAGGCATCTTGGAGGCATTTAAAAGAATACGGTGAAAAAGAAGAGAATATTTTATTCCTTTTACATTTTGCTAAATTTCAAGATTACCAAATAAAATCAGTGGGCAAATTAGAAGTAGGGGCATATGCATTGTAAGACCTGACAAACTGTTTGCCGTGGAAGAGATTGCAGTATTTGAATTATGATTCCCCCCCCCCCCCCAGCACATATTCACTTCTGCCTACTCTCAACCAGTTTGTTTTAAGGTTTTGAACACATAATGCCTGGAAAATTTTAACCAGAGAATTAAATATAGCACAAGCAGCATAAGAAGATCATATTCAGGTTTTATTAAGCAGGCAAGCAATACGAAGGTTTTGTCTTCAACATCTCCTGCAACCCTAACCAGTCACAAAAGTGTGCCTGGAAGGCAGCTCTTGTTTACATCCATTTTGTTTAGCAAGATCTTGCTCAGCAGATAAGCTATAAAGAATTTCAGACTCCTGCAATTAGTGTTTGTTACAGTGCCTGCACCTATGAAATTGCAATATTCATCATAAGGATGTACAAAACTGTCCTTTGTTTTTGTACCAGGGACCATAAACATCACAAAGCAGAACTCTTTTCATTGATGTAACAGTTTTCAAGCTGATGAACACCATATTTTGCAAACCATTCTCATGGATCATTGCGTCAGGTCTTTCCAGTTCCTGGGAATGGGATGGGGGAGGAAAGGAAATGAAAGGCAGCCTAAATCAAGTGCTTACCATGGAAGTAGGTTCTTTTTAAGAACACAAATACTGTCTCCTTAACCTGCTGCATCAGGGAAACTGAATGGGTTTCTGACCCAGAAAATACTTGCTCCAATTTTAAAAATTAAAAATCTGAAAAAAATTGGACCCAAGAGGGGATGAAGATCCCGCTTGTTTGAACATTGGCCATGTAACCGCACAATCTTGGAGGGGCTGGAGAAGTTTCCATTCTTCAGTGGTCCCAGAGTTGCTATAATTCAACTTATAAGTCCTTATAATTTTTGGAAAAATAATTAGACCATAGCCATTCCCCCTGCATGAAGTTTTCTAGGGAGTGATATATGCCATTTTTATTTAGTCTGACTAGCTTTTATCTTGTTATGGTAAATTATCCAAATTCATTCCTTACAAGAACTGTGTTGGAATCCTTTTCAATCACTAATCAACATTAGCATTCTTTCCTTTAAAAAAACCCTCTATATTTGCTATATTGCTAATTAGTCTAGTTACTTTAACACTAATGTTTGCTTAGGAGGTTTGGGCTTTGCTGTGCTGTAAGGGTCAACTGCAAATGACACCGTTGCTTGCAATTACATCATCAAATCTCCTTTAATTACCGGCACAAGAGGATTTTTATTGGGAAAGCAGAGCACAGTGAGGGAAAATATATTTACCTCTCTCAGATGTGTAACAAAAGACTTCCATTGGCTTCAATGAGAGCTTTTTTTCTAAGTCGCCTTTGGTATGAGATTTACACTAAATGCTTTTACATTGAATTGGTAATGTTAAAATATCACTTTAAAACCAAGAAAGAGTACTAGGAATTGGCAAAACCAAGTTGGGAGCCTACCAGGGACACTGAGTAGAGCAACAGGGCTTTTCTGCACTGCACTCTTCAGCTGTTTGTTTCCTATGTATCAAGCAGCTGCAAATGAAGCCAGGTTAAGAAATCCCATTCAAGATTTCAACCCCTTCCTCCTCTTTGGCCATAGGTTGGCCTGATGTCCTACCTGGGCCACATTTACCACAACCCCTGTTGGGTGGATTGCCCTGTTTCCTTCCTCCTCCTGGATTGATGAAAAGAAAGAAAGAAAACATTGTACCATTTTGCCTGTTGCTTCTGTTAGAAGGGAAAAGTGCAGAAATCTTGTTAATTTCAGCTGGCTAAAAGAAAAGGCAGGCCCAGTGAACTTGCGGAAAGCAAATTAAGCAAAACAAAAGCCAGGTTTTCCCTGTTCCACTGGTGAACTTGCAGTAAACAGTGCCTGGAAGGAAGGGGATGTTGCTGCCACATTGCACAGCAACCAGATGGAGTGGAAGTATTTGCCTGCAATCACCAGCACCAGTCTGATGGCATAAGTCAGGAAACACTACTAGAAGCACTAATATAGCAAATAGAACAGGGCTTGCCTTCCTAATAGCCTGGGTGTGGGTGGAAGACAACTTCCTATGTTCTTGGCCTTGAGAAATGGTCAGTGGCTTCTGCTCATGCTGGGGCAATCTGGTTGTGCAGATCAGCCCATCTGGGCAATGAGAAAAGAGAGGAGTTAGCTTTTGGGGGGCATTCTGCGGTATGGAAATCAGATCTCTTTAGCCTTTGCACATCAGACATTCTGCTAGAAAACTCCAAAGCCCTGACTGAACTGATTGCAAAATGAGAAATATGGATGGCAGGAAAGGGTTGAGGGCTCAAGACTGGAGAGAAGAATGAGAAAAGAGATTCAGATCTTTTTTTTTTTTTAAAACACAACTTGTACCTTTTAAAAACTAAAGGGGTTATTTCCCATTAAATGGGATATAAGTGAATCTAGGGTATTGAGTAAGAGTTCTATACACAAAAGAGCAGAGGATTGGTAAGTTTCAGTAAGTCTGTATGGAAACATGGGCATTTGGTTCCCATGTTCAATTTTTTGTTAATAAGACTATCCCCATCATTTTTAATACTGCACAGCCGTCTCTGTTCACAGTAGCCAAAGAGCACCGTAATTATAGCTCAATGATGCAATAAATTGCTAATGTTAGTAGCCTCAACATGTGAAAATGGGCTTATTCCATCAACAGAGTACTTTCCTGACCTGAATTTTCCTGACCTGAATCAAAAATTACCCTGACTGGGGTAAGGAATGAACACTTGGAAAAACATTTTCATATGGTTTTATTCCCATTCCCTTATCCCAGAAGACTGCATTTGAATTCAGTCTGTTTAGAAGTCATGGAGTGTAAAAGATGGGATTAGATAAGACATAGTGCAAAGTTGTATACTATGAAGGGCAGGAGGCTGACTGAAACTTGGGCCAGCATTACATGTACTGTAAGGATAACTGAAGGCTGCATGAAACAGGACCTCTGGTACAGGATTAATTTGAATATTTCCTTTTAAAAGAAATATTCTTTTATGGCCAGTTCAGGGGAGATTCAGACTGGGATTTCAATAGAGGAAAAAGGTTCAGGCAGAGGTACATATGTGGTTCACAGTTCTTTCCTCAAACAGCATGCCCATTGCTGGGAATTCTGGAAGTAGCCAGGGTTGGGGAATTCTGTTGTAGTGTAGTTTGGTCTTTGGTTGAAAAACCACCTTTGGCTAAATGCCTCACTTCCTTCATGTCACAGCTTTGACTCTCTGCCTGCATTAACCATGTGATCAACATAAAACATTCAGCATCACAAAAGCTGTTGGGCAAACTCTAAAGGGGGAAAGATGAGTGCCCTACTTTCTTCCTACAAAAAGGTGACACTGTTTGGAGATAAAGTAAATTTTTTTCTTCTTATTTAGAAATATTTCTAAATATTTCTTATTTAGAAATATTAATCCATGTCTGTTTCCAGCTGGTGCTCTTTAACGTGTATTATAGCAGTGAAATGTGTTTTGAGATCCACCATGTCCATTTTTTGCACACTTTCATTTTGATTCACAGTCTCATTTATCCTGAGAAATTTGGCATTAACATTTAAATAATAGACAAGTTGTCTTCATTCCTAGAGATGAATGCTCAGAAGTCTATGTTCATATTTCTTTACAATTGAAACAAACATTGTGTGCACTCAATTGCAGCTATTTTTCCATACAAAATTAGCTGTTTGGCTATGCTGAAAAATGTCTTCTTTAAAGTCTTATTTAAATTAAATGTGTCAGATTAGAATCCTTTAAGAACCAAAAGATGCAAGACTTTTCTTCTGCTCAAAGTGCATAGCTCAGAAAGAACAAGAACTTGAAAAATGTGTGCATGTATATAATTATTATGCCAACCCAAGAGAGAAAATTAATCACAAGATGTTAAAATACAAAATTACCCAAGATACTCTTGTCTCTTTTCCATCTGGTATTCAGGATGTACAAAAAGAAAAGAGAATTGTGAATGGTTGTTATATTTCAAAATTCAAAATTCAAACCTTTATTGGCATTGCAAGGTTGTTATATTTTAAATGGCAAAATGCCTTTGAAATTATTGAATTGACAGTATGATAAGAGCACTGATCTTTATTAAAACATACCTATTTGTATGCAATTTTTCCTAATGCACAGATTTTCTGCAGACTATTTTCCCTGATATAATGCATTTTCATAAATTATTTTAACTGTTTCTCTTTGTGTATTTGGCAGAAGAACTGTATTCTGAACTTTAGGGAAAAATAATTTTCTGAAGGCAATAGATTGTTGGCTTGAGTACTTATTCAAAAGTTCACACTAAAATCCCCCATCCCTGCTGGAAAGGAAGCATGCTGCTAATAATTATAAATATAAACTTAACAGTTCCTCACAATCAAAATCCATTGAGTAAGAGTTGCCTGTCATTGCCAAGTGAATTTCAACTGCCTGCCTTAAGGCAACTTTTAGCAAAAATGTTTCAATAGGTGATGATAAAGTTGTCATGGTAACTAAAATAGTTAGTTGGACTATTCTTCCTGCAGACAATACACCTGAGAAAATCAAATGCTACAGAAGCTGAGGAAGGCAGCTTCTTAGCTATTTTCTTCAAATGTTCTGAACCACCCCAAACCAAACTAATGTCTTCACTGTTCAGATCTACCCTAATTTACATCCACTTTATATAAGGCTCTAACCCAAGAGTGCAAGAAGTGTTGTTATTGAATTATCTGTAAGCATCCCTACTTTGGCCCACCAAAGCCTCTTCAAGAGCGGATATGGCACAAAAAAAAAAGAAAAAAAGTGTCACTTCTTACAAGACATCAATTCACTCTGTAAAATGCCTGAAACCCTCTCCCAGAAGAGATTCTGTCACCATCCGCTTCTGCCATGTGCCTCTCAATACCTATAAAAAGCCTGGTGTAACCTTGAACCAATAGAAGTTAGGTCTCTCTGCTCTAGAAGGCTGAAGTTCCTAAATGTATAGGTCATCACCGTGTCCCATTACAACAATCTCTACTCCCTTATTGAATGTCAAATAGTGGATGACTCCACAAAGTTTATTTTTAGGAATGAAGTTTATAATCTCTTTTGAAATGACTAACTAGCCAACTTAAATTATCAGTGGTACCTATTGCACTAAGAAACATATTTATACCTAGTCAAAGAAGGTTTCAAAATGTGTAACTGTAACTGAGGCAAACACATAAGCAGCTCATATTTGTGCCTTTCCTCTAATCTTATAGCCATGGACTTCTACTGAGGAGACTTCAGAAGATGGATAAGCATGGCATTAGGGTACAATGTACTCCTTTAGGTTTAAGGAGATTGTGAGCTATCAGATGGTTTTCTTTTCATATTTTTGTATAGACCAACCTGATCCACACTAAATTGTGCTTTGTGTTTATTGTTATGCTATCTATTCCATTTGTGAGATAGAGCAATAACTGCATTTTTATTGCATAAAACTGGTATTACCTATCTTAGTGGTTATGATAAAACTTAAATTGTCCTCTAAAATGTGGAACTGGTTGAACTGGCTGTGAAGTATGCCAACAATAATCCTGTGCTCTAATTCTTACATTGCATCTATATTACATCAGCAGAAATGGTGATTCTAGTTTTTAAAAATATCTTAGAACAGTAGATACAAGTTAGAAGTCATTGACAATGCAATCCTGTGCAAGTTTATTCACAGTAGATCCCATACAATGGAACTTACACTCAAGATCACTCCAGTCATTCTAAGGGACAAACTACATGATACTTATATGGGATTGTTAAGTATAAATGTAATAGGTAATGTTTACTTCTTCAAGTGTTTAACTTTACATAGAAGGAAAGGGAGCAGGAATGGGCTTTCTAATTCTACTACTACTGTGGTTCCTTCATTTCTTTCCCTTCAATTTAAAACTCTGGAAAATCAATGTTCTCAATTCTGCAGAGAACCTCTATAGTTAGTGGAGGTTCTTGAGTGCAAAAAATCATCATTTATATATGGAGGGTAATGAGGATAATGACAAAAGAGGATAGAACCAATATGCTTGTACCTATTGCTTCTCTTTGTAAGGGGAAATTATACGTTTTAGAAATCACTAAAATAGCTAAGGATGTATAGCCATTCTGCTGCTTGTCAAATGCTGCAGGGGTCTCTGTAAATTAAATGTAAATATGCACAATCCTATATAAATGTATGTGTGGGGAGGCTCTACTGCTGCATTGAGAAGAATTAGGTGGTTTGGGATGGAACAGAAGATGGAACTACAGGTATACTCCTTCCTCCTTCTTCCTTACCAGCAACCAGCTAATGTCAGGTTTTCCAGCAGAGACATCTTCAGTGTCTTGTCAGGGCTACAGTCTGTTCAGCAATCCCTTAGGCATCAAAAGAGTTGGGTTGCCGGTACTGAGAAGGCAAAAGCTTTGCATGCTTTCTCTGCCCCAGACCCATACCAATCCTCATGCTCATGGCATGGAAGTTGCAGCTGGCACTTCTGGTATCTCCCCTCCTCAAAGGGTCCAGCAATTCACCCCCAATGTCAAGCTGCCTTTAGCTCTTAGTGGCAGAGCATGGATATGAGGATGAGCAGATGGGCAGAGAGGGATCTCATCTAAAATGAAAACCAGAGTTATAGACTATAAGCAAGTGACATTTAATGTCTCTATGGGATACCTCAGAGTCTTTGTCTGCATTAATAAGGGACAGAGATATACCCCTCCCCAATCAAATGAACAAGGAATTTTCACAAGCTCCTTTCAGCACACTGCTAAAGATTGGGAGCTAGTTGGCATAGGATTGCACTGTGAAAGAGTAAGGAAGTTGTTTATAATCATTATTTTTAGCAATAGATATTATGAGTACAATGCAGGAAAAATTACAACTTCCTGAAAACAAATTTTCACATATAAGCCATGTGACCATCCTTTACACAAAGGCAAACATCTGATAATAGAAAATTAGTACGTCTGCATTAAATGAGCATGGTTTCTTCCCCTGAAATCTAATTATCTATTCTCTAGAAAATAGCTATTTATGTATCTGGACATAATTACATAGGAGGAATTCAAAGTCATGAAGTACCTATGAAGTATTTAACTAAGAAACAGGCTACAATTCCAAGAGAGCGATTCTTAAATGTATTGTGTCAACCACTTTAACCAACTGTACTTTTGGTACAATTTTATAAGAATGAACTGATCACTTTAAGCCCCATTTACTTTTAACAAGATTTAATTACAACCAACTTTTTTCTGGGTTGTTTTCCATGACAATCTGCTATAAAATCTAATTTGACTCGATGAAATCTCCAAAACTTTCAGATAGTCGTTTGGATAATAAATATTGCCATGTACACAGGATTCTCTTTGGAACCAGATGGTTACTACACAACAATTCCAGATGATCAAAAAATTGAAATAGATAAGTATTGTTTCTGAAATACAGTGCTTCTACTGTGTCTGACTGAATATGTACCTATGTGTAGAGTCACTTGTTTATTGTTTTGACCTTAGTATGCAATAACGATACTTACAAAACAGAATTGGTTAATAAAATAAAACTTCTTAATAGCTTTTCTTTACAAAACAGAGTGATTTATAATAAGCAAGTTACAGATCAGGGCAGAATAATATTTCAAAAAACTGGACTGTATTACAAAGCATTTTTTTCAAACATCCATTTGTGTTGGATTATTGCTGAAAGATACTAGTCAATCTATTTCAGAAATTTCTCAACTAATTTACAAACATCCATAAAATAGTGAAAAAATTGCATGCTCTAGAAACCTGGTACATTTTCATGCCTCTGGACTAAAAAGATGAAGACGATAGCAAATGAATAACATTTTAAAGATAGCTACGTGTTATTTACAGAGTCTTTTCATTGATTTCAGCTGACTCCTCAGCATTGTTTTCTTTTCTCTCAGTTGATTTGTTGTTTTCTGGTTTAATCCATGGAGGACTGTGTGATTTCTGTGGGTATAATGAAGAAAACACAATCAATATTAAAATGTTACAATGGGACTTGCAAGGAATGGAAGCATAGGTTTTACACCAATGAATAAGGTGGATCTGCTTCAAAGGGAAACTATCCAATGAGGTCCCCTTGAAAAGCAAATAAATAGATTAGCAAGTCTGTCATAGCCAGTAAGGGATATTTCCCTTGGAGAAGAGGTGTAAGGAAAAAAAAAATGTTTGGTTTTCATAGAGGTAAACAGAGGAAAATTATCAGGTGCCTAAACCTTCCTAACTAAAAATAATTCCATATTTGCTTGCTCACCTATTGACCAGCCATGATGGTTGATATAGCAAAAATAATGCAATGAATTGCTACCATTTTTTCAGGTCTGACTAGCCTGGGGAAAGAAATATGTGACTAAATAAGGCAACAAATTGTACAGATGGTTTGCCTGAGTAGAGAACAAAGCAGTTGAAAATGGAGCACAATGAGAACTTATACGCCTGGGTTGTACATTCATGTACAGAGGAATCCACAGTAACAAGACAATATAATAAGTATGCAGATTTCCTTCTCATTAAATAACTACACACCCTAATCTGAGAATTGTTCAGGAGGAAAGTAATACAGCAGGGTTTTCCAGAGAATGTCAACTCGTTGGGAAAAAATGGGTGAGGGTAGAAAATCTAGAATCACTCCTATTTTCTAATACAATCCTATGCATTTGGTATACTGTTGGATTGCAGCAGAGAAGGAACAGGATTGCTTTGTTATACTGTGTTATTGAGGAGCTCTATATTTTTGTTAATATAGGCAAGATAAGGCAGACAGATGTGTACTGTCTAAAATTCATAACAGGGAATAACACAGAGAAGAAAAAATATGCAACCTTGTTGCATTTATTTATTTATTTATCAAATTTGTCACCGCCCATCTCATTGAATGACTCTGAGTGGTTTACAACAAAAATAACATGATCATCTGTAACATTTGGGTTTCCATATTATCTATTAGATTATGGTACAGTACTCCCAAATGTCTTGGTGTGTGGAAAAGTGTTTAGGAAGAATATAAGGCTAAATTTATTTCTCTAGAAAGATGAAGATGGAAATTGCAATAGCTTTGGAATATAGAGATGGGATGTCCGGTGTGACAAATCACTGATCTTCTAATTTAAAGGATGCAAAATATGTTTCTAAATATCTGAGAACAGCATCATCATTTTAACCACACATTGAAATATTGGATTCTGTTCTTTATAGCCCTGTGCAGGGTACAAAATAGAATTTCTGAGAATGTGGTCCTGAACTTCCCAACAGCCTAAATTTGTCTTCCAGGACTGATTAACTACATTTCCCAATACCACTGATGTCAATGTGGACCATGACCTCTACTTCCTCCCCAACACTCTCCAGAAACCTGCCTGATGTGAAGGTTGCGATGTCTGCAACCTTCACATCAAGCAGGCATATCAACATGTGATCCATCACAAGTCTATGTCTCAGTGATTCTAATGTTTGGATTGTCCACAACCAAAAGCCCCCTCCTTCTGGAGCAATATTTTTGGTACAAAATGATGTGGGTTACTCCAGCAAAGTAATTCTTATGTAGTTATGAATGCCCTGTCTTCTGGCTTCTAAATTTTTATCCAATAGTGATTTCTGTAAATTAAAACAGGAACATATTGGCAAACTCAACTGTAATGCATTCGCAATAAATAAAAATACTGGATTATTTCAGCTAAAAAATACCGGATTATACTAGCATCAGCTAATATGGATAATGAATAAAAAGCTATGATAGGAGGGGCTTAATCTTAATTCTTCCTGCACTGTCTTCTTCCTACATTAACACATATTCCTGCATCAACACATTTGTCTTAAATCATGTGAGCTGTAGATTAGAAATGAGATTTCAGACAAAACAAAATAAAACAAAAAACTTCAGAGGATAAAAATAACAGCACAGAGAATGATTTCTCTTTCAGACCTGATGATTCAGAACAAGGGGAAAAAAGAAATTTAACTTTGATGATCAGCTCAGAACATATAGAAGGAACAAGATTCATACCTGCGTACTTGGATCTGTTACATTACTCTGGTTTCCTAAACAAGTGCTGCCAGTCTGAAAAGTGGAAAAAAATAGTATTAGACAATCATCCCTAATTTAGAAATCAATAATTCATAAACAATCAACTTGTGTTCTTAAATGCATATTCCTGTTTCAGAACATATCTGCCCATCTTTTCTTCCACATTTGAAGCAAAGGTATGAATGCAAAGAACAGAAAATAAATATGCATCCAAGCACCTCTCCATGGCATGAAGATATATTTATTTTCTGTAAAGCTATTAAACTGTGTAAATGTTCTATATTCTTATAATGATACAGAAAACATCTCAGAGAATTTTTAAAAAGTATTTAATTACAATATTGATTGTTTAAAAAGAGATCTGAACAGATTATTTTATGTGACATAATAAAAGTCAGGATAAAATGGAGACAAAACATACCTTTATGTAATAAAAAAATATATACATTCAAAACACTTTTTTAAAAAAGCAAAGGCAGGTTTCTCTTGCAGCATTTTTAAACTGCAGATTGTGTTGAAATGATGAAAAGATGCAAACTTTTTCTGTTTGTCCCTGGTGACTCTCAATTGCCATAAGCAGCACTGGGAGATTACACTCTGCAGATCTTACTTGTGAACTTCCCAGAGCTATCTTATTGGCCTCTGATAGAGAAGAAAATATTGGATAAGGTGAGTCAATATTTTGATTCAGCAGAGCTCTCTGGACTGATAAATCATATTCTATCAAAGAACTCTGGGTAGCTAACAACAGATAAACAAATAACAATACAAAAAAATTAAAAACTCCCTTACAGCACCAAGCACCATAACAGTCCCATCCCAAAACTACAAATGCTGGGCTGTTCTCCTGACCTAGTGTTGGGAGTGGCGGGGGGGGGGGGAGGAAGGTCTTAACAGACTTCTGGAAGGCAAGGAGGGTAGGGGGTCTACTGGGACTACTGTAGTTGTTGACGAGACAACACAGAGAAAACAAGTTTTCTTCTTTTCTTGAAATCTTGTCAAGCTATGACCTGCAGCATCCTTCAGAGGGCTAGAATTTTGCTGTGAATTTATGCGTTTTTGTACCAACTGTATCAAGATATCTATCAGTTTATTCAGGCCTCCACAGAAGCAAGCCTCATTTGGTTTCATATGACTTGTTCCTAGGAGAAAAATATATCCAGAGGGAAGTTGTAGGGAAGAGAACGACCCAAAATGGACAGGTGTATTTTTGGTATAGAAACACTCAATTCTTCATGATAGCATCCTTTTTGTCTTAGGCAGATGGATTAGCAGTTGTCATAGAGATAATGGCTTATTTGTTCTACAATAAGTGGAATCAGGCAGTAACAATAAAAATATATAACAAGTCACACTATTTTATACACACTGTTGGAAATTAAGAATCCCCCTTCCCTCTTAGCATAGTATCTCATTACCCATTTTGTGATAACGTATTTCCTTTTTTAATATTGCAACTGTGAAAATAGGCGATTATGCTGTATATCTCACAATCCTCAGTCTACTATGTCTTCTTTGCACTGTGATTACCCTACATATTGACTAAGTTGTCATATACACTAGATTGTATTGAGAACAGTAGTGTCTCCATCAGTGTCAGCTCGTGAAGGCAAAAATATAATGTGAACTTAGAGGAACATGATTTGCGAGGAAGTGACTGTTGGCCCTTTATGTTAGCCCTTTATGCAATTGGCAATGCGATGAAGTGTATAACCCTTTCATTGAAGGATGCTTAATCTGCAGTAAGCATTGTCCTTCCTAGAAAAGCTCTAAGCTTGCCCTACTAAATAGGAGGCAGGCTGCACATTTATAGTAATGTCTGTTAGTTCCCCTAGAAAAAAATACACATAACTGCCAGTCAATCTCTCTCAGCCCTAGGAAGAAGCCAATGGCAAACCACTCCCAAAATGTTGCCAAGAAACAACATGGTTATTCAAAACTGGAAGAGAAATTTCATCCCCAGCACTGTATAGGAACAGCAGGGAGGTCTGTTTAAACTCATGCCCTCCAGGGTTTATTCTCATAATGCTAAAACTATGTACTGTATGATCATAATATCAAAACAATATCATGAGTTCTCTCATCATTTCTAGCCTTCTAATGAACACAATCCTCATGGTGAGTTTATTTTCAGCTCACTTAGAAATAGATTTCCCCCCCAATGCTTTGACAAATATGAATTGAAATGCACATCAATATGTGTCTTATGGGTGAATGAACAATATTGCACATGCTTCAGACAACATTTTATTTTTTTAGCAATGTGATAATTTCAGTACATGTTTCCCTCACATTATGTGGATTTGCTATTATGCAATTGATAATTTTTGGCCAAGAATTGACTATGTGAAAAATAAAAATAAAAAATTGCTATTATGAGATTTGTGCCAGCAAAGTCAATTTGCGCCAAAGGCCTAGAAACATACCAAGATTTCTTCCTGCCAAAAGGGCTTGAACATTTTTCTGCCAAAACTCCTATCTGCCCTTACACATTTACCATTGTGTTGTGTACTACAATTACTATGGGGTCAAATTAAAATATTCAATCCCTTTGCCTAAAATGAAAACTTCTAACACTAGAAACAAAGTTGGATGTATTACATCATGCTGAAGTTGGTGAAGGACTCTCAGCCTGAGGACGAGCTTTTAATCTGGGTAAATCTATTGTGTACAACATAGATCAGAATACTAATAAAATTTGTAGTGCCATGTTTCATTCTACCTCTTTGTCTGCCATGACAATTCAGCTATAGAAAAGATGGAGAAAAGTACCTTTGCTGTACCCAGAACATGAGACAAGGGAGAAAAAAATGAGTAATCTAGTGCTTGAGAATAAGGGTCTAAAAATTTATGAGCACATTTATTAACTATAGACAGAAACAGATTTTTGCATTGCTATTATACACAGCAAAAAAGTAATGTGATTTAATTATTCTATCTCAAGCAACTCATACAACTGAGATTATATGTATTTCTGCATTTTAAAAAAATAATTAACACAAATTAAAGCAAAGTTATTATAATTTCTGCTAGAATTATTATTTAAATTTAACACTTTTATTACACCATCCTATTGTGTGTAGGTGTCTAGGTGAATATTATAGTAATTTTGAGAATGAATAAGGTAAGCCACCCACAGACCAAAGATGTGTTTAATTAATATTGGGCGGTCTTATGACATTGATTTAATGGGACAATCAGGCAATAAATTGCTAAAGTGAAACAGGAAATTTTACTGACATTTTCACTAGATATTATCTATTACTTTGGGTGTGAAACTATAATTAAATAAAATAATTAATAAATCTATCTCCATATCACGATTAGCACATTAGTAGAAAGAAGCATAGCTTAGGGGAGCATTGAAAGTTCTCTTTAATAGTTATACAAAGGATGTAATTGCTACATGCTGATAGCATAAAATGCATTGTCTTATGTATAGTTATGTACATTATGAAATATCTTTTGCTGGCCCATGCACTGTATGTACAGAAACCAAAGCCAATAGACAGGAGCTAATGCAGCTTGTCACAGAACAACTATGAAAGCAGGAAAACCTCTATTCTTCACTGTGACAAGGAATATTTTCTAAAATAAAACTATAAGCACTCCTACCTCTGGGACAGGATGTTACATTACAGATCCCAAACTAAATCTGCTGAACAGGATTCACACCAGAACCTGAAGCTCTCCCACTCTATGAAAAGATTTGCTGGTGGACGAAAGGAAACACTTTCAGAAGTGTCCTCCTCGAAGTATCAGATATCTCTGATACCTTCTTTGGGGGGGGGGGGACTTTGAATGTTCTGAATCAAAACTCTCTTGCCACTAATATTATCTAGGAAAAAAATAACAGAATGCAGAACTCTGGAGCTATTTCAGCTATTATTCCATTCTTGACCCACCTTGGATTTTTTCTGAAATTTATTCATTTATATAACAAATGTATATGGCCGCCCATCTCACTGAATGTGATTCTTGGCAGCATACACCCAACAATTAAAATAATATCACAACTGTTAAAACACTAAACAAATAAATAAAAACAAGATTGCCAGAGAAGAACTTCCATCTAAACACAGTACAACCGTTGCACAGGCTCCCCGTGGGATCTCCAAAGTTGCTGGAAATTGGGATTTGGCATCTCGTCCATTATGGATTGATCCCTCACCATCCTTTATCCAAGACTGAATTCATTATGCCAAAGCAAAGTACAACTAGACTTTTAAAGATTTAGAGCTTTGCTCTCTCCTATGTCTAATACAAATAATACATGGAACAAGAGGCAGTGTGATGTAATGATTGAACCATTGAATTGGTATTGGGAAGACCCATGTTCTATTCCACCCTTAGCTACTGAAATTCACTGGGTGACTTTGTGCCAGTTACTCTCTTTCGGCCCAGTCTACCTAACAGGGTTCTTGCTGCGGAGGAAAAAATAGGTGGAAAGAGCCTTATGTATGCCTTGAGCTCCTGAATGAAAAAGTGCAATATAAATCTGATAAACAAATGTGAGTCCATTATGAAGAACTATCTTCCCCACTGCTTTATTGCTCTCCAGCTGTGGTAAAGACCAGAAAACAACAATACCACAATATGCATTGTTTGTAATCACTGTCAAAGAGTAAAGCAAGTGACCATCCCTTTGAACCTGTTCTAAATCTACTTTTGAAAATCAATGTTCTGTTCAAGTTTCATCTGGATAATCATGTTGGAAGGAACATAACTTTTCTTGTTGAGGTGATTCTTTGGGATTTATAAAGTGAACTGACACTCTTCTTCCACAGCATTTTCTGTGGAGCATCATAATAAAAGGAATTTTGGAGGACTATGTGTAAGATTAGGGCAATGTTCCCTAGATAATTTTCTTGCTCAGTACATTCTTGCAAATCCACAGAGCTCAGTAAATGTTTCAGGATCAATGCTGGAAAGAGGGTTATATTTTTCCAGTGCTTGCTCTTATAATCTCTATTTGAAATGGCAGACAAATAAAGTACATGGATGTAGAGGATAGCTAAAATGCATGAGGCTGTATACCTGAGAGACTACTGTATTGAGCAAGGAGAGTACAATTCATTAACCAAGCAGGGCACGATGCACTGGCTGACATAGCATATATTTGAACTGTTTAATCTGCAGAAGGAATATTGCTGTCACATTAAGAGTAAGGTACTGAACATGAGTTATGTTCTCTGGAAAAAATGGAAAACAGCTCATTTCATTGAAGCATTGATTAGGATAATTTCAAACCAAATTCCCCTCTTGTCATATAAAACCAAACTATTCTATTCTTCAATGGCTAGCAAAGTAGCTATGGCTTTGTCCTGGAGCATGAAATGGATTATAGGGGTAGCATAAATGAATGCAATATTGCCAGGAGATACTATCCACTAAAAACATAGTTGTGGTTCCTCAAATATTTGCATTTTTTTTAAAAGGGTAAAGATGATTGATTGATAAAACTATTTAGCAGTTTTAATGTATAATTGCATTGCAAGAAAATCTAATACAACCCGCATATACAGACACAAATACACAGAGTCTTTTCCAAAATTTTATACTGAGCCATGAATATCAGGGAGTAGGGATTGAAGTCGAGGCAAGTGATATAACGTACAATGTGCCATCACTGTGCAAATTATATACTTCCTTCACATCATGGTATCATGACAGAATTGTCTCAGATGAAGTGAGTTAGGTAATTTGTGCAATTAGATCTATCTATCTATCTATCTATCTATCTATCTATCTATCTATCTATCTATCTAACTATCTAACTATCTAACTATCTAACTATCTAACTATCTGAGACAGAGAGAGAGAGAGAAAGAGAGAGAGAGATTTGGGCTGCCTAATCTGTTCAATTGGCAACCAAGCCCAGATGGCATTTGGCTCTATCTCTATCTCTCCTTTTCATTTGTACCAGGAGAGGCAAAGTAATTCTGTATTAGTGCTTGTGGGCTGTGATGAAGGGGCCAATGGCCTGACACTGAATCCCAGGAAGACAGAAATTCTCTGGCTGGGCATTCTATATCTAGAAATGGCCTTAAACCCAGTGCTTGATGGGATGGTGCCACCCTACAGGACTAAAGAAAGTTATTTTGGATGCTCTTGCATGTTATACTGTCACAGGAGACACACGTGATAATTACTAAGGGCATCTATGCAGAATCTTTGCCAGCATAGAGGACTATGGAGATTGCCTTGAAGAAGGAATGCAAGAAAAGTTTCATAAACACCAGCATAGCCCTGAAAGGGATGAAGGAGTGAGAAGGAAACTCAAGATTACTCCACCTTGATTTTCTTGGGTAAAAGAAGGAGAAGAAAGAAATTCAAATACTGTTATTATACCCTGCAACAATAGAGTTCCAGTAGTCTTTATGGAGCTTATTTCCTGACCTGGCTTATCTCAAAGAGGACAGCTAGTGAGTTTTAATTGTGTGATTTTATTATTGCATTATTTTTATTGTGTGATTTTATTGCTGGAAGCCACCCTCTATGGTGTTTCTAAATGAAGAAATAAATTAGCTTCTATTCGTTCACTGTATAAAATAATTCTCATTATATAAGCTTATTTTATTTTATTATGTTGTAAGACTAAGGTTACTCACTGGATTACATTAAGTGTGTGTGTGTGTGTGTGTGTGTGTGTAAGTTATCTATTGTCTTTAGTTTCTGTAACCCCATCATGTTGGTTACATTGACAATGCCTATATGTATGCTAGTATATTAGATAGTGTCACTGAAGAGGTCAAGAATGAGCAGGTTGGGGGCAGGTCCCAGTCAAATGGCATTTGCAAAACATTACTGGTACCTTTGTGAGCCCTGCAGAAATTGTCTGTCATAGCAATGTTTACAGTCAAAAGTTGATGTAGCTTGAACACTTCTGCACTAATTTCTATAAACTTTGACATACTTCCCCCACCAGTGATCGACCTGTCCTGTCTATTTCATCTCATTCTGGTGAAAAGTCCCAAAGTTGACCAAGACTAATAAATCAAATTTTAAAGGTGTATAACTCAAAAGCCCTGCTCTGATTTTTAAACTAGAATTTCCAATTGCTCGTCCCTTCAACATTGGTTAAAATTCCTGATTTTGTTAAAAAAAAAAAAATGATACAGTGTTAGACATTTCTATTTTCCAATACCAGATCATAGGAGGGCAGACCAACATTGTTCCTAATTCATACTTGAATCCTATGAATTAGTGAGCTACTCCCCATTAATGCAATGTCCTGGCTTGGATGAAAGCCATAAAGTAAACAATCATAGATGTGAAGAATTTCTTTTGATATCCACTTGCAATGAATGCAAAAAAGTCCACAAGAAGCCAGCATAATTTAAACAACACTAATGGGGCTCCAGTTTCCATAACACCTGAAACAGAACTCCGATGCTATGTGTTATGAGGTTCTAACTCTGAATAATTTCTTAGGAATGTCGTATTTATATTTAATTTGCGTATAATGCTAATATTAGTTATTAATCATTATTAAAATAGGTTGGTTATGACTTTCATGCCTGAAAAAGAGCAACCCATATGGGCAAAATTTACTGATGCCGAACCTCTGCTCAACATGAGGAGATTAAGAAAATCAGCCTTTTTAAAAAAAAAATAAAAAAAATAAAATCATGATGCGATATGATTACTCCCGTTATGCAGAAAGGAGTAAAAGAAAGAGCCTGGAAATCATAAAGTGAGATATTAAACTAGCTAGAGCAAACAGAAGCATGGCTTCTGCTTAAAAGTAATTCCTCCTTGATCAGTTTAGCATGCAGTTTGATCAGAAAAAGGTACCTGGGTGCAAAAACTCAAATGATGAAATATGCAGCTTGATCAGTAAAGTATGTTAAAATTCAGCAGTTCCAGAAGATAGCTCAGCCAGTGAATTATACAGGAAAGCTGGCAAGGTACACAACTGGGACCATAAATTATGAAAGCGGATTACTCAAGTATGCATCTTCATTAAAAGAATTTGTGAGGGAGAAAAAAAAATCGTAAAATCCAGCATGCCTCTTGACAATTAAGCTGTGCAATTGGAGCTTCAAATAGTAACAATGGGATTACAAAAATATTCATCTAAACTAGCGAAGCAAGGTTCTCCTTACAAAAACTGCATGCTTCAGACAAGGACCATTTTAGGCAATTGGGTTATTCTAACAGATTATAAATATTAGATGAAAATTGAATATGTCCAACAAGTTCTTTTAGTTCTTTAGAAATAAGATTTTAAAAAAAAAATCAAAAGATGAGCAAAAAAATCTAAACCTTGACTTAGGAATTGGGCTTATTTAAATCTTTCCAGTCAAAGTCAAAGTATTGAAATAGGCCTGGGGGAATGCACCAATTTATCCGTATGTGATTTATATGAAAATAGCGAATCATTGTGAAAATTCACCTCAATTAGCATAACATCTAGGGAATCAATAAACAAAACAAATAACATGGACTAACTGGATATCACTCCTAATAGTTTGACATTGTTTTCACTGAAACTGTCTCCTAGGGTTTGGCGTTCTGAATTGTCAGACATATGGTATTAGAATTCTGATATTAGAATTAATGTTAGAATTCTGCAACATTTATGATTGTTTGCCACCCAGAGTCACTGGTCTGAGATGGGCAGCTATACAAATTGAATAAAACAAACAAACAAACAAACAAACAAACACACTTAAAACGGCATTCAGGAGGTATAGAAGGCGGGGCAGAGAACCCCCAGGACAATGAAAGAATTGAAATAATTCATTTTCTAACTCCTAGAAAATAACTTGCAACATATTCATACATCCTGGAAATTGGAATTTCTAAAGAAATCTATTCTTCCTTAAAGTTACTCTCCAAGACAGAAATCTGTATAACGTATTGGTTAGGTCCTAATGAAGATTAACCTTGTGTACCTGCTTCTACGTTAGGGAAAGGATATTTTTGAACATAAACATTCTGCATGCCAGATTAACATTTTTTTTTTAATTTATTTAATTTTGCATCAGCCTTGCTGGGCAAACTAGATAGGAAAAATGACCAGATGAATTAATTCTACTTTACTGTAAAGCTACATTGACAGAAACATGCAAGTCTGAAAGAACTCCCCCCCCCCCCAATCATCTTTACAGCCCAAGAAACTAGGGAGGGTCCCTTCTGAGACTCTTGCCCCTCCCACTGTCCAGCTGCTATCTCTTATCTGACCGTTCCCTTGGCAGGGTCTCTTTGCCCAGTCTACCCACATTCCCACATACCATTACATTTTGTTTTATACCATAAACCATTGTTTACAAACCACAACAGCTGTTCAGACAGTATGCCTGGTACAAATGAAATAAACTCATCACTAAGGCTTAGTATGATGTGCAAGCTCAATAAACAACCCTTTAGTTAATTTAAGGGATTATGTGTCATACTTACAAAAGATTAATTACAATTATGTATCACACTGACAAGAGGCTAGCTGCAATAAATGGTACCTAACTTACTCATGATTAATTTATTATTTCAATCAATTACTTGAATGAGTAAACACAGATTATGTGTTTTGTTTTGTATGGACATAATTTAATTAGATTTTTATTTTATTTTAAGTATGGAATAGAATGTATTTTTAATGGAAACTAAAGATTTAAAACTCCCACGACAATTCTTCTTTTGTTGTTAGTTTTGTACTTACAAACCTTTAATGCAAACTTTAAGCGTAAATAAACATTTTAGTTTTGCAAAGTTTGCAAAACTGTATGCTTAGTTTCAGACACTGAAGGAATTCAGCATATATGCAGAGGAAGAAAATACACATGGGAGCAAACCTGTTCCTTTGCTTGGTTTTCTATTCAGCAACTAATGCAATAAAAAAAATGAACAATATATTTTCAGCACAGTATCATTTTATATGGTTTGGACTCATTAATTATGTATTATTTCTTTTTTCTTTTCCCACTGTACACAGTTGCTTGTAGATTATTATTGGAAGCAGAAGCTGAGTGAGAAATACTAGCTCTAAGAAATTCACACTTGCTCCTAAAGAGTAGTAAGTTATCTTCAAATCAAACTCCTTGGAATCTATTTCAATTATTCAATTTGAATGTGTTACTGAGTTTCTATTATTTTCTTTGTAACGAGTCAAGTACACAAAATAATGTAAAGGTCAGAGGAGAACAGGAAAAGGCAGCCTATCTTATTCAAGTGAGAAATCTTTATTTTATTTATATGCCTAGCCCAATTAGTTACTTAATTGGGTGCTTTCAAAATAAGCTCATTTCCTGGTCATTTGCATAGACCAGTGCCTGCCATCTCGACCTGTCTCCACTAATAAGTAGTATCTCTTCCAAGTACATTCCTGTAATCATGATACTGTTCATTCATCTTACTAATTGTTTCCTCCTTCCTTGGCTTGCCAAGAATAGTGGGGTTTTTTTTTCCCTAGTTCACTGTCCACTTGCATCACATGCCTCAAGGGAACAGTCTTCATTTTTTCCAGTATCAATTGATTGGCTTTTCCTGCAGTCCATGGTACTTGTAGTACCATGTATCTATGTATCTCTGGATCCATAATTCAAAGGTATCTAGCTTTCACACTTTCTATGTCTACCTTTTACAACCATACATTATTACTGGAAATACCATTGTTTTATAATTTTGGTCTTTGTTGTCAGAGAATACCCTATTCTTCGTGATCTTGTTTGTCACTGCCTTCTTCCTGTAGCACTCATCTCCTTTTTATTTCTCCAGCATACTGTCCATCTTTATCTTTGAACTCAAGAAAACAAAACCAACTGTCACGTTCATTTCTTTGCTGTAAACTGTAAATTCCCTGAGCATGTTGGCTAACATTACTCTTATCTTTTTAATATTTAACATTAACCCCAATTTTTCACTTTCGCTTTCGGAATGACTTTCCAATTCTTCTTTACTTCCAAGTAATAAAATGGTGTTACGTTATTTCACTCTCCTTCTTATTCTGAATTGCTCTGTTTCTCCAGATTCAGTTCATACAGTAGCTTCTTGTTCATTATAGAATTCCTCAGAAGAATAACCAAGTGTTCTGCCACTCCCATTAGCCTTAATATATTCCACATTCTGCCATGATCTGTAGAATGAAAGGTCTGGCCACAGTCGACACAGCAAAGGTCAAACTCGTCCTTATGTTCCTTTGCTCTGTGTGCTATCTGTCTTACATTAGCTATCTGACTGTGTTCCTTTCTGCCTTTTCTGAAACCTGTCTGGTTATAAGGTGTTTTTTTCTCCATAGCTTTTCTTTTTTTTTTGCCTGAGAAATTATTGCAGCAGTTTAGTAATTTGCACTTCCTCTTGCATCTCCCTTCTTCCTTTCTGCATTTGAAAAACTAGAAATTCCTTATCTCCAAAAGTAACACTTTCTGCTAAAGTTAAAATGTAAAGCTCTGCTTTAGCTTGTTCTTTGTTCCAGGTGCTTTCTAACACTAGAAACACACATGAGCTTCAAGGTATGTTGAAAGATAGCAACATTTTGAAAATAAACAGATTTGGTGCGGTAAATTCACATGCGAATTTTCCAAGTGGACTGTACTTAATTTGTAGTTAGATCACATCTCCTCTAGTTGCCTCATATTCTTGAAAATCTTGCAAATCCTATTAGTCAAGCACAGCCAAAGAGAAAAGATATTACATCAAAAACCATATCTTTTGTAGCACCAAATATCAAACTTCACCTAATATAAAACTATGTCATATTCCTATGTTTACAATTAAATAGATACAGTATGGGTTCATATACTTCATGGTTCACATACACTACTCATTAGAACTTGACTTCCAATCTAAATGGATTACACTTACATCTTTGGAGTTGCATTCTGATGTGCTTTTATTGTTATCCACTTTTTTTGAGGAAACTTGAGGAGTCTCTTTGCCTGTAGGAATTCTTTGCTGGAAGATAAGAAACAGACATGTCAACCTTTTTCCTGAGTACAGTTATAAATAATTACTTCTTGGAAATGGGAATTCTATTTTAAAGCTTTGCATTCAAATATTCAGTAGTACAACTTTTAATGTCTATGGATTGCTCGTGAGATATAGAAATGTAAGGAAGCTTTCTCTGCTGATCTCTTCTCATTGAAATCATTCTTGTTCTGGTATGAACTACAGGGATTGTATTAGCAAGGGAGAAGCACCTGCATATTCAATGGAAGTATCTTCTATTTTTTGAGTAGTTTCTATTAGGTGACAGCAATGCCTTAATTAGTTTCTTTTCCTCATCCATAATTCCCTGACCCATCATCCATAATTCCCTGACCCATCATGAAGAGCAGAAGGCCACAGTGAGGACTTTATTAGAATGCAACCCAGGTTATATAATTTTACACTTATCTACAAAATTTGTATGTCGATAGTACTAACAAAAATGCCTTCTGCCACCCACTTCCACCTACAGATGATTTTTTAAAGAAAGAAAAGAAAGGAATGGAAATTCCTTCACCTTCTCCATTTCTGTGTCATTGCTGCCAGGAGTTTTGCCTGTTATACCACGTTATTTGTCTTCTAAGGAGAAGGGCCACAGAGTGGTCCAAGTAGGGGCTAATATGAAAACAGTATTATACCATCATAACACAAACTCTGTCCCTTTTATACATGCCCTATGATGTTGCATGAATGTATGAAAGGGGTGTAGCTTGCACTGCGATCATGAAATGCTACTTTTGTAATTTTGACAAAAATATCAGATCCCAAGGGCACCTCTGCTCTAGGCCCAGCTAATGCAAAAAGTTGATACTCTTAGATGAAACTGTAAAATCATATTTCTCAGAAGATTCTGGAATGGGGAAAAATCTCATAAGGAAATTGATGGAAAAGATGGCAAGTGTCAATACTGTTTTCCAAACAGTCAAATAGTAGAATATTAATATCCACAATGGAGTTAGTGTTACATATACCATTATAGCTCTCACCACCAGTGCATTTTAGGAAAAAGAAGCCTGAGACCTGTATAATTTTGGGAGAAGGTTTTCTCCATAGGGTTTTTGGTTCAAAAATTGACTGTTTACAAAGCTGGGTTTCTTCCTTTTCCCCACCTTTCTCTACTGTTCTTGTATTAGCTTCTGCCTCCCTATTTCAAAGTTTGGCTTAGAGAAATAAAGATAATCCAGAGCCAAAAACCCTCTGTGCATCTGTCTTCTGGAAGTCATGTAATATTGTATAAATTAATGTATTTCCACCTTCCTAAGCTAAGCACTTTTCGGCACTGGAGCCTTCAACTGCTTGGGTCCTGTGTGTAAAGTGGCTGAGAATGATTCAGTTTCTAGATTTCAACCTTTTCATCCACTTTGACCATACTGAGGCCCAGGTCCTCTGTCTGAATCCCAGTTAGCACAGCCTTGAATTGGTGGATTCCCCTGCTTCTCCCCCATCCACCCACCCCACTCCCCTTGCCAGGAAATCAAGCACCAATTGTTTTCTCTTCTGTGGTGGGTAGGTCTTCTGAGGGCAAAACAGTTTTAAAGTTCTTCCTATCACTTGGGGAAGAAGGGGAAACTAGGGAGAATTCTTCTCAATTTCACCATGTTGAAACAACAGCAAAGAAACAGCTAGTTCCTCTCTCACAAAGGTCCAGCCTTTCATGGCAGATAGCCATGAAATGGTGGACTAAGGCAGAGAGTAGGGACTGGATTGTCCTGCTTGTGCCAGTAGAGGGAAGAAAACTTTCTTGAAGTGGAGCAAGAAAACTCACGGAGAGTTTACTTCCCCAGTAGGGTAAGGGGGAGAACTGTCATCCAATAGAAGAAAATATCTGTAGCTCAGGGTAGAACTGTGGAGTCCTTGATGCTCTCTGAGCTTGGTTGTTTGCTTGCAGATGTTCCATTACCCAACTAGCTAACTAGCAAACAACCAAGCTCAGCACCAAGGACTGATGATGTTACCTAGTTGGGTAATGAAACATCTGTAAGCAAACAACCAAGCTCAAAGAACACCAAGGACTCTACAAAACTGCTCTCCCAAAATAGAAGGTAGCCCATTTCACCCCAGGGCAAGCAGGAAGTGTGGATCAGCCCTATGTCAATATCTTCTCTAGCACCTGAATCAGTCCTGTAGTCTAATTTACAAGGGCAAATTGGGCTGAATTAGGAGTTTTTAACAAAATGTAATATACTCCGTTTTATTTTAGCATTAAAACTTTTGATGATGATGATGATGATGATGATGATGATGATGATGATGATGATCCCATCCACATGTGGAAGGAACACCAAGTGTCCATGGAATATGACAAATATCTGGCACAGAAGGAAGGAAAGTGGATAGACAGAAGGGTTTCAAGATTTTTGAAAACATTTTCTTGATCCTATGGCTATGAACAAAAAGTCTGCCAAACCCTGGTTTTAGGAAAGCATGTTAAACTACTTCTGTTTCAGCTGACATATATAATGGAGAAGGATGGTAACTAAAGACTGTAGAGCAAAGAGATAATATTAAGAGCCTCCTGCACTATGAACGACTAACACAAAATGTGAATAAAGGTGATAAAAGCTAGTTATTTTCTTGGTAGATAATGCAGCACTTGAAGAGCCCACCCAATTAAAACTAAAATGTTAAAAATGAGAGCTTATCTCTGAAATCCTCTTTTCTCATTATGAAACAATGCAAAGCTAATTAAAATAATGCTTAGAAGAAAGGTGAATACAGAGTCAGATAAATAATTTAAAATGCTGTAGGTTAGAATATTCTTGGTTCTTTTTATTGTTTTATGACTCCCCTGGTACAAGAATATTGACATTTAAAAGGACTCTTACTCTGAAGGATAAGAATGGGATATTTGATTTTAAAATATTACTTTTGCATGTTTGAAAACAGGATTTAGTTTTCTATATAATTTGGACTGTGTAGAGGCTATGTGTTCTAATTGGAGAGATCTATCTAAAGGTCCAAAATGGCTGAATTTAACAAAGATCACTATGGAGTATTTCAATCCTAAAACTGGAATGACATTAGAAAAACAGAATTCCTCTGCCTTTGTCTGGTACAGGAAAACCACACATGTTTTTAAACATTTTTCCCTAGCAAAATAGGAGGAAATTTGCAAGCAAGCCTAGAGCGTTATGGAGCCAGTCAAATTTAATAGAATTCAGTGGAGGATTTTTTAGTTATAGTCTTTGAAACCAATATTCCTTATAAGAGAAAGTCTGTTAAAAATTTAGAATTCCTTAAAAGCAAGGATATGTCCAATAATTTAACCACTGACATCATCATCAAATGATTTTTATTTCAATAACAATTGCAATAAGAAATCTAAAACATACCCCCACATTTAAATAATATTTAACTCCTATGAATTGGCATTAGCTCCAACATTGAGTGTTACAACACTAGATAACAGCATTTATTTTTAATGATAATCTTTAAAGTTAAAGATGGACATCTGAAGGCTAGGAGACAGTTTTGTGGTACCACACAAAAGTTGGCTTATGATTTTCATAAATTCCAGAGTGACAGGCAAAATCTTCTCATGCTTGACTGAATATCAAGTTTTTTGCAGCCCATTTCATTTATGCTGATGTAGCTAAATTCCATTTGTGTTTGCAAGTACAAAATGAAAATACATTTTAAAAAACAGGTTATTTGAAACCAAAAAGCCAGGCTAGGTCATTATTTCTCTCTGATGCTTTCCAGATTTACTGCTGGAGTAAAAATACACATTCCTGTTCCATTGCATGGTTCCTAATTTTTAACTGCTTCTGTCTACTTATTTCCCCTTTTACTGGAAACTGCTTAGCATCTCTCTTTGCGTTATTACAAACGTCTTGTTTTTTCATTATCTCTGCCTTGTCTAATGCTCCCATCTCTCTATGCAGGGTAGTTCTAGTTAGAGATGTTCTTTAATATTGGTACATTATTTCTTCGCCAGAACTAAATTTTAGCTTCTTAGAATGCTTCTGATTCACAACACATGTTTACTCTGATGGTAATGCTTTGCATTTTAAAGAACTCACTCAAAGAGGTAAGCAAGGAATAATCCCACATCCATGATTCAGAGGGGGAAAACAAATTAAAAATTGGGGTTTACTGGCATGCTCCAACTACTGTTCAGTCAAAATTAGCCTAAAGCTTACAGGCTTGGTTAGAGATTAGGGTTGTGCACATCTTGACAATTATTCAGAAGAAGTATTTTGTATGCCATGCAAGTTCAGCGCCCTTCTGCTATTAACGTAAGCTCATCTTTTTTCCAGACTTCTACCTGAACCTGAAATAAAGATGACACTACTTTAAGGAACCCATTACATATCTCTAAAGCGGTGACACTTGCAAAAAGAAAAAAAAAAGAAAAAGCCTGAAGAAAATAGGGCTGCTTTAATGAATACCAACTGCTGTTCTGTGCTCACATGAGGCCGAATGCATTTATTCTGAATCATTTTCAAAGTGTGTACAACCTTATTAGTCATAAACTTACATGCTTGTATTTTAGTGGCTATAGCAGTGCTTTTCAACCTTAGCAACTGATATGTGGACTTCAACTCCCAGAATTCCCCAGCCAGCCAGTCAATTATGGGAGTTGAAGTCCACATATCTTAAAGTTACTAAGGTTTAGAAACACTGGGCTATAGGAAAAAGCTTATGCAAGACTTAGGCTCATTCATTCCCTCCTCTTCTTCTCTTCAATGCTGATGGAAGGAGGAAATTTGAAACATTCCATTTTTAATAATCACAGTTTTAGTTCTTATTTATTGAAGCAAACCAGGTATAACCTGTGTTTTTTTTTTATCCTGGCATATTTATCCTAAATATAACTTAAATTATTCAGACTATATATTTGTTAGATGCAATAAATAAACAAAAGAAAGAGTGGAGGTTTTCAATCTTTTCTTTGCATTGCAAACTTATGACCAAGATTAGATTCCATATCTCAGACACTGTCCCATTGTTTTCTTTAACATTTTATCCTG
Organism: Python bivittatus; assembly: GCF_059951505.1. Classification (NCBI taxonomy): domain Eukaryota; kingdom Metazoa; phylum Chordata; class Lepidosauria; order Squamata; family Pythonidae; genus Python; species Python bivittatus. Next base: position 46,729,305 of record NW_028277075.1, on the reverse strand, counting down.
ATCTTTTGTTTGGACAAGATTAGCACCATCACTGCATTTTCAAAAAGTCAACTTGCTTTCTCCTCCTCTATTCTAGAGGCAAACCTAATGTCGCAGGGATACTCTGTGCAAGTGCTCAATTGCACAGCAGCTCATTTTGTATTATCTTCCCCCAGGAAGTAATTTCTGTATATTATATTTCACAGGAAGAAAACTGTAAATTATAGACATGTGCAATTTAGTGATTGTATGAAGTGCCCAGTTCTTGAATTGCATTTCTCTTCGTAGTGTTGTGAAGATGTTCAAGAGATGTCAGACTAAGACTGTCGATTTACACATAGGTAAAAGAAGAAAATGGTGGGTAACATATCCCACCTCTTTTCTACATGCATTGTGATGCTGCACACACCCAAGAACGTATAGCTTTCATCATTCTGATGTATGTGGCGAACTCCTGTAGAAGAAATATATCACCAGGTGGCCATTCTTATAGTTGGGATTTGATTATGGAATCAAATAGATAAAGTATAATTGAAATAATTTCCTTCTTCATAACATTTCCCCAGTGTAATGATTTAAAATGATGGGAACAACACGGGAAGGAAGGGGGGCAGGAGTAATCTCAAAAGGTGAATATTTAATTTTTAACAAATAAATGGAACAAATAAACAACATGAGAATTGCAGCTTACTCTTTTTTATTCAATCAAATGATAACACCAAGAGGGGAAAGTCAGTTGAAGTGAAGATTTCACCTATTAAGCCAATTTGAAATCTAGGACTTGCGTAGATAAAAGGCCTTGTAAGCATTTAGGTTTTATCCTACATTTAGATACAAATGCTTCTAAATTTATCAAAGATCTCTCTCCCTCCCTCTCTCTCTCTCTCTCTCTCTATTGTTTCCTTTTTTGCCTTGGAAGTATAACATCTCAAATTAAAATATCATGACCCTCCTATCAATTTGTATTTCTATTTGTTTGTGTGTGTATGTGTGTGTGTGTGTGTGTGTGTGTGTGCACCTTTGACTCAGTATTGACTCCTGGAGACTTCCTGGACAAGTCCCTGAAGCTTTCTTGGCAAGATTTCAGAAGTGGTTTGCCCTTGCCTGCTTCTTTCCAGGGCTTATTTTCTGCCTAAGGTGGGGCTAGAACTCACAGTCTCCTGGTTTCCAGCCTGGTGCCATCACCACTAGACCAAACTGGCTCTCCTCTATCAAAATACCCACTTTCAAATTAGTATTTCTCATATAGTTTCAAGCCAAAGCTTGATAAGGCCCTGTGTACATTTGGAGATCAATTTTCTGAAGCTAGATTTTTCTACCATGTGGCTGGAAATTGGGGTGCTTGCTGCTTGAAACAAAAGTAAAGTAGCACATCTTGAAGGGGCAAGTTTCTATTAGCGTTTGGGGGTTGTTGTGCTAAAATGTATTTATTTGCCCCAATCAAAAATACATAGTGATGGTGCTAAAAGTGTGATCTATGAACATTCTTGTGGCACACAAAGGCCCCCAGAGTGGATGGTGAAAAATATATTTTGGAATATTTATGGAACATTGTTTTCCATTTTTGGAATTACAAGAGTTAAGGGATCTCCTCAAAATCTCCCAATGGATCCCACATTTCCCACTTTTGGAATACATCCCTTGACATGCCATGCAAAGCCAATGGCAGTTATGTATCTGGTTATACAAACAGCTTCACTATAGGATGTTTCATACATAAGAACAATAAGATCTTTGAGATGGCATATCAAAGAGGGGGAGAAAACTCACTTCCGAAAGGGTTAATATAAAGCCTTATCTCTTTAGTAGTGCCCTCTACTCCAACTAATTTTTTCCTTGGGTAATAGACTTTTAAAAATTATTCTCAGTTCAATTAGTGTTTAGTAACGTGGGAATGGGAAATTATGCAACAATAGAAGAAGAAAATTAGAGGCTGCACTTGTAATTGTTAAAATGATAAATAAAAATGCATTAGCATTTACTAACTTTATTGAATGTTCAATATTTTCTAGTGTGATGATTTCAGAAGTAAAGTATACTTCAATTATAATAATTTTTAGAGATGTATAAACCCCATCATTTGGAGAATGAAATATTCTGAGGAATCTGGAACTTTTTTATTTTTCCTCTGGACCACTGCTGATCATCTGGAAGATAATCTTCTTAACCACAACTCCATGAACATTTTTGGTTCAGAAGATTAACCTTAGTCCCTCAGAACATTCTGGTCCTAGAACATGACACTTTGTGCATATGTAACAATAAGAATAGACAGCTTTTTCTTTTGATTTAAGCTTGTTTCTTCATCCATTGCTGTTTCTGATTAATAATATTGCTGAATATATTGAGCTATACATTGCAATTACTTGCATAGTAGGTAATGCTTAACTTCTAAGCTAACATGCTGCTAAATACAATAGTGGATTGTTTTTATCTTGGGCAGAAAAGAAGCTCAGGTTAAGCTGGAGTTGACTACATCCAATTTCCTGGCTAAGTAAACATGTTAATAACAGAAGATTTCCCATTTTACTACAAAAACCTTTCTGTAAGAAATCAAAAACTGTAAGAATCAGAAATTGATTCTACCCATGCTGTGGGAAGTAATGGAATGATCCTTGCAGTAATAAAGCTCCTTTTTGTTCTAGGCCAGCACTGAGTCCAAGCTGATCTTAATAAATACTTCTTCTGTCAGTTCACTTCTTCTGCCAGAGAGCAGCACCCTCTTTGGACTAAGCTGAGAAGTAACAGACTCATTTTCTTTCTGTCTCTTTTATAGCATGGTCTGAGGTCACCAACAGAACTGAAACTTCCTGGCAATGCAGAAAACAAATAATGATGTTTTCAGCAAAGGTTTTTCTCATATACAAGAACACTTGACTGCCACAAATAAGAGGATGAACAGAAAATAGTATTCATCCTGACAGTGGCTGGAGCAGATGCTCTTGATGTTTATAATACATTCACTTTCATGGATGAAGGAATAAATAGCTTTAAAGCTCTACTGCAGGAATTTGAGGCCTATTGTATGCAGTGAAAAACATAACATATGAAAGATGTGTCTGTAGATCACAATTACAAAAGGAAACTGAGACAATTGAAGAGGTTATGACAGATCTGAAATTAAAGAGTAACTTTTATGACTTTGACTTAATCTTTTATTAAAGATCAACTTTGTTTGAGCTTAAGAGGCAAGACTGCAGGGATGCTGGCTTAGAGATGCAAACTTGTATCTAGAAAACACAACTGATATACATCAAACAGCAGAAGTTACTCACAACTCAGAGTTGTACTCTGGTATTGGCCATTATCCATGATAGTCAATATAGAACTATCAGAATTATTTGCCATACTGAAGAGTCAACCAAATAGGTTCAATCCATTTTTATAGTTCAGAAGAAAGATGGAAGTCTGAGAATTTGTGGGGCTTCCGGAGACAGCAATGGTGGACTGAACATGGCTCAGCTTTCGCAGAGCTGATGACCATGGTGAAAAGAGGAGCCAGTGAAGGGATCAGCTCATCAGAACCCCTCTCCAGATTATAGAGAGGACAAGGATCGCCCATATAGAATCTCCCTGTGAAGAGATTATAAAATACTGTAGCTATCTCTAGTGGGTTTGAGATTTCTGGGAGCCGAGGGAAAGACATTCTGCCTAAACTGTGGTTTGGCGCCTTTCAAAGAGACCCAGGGTTCACCTTCTTCCTCTCTTAATTACTTTAGGAAGTTGCTTTTTATGGATTACTTAGAAGTTAAGAACCTTCTGAAGGGCAAGTTTTATTATACCGGGAGAATTTCCTTCTTCCTTGGATGAAAGAAGCTACATGTCTAAGGATTAAAAAGAAAAGATTTACATTTTCAATGGCAAAAGGGTTTGAAAAGTTAAAGGGCTAAATGGACTTGAAAGAATATTTCCTGTGGGTTGTTTAAAAATTACATACATACATACATACATACATACATACATACATATATACATATATAAAGATTTGGAAACTAATTGGTAAGAAATCTTCCTTTGGGGAAGTTTTCTTGTCTAGAAAATAAACAGATGATAAGGGGTCTTGACTGAGGGAACCAGGGAGAACAACCAGTTACATTTAAAAGGGAAGAGACCCATTAATACAATGGAGAAATACTATTTTACTATAGAAAATATTAAGGTGCTTTAGGAGCGATGTACTCAGAAGCGACTTAAAAGACTGTCTGACACTTTAATAGAGGATATAGAAGAACAACAGATTTCATTGGAGAAAACAGACTGAGGCTGATTTGAATGTGGATTTGGAGTTTTAAAAAATGCTGGATTATAAAAGTGATTTGGAAAAAGATGTGGATTTGAAAATGGAAACTGATACTAAAATGGTTTTACAGATGAAATCAGCTGATGTCATAATAATTAAAGGGGACATACAAATAATAAACCAGAAGAATGATTGGGAAAGCCTTTTATTTTGGATTTACAAAAGAGATGTGTTAAACCAATGAAACTGTTCCTGAGAAGAGACAAAGAGAAACTATTGAGGCTATTCCTGAAAGAAGACAAAGAGAAAATGATAAGGAATCAATCTGTGGGACATTATTATCAGGATTAAATATTAAATTTCTTAAAAGTAAAAATAAGGGTTATAAAATGAATCTATTTGACTATGGTTAAAATATAGGTTATGGTTTCTGGTAGTTACCAATGGGATTTCTTTCTGACCAGAACTGAAGGATGAGGTTTTTAGGATTTGTGTATAAGTGGGGAGAGATTTCTTTTGCTTTATTTTTAAAGAAAGTGATAAATTGGACTATAAAATGTTTTTTTGCAATTAAGATTAAAATACATATGTTATTATTTCTGGTAGCCCCAAATGGACTTCTGCTGATTAGGATTGAAAGATGAGTTTTTACAATTTGATCATTGATAAGAGATGAGATATGGGAAGATAATGAGATTTTATGAAATACTAGAGAAGGTGTTAAATTACTGAAACTTTTTATACTTATCTGGAGGAAGTGGGGAGTCATCTTTTATATATCTTCATTTTCCTTTTTTCCCCCTTTTCTCTATCTCTTTGCACTTCTCTTTTTTCTTTCTTTACTCTTTATGATTTCTTTAGTTTGTATTAGTTTTTTATCCTTGTTTTTGAAAACTCTAATAAAAATCATTATTATATAGAAAAGGAAGTCGGAGACTTTGCCTGGATCCCAGAACATTAAACAAATGAATTCAAAGAGAGCATTATCACATTCAGATATAATTGCACAATATTTTCCAAGCTGGATGCATTAGGTCTCTCCTGGCACATACCGATGAGTGAAGAAAGCACATACTTTTATAAGTTTCATACACCACGTGGTTGATACAGGGTTAAACACATGCCTTTTGGTTCTGCACCGTACAACAATTAATAGGAAACATTCCAGGAGCCATGGTACAGATGGATGACATGCTTGTACAGGGCAGCATAGAAGAACATAATCAAAACTAATACTAGAAAAAGTCACTTCCCCAAATTTAAATTGAACGAAAATAAATGTTATTTTTTTAAAAAAAAAATACAGTATCTGGGAGAAATATTTTAAAAAGTGGCATTAAATCAGACAAGGCTAAAGTAAAGGCATTTGTAGATGTGCCAAATCCTATACGCCAAGGAAGAGTTCAAAGGATCACGGAAATGGTAAATTGCATCTCAAAATTCATGCCCAGCCTGGCTGCCCTCATCCCAAAACTGAGGGCATTAGTTTGCAAAAATGCCATCTGGCATTGGATTTTTGCACATGACAAGGACCTCAATTACATAAACAATATTCTAAGTGCAGCATCTGTTTTGCAATTTTATCATCCTTCTTAAAGAAGTGTCCACAGATGTTACTATATGAAGAAGGTGAACAGACTAATTGGGCAGTGTTGAATAAGTGAACAAGTGATTTTATTTAGAAAGGGGGGAATGTAAGAAAGTTGGCATTTGCTACCAGTTGACCTACTCATATTTTAGGGAGTAATGCTAGGTACTGTGCAACACATTGAATTCCATTTTGTTCCTGGTCAAAGCTGAGTCCAAGGTGACCTTAATAAACACATCCAGCTGACCTCTCATAAATGAGCAATGTAACTTCCACCTGCATATTTATTACATTGTTATTTTATTATATTGCTATGTTTATGCTGTAATGCTTAGTTTTGGTCTTATTACTGTATAGGAGGTCTTCTAAGCCATCCTGAGGCAGATATAATTGGAATGGAATATAAACCTAATAAACAAACAAACAAATAAAGTTGAAGTAGCAGATCCAATGATATTTTTATTGTGTATACTACTAGTGATGTTAGCAGTGGAAAGGGTCTTCTTCTTCTGTTCCTCTATGTCTTGGATTTACTTTACACTGATTGGAAGTCTCCTAGGAGCTACCCTTCAGTCTGCCTTCTCTAGGAAGGGTACTTTTTCTTCTTCCTTTTCACCACTATGAGGATTGAAATCATAGTGTGCATTTTATGTAATGGCCTCAATAAATTTTATTGCCTTTTGGATCTTAAACATCTGACTCTAAGTTTTTTCCATAGGCTTGGTTCTACATGTTACACACATGTTTCACTAAACATGTACCCCAGAGCTTAAATTGGAGGGTTCCAACCAGGGCCATCTCAACATTATATCGGCATACTGCAGATGTGATTTCTCCCCACTTGTGTGCACTATGAGCAGTCAATAATTGTAGTCAGAGTTTTTTTGTGAACATAGTGTGAAACATGTTGTTTCATCAAGTAAGAGTCGTTGTAGGACTCCTCACTTAGGTATAAGACTGAAAGTCTTTCTGAACTGGCTGCTTCGGTTTACAAATTTAAGTGGGAATTCAATATATAATTCCTGTTCATGGAAAGTAATTCATTTATCATAATAATATTTTCCTATAGTAAGAAGTTACTACAGCTCCTGGAAATTATAAAAATAAAGTAATGGAGGTAAATATTTGTGCTGTATGGATAATATAGCGGAAGATTTCCATAAATTGTCATAATATTGGCTTATCCCTTCCTTTAGTGCACAAGCATTATTTTCCCACACTTTCTGAAAATAATTCAACAGTTCCACAAATGAAACCAACTCTCACTCAAAATTAAGCCAGTCCATCCAACAAACCTTCCAGAAGTTATCTACACAATTCAGAAAAGAGAAATTCTTTGAGCTGGAAAGAACTTCTGAATTCATTATTCTTTGACAAAAAAGAAAACATCCCGAAGTTGTGTTGTTATTATTTCTTTTTTGCCAGTTATTATTTTTTCATGACACCAAAAGAAGGCCAGCCACATATTTGTGCAAGCAAAGCATCATTCCACAAAGTATTGGGGCAGTGGCATCTTCTGAAAAGGTCACTACAAAGAAAACTTCCACAAGGACTGCTGGCAAAGTGAAGAAGCATTTGCACCTGTACAATAGAGAGGGGACCTAGGAAAGCTGATGTGGTTCCTTGATCCTTTGTTCACATCAGTATGATCTCGGAAGCCTCTCTTGCTTTGCAGAGCCCTACCAACACTTGTAACTAAACTCTATAGTACTATTGTTGGCTAGTTCCAGATAGTTTCATACCACTTCATTGACTTGCACCAAATGCATGTGTTGATTTTTTGCTCACAAATAATACCTGATAGCAAAATCAGTTACTTAATTCTGGTATAAAGGAGGATCAAATTTATCTCTTTGAAATGGAAATCATTAGTAGGAAGGGAACAATTCTGAAGAGTAAAATATTCCTTGAGATTGTATCTGACATAAAAGTATTGGATGTTAGGTTCCAAAATGCTGTTTTATTCTTAAAAAAACTAAATGTTTTCAGCTTATATTTTCATTTAAAATAGAATAGAATACTATGGTATCACCATACACGATTGATAGAAGGAATCAGGGAAAACTAGCCTGACTCCAATCACTGGACAAGAGAAACTATAAGCTTCGTCCTTTCCCTCCAAATGATATCATATCTGTTGATGCTGGGGATATAAAATATACATGACAAGACTGCTATGGCAGGAAAACCACAAACACATGTCTTAAAACATTTGTTGGCTCAAAAATCACATACAAAATGTGCATATTTGGGGATGCAGCATAAAGTTTGCAGAAGGTGAGTATAAACTTCCCCTTATTAGGAAGTTGTCTATACTTGCACAGAAAGGTATTACAGAAAGTGGTATATTTCTTTTATATATTAAGATATCTATCTATCTATCTATCTATCTATCTATCTATCTATCTATCTATCTATCTATCTATCTATCTATCTATCAAGATACTTCTTTCCTATACAAGTATCTGTAACTGAGATTTTACGTACAGAGCAGTCATTTAAGTGGCTGCTTTGTATATATATATATGTCTGTCAACATATGGCACTAAAGACACTTCATATACATCACTGACTTATACTTCCTAGTGCCAGTTATATGTTAAGGACAAACATATCCATTTAGCTTTAGACTCTTGTTACCTTGCTCCCCCACCCTCAAATCCCTGAAATGTTGAATGAATTGTAATCTATTACAAAATTTGCACTCAGAATCTGCTTCTCTATACTCCAGAAAGCGAAATAATTTTCATGTATTCCAAGTATTCCTTTAATTGTACTAATACTCCATTTGTAAGAAGCATACATATAATCTGCATTCCTACTACATGAAGGATGATTTTTAGCAATTTCCTATTCCTTCTGAATTTCCCTCTGCTACCTATCACATTGTTGGTGAGAACACCTTTGTTGTTATTTTTGTTTCTGTCTGTATATTGTGTCTGGATCCCATCTTGTTCTGGGTTTATGTTGGCTGTTTATGTTATTATTTGTGAACTGCCCAGAGTCAGTTGGAATTGGGTGCTGTCTAAATTGTGCTAAATATATAACTAAATATATAAACAAGATCCTGATCCCCAGATGAATATTTCAGAGGAAAGGAAGGGGGGAAAGAAAGAATCAGCAAAATATTAGAGCTGATCCCTATATTTTTATTATTTCAGTGATTTTTGGTGGTGTTTATTTAAAAATCTCTGAGGCAAAACAAAAAGATGTTTTCTAAAATATGTGCTTGGGGGAAAAATACAGAAACATGGAAAGATATGTTTCAAAATCATACGTAATTATCAATGTGCTGAACTTTAATGTGCCATAAACATTTTCCTTGCATTTATTTTTCTTTCTGTTTTGAACATACAATTTCCATTTCTTAGGTATATAGATAGATTGCATTTATCTAAGAGTATATCTAATCCAATTGGAAAGGGTTGAGGCATGCATGCCTCCCAAAATATTGCTGAACCAAAACTCCCAGCAGCTTTAGCCAGCATGACGAATTGAGAGAGATGCTAAGAAATGCTGAAGTTAAGCAACATCTAGAGAACCAGTGGCTTTCCATCTGTTTCTAAATGAACTTGTATAGGAATGCATTTTTATGATTTTGAAAATGTTGGAAAGGTCAACCCAATGAAATATGCCAAAGTAGCTAGTTGTTTCGAAATAGAATTAAAATATTTCATTCCATTTTTAAAAATGTGATCATACTCTATGCTCAGGCCTACTGGATGTAGGAAGTGTAGTATAGCAGGTGAGATGCTGAATTATGTCTGGGTAGACCCAGGCTCAAATCTACCCTCACCTGTGGAAACTCACTGGGTGATTTTGGGCTGGTGACTTTCTCCCAGTCCAACCTACCCAGAAGGTAATTGTGGAAAAATCCAAAGGAAGAAGTAGTATGTATGCCACCTTAATCTTCTAGAGAAAAGATGGAATATAAAACTAACAAAGAAAGTAATAACTAATTTTAATTATATTATATGACTACCCGGTTGGTTAAAACTGATTTTCTGATTGTCACATACAGTATTCCTTAATTTTAAGGTCCCTTTCTTTGCTACACTAGTTACCTATATTCATGTAATGTTGATAGCATCTCTGATTTATTTCTAGTATTTTAGCATTCTGCATTTTTGCTGTGGTTTCTGCAAAAGAAAGCCAACTTTTATGGGATCTCATCCCAAATGCTAATGGAACATTTAGAGTGATAAATCTGGTGCTATTTATTTTGTATCCGACCTACTAATTTAAAAGATATAAGCTTTGTGCCTTTCAGAAAATTGGAGGGCTGCTCTGAGTTTCATGAGTTCTTCTGGATACAATTTCTATCGAACATGCATAGTTGCTGTTTGCAAAGATAAAGAAGAGTAAATTAAAGTCATAAAGAAAGAGTTCTACGAAGCACAGACTATTCTTAGAAACAATGGTGTATTACATATATAATCCATGTTTCCTCAGTTATCTAGCTTGTTCCAAGTCTTAAGTTCTTCCATGATGCTCTGCTTAAAGTTCTTGTAACTGTGAAAAATACTTATCAGCCAAACAGCTCATAGAGTAGCATCTGTTTTGCCAGCTGGAGATGAAGTGCTCTAGGTATTCTTACAGATGCTTTAAGATTTTTGGCAAGTCTCTAAACACAGCTTTGACACTGTCCTCTCCATAGCCATTGTTCTCAGTGCTTTGTATTAGAGTAGATAGATATGCAAGTTCATTAACACTGATCCTTTTTAAACATACAACTTTTTGAAAATTAATACCTTTTATTTTTTAAAATTAATTTATGATCCTTTCTTCCTTTTACCAAAGTATAGAGTGGAATTAAATAAAGCTCTACATTTCAAGTCAAATAATCTTCCCTCAGTTAAAAACAGGTATGGCTACTTAATGATGAAAGCTTGGCTAAGATTTTCTCTCTCACACAACTTTGCCAGGTTTCAGCAGGCTTCAGCTTCTCATCAGCAAATGTTTATCTTCCAGACACATTGATCAGTGAGTAACCTGGTGTGCACCACCACTCACCATCACCACTTCTACATGAGCACTGTCCTTATGCCTTTAACATTCCACAAACCTTCAGAACCCTTCTTGCAATTAACCGCAAGCCTGCAATAGGAATTGCTGTAGTCATTGCAAGTACTGCCAGAACTGACCTGTTATCTCTTCAGCTGATCCACAAAGGATCACAGAAACTGGCCTCCTGCCATTCCCTCAAATCTTTGACTCCCTGTCTTTGCTTGGCCATATTCATTATGATGAAGTTGGGTAGAAAAGAGAACAATGTGGCTGCAGAAACTATGATGGCCATGCAAGGGCACCATGGTGCTTCAGAATCATCACAGCTGAGGGAAAATAGAAGGGCCATGTGGCTGGGACAATGGGTAAGTGTCTAACCCAAGCCCAACAAAGATTAAAAAAAAAGTTGGCTCAGATGTGTAAAAAGGTTGCCAGGAGGAAAGCAAAGGAGTTGGGTTGGTGGTAAAGTTCTGTGTACACTTAATAAATTGTAACACTTTTGCAATCAGTACAAAAACAGTTAGTTGTCCTGGAAATTCATATGAAAGACTTAGTTTGGAGTAGTACATGAAGAAGATATACCAGTTTCGGGTCTGAGGCTGCTACCTAGGGTTTTACAATAGCAGCATTAATAAGACTGAATGTTGACAGCGGCAGCTCCAGTGATGGGAGAGACAAAGGAGACCATCTTACTAGTTACTGATATTCCTGGAAGGGAAATATTTGATTGGCAGAATCCCTGCTGAAGAAGGCAGAATTTTTGTTCTTGTTTTTGCTACCCTAGAATTTCCCCCAGAGCAGGCAGTACTTGTCCTGAAAGGAGAGCAAAGATGCCAGTACCAGCTCTCCTTCTTGAAGCCTATTCACCTGCGAGAGTTGGAGTTGGACACACAGAGCTTGGACAGTGGTTCTGACTTACCACAAAAAACAGAATATTATATTGAACTCAGTTACAGTGGTGATGAGTGCAGTGTTGGAAGACCAAGTTAGGGACAGATCATCAAGGAGAAAATCTATCTATGTGGTCGCTAAGAGTCGACAACAGCTTGATGGCACCTAATCAGTCATAATCAATTATTTTAAAATGGCAGCAATTTCATGCTGGGCTAGTTGCCATGCCTGCAGAAAAGATCTGAATAAGTGGAAGAGCAAGGCATTGTACCAAATTGCTACTGCATTTGGAAATATAGTACCTGATGTCCCTTTAGTTAAGAGGCGCATAGGAAGGCACAGTAGAACAGTCTTTTGCACCACAGGAACTTACTGCATCATCTCATTCTCCCCAGGATCCTTTCTATCTGTTTTTATCTATCTATCTATCTATCTATCTATCTATCTATCTATCTATCTATCTATCTATCTATCATCTATCTATCATAAATTCTCCCCAGGATCTACTGTGGTTTGTAGAGATTGTGGCAAACAGGCATATGTTTCCTGTTGATGCTGGGAAGTTTCTGGTCTGAGCTGGTTTTCAAAGGTATTTATCAATTTATATAACCACCCTACCCAGCACATGGCTCAGGTGGGCGTACAGCTCCAATAAACAGTAATAAGTCAACACAAACCACATAATAAAAGAAAATATAAAAACATAATCCAAAATGACAACATACAAATACATTAGTGCCAGGAAAAAAACTCATCCAATGGGTCATTATCACTCAGACCCAATGGCTGAAGGGAAGGGTGGGGGGAAGCAACAACAGGTCTTTAATGTCTTCCCAAAAGCAGGCAGGATCTTGGCAAACTGAATCTCAGGAGGAATGCAGTTCTAACAGGCAGGAGCAGCAATGGAGAAGGCATATTTCCTGGGTCCTGCCAGATGAAATTACCTTTGTGATGAGACCCCATACATGCCAAGGTTTAGGATGTTTTTACATGCCAAGCACAAAAGATACTAGCCCTCTCAGGAACAGCAATCCAGCAACATAAATTGACATCCATCTTTGAAATCCAAGCTGCTTTCTCAGTATAACTGAACTCACAACTACCCTGAGCTATTTTTAGATATCTATCTCACCACAGTATGCTTTTCTTCTAATTTCCTTGAGGCATGCTATTATAACGCTGCACATTCTGAATGGCTTGGTACCAACATACATCTAATTGTAGATAATGAGCTTCAGTTGGCGTCATCAACTAGGAAAGAAAGAAAGAAAGAAAGAAAGAAAGAAAGAAAGAAAGAAAGAAAGAAAGAAAGAGAGAGAGAGAGAGAGAGAGAGAGAGAGAGAAAGAAAGAAAGAAAGAAAGAAAGAAAGAAAGAAAGAAAGAAAGAAAGAAAGAAAGAAAGAAAGAAAGAAAGAAAGAAAGAAAGAAAGAAAGAAAGAAAGAAAGAAATTTTCTCACATTGCATGACTAGAATAAATAAATTTCCAAAACAAAATGTCCAAATTTAATTTATATTTAGAAGTATTGAATTTGCCACTGTTCACTTTCACCACCACTAGTCAATTTCACCGCCTCAGGCACAGGCGGTCAGGGAAGGGAAACAAGGCAAACCACAAGCTAACTGCCGGCAGGTGGCGGCAATTAACACATCGCCGAGAGTTAATTGAAACCGGCAACAGTGCAGCGCAGGCAGCTCCCCAGACCCCCCGGGCAACGCCGATTTCAATGCTTCAGGAATACAGCGATCCGGAGGAAATCAGCGACCAGTTGGAACATGACTTAAGAAACCCCATTTCATCCTCATGAGAAAAGCCCCACGAGCACATCGACAACGCGGACAAAAGATAACGATCACGAGGACAATGAAACCTGACTGAATCTGCCATTAAGGAGCGGGGAGGGAGATCACAACAAGCAGAGGGGTGACCCAGGACAAGGGCAGGGGCAGAACCCAGGGGTACTACAGGTCAAGGGGGGACCCCTATAAAACACTGTAAGAAACCACGCCAAGCCAATCCTGGCTTTGTCTGTAACTGTTATGCATTATGCCTGAGTAAACTAGCTTTTGTTCGAGTCCATGTCTCACGAGGGTTATTTCCAGCGCCAAATGCAGTGAACCTTACACCTCTAACCTGGAGCCTAATTAGCAAGCCATATGTTGCCTGCTTTCCAACAGCTAGGAGGTATATGCAGGGTTCTGAAACATACCCAAGATGAACTGTATGTAGTACTGTATGTCTATTGTAGAACAATGATAGTTTGCAAGAGTAGAAAGTTATGAAAAAGTACAGTACAAATGCCCATGCAATGGTGACAGTCACAGAGTATTTTCTAGATATTGTTGACATAGATGTTATTACAGGTGCCCGTGTGTGTTTTTTAAAAGCTGGGAGATACAGGAATTATGATTGGTGACATGAGAAGTCAGGGCTAAAATAATCATGTCAACATGAAAGTTAGAATAGAAAAGTGCATACATGTAACCAAGAGTTAAACGTTTAAGCTTTTTGTGTCCCGTGGAATTCTCATTCATTGAATTTGGTGGTCAGTGATGCTGAGGCTATTGAATTTTAGAATGCAATTCAAAGCATCTGTGTGTTTTCACTGCATTGATTCATCAATGATAAATTTTAAAGCAACATCTGGAAATATCCTAAGTGACACTGAAACCACTGGATGCCACCAAATGGACAACTTGACTGCAGGCAATAAATTTTATCAAACTCCAGTTTGGGAAGATAGATCATGCCATAATGAAAGATAATATTTTGATTGGAACGATTTATGGGAGAAAAGTGGCAGAAGGAAATGGAATCACTAGAAACTTCAAATTTCTGTGTGGATTAGTGTGTGGCATGAGGTATTGTTGTTAGAAGAGACAGCAAGTTGTTGATCTTGATATTTCTGGAAAAATGGAACAACTGGAGAAAGCAAAGTTATGTCTACAATCTTGATGGTCATATGAGGGATCTGAAAACATCCTGAAGAAGACTTGCATAGAAGTTGGCAGAAGACCATTGAAATTATCATTCAGGAATACAGAAGTCACCAAAAAGAAGTTATTTTCAATATGAGATATGAATACAGGTAGTTCTCGGTTAAGGATGGCTTAATTGGGATCAGAATTTCCATCACTAAGCCATGTGGTTGTAAAGTGCAGCATCACATGACCTTAACGGCAATTCCAGCACTTCCAATTGCCATCACTAAGTGAATCCTGTACTGTCATTAAGTGAGGACATCACATGGTCACCATTTGCAACCTCCTGTCAGCTTCCCCATTGACTTTGCTTGTTGTAAGCCAGCAAAGAAGGTTGCAAATGGCAACCACATGACTGTGGGATGCTGGAATGTTGTAATTGCAAGTCAGGTGCCAAGCACCTGGATCACAATCATATGACCACAGGGATGCTGCAACAGCCAGAACTTCAAGGACTGGCCCTAAGCACTACTTGTCCAGCGCTGTTGGAAATTCAAACAATCGCTGATAAGTGATCGTTAACCAAGGACCACCTGCAATCCCCTAGGAGCCCCCAAACCAAAGTTCAAAGTTGAATTCTTTAACCAAATAGTAGATTGTGCAATACAGTCAGTTGAAGAATGTTTTATGCATTTCAAGGAACCCAGCAATGTATTTGGGATGTTGCATAGACTCCTAAGCTGGTATGGAAAACACAACAGTGGCCAAAGAGTTGGAAAATATCAAAATATATTTGAATATCAAAAAGGCAGTGCTAAAGAATATTCAGATTAAATAACAATTTTGCTTATTTTACATTCTAGAAAGATAATGCTCAAAGTTTTGCAAGGTTTTGCAACAATACATGGATCTAGATCTAGATAACTGCTAGATGCATAAGCTAGATTCAGTGCTTCTGATTGTAGACATTGTAGGAGTAGAACACTGCTAGTCTATAGTAGCCAAAAATCAGAAGGAGCTTAGTATCACCTTTTCAAACTAACAAATTTTATTAAAAGGCATAAGCTTTTGTGAGCTGTTGTTCATGAAAATGTTTGCCTTTAATAAAATGTATTAGTCTGAAAAGTTGCTAGCAAGATCTTTCTGATTTTAACCTGGATTCAGAAGACAAGGAAACCTGAAATCACATTATCAATATCTAAGTGAGTAGTGGAAAAGGCAACGGACTTTTAAAAATATGTCTATTTTTGTTTTACTAATTCTACAAAGGCTTATTATTGTGTAAACCACAACAATCTGTGGATAGCCTTTAAAACATGCGTGAAGTGAGCTACCCCATTTGCCTACTGAAGAATTTGTATAACGGACGCATCATGTAGAATAGAATATTCTATTCTCTGGGCCGCCCAGAGTCCCCCATTCTGGGGAGATGGGTGGGGACAAGTCTATTAAATAAATAAATAAAATAAATAAATATGAGGCAATTAAATGATTCAAAATTGGGATATGGTTTGTTCGATATTTTTAAAAAGCTAAGATGATTTCAATAGGCAATGCTAACCCAAAGCAAATAGATGGGGAGGGTGAAGTAGCAAAAATCTTTATCTTTCTAGGCTCAAAATTTCACAGGAATGATGAAAAAGACTATGGCAAATCTTAGGGGTGAAAATTAAAATACCTTATATTTTTAAATAAATGTATTTTGTTTGTATCTACATGCATGATTAAACAGCTGCAGGACACATGCATAATAAATGAACCATTTCAGCAAATTGAAATGACCTGATTCCTTTGGGTACAAGTATCTACGGCCCTAAAGTCCTTATAAGAGGAGACCTGAGGATTTGAAGAAAATCTGCCCTAGTCTGAACCCTAATAGTTAAGGTTTTATTTGGCAGTTGGAAATAATGGTGAAAGTGGTTGCAGAAACACTGTTTATTATGGTAGTGTCTTGGTAGGCTATTCTCTCCATATCTTCCTTGTTCTGTTTAGTTTTAAGCATCAGCAGCAGTGTCTGGGAATAGGTGGGGAGGGAATAAAAATGAGCAGTCTGACAATAGTGTCTCATATTGGAAGTTATGAAATAGAGTGGTTATGTGCAAATTTTGTTCTTGGCTGAAAAAACTAAGGTTGACAGGATCATTCAGACCATCATGTTTGATTCAAGCCATTAAGTCAAATTTCAGAATTGCTTTTGATATGTTACTTCTCTGTTAGTATTCTGGGATGTTATTGATTGTACTGGTTTTGCAGTTCAGCAATTTATTGGATTTTATTTCATTTTTTGTCTCACTGCCTTCTTGCCTTTCAGTGAAAATGTAAAGTGAAGTAGAGGCTGCATGTGATAAATTCTGCCAGAGCTTTGGGGGATGTTTCTGCACCTGAAAGCTTCATGAGCCTCCTTGTAAGATATAGATGGGGCCAGCATTTCAAAGAACTCTCCAATTCTCCTGTCCTATTGAACCCAAACTAGAAATACCAGTCACTGTCAGCAATAAATACTGAGGTTAAATGATCCATTTTTTTTCCAGTGAGATAAACCTGCCCTTCTCTTAGTCCCAATCAAAAGATGATTTGTTTAAAAATGAATTTCTTGAGTGTTTCTATATAAAAGAAATCCGATTAAATAATGGGCAGAAGCTCATGAAGAATAAAATTATCATCCATAAGTGCTGTCAGGGCTGGGATGCCAGGCAGTAGCACTGCATTATTTTACATGACAGAATCCACAATATTAACACATTACCTCCATCACAACTGGGCAAACAATCCAGCAGAGGGTCATTGAACACAGTGAATTCTCCAAATGACTCCCAATTATAGAACACCTGTGTCAGTAATTTTATGCTAATCCAATGCAAAATGTAGTGTTTAGCATCAATAATCTACATAATTTCTCCCTTATTACCTGTACAGGGTTAGCTTATTGTTTGCAGATTTTGTGCCAGTTAGAAGTCACCGTTTCAAGGTGAGCTGAAAAGACATTGTTTTATTCTACACACTTGAGTATTAGTGCTTAGTTCTGCCTGTGAAGATTACACTGGAAAATAGGTTTGTGCAGGACTTTGGACTTCATTCTGAGTAGGGGCTTAGGAGCACCTGAGCATATCTTTTGTTGGGATCATGAGGCAGCTGCAAAAGGAAACTGTGATCTCTGGAGAAGATCCAGTTCTCACTTCCTCATGTGCTCTGAAGCACCTTTTCTAAATTATTTTCCAAGGGCTGTACAGCCCTACTACTCAAGAAAGCAGACCATGCTGGCATAAAAACAAGGACATTTTAATGGTAAATGTGGACATTCACAATAGCAATTTCAAAAGTTCCAGGAAGCATATCACAAAAAATGCAGTACAGTGGCTGAGTTTTAGCAATTGCTAATATGGAACAGCAATATTCTGAGAAGACAACAACAGTGGAAAAAAATTGGCTTCATATGAGTAATTATGGTGTTTTTGAACATTCCCACATCTACTAACAGCTTGTTATTTCTCATTTTGACTGGGAATTAAAATAGAGACATCATGTTACCTGCAAAAAAAAAAAAAAAAAAGCACAGCTACATCTTCCCTTACCATGTGCAATATATTAGCATGCTAGACCTTTGAATTGAAAGGAACAAGGTGAACAAACTCTTTGATGACCTACAAAGAAAATAAGACTCATTTAACTTGCGCTTGCTTCATTGTGCCTCTTTTATTCCTGCTAGATTCTGAAGGAGAGGCAAACACTTCGGTTATGTAACTGCATTTTGTTAAAGGCAATTTAGCTAATGATTCAGGCGTTTTCATAAGGATAGCACCATCTGTGATGATACAATACAAAAAGGAAGGCTGGACTTAAAGATATTTGGTCCACCAGTACTACAAGCTCCAGCTTTACATATAAAGTACATCTGGTCCCTAACGAATGTTATCATTCTCAGATGAAGATGATGGCACAGAACAGGCCCAGGTATGGTGTAGAGAAGTTCTTATTCAGAAAAGAGTTAGGTCCCAGAGTTGAAGATTTATTAGGACTACATCACTGGATTTTAGAACACCGTTTTAAAGAAAAAGAGCCAGAATTATCCTAAAACACACTACCTCACCCATCATGACTGGCAGTCAGGATATTATCGGTTTCTTTGTGGCAGTCACATATCACTGACATTTGCCAGTATGTATTTATGGAAAAGGGTGAAATGCATAGCTTGGTAATATAATAACCATTTGTAACTTTACTTTGTCTATTGCCAAGTAAGATACATGGTATTTCCCCTCTCCCTTTTTAATTTAATACAATAATCCAGTTAAACAATGACTTGATCAGAGTCATCTATGGAACCTAGATCTTCATAACCTATATCCAATATTCTGTACTTTATACCACACCTCAATATTCAAGGCCTAAGATTATAGTATTGATGCTGTCAGTCAGCCTGCTTTGGTATTTTATGTAATTATGATTGTCAGCACTGTTCTATGTTACGTTGTAACTAGATTCAGTCATTTGTAAAATTAGCAAGCAATGCACTTCTCTGAATCTGTAACATTCAGTAAGGATACTAAGGTATCTCAGTTTTTACTGTCTTGAGATTATTAAAGGCATTATCTATACAGCATTTGGAACTAACCCAGTAAAAAAACAAAGGCACAACTGTCCAATTGGCACTTGGAATACCTAATAATAATGACTTGTTTACCTCATACAAAACAAAGACTAATGTTCTGATTTGTTCCAATAGAAAGGGGCATGCTGGAGGAAATGAAGGGAAACTATAATGACAAGGGAGTTCCATGTTATTTAGTTGCTTTACTCAATCATGTTAACATCTTTGATCCAAACTAATTGTTGCTGTGCTACTGTTGTTGTGTAGCAGTTTGATTTAAAGATTTGGATGGGCCAATGTATTTAACCTAACACCTTTCTGACTGACTCCTTAATACGAATTGATCATTAAAGAATAAGAGTTTTTGTAACAATCATGGTCTTTTCTTAAATGGTGTGCATTCACATTCCTTGAAATATAAAAGGTAAACTGTAAAATATCTCCACTTCTTGTCATACATTAGATACCTATTTAACACTTATGGATACCAGTGTGCTCTGTATTGGAACTGATATAATAATTCCTTAGGATTAACTTTATAAATACACAGATTTTTAGAAAGACATCTTAACTTTCAGGGCCCAAGAATATTTATGGGAGAGGGGACAGTTGCACATGGATGGGAGTTAATTGTATTTCAGATCTACTTATTACTGAGTAATTGCCTAAACATAAATCTCCTTCCTTTGACTGTTTTTAATTTTTTAATACTTAGGAAAGAAGCTGTATGAGAACCTGCAACCATTTTCTGACTCATTTTGCTAAATGAATTTTTCCAAAAACAAATCATAATTTGATTATTTGGATATAATGTGTAATTATATGAAAAGGTAGCCTTTGCCACTAGCAACATATGTGGTCCCCAAACCAAGAAAAAGAAAAAGAAAAAAGAAAAAGAAAAGAATTAAAATAGGGACTGCAGAGGAATTGCCAAAAGGCTTTTTGTAATATTTTTCATTCTCCCTTAAAATCTGGTTAGATGTGTCACTGAATATGTCAGCCAGTCTGATGATTTATTACACAGCTAAAGAACTCCCTATTACCCTACTAACATTTGTGCCATTAAAGATATGCCCCTTTTCCATTGTAAACTGATTTTCGGGGCTTTATAAATCATCTCTGTATGTTCTCTCTTTCATTCTCTCAAAAATCAAGAACAACAAAAAATCATCCATATGTATTCTGGTTGGTGGCTGTTACAAGTTTCAAAGTATGCAGAAAACAATATCATCATACATGTATATAGTACACACCCCAATAATTCAAGGGACTACTTTTCAAAGGAAGTAATATGCATTATTTTTCCAAAAATGAAAGTGAATGGCTTGAAAGCAGCTGATAAGAACTGGATGTTGGGGGGAAAGCAGATATGGGCAACTCCATGTCAGTCTCCTGAAGGGAGTTACTAGGGATTAGACCCTTGCTTTATCTTCATATTTCTGCAGAATGAGGCAGAAATTTAAATTGTCCCTTGTATATGACTTTATTTCTACCACACAAGAACATTCTGTCATGTAAGTAAAGAATTTATTTAATTAT
Source organism: Python bivittatus (assembly GCF_059951505.1). Classification (NCBI taxonomy): domain Eukaryota; kingdom Metazoa; phylum Chordata; class Lepidosauria; order Squamata; family Pythonidae; genus Python; species Python bivittatus. The sequence continues at coordinate 46,708,553 of NW_028277075.1, read as the reverse complement.
TTTGTAAATACCATGACACACTTGAACAATTGGACTCAGGAATCTAAATGGTAGCTCTTTCCACTTAGTGGAGAAACAGGGACTTAGGCTAGTAATACCTAGGCAATGGTGCTTATCCAAATATGAATGTTCAATAGAAAATTTAAGGTAATAGAAAAGGAGCCAAATGTGTTTAACTCATAGATGAATGGCACAATAAAATTTCAAATACTAAATCAAGTTATCTCTTGTTTATAAAAATGCAAAATAACTTCAGTATTACAACTCTATATTAGTACGTATGATTATACAGTATATACATATATTTCCCAAATGCCATATGAAGTTTGAAGATGTCTTACTCTATTACAGCCTTTCCAAACATATTTGGCAGGTATCAGATTTATAAGGTCTGCTCTATTCTATTATAAATTCTAGTTTTTCCTCAGAGGAGTAGCAATCACAATCCCAAGAACTTGACTTATCCCAGATAAGTCAAAGGAGCTACACTGGTTGTCGGTTTGCTTTTGGGTGCGATTCAAGGTGCTGGTTGTTACCTATAAAGTCTTGCATGGCACAGGGAAGACTTGAGGGACCACCTGTCTCCCATAACATCTGCCTGGCCAGTTCAATCCTGCAGGATTGGCCTGCTCTGGGTTCCTTCGATTAAACAATGTCATCTCTCAGAACCCCAGAAGTGAGCCTGCTTTGTATCAGTTCCTGCCCTTTGCAATGGAGTTTCCCCACTCTGCTGTTGTTTAGAAGAATCATGAAGACCTGGCTCTTCCCCTGGGACTTTGGTGAGGTAGACTGAAACCACTCACTTCATCATGTTTGCCACAGTTTATTTTTTTTATGTTATGTGTTATGCTGCTATGTTATGTTACGTTACGTTACGTTACGTGGAGGAGGAGGAGGAGGAGGAGGAGGAGGAGGAGTTGGAGGAGAAAACAAATGCCAGGACAAAAACAGTCTAGCCAAAATGGATATAATACAGAGTACATTAGTACTGATCTCATATCCATAAATGAGATCTTGAGGGGAAAAGATGTGTACTGCCCATTGCATTGTTATCTATGCAAGGGAGGGAAGTGGAGACACACAACAAGTCAAATGATGAATTGTATTTTCATGAAATCATGGTTTGCTGCAGATGATGCCCCTGGTTCACTGTGTTATTCATCACTTTCTCTACTGGAATTTATAAGAAGGCCTGGGATTTAGTTCTGAGGTCCAAGAGATCTGTTTGGGGATATGTCAGCTGCCATGCTGAGGCAGTTAGACCATCAAGCCTTGAACTACTTCATAATTATCTCTACAACCTTGGGGCTCCAAGGACAGGTCCCTGATTTCATTTTCTCATCTAGGAAGGATGGTTATCTCTCAATCTTCCTAAGCTCACTGAACATTATAATCCTGGTAGATATTGCCCTGTGCTAGTAGGAGCCATTTTGATGTAATGGTTAAAAAATCAAGTTAAAAACAGGATGCTGTGAGTTCTAGTTCTGTCTTAGGCACCCAGATGAGTTATCAGGCCAGTCACTCTCTCTTAGCCCCAGGAACTGGCAAGCCACTTCCACAAATGTTGCCAGGAAAACTTCAGGGACTTGTCCAGGAGTCTCCAGGAGTCAAAACTGACTTGATGGCAAAAATTTCCTTATACATGCATGCATACATACATACTGTACATCTCTTTCTAGCTCAGTGCAATATCTAGCAAGATACACACACCTGCGCACATGCACACACACACATCCTGCCATACCTGAAGCAATACTATTAATGTATTATGTACAATGTGTTATGTGAATGTATTATGTGTTAATGTAACACATAATAATTCCAAGAATGTTGCTTATGATTAGTTCCTAGGATCTTCTGCAAGAGCAATAATCTTTGTAGGATTTGAAATAAAAATGGCTATTGCAGTTAGAGCTGAATTGAGAATTTATACAATTTGTTCTTTGTCTAAAATAAGGGCTTATAATTATTGGTGCAAAATCAGTGCTATGGAAACTGACAGAACTGGACTGCACATTAGACAAACAAGCTATTGGGATCCTTATATTAAAACAATATATTTCATGTGCAGTCAGAATTCAAAAATTACATACAATATGGCTCTTTATTTGAACAAAACAGTATAGCTAAGATCTGCATATAAGGATCTGATTGGGGTAAATTGTAGGAATAATACAGAAATATGATTTGCATTTTTTTTCTTTCTTTTTAAAATTTGATTCTCTTATTCTGTTTTTAACATATGGTCTGTGTTTTATATGGTCTGTATTCTGATATGGCCTAATGGCTAATCAATAATACTAAACTAAACTAAACTAAACTAAACTAAACTAAACTAAACTAAACTAAACTAAACTAAACTAAACTAAACTAAACTAAACTAAAAATGGCTGTGCCACAGTGTCACAATTTGTGTGATCCAGTTGGGTTATTATTATAACGTAGCTAGAAGACTTGCTGCAGTTCAGCAGTGCATATAAATACAATGTCCTTCAACAAATACAGCACAAAAAGACACAACACGGGAACAGATCTGAGGATATGACATTAGTAAAACAGAGTAAGACTCATGTTGCATTCCTGAAATCTGTCAAGAATCACACAATCATGAAAAATGAACACAGGAAACATTTTACAAAGCAAGGTCATTTCAGCTGTCAAGCTCAAGATGTCAACGAGTCCAAAATTTGAAATGGAAGTCCCCAAAGCAGGCTGACTTGCCCATGCTTGTCTGTGTCTAAGTCTTACATCAGTTTGGTCCTGGCCTGTCATAAACCTGCCCATGGATTACCATGGCAGCATCTTCTTCTCTTTCTCTTTCCCTGGTAGCATTATAGCCACTGGACAGGGTTTATAACTCAGTTGTTTCTGAAATTTTGAAGTGACTGAAAAACTCTCAGTGGCTGTGAGTCATATCATTTTCCAGTGTTCCTGAGCTCTTACCAGGAACATCAGTCCTGGGAATTATAAAGTTCAGGGCTTCTTTTGTATAGTAATATCCCAGAGACAAAGGAGCCTGAAATATTCATTTATAGCTGTAAAGATCAATATCAATACACAAAATTATAAAGGCTAACCAGTGGGAAATCAGTACAGATCTTTCAGTACAGGCATCATATCATCCCTTTTCTTGACTCATTTTGCATGCCAACTGCTGTATTTTGCACCAGTTTCAAATATGGTAGCCCCAAGTACAGTGCATTATAGTAAGCAAGACAGGATGTAACATCAGACATAAACATGTGAAGGTATTCCTGGCCATAGCTGCCGCCTATGAATCCAGTAACAAGTAAGGGTCAAGCAGAACACCTAGACTGTGAGCCTGATCTTTCAAGGAGAGTACACCCTTGTCCAAAGTAGGCTATACAATAATTCTGAAGTTCAGTTTCCTGTTTACTAATAAGGCTCTTTCTTGCCTGGATTTTATTTCATCTTGTTTCATCTTGTTGTTTTTTTTTTAGACTATTATTAAACTGATTGCTTCCTTACAATTGGTTGGTAATGAGCAATAGAACTGGATATAATCAGAATACTAATGATTCTCATTCCAAAGCTTGAAATGGAGGACGAGAAGGTTCCTGGTGAGACATCAAAGATCAATGGCCTAGATCAAGTAGTAATACCCCAACAAAATTTTCTGGATTCAGACCAGTAGAAAGAACTAGAACCACTGTAAAATGATGGCCCAAGTTTCAGTTTTGCCAGGCAGTCAACACTGGTAATGTTGTGAGATTCAGGAGAACTAGTGGGGCCATATTCTCCCCATCCAATATCCCTTATGTGCCACCCATTAAGATGACCAAAGCAGTTTCAGAACCATATCCCACAGAAAGCCTGACTGAAATGGATCCAGAAAATCAATTTCATTTCAATGTACCTGAAGCTGCAAGGCTACTACCTTCTTAATCATCTTTCCCAGGTTTCTTGATTTAAGATATAGTTTCTTCAATAAAATTATTTAGGTACTGGGAACACATTCTTCCCTCAAGGATGTACTGATCACCTCCTTTAACCATGGGGCCAGTCCCACCCTGGCCAACAACAACAACAAGAATCAAGTATGCCAAGTGTGGCCCTCATCTCTCATATCCTCAAGAGGTCCACATCTTCAAGATTTATAAGCTGAAAAGAAACAAAGGTAATGGGACAAATGGTTGCTAAAGTTATATCCCTATCACCTATACAGTTTAAATAAAAACAGATCCAGCCAACTTTGTCTGCAAAGTGGTCTGCAAATAATGATGCAATTTGTTCCAGACTGTTCCTCTTTCCTCCTACATTTTAATGAAGGAGATGCTGTAGATTATAAAGGAACAATGCTGGCTTTTTCAACTGCAGATGCAACAGAAGCAATAAACCCTACTGGATACCTCCAGCACCGTGGAGTAGTTAAAATACACCTTCAGATGGCCTTACTCCACACACATCTGTCTCCAGAGTTCATCCACTCTCCTGATATCCCATCTGCTTTATCACTCTCACTTCCCTAGTAAACCAAGGTGCTAACTTTCCTCCATGAGAAGGAAGAGGGTGCTTGGGGCAATAGTAAGAACAGTCAGAGTCTCTAGTAAGAACAATGCAGACATTCAAGGCTATCTGATTTGGTATGGCTTGGTTGCTAGGCTTGATCTTCACTAGAGGGTCTCTTTTACAGGAGATGGCCTGGCTAAATAAGAACCTTTACTGAATACTAGAATGAAGCCATACAAGGCATTTATTTGCCCACTGTCAGAATGCAAACTTTGTTTTATGCTCCTGGAAGTTCATACTCATTGTTTCTTTTCCCCACTATGCTTCAATGGACTCTGCATGTTTGAAGCTAAACAGTTGTTGGTAGTTTACATATCAAGTTTATCTGCCCTGGGAGCCACTAGCTCTCAACTTAACTCTCATATCAACTGTCCAGGCCATGTCTGTATCCAACAGCAACCAGCATCTTGACGTTATCACCAACAAGCAAATTCCCAAGCATATTCTGGAAACAATATGGATCGAAGAGATGCCTAGGACAGATTATTTTATCAGTTTTCCATCTTTGCAAGGTTTATCTTATCTGTCAGTCTAAAACTAACCAGGGAGTCTTCTGACTATGACAGAGTCACACCCAAACAATAACAACAAAAAAAACTGGAAACCAGTGTGTGCTCTATCATATGCATAGGACCAGTTATCAGCTTGGAAGGTCTATGGTTATAATGGACAATATAAAATCCTGCACTGTTCCTGACTGTCAACTCAGTGTGGACCTGAAACCCAGGACAAGGAGCCAGGATAATCCAATGCCACACCTAAGATCACACATTCAGACTTGGTGGACTGTAGAATGGAACATATGGTGAGTAAGATGGAATTCAACAGACTACTATTACTAGCCTGCTGAACCACAGAGCAGTCTATTGAAAAAGGCTGGGAGAGGTGAATCCCTCCCCTTCTGTCAGTCAGGTACCTGTGATATATGCCAGGTCAGTGCTTTCACTGAGGATTGCATCCTGGATAAAATGTTTTACTAGCAATTGATGTTTGTTTTGTTTTTAAGTAACTGACTGATGCCTTCCTGTTTTATATTGCTTTATATGAATATATTATTATGCTTTATTTTGAACTGCATTATAGCGATCTTTTAGAAAAGCCCATTTATTCCACAATACCTCCTTTCTCTTTCTGCTCATTGTTCTTGATGCCATATTATTGCCTAAAAGCCATAGATTTGCACCTAGCAAAGATACAGTACAAGCAAAATGGTTTTGAAAGGAAACAGTTCAAGGTCAAGGTGTATTTTAGTCCATATGTTCAACTATAAGTTGTTTCAGCATTTGTTGTTTATCCACAGATATATTCTGTTCGTTCTCTTAATTCCTTTGCCCTGGTTTTTTATTGCACTAATATGTTGCTTTAAATAAGTTTTTAATTTATATGTCTTTGTAAGCAAATCTCAATTATAAAGCAATGCAAAATTTGGAGAATATTTTCAATAAACACATTGATCTGAAAAGTATGATCAAGTAAATTTACACTGGACTTTGTTTCTTGAACATTTCTCTTTTAAAAACAAACTTGCTATTGCATGAAGGACTGCTGTTCAAAGGTGGGAAAGTAAAAAGTCCCAGTGGATACATCTAAATTGGGACATGGTGGTGCAGGGCTTAATGCCACTGGAGTTTGCCGGTCAGAAATGGTCGGCAGTCCAGCGGTTCAGGCCCAGCTCCACATGATGGGGTGAGATCCCGTCACTCATCCCAGCTTCTGCCAACCTAGCAGTTTGAAAGCAATTCCATCTGTGAGTAGATAAATAGGTACTCCCATTTCGGTGGGAGGAACCGGCGGTGCTACACGGGGAGCAGAAACTGGTGTGAGACCTGACCTCAACACGACCAATGTGATCGGCAGAAAAAAGACCAACAAAAGAAGGAAAATGTCTGAATGTGCTGAGACTCCCTAGTAGCCACTGCTGGCTGGATGGTATAGCCATTAAAATTGTTAGATACAATTAAAATTGCTTAATTGTATATGTTGTACTTTGTGAGCCAGCCAGAGTTCCCCACTGGGGGGAGATGGGTGGAGAACAAATCCTATTATTATTATTATTATTATTATTATTATTATTATTATTATTATCTTTGAACATGTTATAATCAGGTTTTTGGGTGCTAACCATGGTGTTATATGAACTAATATAGTATCATGACTTCGATTTGTGGTAATACTGTTGGATAATAACAATTTAATTAATTTCATTATATATTTATTGCATTTAAAATGCTTTTGTCTCTAGAAACTGTGAAAAGATATGCTATTACATTTGTGAACCTGTTTATTATTAAGGTTTTGCAACTAATTTGCAAAGTTCATGCTTCTATTGACACTTCAGAATCTCACCTGTACTCTCATTCATGCAAATGAATAGCTAGGGAAAAAAAATGAAATAAGGAAGTTGTACAAATGAGTCAAAAATAGAAAAGAAAGAAGATAAGAATAAGGCTTATTTTCACTGAGCAAAAGACTGTTGCAATAAATAAATAAACAAACAAACAAATAAATAAATCTGTTGATTTCTGCAATGTTGGAAGTTTCTTTCTTACCACATTTCCAAAATAACAAAAGTTGTTTGTATAAAATCCACAAGTGAGATGTGGGAGAAGGTTAAGAATAATAGCATATGGACCATTTCCCACAGTGAGTTGTTATAAATTTGTAGTACTGACTATGGTCTGTCAATTGTGTATGCATCTATGTCAAGCAGTGCAAACCATTATTCTAAGGAGAAGTACGTATTCTCCTTGCATCTAGAACTTAGATGAATATGTATGTTCACCCAGAATACAAATATTACATTAAGTCATTAATGAATAGGCTTAAATGAAAAACAACCAAAAGACTACATAACCTGCTAACTTACTGCAGGGGTTTGAGTGTCAGTATTTTATCACAAGACTTGAGAGCCAGTTTGCTCTAGTGGTTAAGGCACCAGGCTAGAAAGCAGGAGATTCTGAGTTCTAGTCTTGCCTTAGGCATGAAATGCAGCTGGGTGACTTTGGGCCAGTCACTCTCTCTCAGCACCCAATGTCAAGTTTCAGCAACAGGCCGGTCAGTCAATTCCTGTCACAACCAACAGGCAAACATTTGAAAAAAAGTGGACCCTGCAAATGCGGGAAAAACGCTAGGAAGAAAAGAAAAAAAGCAATTATTCCAAGACTTATTCTTTTGTAAAACACACTCAAATATGCTGGTCAAAGACCATAATAAAGTTTACCTGCCTACCATTCAAATTGTTCAATAAAATGTTTCCCCACTCCCTGCCAAAGAAAGAGGTGGATTAGGTCTTCCAGATTTAAAGTTATATTGTGATGCTTGTTGTCTGGTATGGATGAAAGAATGGATGACTTTACAAAACAAGAGGTTATTGGAATTAGAAGGACATAAGTTAAGATTTGGATGGCATGGGTATTTATGGTATGACAAAGTGAAAGCTAACACTGATTTTAAGAATCATTTTATCAGACATTCTATATTGAGAATTTGGAATAAATGTAAGGGAAGATTGTCTCCAAAAATTCCTCTATGGCTGTCACCTCAAGAAGCTTTCTATAGAAGAGAAATGATGGTTAAGCAACCATAGTTGACGTATGCAACACTCTTATCTTTTCTGAGGGAGAATCTAACCTGAACAGGAGAGAAGAAATAGAATTGGAAGGTTTTATTTGTCAATGGTTTACATACACACAGTTGCTGGAAAGGTTTAAACTAGACAAGAAAAGCTATGAATTTACCACTGAGAAAACTGAGTTTAAATATGCTTTGTGTACTAATGATGAACATCTTATTGCTAAAATGTATAAACTTTTGTTAAAGATTAATTTGGAAAATGAATATATTAAGATTGTATGGTTAAATGGGCAAAACACTTTGGATATAATATAATGTTAGATCCGTGGGAAAATATGTGGAATAAAGGGTTAAAGTTTACTCTTAATTGTATGTTTAAAGAAAATGTTTATCAAATGATGTACCATTGGTATCTGATACCAGCTAAATTGTCAAAGATGTATAAAGGTATCTCAAATGTTTGTTGGAAATGTAATCAATGTGAAGGTACATTCTATCACTTATGGTGGACTTGTGAAAAGGCTAAGAAATATTGGAATATGATATGTACTTTGATTCAAAAGATTTTGAAAACAGATTTACAATTGAAACCACAGACTTTTCTTTTATGATGGATAAACAAATGGAAAGACAACATGGAAATTTATTTATTTATATGATAACTGTGGCGAGACTTCTATATGTACAGCAACAGAAAGATAAGCAAATACCTATTGCTGAAGAATGAATATTCAAATTAATGGAATTGGTTGAGCTGGCGAAACTTACTGCTTTGCTCAAAGAGAGGGCGCTGTCTAACTTTGTCTCTAATTGGAAACCACATTTAGACTTTTTGCTTGATACTTAAAAAAATGCAACTTTGATTTTGGGATTTGCTGATTGATGTTTTACTTATAGAAATACCTTATACAAACTATATGTATTATTCAGATAGATTAATTTTTAGGAATCTCTCTGAATATTAGATTAAAAACTATTCTTTACTGTGTAAAGTTTTTAGATATTAGAGTAAGAGGCAAATATATTTTCTGTCTATACCTGTACCAAGGAAAGTCGGAAGCTACTCTTTTCTTATGTCCCCTTTTATTCTCTCCCCCTTTCTTTTTCTCTTCCCCCCATCTTTTTTTTTCCTTGATTTTTCTATATTTTAACTTTTGTGGAAAAATTTAATACAATTTATAAAAAAAAAATGTTTCCCCACTCCCAATTCTTCCTGTTTTAAAAAATAAAAACAAACAAAAAACCTCCTTCATCTGGTGGATAAATGTAATTGTATCGGTTTTAGTTTTGGTAACAGCAACAACAACAACAACAACAGCAAAGATACTACCAATAGTTATAAGCGCTTTAGGTGGAATGCCAAAACATCTGGAGCACCACTAGAAGACCATTGGCATTGACAGAATCACCACCGGTCAATTGCAAAAGGTAGCTTTACTTGGAACGGCTTATATCCTGCGATGATACCTTTAACACCATCAAACAACAATATCTGCTTATCCCAGGTCTTTGGGAAGGACTCGATAGGTGGATAAAACACCAAATCCAGTCTAAACATCTGGCTGATTATGCGACCAACCATCATCATCATCATCACAGGCTAGTAAACATTTATTCTCTAGATGCTGTGCTATATGCGGCAGAGAACTGTATCTTCATTAAATACAGTCAGAAACTGATAATTCTATGATGTCTACCACATAGAATTGCACCATTTGGAGTACAGCAAGAACATTTCCATGAAATGTCTTAGGATAAAAAAAAAATATCTATTCATCTTATAATTAGCCTAATTAATGTTAACAGGAAGCTTTGTTTAAACCTTGGGAGATAATTTTCATTTATGTTTTATTTGTCATTTTCTTCTTTGTGGTATCCTTTGAAGGTCAGTTTTTGAAATGGTAGGCAACAAGGCTTATTACATTAGTTCTTCGCTGATTATTAGAAAGTTTAAGGTTGCTGCTAAGGCTTTCAAATATATATTGTTTTCTGCATTTCTGTGGCCAAGAGTTCAATACAGGTCAGTTATAATGCTTAGGTGCACAATCTGGAGTCAAACTGTAAAAGTTGATTTACTTGATGCAGTGAAGACATTTCATGTTCATTTCTAATGAATGTTCCTAAATCATATCTCTGTTGAGAGAAAGAAGAGTCACTTATCATAAGTCACACTACCTATTCTGATGCCCCTTTATGTTAGACAATTATTTTGGAAGACAAGTTTATTTATTGATTTGATTTCTAAGGCTACCTTACTCAACAGTGGCTCTGGCTGATACACAAGTTAAAAACAACTGCAATATCAAAAATCAAAACAAAAAACAAAATAAACATAATGGGGGAGCCTAACCAACATAACACAATCTGGGTGGCCACCCCACCACTAACTCCAGCATATCCCAGAACTTGAGGGAAAAGCCAAGGTTTCAAGGCTTGTTTAAAGACTTGAAGGATTAATGCAGTTTGAACCCATGGGTGTGTTAGGATATTCTCATGGGAAGAAAAGCAAATCGCTTATCTCCAAACATTGTTTTGGCTGCAGAAGTCATGCCACCTGCATTTGGTTTCTTAGTTCGCACGTATACTGCTATTTACTGCCACCTATTGGCATCTATATGCTAGTTACCTAAGGGGAGGTGCATAGTGCCAATAAATTGTGGATGATTGTATGTCTCACTGCTTAGTAGGATTTTAGTCATCATGTAATCAGTTTTATAGGTTATGTAGTAGTAACTAATAGCTAAGTAGTGTGCCTCTTCTTTGAGAGTTTTTTGTTGGCTAGAGACTTTGTTAAACTTGTGTATTGGATAAGTCTTGGATGCCACATAAATGAGAAGAAGTGATCTTTTCTATGTTTTGCATGAAACTTGTATTTTATGTAGTTTTATTTTTCTCAATAAACAACCAGATATGTTTTATACCTTCTGGCTGGATTTCTTTGGAGAACAAGATAAGGACATTGCATTCTTTAAATCTCTCTAATGCTGGTGTGTATTTTTTTGGCTTGGACTGTGGTTATATCTGCACTCTGCCTAACAGGGTGTTGTTCCAGAAAGTCTTTATAAGTGATAACCAACTTTTTGAATTGCACCCGGAAGCTCACTGGTAACCAGTGCAGCTCATGTAGCAGAGGTGTTACATGGGCATACCAAGGTGTGCCCACAATTGCTTGCATCACTGCATTCTGGACCAGCTGTAGCTCTTAGCGGCCTTCAAGGTCATCATCATGTAGAGTACCTTATAGTAGTCCACATGTGAGGTGACTAGCGTCTGAGTGACTATGAGAAGTGACCTATAATACACGAAAGAGTACTTTTGGCACACTAGAGGTATCTGTGCAATGGCCTTCCTGGCCACAGCTGCCACCTGGCCTTCCCCCCCCCCAAAAAACCCCAGAAGAACCTTTCCGTATAAAGGAATCTTTGATCCACATATTGTACTATAATAGACCTTATATGGACCTTTTAAGATGCTTTATTAAACTATTGATCCTACTTGAAACAAAGATGATAAAACCATAGGCAGATTTTCAGAAATTAGAACATGACCTGTTTATATGTTTTGCTGCATCATTGCTTACAAAGTAACTGGATAATGAATGGTTAATTTAAAGTTTCCAGGCACTGAGCTGAAGGGTTTTACCTGAGTATCTTGCTGTATATGAAGGAAAATTTCCCATTCAATGACCCAGTACTGAAGGCAGCAGTTGCATTTGATCCTGTAGGAAAAGAAAATCTGAGCTACTCATTGATAGAGACTCTTCTGGAATAATTTCCTACTATATCTCACAGAGAAAATAAAAGTATATGGTATTCACTTGGTCTCAGAGTTTCATAGATTTACTTGTCAGGTGCTTTAAGAAACAAATGCTGATCAATTTTGGCATTAGCTATTGGGCCTGCAAGATCCAGCTACTGGCCAATCACTGTTTCCAGTAATTTCTCATTTTGTGAAAGATGTGTTATTCATTCCACATGGAAATGCTTTTTGTGAAAGAATTTCCAGCATAATTAGAAAAAGACACAATTGAATCAGGGAGCTCTTTGGGGAAATAAAAGAATGACATGTTGCAGCCAAACTGTATGCAGAATGCACAGATATTTGAAACAGTCTTTGTTTCAACACAACTGTACTGAATGGCTACTAAATTAATCTAATCCACACAGCAAAGTCTGATTCATTTAGAATCTTGCAGAAAAAGAAGGAAGCCTCCTAAGAGTTAAGAGGGACTAGTCAGAGACAAGTTCTGCTTCATCGCCATTAGTTCTTACTCAATCTTTGATGTATTTATCTGTTTGGACTCAGGACAGACTCCTCCCATAGGCCAATCTCAGCCTCAGACATAGCCTAGTTCTGTAACCTCTATCTCTTTGGAGTTTAAGAGACAGAAGGTAAGATGGGGGCAGAAAAGAGCAAAACTTGTTGCATGTTGTACAACTCACAGGTCTTTGAAAAAAATACATGTCCCTGTTTTTGATCCTGACTTGTTGGCAAACGTGTACTTGTCTGCTTTATATTTATTATAAACAGAAAAGAAAAAAAGGCAGCAACTCTAATTCAGCAAAACAAACTACAAAAAACTCAAGAGGCTCTGCTTGATGGGTAAATTCTCAGATTTGCTTTCAGGTTGGTGTTGTTGTTTTTTAAGTCTCAGTTTTGTTTTGTTTATATATACAGAATATATAAACAATATACTATTCTGTATAAACTCACAGAATTTTGGCCCATTCTTACTAAGACAGGCTTCAGAGGTAGTCCCCAGTATGCATTCAGAGGTGCTGAGTACTCTTACAGATCGATCTATCTATCTATCTATCTATCTATCTATCTATCTATCTATCTATCTATCTATCTATCTATCTATCTACCTACCTACCTACCTACCTACCTACCTACCTACCTATCTTGGAACAATATTCTGCCAAAAGCTTGATTCTGAAATGAGGTTCACCGTATCTCTACAGGGACAAAATGAATCTTAAAAGCAATGTCTTGTCATGAATGGTACAACTATTAGATGTGAGAAACATGCCTGCAACAAGAAGATATTTCTGGGTCCTTACTGACAGAATGTCATAGCAACAGCTTGGAATTATTGCCTAAGAGAAATATCTTTTTTAGAAAAAAAGATTTTGACATGTTTCACTAAAAGAGGTTATATGGAAGTAAAAAATCATACACATTAGGAGAGCTTGAGATTTGTATTTTATGGGAAAGAATTCCTTTCCCCACCTCCCACCCCCATAATTAAATTTATATTGTCTTTTATTTTCTTTAGAGAAAAATGTTTTGTGCAAAAGGTCAAAACCTGAATTTAAATTAGGATATTATGATAAATGAAATGATCAGCAGCAGTTCCATTTTTAGCAAACAAAAATGATTATATGAAAAATAGATTCTAATTTGGCTTCTCCTCAAGAAGAAATGGAGAAGAGTATTGCCAGATCTTCCAAAGGTAATGACAGTACAGCAGATCAATTGTTTAGCAGTAATGAGAACTGAATTGAGTCCACATTCCAACACTGAACTTATAGATTAGTGATTAGAGGTACTGTTTCATTGACTGTTTTCCTGCATTTGCATTATGCTCATTCAGTTGCTTGCTAAACAACACTACAACAGTGCCATCTCTCATTTCCCATATTTTAATTATATCCCAAAGACATCATAAGGGAGTTCCTTCTCTGGGGCTTTTTCAGATCAGAAAAGAGGTGTAAACAAGGAAGTTTCAGAAGGATGGAGAAATATTTAACAGAAAAGCAACAACGCCCTCCACCACTTCATAACAGTAAGAAAGTTCACCACTACCACCAAAAGAAATTCTATAATATTTTCTTATTTTAATTCCCACCTACCCCCCACCCCCCAGTTTGTATTTTTAGTTTGTTTGGGGTTCTCTCTAGTTTTTTTTTTTTTTTAAGTTTAAAGATGTTTTTTTAATTGTGTATGCAATAAATGAACAAACAAACAAATATTGTAAAACACTCTGAGAATAAGGTAGAGAGATCCTTTTTCAAAGGGGAAAAAATACTTCACAGGAAATGTCCATGCACATATTGGAGAAATGCATTAAATGATAAAAGAACAGATTCCCTTCAGACAAAAACAACATTCTAGCTTTTCAATGCCTGTGTTCTCCATCATTAAAAGATATTGATTTTTTTTAAATTAAAAAAAACCAGGCTTGTCATGAACATTTAACCAAATTAAATATAAAGCAAATGTGTTCCTTTTAAATAGTTACTCTTGCCATTTTGACCACTTGCTCCAGGCTTCTATCTGTGCTGTTAATATGCAATGTTCACTAAACTGATAGGAACTAGTATAGTCCATACTATTTGTGACAGATGGCAACTACTGATCTAGTCAGTCAAGTTTTTTTTGCAAAAAAACAGTGTGTGTGTATTATCTACAACGTTTGCACTTGAGCCCACAGAAATTTCATAAAGTTGATGATGGGCCAAAGAAATAAGTGGTTCTGTTATTGGCTGGTGTGGGTCTTCCGGGCTGTTCTGTTATTCCTCAGCAAAGAACTTGTTGGGTAAATCAGCCTGGAAATAGAGATATGAAGACTTATTGTCCATTACAATGTTTTTCTAATGTCTTTATCGTCTTATGCATTCTTTCAGTAGAAAACCACATAACCCTTGCACTATTTCTCAAGATAGGTACAGTCATAGAAATATACTTTCCAGACTACAAAATTTATGACACTGAGAAAAGTCCATCATGTATAAATTGGATGAATAATTCCTTGAAATGATGCTATCTGCAAGGCAAGGCAATCTATGAAAGTTAAGCTGCTGCTTATCAAAAGTAGTAAGATAAGTGTTGCATTTATAATGGTCCCTGTCATATTTTAAAAGTACACATATCAATTCACTTTTAGGGGGAAAAAAAACCCAGGCTAAATTGAAGGAATGGTACAGCTCTTTATATGTCTGGAGTTATTTAGTTTTTAAAAGAAAAAGAAAAAAAATATGACAAAGTCCCAACCTGATTTTATGAAAAAGTTCAATAATATCATTTGGTTGTGATGAGTATAATTCAAACCCAGATCATTACCTGCTGAGAACTAGTACCACAGTAGCAGACTTCAAGAATAGTAACTATGGGTAACATACAGATTTACAATAATAAGGTGTCTGCGAACAAAGCCGCTAGTTCATGATCCATTATTTTCCCAGATACATTCAAGACATGGCCCCAGTGTCAGCAATATCTCCCAAGTGATCATAATTCTTCATGATAGATATTGAATGAACATGTGTAATGTATTACAATCTGTTTATTGATGATTCTGTACCCAAGAGACAGAATCTACAATGGTGTTTCAGAAATGTTGCCTAAGGAGACATTTTGAAATGAATCTAGGAGGCATCGCTTAGGTGAGACATTGTTTTAAAAAAAACAAAATCCAAGGAAAACTAATTTGGGGGGGGGGGGAAGCTAGATTTTTAGCTAGTTTTCTAAACAACTTTAGACACTAACTGAATTTAGTCAAACCAAATCTGAAAGTTCTTAAATCTAACAGTTTAGGCTTTTCACATTAAAACTTGGTAACTTAGTTACAAATTGTTCTTATAGTTTAGCCTTAGATCCCCTATGATCAATTTATATTAACAGATACATAGATATATTTGTGTCTGACAGACATGGGCTTTTACTTTTTTAATATTGTATATACTATTGTCAGCTAAAGCTTCTTGCTGTTTACCAAATACATAAATGTTGTAAACATTTACATTTTCAATACTGATAAGTGTAGGACTATTAGGAAAAATGTGGAGCTGCCTGAGGTAGATGATGATGATGATGATGATGATGATGATGATGATGATGATGATAACAGCAACAACAACAGAAATAATAATTTTATTGCTGCTGTTTCTGCTGCAGCATTTTGATTCTAGGAATAATTGAAATAGATAAGACTGTCTAGCCAAGGGCCAAATAATACTCCCTTAAGTACAATATATTTATCAAATGAGATCGAAAACTGAAGTTACTATTTTCTGTTCTGCCACAGGAATAGCCTTGAATCTTTGTATGTTCACAGTCAATAACCTTTGCATTATCGATTTAGAACCTTGTAATTAAATATATTGTTCCTAATTTACATGAGAAGTTATTTGGGGCAATTCATTTCTATCTCTGATTGATTGATTAAAAGAGGTGACTTGATGATGCATGTATCATGTTTATATATATCACCAATTCTAAAATCTACAGTTACAGAACCATTAAACAGTATTCACCACAAAATATAAAACACCTAGGTAGAAATGACAGATAAAAGTAACTGATGCCAACTCAGTCTGAAGAAAGCAGTATGAACTTTGAAAAGCCCTGTAGAATAATTCCATTTTATTTGCCTTATGGAATGATGCTTTATGAGATGTCAATCATACCTTCAGACAGAGGCTCTTCCATACGCAGGGGCCTGCTATGGAAAAGCTTTGCCTTGTGGCCCCCACTCCAGTCATCTTTAGTATGTACAAGAACCATCCCCAACTGGGACAAGTACATTGGATGGGGAAATCCTACCAAGAGGCAGCAGTCTTGACGATATCCTGGGAGCTAAGCTTTGTTGGGCTTTAGAGATTAAAACCAGCACTTTGAAGCTCATTAGCATAGGTGTTACATAGCTATAGTGGCTGTCATCCATCAGTATTGAACAGTCTTCAAAGTCAACCACATGTAAGGCAATGCAACAGTCTAACTGGATGGTATAGAAGTGTGAGTCATTGTTGTCATGGGCTTCCACTTCAACTAAGGCCACAACTGGTGCATCAGCAAAGCTGGACAAAAGCTCTTTGTCCTGCGCCCAACACCTGCAAATCCAGCAGTAGCTGTGCATTCAGGAGGACTCCCAAGTTGTGGACCAAGGGAACCTCCCATAACTGACTTCTCCTACTCCTCTGTCACCAACCAGTGCTTATCCTCTTAGGAAAGAACAAACTCACTGTAAAGCAGTGCCCAAGCCTCAAGACCACTGAGAGATAAGACCAGGTGGCATACAGTTCCCACATTTAGGTCCTGACAAAGATAATTCACCAGAGTGACGAATTCTGTTTCTATCAGATGCCTGAGAATGTAGCCTGACTACATAGGGCCCAGGTAATCTGTTTCTACTCTGTAACTGAGGCCTTATCACCTCCTCAAAAATATTGCTGTTGTTTTTCTTGATATGTGTTCTGCCTAGTTGTAGAGTCTGCTCATTTTATGCTGTGCTTGCCTAGTTCTTACAGGGAAGCTTATCAGTGCATGATGTGAAGAGGAATTTGTTTTTCAGCCAGTTTGTTGCTGATACTGATTTAGGGCTGAGAGGAGTAACTGGCCCAAGGTCACTGAGCTGACTTCTGTGCCTACAGGAAGACTAGAACCTGGTCTCCTTGCTCCTAGTTCAGTACCTTACCTACTACATCACACTGTCTCTCTACTTCTCCTCAACAATATTCCCTAAAAAGGGAAGGCTAGAGGTAGGATGAAAGTTGTCTGTGAGATCTAGGGAAGTCCTCTTCAGGAGAGACTGCACCATTGTTTACTTTAAGGTATTTGGCATGGTGCCTTCTCCGCAAAAAAAGCATTAGCCACTTCCAGTATCCATCAATTTTTACCACCCCAACTACCTGAAGAAGTCTAGAAAGCCTCCTATCTACTTCATCAGAGCCCACAGCCAAAAGGAATCCCAGTTCTCAGAAAAAGAAATTGCCTCAGTCACCAATTCAGTCCCACCTATGAGGTGTTAAAATCAGAATGAATGTTTTTGGCCTTATCAGCAAAGTCGTGCACAAGCACATCACAGTGGCCTTTTGGCAGACTTCCCTGCCCATCCATCCTTAATAATAGGGGACTGATTGTGTAATGATGACCAGCTGTACCTTCTCCTTCAGAAATTTCAGCTCTGACTGCTGAGGAAAGAAACATGTCATTAGTGCTTAAAAAGAGAATTGGGAATAATATTTACTGAGCCCTTAAAAAAAATCTGTTTTTATTCTGTTTTTGTGTTCTGCCTCAACATGCACAAAGATAGATAGATAGATAGATAGATAGATAGATAGATAGATAGATAGATAGATAGACAGACAGACAGACAGACAGACAGACAGACAGACGCCTCCTGACTTTAGAATAAAGGATGGTTATGCATACCTATACATATGTAGGATATCTTCATTTAAGCCAGAATACTTATCTGACTAGAGTTCCTACTGATGAGAAGAAGTCCAACGGCATTGATCCTTCACACTAACTCCATATGTTCAGGCACATTACTGGTACAAATATGATCAAAGGACACAATCTTAATTAGGAGTTCCCTGGATATATTTACATGGGTGGGGTGTAGTGATGTCTGAACTCTCCTACAAAGTATAGGTGTGACTCAGGACAACAAACAGAAGTGTATGAAAGTGTGATTTAATCATTCTGGAATCATCCGATTACTGACATAACTTTTGTTGGACTAAAGATGTGCACAAAGAACCAGAGTAAACAAACTGAATTGGCAAATAGAGAACAACTCTAAAAGTGCCTATACATTGTGGCTGAAGCATACTGGGTAGCATAAAATTATCAGTAGTGACACAGCAGTCACAATTATCCTAGCTTTGGAACCATATCCAGCTACAATCACAATACCATGTATGACATTTCACTGCTCCAATATTAGAAGCGTATTTGAAGTGACTGCCAGTTTCTGCAGCGCTGCACAATAAAAGGACAAACTCTACAGAAAAAAATTACAACAAAGCCCTATGGACAGTAATATATTATATTACTGAATATTCAGTAATACATTACTGAATTGTGTCATGACCAACATGTGCCATTGACTTGAATTGCAACTAGCTGACACCTAAACTTTTCCTGGATTATACTTTTATCAATAAGCACAATGAATAGGATCTGAATGTATAGATATGACCTTGTCTGGACTTGGAATTTAAGCTAGTGAGTATTTGAATGGGAATTTCTCTGGCTGAGACTCTCAGAGCAGTAGCCCAGACTGGGAAGTAAACAAATAAATAAACAAAGAATCTGGAAGAAAGCATTGGCAAACCCTTTTGGTAGCATTGCAACAAAACAGCATGGATGTTTTGCTGTATGAGGTCGCCAGGAGATGAGATTAAGTGACAAGAAACTTTATTGTATCAATGAATGGAAGAGTATAGAATTGATAATTTACTGTTATAGTACTTTTGCATAAATTGGCCAATGAGATCACAATAGGGGACAATAAATACCCCAAATCTTATTTAAACAAAAAAGAAAAAAGCCTCAGTGACAACAAAGCACTTTAAAAGCACTGCCTTTAAAATTTCTCCTCTTTCAATGACTTTAACAGTCTTAGTTCTACTTCAATAGAATTTGGGGACAAACTTCCATAGAATGAACAAACAAACAAACGAAAGCAAGATACCTTGGTGTCTGTCACTTGAAATGGAGCTTTTGAACCATTTGTAAAAGAAGATGTCTGTCTCTCGATTGGTCGTGAAGGGATTATATTGGCAGTAGGGGACTGATTGTGCAAAACAGATGACAAGCACAGTTGTACGGTCTCCTTCAGAGCTTTCAGCTGTGACTCCTGAGGGAAAAAAGTCACTGGATTACAACAAATAATTTACTCAGCCTTTAAAAAATCCTAATTTCAGCCAAACCAACTTTACCAAATAAAGCATCAGATACATAGAAATAATGTATTGAAGGACAATGGAGACCTGGCAGAATAGGTAAAAATACCTTGTTCCTCACCTCAGCTGCCCAAGGACTACCCACTGAGAAGGGAATGGCAGTAATATGAGAACTATTGCAAATTAATGTCAACACCATTGGAGTAGATAGACCAGTGATCTGACAAAATGGCTGGAGTAACCACACTGTGTCATAATGTGGTTAGTTTGCTTTTGGCTTAGCATGAAGTGTGAAGTCAACTCACAGGGCTTGAAACTGTCACCCACAATTTACAATTTAGGGTTCACTGTGAATCAATTCATGATGTCTTTTTCAATAAGGCATAGTTAAAACAAATAATGGTTTAGCAGGATGTCTGGACTTGACATGGTAGCTTTCACCTTTCAAAAGAAACATTCATTACATATAAAACCAAAACTATGGCTACGTTTTTACAAGAATAAGATTTTTTGTTCCAAATTAGGGTGCCTAAAAGCTACCTATTAACAGACCTCAAGGATATGCTCAGAAGAGTACTTACTTTGTCGAGAGCTGCTTTTTCCAATTCTTCCCTTGCAATTGCTAGTTTTTGTTCCAAGTCTGTAAGCTGCTGTGCCTGTGGGAAATTTAAAAACAAATTAGCTAGTATAAATTATAAACCCGTTTTTCACCCACTAAACTTGTCTAACATATCTGGAAAAAAAATAAGGTAACTAAAATAGATCAAATGTTGGGGGAAAAAATCTTGACAATATAATAGTTTCTTTAGGGAATATCAGTGAGTGTGGAGGAAAGACATAAAAAAGGAAGATTTTAAAATCCCTTTCTGACAACTATTTTATTATCAGTTTCAAGGGACCAGAAAATTCCCATCTTGCGTTTAATTATTCAGAAATTTCACTAAAACACATATGTGGTAATGCTTTCATAACCTTGGATCACTGGAAAGCATTTCATTCATTCATTCATTCATATAAAAAACTTAGGGAGAAACTACAATTCACATACATGTGAAAAGACAACTTTTCTCCTTTCTTTTTCTTAAACAAAAGACCCACCTCTGTAAAAAGAACAGAAAGGTCATATAGAAAAGTACTTCCTTAACTTTTCCCATAAGCCGTGTCATGACAGTGTCCTAAAGTTGCCTGCTTCCCCTATTTTATTCTTGCCCATCTTGCAGGGAGAAAACCAATTAGGAGTCATAATTAGAAAAGGAAAAAAAAAATCTGTCCATGATTCCCCTTCTCAGATTTGTAAAAGGAATGTTAATTATTTTATAACCTTTCCTTCACCCTGTAAGTTTTGATCTTGGCTAACAGACAGACAGTGATTTCAGCTGCTTTGCATACTGTAATGATCTTTTTTTCTTTTCTTTTTATACTTTATAAAATTTCTGATTGTCCTCTGTGCATGAGGCAACTGCTATTTGAGTTGGCCAGCCATTTTATGAAAGATTTATGGGGACGCAATGGACGCAATGCTTTCAAATGGGTTGTGGCAAATCTGCCCGTTGGGGCAAAGCTGGCTTTCACTACAGTACCACATTCTGTGCACTGATATCAGCAGAACATTACTGAGTGTGGAATGTAATTGTTTCTGATTGGGCATGCCAAAAATTCCAAATGATATAGGGGAGGACCCGTGGCACCTTCTGTCATTTATTACAACATAACTTAATCATCATTAATCAACCAACCAACCTCCAATGCACCATTGATGATAACACCAGTACAGCCCTAACTTGTAGTGGTAAACGGAACACTGCTCCTTGTTTGAGCTTGCAGTCATTGGGACTATGAACCTCTGCTTTGCAATTGGTTAACTATTACTCCAGCAACAAGAACACTTGGGTCATCTACAGTCCATCCACGTTTAACTACCATATCTAAAAGAGAACCTGGGTACTATTTTTTTGAAATAAAAACAGCTACCACAGTGATTGGTAGATAATTGCCTTTTTTCAAATTTAAATAGTTTTATGGTTATGTCCAATGTTTATGTAAAAAAAATGGGGAAAGGATAGTGGACCAGATGGTTATGTTGGCTATAAGAAATTTTTATGCAGCACTGGACATTTTTAGCATATGAATTGCTTTGCAAGGTTTTATCTCACAAGTCATAAAGGACACTGCATTTAGGGCTCTTGGCTAAACATTGCCAAACAAGCAATTACTAGAGTGTGTTGCTAATTTTTCCCAAAGATGCCACCATCCAGATGTCTGACTTTCATATTTCCTTTATAAAATTATGGGAAGAAATAATTTAATCCTTCACATTTTAATGTGCTGTTATGGTAAGCCAGTGGATGGAAGAAAATGCTGGAATGGGATACCTTCTACCCTAAATTAACAAAAAATACAAAATTCAGAGCAAAAGCAATATAAAAATCATTTGGTATCTTTCTACAGATATGAAAAGTAAATTAGGACAATTAAGATAAAAGTTAGATTTGGGGGGGTAGTACAAAACTATTACAGGATGCTTTACATAATGAAATTTTATGCAGAACACCTCTTGAAAGCTGCCTTGTAAAGCAGTATGATTCTGAACTTCTGGTTGACAGCCATGGTGAGCTAAATGTCCTTTTCTGGAGCAGGATGGCATTATGGTGGAGATTAGCACAGGACGCGGGATTCTGGCCACCAAAATGGTCTCTGGATTAAGGAGAGATCTTTGAAATAGCCCACGTGACTGCACAGACTCTCCTTGTGAGTAAACCACAGGAACTGTCATTTTGTGGTTTGCCTATGGGCCAAATGGCTGGGAGTCAAATGAGGAACCATCTTTGCTCACAGTCACTAACACAGCCTTTTTAAAGGACATTAAGCTTGACTCAGCCTCACTTCTTAATCACTTTGGATTTGTTTTTTTGTTTTTCTGTTGCCTTAGAAGGATTAAGACCCTTCGGAATGGCAAGTTATACTGTATTCACTAGGTGAATTGCCTTCTCCTTAGAGGAAGACCTTTTAAATGTGATTTTTAAAAACTTTTGAAAAATATTACTTTTTGGATTAAACAGCAAAACAGTGCTTAGAATACAGAGTTAGAAAGTTTAACAATGGATTAAGGGTTCAGATGGACTTGGAATTATAATTTTAAATGTCCACAAAGAGCTTTGAATTAACTAGAAGAAATTTTCTCATGGGAAAATGGAGATTGTTTTGAATCTTTTTATGATAAGGGGACTTTGAACGTTGGACACTAGAGGGAGCAAGAAGGTAAAGAAAATGGAGCAGAAATCTTTAATGCAAACTTTTCAATATTTTTCTGCCAAGCTTTTTGACAAGATAGATAAATTTCTTGATAAGATCAACAGGGCATGTTGTAATGAAGTTACAGAACAAATTGCAACTGATGATTTTGAAATTACTTTGAAGGGGGGCTTAAATGTAACAAGCAATGAGAAAGTTATGGAGAAAGATATGGGTACACAAATGGAACTGATGGTTGATTTATTCCCTAAAGGAGATCAAATATTGAATCAGGAAACTGACTTGGTTATATATATATATATATATATGTATATATATATACATTTATATGTATATATATATATGTATATATGTATATGTATATATATATATGTATATATGTATATATATAGATATATATATATATGTATATATATATATATATAAATAACCAATTATATATATATATATATATATATATATGTATGTATATAAATATATAAATAACCAATTATATATATATATATATATATATATATATATATATATATATAAAATGGATATACAAAAGACTTTGTTAAAGTTCTGAAAGATTTTTGACTTGAAACACAGATGAACATAAAACTAGCTCTGGGATTCTTTTGAAGGGGTTAAAAGTTACTTCCCCCCTCCCTAAACCCAGGAAGGAATACAAGATTGGCTTATTTGATCAGGTCTAAAAGAGAAAAATAGTTACATTTGGTTGTCTTACTGACTTCTGCTGACAAAGAATGATTGATGAAGCATTTGAATTTTTTTTTTTTTTACTCAATAGATGAGATATAGGAAGAAGAGAGATTATATTGTATTTAGAGATGGTGATAAGCTATTAAGATTGTCTTTACTTACTGGGATGAAGGGGGAAGTTGCTTCTTTCTTTTCCTTTTCCTTTTCCTTTTCCTTTTCCTTTTCCTTTTCCTTTTCCTTTTTTCCTTTTTTTTTCTTTTTCACACTTTTTTCTTTTCTTTTATATTTTTCTGTTTGTATTTTTGCAGCCTGTATTGGCTTTTATTCTTCTCATTTATAATTCTTAATAAAATTATTTTTTAAAAAAGTAAAGAAGTATGATTCCCTGGTCAGTTCTAAAAGCAAAGTGAAGTTAACACTTTCCTTCATGTTGTGTCACTCTGAGCCTCTCATCCAGTATTTCTAGCAACAAGGAGAACTAGACAAGAAGCTTGAGATGTAAAGTACCTTGGTGAGGAGAATCATTTCAGTTCTTTGCCTCAACAAGGGAAATTGCATTGCATCTGTGGCACCCAGGGTCTTCGTTGGGACAAAACTCAGCTGCCTGGTACAGGCCTTGGGACCTAGGACCTAAAGAACCAACCATAGTCCAGGGTCACATGGTGGCTGTTCTCAAATCACACAAGGCTGGACTAACTTGACAAAAATGTAACTTTGTGGAATGTTCTTAAAAGTCCAGTTAGTAGGATTTGGAGATGAAAATCAGAATGAAGAGCCAAATAATAGTTAGGAACTGAAATAAGTGGATGTTGTTTTTAAAATTTAAATAAAGGGATTATTAATTAATTAATTAATTAATTAATTTATTTATTTATTTATTTATTTATTTATTGGTGCTTCAGAATAGTTGGAAGAAAATGAAATATGAATAAGTTTTGAATTTGTACATACATCTACTGGAAGAGTAATGAGAATAATTTGAATATGTCCACACAAATGGGTACAAATTTAGAAAGTTCCTGGTGGGCAATTTTGTATGACTTTATCACTACATTTGTGGCAGGTCTCCAGGTGTACCAATTTTACACATATCACAAAGTTCAAGGTAAAGTACAGAAGTATGTGTCTTCAGTTTCAGTTCCAATGGGCAAGGTAAACTGAAGAAAGAAGATGATAGTCTAGATATGATGCTGATTTTGAGCCACTGCACCATGTATCCATGCATATAGATATACTCTTTAACATTTTTTGTATTACTAAAGAGGTGGAGATAATGTTTATCAGATTTGAAGATGACACAGAATTGGATCTGGTAGCTATCAAACTAGAAGGTCGAAATAAAATTCAAAATAATCCTGATAGTTTAGAAAAATGGGCTGAAAATAATAGAATAAATATTGACCGGGAGAGAAATAAAACAGAAATTACATGCATACATTTTGGATGAGGGATACCTAACTTTGTAACAGTGCTAGTGAAAAAGATCTTGAAATTACAGCTGTGTCTAAGGGTAGTATAGCTGCAAAAGAAAAAAAAAGCATGGGAATAGTAATCACACTTTATTGTATTTTGGCCAATCCTTACCTCAAATATTGTTTGAAGTTCTAGTCATCATACCTTCAGACAAACTGGAACAGGTTCAGAGAAGGACAATAAGGAAGATCAGGGGCTAAAAATTAAGTTCTATGAGGAATGATTGAATGAAGTGTGGATATGATAGAACTCTTTAAATATCTGAAAGGCTGTCCCGCAGATGAAACTCAAAGCCTGTTCTTTGTCATTCCATAGTATAAGACATGGAGAAATGTCTTTAAATTACAGAAAGACATATTCTGATTTACTAATAGAAATACATAGCTTCATAGCAGTGAGAATAGTTTGATGATGGAATCAGTTATCACAAAAGTTAATGGGATCCCTTCACTGGATGGGGTTAAATGGTGGCTAGATGTTCATCTTTCAGAAATGTTTTCCTTTGGATTCCCAACCAAGCAGTTGCACTTAAGGACCTAACTGATTTCTTTCAACTCTGTGGCCATTTAGGCAATCAGCAAGACTGCAGGGGTTTTAACCTTATATGTTTTTATTTTTAACAGCCAAAGGGCTGGTAGGTACAATGTGCTCCCCTTTGTCCTGTCAATAAGTGCACCATGTCCATTGAAGTTCGTTGGTGCAAATGAGCTTGAATGTTTTTGCTAATATTTTTTGAAAATAATTTGTGTACTGTACATATATTGATACACACAGTAGATTCGATTTAAAATTTAAAACATTCAAATGTGAGAGAAGGCAAAAATCAGTAGATTTCACTGGCTTTGCGGTTCAGTCCCACACATTTAGAGGACATTATATTGGAGAAATTTGAGTAGAGACAGGTAAAATAAAGCAGTTTTCTTAATTCTTCTGCTGTCAAAACATCCAAGGCTTCCATTATACTTTTCTTGCTTAAAAACCAAACATCTTTATAGAATTAATTTTATAATTTCATAGGCAGTTTAGCTTACTCTGATGTGCAATTTTATAATTACACAATTCAAAGCTTCCTCTAATTTAAACCAGTTATACATACAAGCAAAAACCATTTTGAATCAATGACATGTGTGTGGTGTGTGTGTGAGAGAGAGAGTGTGTGATTACTTCTGGCTGCCTTTTGCTTTCTTCCTGAGACAAAAATAATGAACCTAACATAATTTAAACCTTTTCACTCCTACAAAGGATACAATTTGCAATAGAGCCAGAGCAGTTTTGGGATAGAGGTAAACTTTGTCCTATTTATAATTTAATCTATTTCATAGTTAGCTATTAATGCAGTGCTGTGCACATTTCATTTGAATTTATACATGTTCAACCACAATTTGAGTTAAGTGATTGAGTCTAATGTCTGAATAGCTTGTGCAAATCCCTTTTCATTCACAGGCCATTGAATCTAAAGGATGGAAATATCAATTTTGCTGCCGCTTAACGTGCATTACATCCATATAGTGAAAAGCTATTTGGTTGAAGAGTTTGGTCATTTAGAAGTAGATCATGTTTAAAACACCTACTTTTTTAAAAAAAGAAAAAAAGAAAATCATTAGATTATGGCAACCTTTATTCCTGGATTCTCTTTCAAGGTTGTTGAGTTGGGGGGGGGCGAGTTTCTAAGTTATTGTTTTTATAAATTATAGTGATGAAATCAGTGATGCATGTACTAGGACAGTATATAAAGATGAAGCCTGGCCTGTTTAGACTCATGGTAAAATCAATATTGACTAGGTAAGTTTGAGCCAGTTGCTAGTTTCAGCTTGATCCAGCTCAGAAATTTGTTCTAAGGTTAAAGTGAAAGTGAGAAATCATATGCTGTTTTGATTCCTTGAGCTGCAATTGAGATCTAAAAAAAAATAAGGCATTATGTTGGTTTTAAAATAAAATTAGTTTATTCTAAATTCCTTTGAAAACACCATTAAAGGCTTTCAAGTTCCTCAGTCAGAAACCTTATGGGATATAGCTGGGAAAGAGTCAAATGTACATCTATAAACAGTGGTGGTGAAGTTTTGGAGACTGAAAGGAACTGGATTTTTTTTTTTAAAAAAGAACAGGATAGAGGTGATCTAAATAATTAAAATATTAATAGTTCACTTGGATACATGTCTCTTAAAATAACTAAGACTGAACGATCTGGAGAACCCCAAGGAATTATAGTTCAATGCCTCAAATATGTTCTAAATCAATCTTTAAGAATTGATTTGAATAAATCAATTTTCAGGAATACTCTGCACGGAACTGGGTAAATTGCCTGTAAGAGATTTGTTTCAGTAATCAGAGCAGAATTAATAATCTAAAGACTCAATATTTATAGCTTGCTTTCCTCTGTCTTTCTTTCCCTCCCCTAGTAAAGACACAATCTGAAAATGGTAATACAGGCTACCTTCTTAAAGATGAAGGAAATCTGTTAGAAGTAGTGATTGCTCCATTCAGCACGTTGACTCCAAAGGTAAAAATAGCAGGTGTGGCTGTTGCTGTCAGTGTGAATTTTTATGCTTCAGCTCGCCCATGGGGCAGCACCCTTGCAAACATTACTTCATCACACACTGATTACAGGAAAGTTTCATGTTCTATTGTTCTCCTCCTGTGCCCCTATTTTACTTTCCAAGTTCTTTTACAAAACACATCTTTTCAGATTTAAGTTTTGTAGTTGTTTTGGTAGGCCACTTTTTCTCCACATCAAGAAAATAAATGTCCATTCATATGCCCAGAGCTAAGAGACCGTACCAAGAACACATCTCTGTGGTTCAGACAAGTTCACTGGTTTTAGAAGGATCAAGAAGAAACAAAGGGGTCCAGTTCTTTGAAAATGAGATATTTATTTCAAAGCAAGAGTTACCCATCCCTCCAAAATCTTACAATTCAGCAGATACTTAGACTTTTTTTTTTCCTTCTCCCTTGTTCAGTTTCTTTTTTCTGTTCTTGTATTTTGTAAGTCATGGGATTACCTGTTTTTGAGTTGTCTATATCAATCTATGTATACATCTGATAGATAGATAGATGATAGATAGATAGATAGATAGATAGATAGATAGATAGATAGATAGATAGATAGATAGATAGATAGATAAAAATTCTTCTTTGCTTTCAAGCCCCATTGGCCTATACCTGATTCTAAAAACTCCTTGACAGCTCTGAAGATCTTTCAGTATCTTAATTATCTCTGTTACTGTTTCTTAGGGCATATGCAAGGTCCCAATCAGAGCAAATGCAAGTAAGAAGCAATGCTACAACATTTGCAGAGTTAATTACAACACTGGCTGTGACTTTCCAATAATAGCAGTAGTTGCAAAATAAGCTGGAAGGTCTCCTCTTGCTATGGTCATTCACAGAACAGCTCAGATAGGCTGCAGAACTGGTGCATCCACTCAACCTGAATTTATCTACCTAACCTTGTAACACAGAATAGCTTGAGCTAGGTATTAAAGATCCCATTAACTTCCAATCTAAGTCCAGAAACTTAAGGCCACCTTGCAGGCAAGATATAGTTTCTAAATTGGATTTCTCAGTTCATTAAAGAGGTAATAACTTCCTTAATGCACACAGCCACATTCAGAGAAGCTACAGAACAATGAAGGAGGTGGGAGGAGGGTAGTTCTAACTTAGCAAAGATTTTTAAAGTTTTTATTTTTCTAAATATCAAAAGGTTTCTCAAGTAAAACTCTGGCTTCTTTAAATCACAGCAACCTGTAGTCAACCTATTAATTGGTATGAACTGATAGAAACCACCAACCCACTTATTGTATATCCATTATTATGCAAACAACTGAAAATCTGTATGTAGTTCTGATTCTATGTCTTCTATCCCTCTTTTGTCATTATTTCTGTTTACTTTGCATTTTAGGTTAGGAATTTTATGCAGAATGTAGGCATTATTTCTGGGCCATTATAAAAAATAATACATTGATGATTCAGCGATGAAATTAAATAGTAGCTTTCAAATTTTTAATAGAAAACCATTTCTTCCCCTTCATGGAACATTAACTTGTACTGGTGAAGGGGCCTCTATACCCATGTGCAGAAAGGGAAGTCATGACGGGCAAGTCATAGATAAAGAAACAGACTTAACATGATCCATTGGAGAAGGCAACCTACTAAAGCATTTGTTCAAGGCTACATTATTGTATACTTCCTACCAAAACCAAAACAAAACAAAACAAAACCAAAGCAATTGGCTAAAGTTAAATTTTAGAGAAGAATATTGAAAAAATATAGACGATTTCTGCATCTCATCAATCTCTGATTGATATAAATCTTTGGTCTCTGCTATATATGAACACAACAAACTTTACACTTCTACAACAAGATGATGATGATGATGATGATAATGATGATGATGATGATGATGCACACGGCAACAATAAAAAGGAAAAGGTGAGAAATTGAATAAATGACTGGCTATAGACTTAAGCAAGTTAAGCAATATTGTACCATCTAGTGGAGACAGAAGTAGGAAGGCATATAAAGATTCCCGACTCATTAATCAATACTTATTTCAATTTTATTCTTGTTGTTGTTGTTTAGTCGTTAAGTCGTGTCCGACTCTTCGTGACCCCATGAACCATATTGCGCCAGGCCTTCCTGTCCTTCACTGCCTCCCTGAGTTTGCTCAGTTTCATGCTCATTGCTTCAGTGATGCTATCTAACCATCTCATCCTCTGCTGTCCTCTTCTCCTTTTGCCTTCAATCTTTCCCAGCATCAGGGTCTTCTCCAAAGAGATCTCTCTTCGCACTAGGTGACCAAAGTATCTGAGCTTGAGCTTCATTATCGATCCTTCCAATGAGCAATCAGGGTTGATTTCCTTTAAGATTGACTGGTTTGACCTCCTAGCAGTCCAGGGGACTCTCAAGAGTCTTCTCCAGCACCACAGTTCAAAGGCATCAATTCTTCGGCGCTCAGCCTTCTTTATGGTCCAGCTCTCACAGCCATACATTACTACTGGAAAAACCATAGCTTTGACTATGCGGATCTTTGTCGGCAAGGTGATGTCTCTGCTTTTTAATATGCTATCTAGGCTTGCCATAGCTTTCCTCCCAAGGAGCAAGTGTCTTTTAATTTCATGTCTGCAGTCTCCGTCTGCGGTGATCTTGGAGCCCAAATAAATGAAGTCTGTTACTGCTTCCATTTCTACCCCTTCTATTTGCCAGGAATTGATGGGTCCAGATGCCATGATCTTAGTTTTTTAATGTTGAGTTTCAAGCCAGCTTTTGCACTCTCCTCTTTCACCCTCATCAAGAGGCTCTTTAGTTCTTCTTCACTTTCTGCCATTAGGGTGGTATCGTCTGCATATCTGAGGTTGTTGATGATTCTCCCTGCAATCTTAATTCCGGCTTGTGATTCTTCCAGCCTGGCATTTCTCATGATGTACTCTGCATATAGGTTAAATAAGCAGGGTGACAGTATACAGCCTTGTCGTACACCTTTCCCTATTTTGAACCAATCGGTTGTTCCATGACCGGTTCTAACTGTTGCTTCTTGTCCCGCATACAGATTTCTCAGGAGACAGGTAAGGTGGTCTGGTACTCCCATCTCTTTAAGAATTTGCCACAGTTTGTTGTGATCGACACAATCAAAGGCTTTTGCATAGTCAATGAAGCAGAAGTAGATATTTTTCTGGAACTCTCGTGCTTTCTCCATGATCCAGTGAATGTTGGTGATTTGATCTCTAGTTCCTCTGCCTCTTCGAAACCCAGCTTGTACATCCGGTAGTTCTCGGTTCATGTATTGCTGAAGCCTAGCTTGTAGGATTTTGAACATAACCTTGCTAGCATGTGAAATGAGTGCAATTGTGCGATAGTTTGAGCATTCTTTGGCATTGCCTTCTTTGGAATTGGAACATAAACTGACCTTTTCCAATCCCGTGGCCACTGTTGCGTTTTCCAAACTTGCTGGCATATTGAGTGCAGCACTTTAACACCATCATCTTTTAGTATTTTAAATAACTCAGCTGGAATACTGTCATCTCCACTAGCCTTGTTGTTAGCAATGCTTCCTAAGGCCCACTTGACTTCACTCTCTAGGATGTCTGGCTCAAGGTCAGTGACCACACCAGTATGGACATCGGGGACATTAAGATCTTTCTTGTATAGTTCTTCTGTGTATTCTTGCCACCTCTTCTTAATCTCTTCTGCTTCTGTTAGGTCCCTGCCTTTTTTGTCCTTTATCATGCCCATCTTTGCACTAAACGTTCCTTTCATATCTCCAATTTTCTTGAAGAGATCTCTAGTCTTCCCCATTCTATTGTTTTCCTCGATTTCTTTGCATTGTTCATTTAAGAAGGCCTTCTTATCTCTCCTTGCTATTCTCTGGAAATCTGCATTCAGTTGCTTATATCTTTCCCTTTCACCCTTGCTTTTCACATTCCTTCTTTCCACAGCTATTTGTAAAGCCTCATCAGACAGCCATTTTGCTTTCTTGCATTTCTTTTTCTTTGGGATGGTTTTAGTTGCTGCCTCCTGTACAATGTTACGGACCTCCATCCATAGTTCTTCAGGCACTCTGTCTACCAAATCTAATCCTCTAAATCTATTCATCACCTTCACTGGGTACTCACAAGGAATATGATCTAAGTCATACCTGAGTGGTCTAGTGGTTTTCCCTACATTCTTCAATTTAAGCCTAAATTTTGCAGTAAGAAGATCATGATCTGAGCCACAGTCAGCTCCTGGTCTTGTTTTTGCTGT
Source organism: Python bivittatus (assembly GCF_059951505.1). Lineage (NCBI taxonomy): Eukaryota > Metazoa > Chordata > Lepidosauria > Squamata > Pythonidae > Python > Python bivittatus. Next base: position 46,676,649 of record NW_028277075.1, on the reverse strand, counting down.
CTGTATAGAGCTTCTCCATCTTTGGCTGCAAAATATATAATCAATCTGGTTTCGGTATTGACCATCTGGTGATGTCCATGTGTAGAGTCGTCTCTTGTGTTGTTGGAAAAGAGTGTTTGCTATGACTAGCTTGTTCTCTTGACAGAACTCTATTAGCCTTTGCCCTGCTTCATTTTGTACTCCAAGGCCAAACTTGCCTGTTATTCCGATTACTCCTTGACTTCCTACTTTAGCATTCCAATCCCCTATAATGAAAAGGACATCTTTTTTTGGTGCTAGTTCTAGAAGATGTTGTAGGTCTTCATAGAAGCGGTCAACCTCAGCTTCTTCAGCATCAGTGGTTGGGGCATAGACTTGGATGACTGTGATATTGAATGGTTTGCCTTGGATACGGACTGAGATCATTCTGTCGTTTTTGAGGTTGTACCCCATTACTGCCTTTCCGACTCTCTTATTGACTATGAGTGCAACTCCATTTCTTCTAAGGGTTTCTTGCCCACAGTAGTAGATATAATGGTCACCCGAATTAAATTCACCCATTCCTGTCCATTTCAGTTCGCTGATTCCCAAGATGTCGATGTTCAGTCTTGTCATCTCATGTTTTTTGGACACATCCAGCTTGCCTTGGTTCATAGATCTTACATTCCAGGTACCTATACAATATTGTTCTTTACAGCATCGGACCTTCTTTTCGCTTCCAGATACATCCACAGCTGAACGTCCTTTCGGCTTTGGCCCAGCCCCTTCACTCTTTCTGGAGCTACTTGGAATTGCCCTCCGCTCTTCCCCAGTAGCATATTGGACACCTTCCGACCTGAGGGGCTCATCTTCCGGCGTCATATCTTTTAGCCTTTTAACATTGTCCATGGGGTTTTCTTGGCAAGGATACTGGAGTGGGTTGCCATTTCCTTCTCCAGTGGACCACATTTTGTCAGAACTCTCTGTCATGACCTGTCCGTCTTGGGTGGCCCTGCATGGTATAGCTCATGGCTTCACTGAGTTACGCAAGCCCCTTCGCCACGAGAAGGCAGTGATCCATGAAGGGGAATTTTATTCTTGGATTTTATTTTATTCTTTTTTATTTTTTATTTTATTCTTAGCTATATATTCTATTTTATTAGCTATATATTCTATTTATTAGCTATATATTCTATTTTATTCTTAGCTATATAATATTACTTCTTCATCAACGGAAGATGGGATAAGTTTCAATTTTAGAGAAAGTGGGTTTGCTCCTGTATATTTATCAGAGGATCATGTAACTAATCTCATCTCTTTTACTTCAAGACATTTTCACTACAATTAAATCTATAAAATTAGAAAGGACTCCTAGTTGTGGTTTTCCTGGTAATTGGTATAAATATACATACAGCATATTGGTATGTTATTGCATATTGGCCCACAGAGAAACCTTTTAAAATAATCTCTTCCTTTTTAGTTTTAGTGAGGTAACTATAGTTAAGGTTATTCCCAAGGTGAGCAGGGATGAACTATCTGTTCTAATGATAGATCCATTTCCTTGATAGGTGCAGTTGTTAGAATTTTATCAACTACTTTTGGTTATAGACTATGGGGTACAGGTAGTCCTTGCTTAATGACAATAATTGGGACCAGAATTTCCATTGCTAAGCAATGCAGCCATAAAGCACAATGTCACATGACTGTGCTGCTAAGCAATGGCAGTTTCAGCACTTCCAGTTGCTGTCCTTAAGTGAATCCTGTGCTGTCATTCAGTGAGGATGTCATGTGGTCACTATTTGTGATCTCCTGCTAGCTTCCCCATTGACTTTGCTTGTCAGAAACCAGCAGTGAAGGTAGCAAATGGCGATCACATGACTGCAGGCTGCTGTGACGTTGCAGTTGCGAGCCAGTCACAAAGTGCCCAGATAACGCGGCAGTGGGGACTCTGTGACAACCACAACTACAAGGACTGTTCGTAAGTCCCACTCATTCAGCGGCATCATAACTTTGAACTGTCACTGAATGAGTAGACATTAAGTGAGGACTACCTGCATTCTTCCCATAATATCACATCCAGCTAAGGCTGGATTTGTACAGTGCTGACCAGATTCTGACAACAGCAAATTTATAATTGATGTTCCTGTTTAGCTCACAGAAGACAAGATCTGACTGACAGACAAACGTAGGGATGCTGAGGAGGCCTTTGATATAGTCTCTTGGCAGTTTCAAAGGAGGTTTCAATTTATCTTGGGTTTTTATTTGTATGTACTTTGAATTGATATGATTTATGCAACTCCTAAATCATGGATAATATTAATGATGTGCTTCCCCCTTGGTTAAATATATATTGAGAAATGATTCAAGGATGCTTTCTCCTTTTATTTTTATTATAGAAGCATAGAGTTAGAAGGTACTTTAGAGATCATCTAATGCAACCGCCTGTTCAGTGCAAGCACCACTAGAGCATTGCTGACAGGTGACCATCCAACATCTGTTTCATGGCCTCTAGCAAAAGAGGACTTATCTTTTCATTAATCTAATTTCATTCATCTAATCTATCACAACTCATACAGGAAGTTCCTCCTAATTGCTAGCCTCAACTTACTTTCTCATAGTTTTGACTCACTGATTCTAGTTCCATTGGATTCTTATTATTCTCTGAGCTTGGTTGTTTTCCTACAGGCACTAATCACCAGGCTAGGTAATATCATCAGTGCATGGGAAAGGGAAGTTTGCTGTTTATATATACAACAGCTTGCCCCACCAATCTTGGTTGGAGTGTAGTTTCTTCCTTGTAGGTTACTTGATTAGGATATTGCTCCCCCCCTCCCCCGGACTGCTTATCTGGGTGTTGTTTGCTAGGGTAGATGTGCTTTGGGCTGTTTGAGCTTGGTTTCCAGACTTCTCACCATTTTGGTAGCCTTCCTCTGATCTTCCTCCAGTTGGTCAATGGCCTTTTTGAACTGTGGTGCCCAGACACAGTATTCCAAGTGGAGCCTAATCAGGGCAGAGAGGAGATTGAAACAATTGCTTCTATGATCTAGACTTTGTGCTCTTGTTAATGTACCCTAAGACAGCATTGGCCTTTTTAGCAACGGATGCAGGCATTTGCATTTTTTTATTCATTTGCAGAGGAAGATTTTAAAATGATGCACCTATGTTACATTATTTTGAAAGCAATATCTTTGAAAAATGGTCTAGGTTATAGGCCAGGTTGAGGGACTGCCTCTCCCCAGTGATATCTATCTGTCCCATCAGTTCTGGCAGAAAATGCTTGTTGTGGGTTCCGTCTACCAGAATGCATCATCTGAAAAGAGCCAGGAGGATGGCCTTTTTTGCTGCTGCATCCACTTTATGGAGCATCATTTCCCTTGAGGTCAGGCTGGCCCAAACTTTGATTGCCTTCTAGAAGACCTGGCTTTGCCATCTGGCTTGGGGCTCAGAGAATGGTATGAAACCCATAAAATGGCTGTACTGTTCTTGAATTACTGTGTTCATCCAGTGATTGCATTACATGTTTTTTCTTGTTTTTATTTGTTTTAATATTTTATATTGTTTGTGTAGCTGTTTTATTCTGTGCTTTTTGGTATTGTTTATGTTTTAATTATAAGCTGCCCAGAGTCACAAATGTGAGATGGGCAGCTATATAAATTAAATAAATAAATAAAAATAAAAATTCCTCACCCTTCTCTACTCTATCCCTTGATTGTTTATGGCCTTATGAATCTCTTCTCAAAGAGTGGAGTCTAAAAATAAACCCAGTGAAGAGACAGATAAACAGGAATCAAGCAAGAGTTAAAAGAGATAAAATCAGTAAATATTTTGGTCTTTTTATAATGAAAAAATATAAATATTATAAACTCTTTTATATTATAATAATGTAGCCAGCCTTCAACAGACAGAACATCTTGCTTTCAGGGATTATCTTGGTCCAAAAAATTGTGCCTTAATTCCATCATCAGCTAAAATAGTAATGATTCATGGCTATGTGTTTGGTTAAGTAAGCCTTAATATCTGAATGTGGTGGAAATTAGTGATTCTGCTTTTGTTTTTGTTTTCCTTAGTGAAAATATATAAACACACTATTACTCAAATACTCAGAACATATATTAGTTTTGGAAGCTGAGTCTGAAATTCATACCATTTTTAAAGGCTGAAAAAGAAGGGGGAAGAGGAGGAGGAGACGAGGAGGAGGAGGAGGAGACGAGGAGGAGGAGGGCCTAAAGTGAGGAAGTTGAGTACAAAGGTATGGTCTCAACTTTCTGATGGAAATAAGTTTCACAGAGATTCACATAAGTTCATTGGCACTGAATAATGAAAATGAAATTAATACCAACATTTTTTGGACAATCCAAAGCACTAGAACTGTAACTCTCTCTTCTGTGTGAAAAACTCTTCTGTCTGCATAGCCCTTTCCCTTTCCCCATTCCATTCTCCAGAATCCAACTTATCCAACAGTTGCACCAACTTATATTTGGTGCAACTGATTTTATTTGTCCTTTTATTAAAAATGTATTTAACCCCCTTTTTTCTCTGAGGGCATATTGTAAGGCAATTTACATGAAGGTCTTCCCTAATTTTAGCTTCACAAAAAAACATGTGAAGCAGAGCAACCAGAGAAGATTGACTGGCCCAGAGCCAACAACTCAAGTTCAATGAGGCCTTGAACCTGGATGTCCCCAGCCCAAATCCAATCCAGGATACTGATTCTTTTTTAAATGATCATGTCTATAAAACAAAATAGAACACATTAAAATCACTTAGCTGTATTGGCACTGTATTTGTGCCAATACAGGTTTGTATAAAAGTTGAACTAAAATGTTCTCTCCCTGCAGTTTTTTTTTTTTTTTTTTTTGAGAGGAAGGTAGATTTTGGTGATTTTGTTGTTCTGAGATAACTTTTTAGTGAGTACAGCTCCCATTTGAGTCACTTCATATTTTCCCACAATAACAGCCCTGTGAGGAGAGCTGGGCTGAGAGAGAATGCCTGGCACAAGGTCATCTAGCCAGTTTCTATGCCTACGGGAGGATTAAAACTAATGTTCTCCTAGTTTCAATCTAGCACTTTAATTAATATACCAACTGGCTCTCTAATAATGTATAAACATTCTGAGATAAAAATGGGCAGCCACCCACTGGTTTCTAATGGGAAAACCATGCTCCCACAGAATGGTATCAAAATGTACCTTTCATTGCTACCTGTTGCCCTCCATAATTGTTAGATGAAAGGTTGTTGGTTTTTTTGCATATACATTTTTACTGAAGGCCACTGGACTCCCAGTATCAGAGTTTGAACAGCCACATACTTATATTTCAGTGTAAAGGAAGTGCACTTATTAGATGTCCATCTTTGAAACAGGTTTAAAAACCCTTATATGATATTTTATACTAAACTTTCTTCTCCAAAATATTTTATCATTCTACTGGGAAAAAAAAAAAAGGCTGACAGTTTAGAAGTGCACAAGAAATTAAAGCTATTGGTTCCTAGTTGTAGACTCTGATTATGTCTGATTCTAATCTTTTTGGATACTTAAATCCTAAGGAAAGGTAAGGGATGTCAGAATTTATTTTCCACATTTTGAATCCCATTATTATTGTCATTAAGTATGATTTTTTATTTAAAAAATGCAAAAGGTCTCAGTTAAAGACAGGACGTATGAGAGAGAAAAATAAAAACAAAATGAGGATCAGCCTGAAAATGTGTGTCCTGGACTGGTTTTAAGTGTGCTTTAAAAATAAATTGCATTATAAACAGATGGGGCTATGTAATAATGCATCATGGACAGCATTGCAGTGCTTCTTCAGCCCACATCGTACATGTGTTCAGAATGCTGCTTTCATGCATGTACCCTTACCCAAATGGATTAAATATACCATTTATGTGCAACAGCAGGCAAACCCATATCAAAGTTTCCCCCCCCCCCCTCTCTCTTGTGCTGAGGAATTAATGAAACTCACTGTATATAATGAGCATGCAAAGAAAACCCAAGAGTAAATATATATATTTTCTTTACTGCAGTCCATTAAGCATGCAGTACAACTTCTGGTGTCATTAATTTGCTCCTCAAGACAAGATCTGAAACCATAAAAGCATTAACACAGCTGGTAAATGCATTGTACATATGTTTGATGTGCTCAAGGTTAGCACCTTATTCTCAATATACCTGAAGTAAATAAATCCATCACTCTATATACAAAAAATTAACTGTTCCCTCTGACAAAGCATGGATCTGGCATCAGTCTTCCCCAAAATATCAAAATCTTATGAGAATACATTTCACATAACTTTATGGAAGAATTTTTTCATATATACAAACTCCTATTGCATACTATTTTTACTTTGGATTCCTCCCCTGATAGATGATTCATCTTAAATGGGGGTGTGTGTGTTACATCAATGGAACAGGGTAGAAGTTTACTTTTGATCATCCCTTTTTCTCCCCACAGCTCCTGTTGATGCCCCTCAGCTGTCTTAAGAATGTTGAGGCACTTTTGTAATTTTTAGGAGATAAAGAGAAGAGGACAATTTAATTAAACTTAAGATTCCCCTCTCGCCTCCTTGATTGAAGTTTCTCCTCAAAGAGCCTTCAGTCAGCCAAGCTACATTTCATAGAACTTATTCATTTATGCATGTATGTTTTTCTTTTCCTTAGATGGTTTCAAATTATTTATGGATAGTTCAATAAAATATCAGCCTATCCCCTTAACTAGATAAATATTATGTGGCCAGGGGCATAAGCCATGGTGTCCTGTTTTTGTCACTGTTGTATGATTTAGATTCTGCATTTCTCTACTGAGGAAAGAGACCACTGTCTAACAGCTGAAAATCTTTGGAAAGGTGCTGAGGCAGCCCAGAACTGTACAAACAAGAAGTCACACAAAATCAAAATGAGATCCTGCACCAGAAATAGCTTGTCACAAATCAAATATTTTATAGCTGTCCTGATCCTCAAGCACCCCCAGAGCTCCAATTTATAATATACATTGATTCTTGGTTTGTGCTCCTAAGCAAGACTTGCTCAGCCTTGCTACTCTTTCTGTTACTTGTGTTGTTAGGGAGGAGCTATGAGCTATGATTAATCAGGCTACATTGGGTTATATCAGGGTTTGATGATTCCCAGAGACCTTTACATTCTGGGATTAGCAGTGGAGACTTTTTCCAAGCAAAAACTACACACAGTCCTGTCTTTTGATTGGAAGATGATGGGACAGATTCCTAACATACCTTTAAAGCTGTCATTGCACATGACACATAGGAGAGTAGTTCCTCTAATTATTTTTACCTTGAACTTTCATTCAGTTTCGTTGCCTGTTGTACAAAATGTGTTATAAAGTTGGTAGAAGAAGGGGAGACTGAGGTGCACATACAAACAACAATAGTAGGGTGTGTGTGTATGTGTGTGTGTGTGTGTGTGTGTGTGTGTATATATGAACAATTTTATATCATGAAACAACACCTAAAGAAAAAGATTTCAGATTGCAATCTGACATCCTTATCTGTGGGTCAGATCAGATTTAATGAAGTTTTTCAATTAGTCCATCAAGTCCTCCAGTACCTTGTTTCTTTGTGAATTACTTGCCCGACCATGTGTCCTTGTATATAACAACGAATCTAATGCCAACGTCAAACATATTTCCATATATCAAATTATTTAAACTGGATGTATCTTGTCCTATGTGTTTGGTAATAACTTGTCTCTTCTGTACAGCTGCCAAAAGTAAAGGAGCTGTGCCTTCCTTTGGTCATGTAATCTAATTCTAGATTACCAAGAGCAGCTTTGAACAGAAACAGGTAAGTGAGCATTCTTCCTACAAACAATTTAACTGAGAGTCAGTGTAGCATATCAGTGCTGGGGCTTAGAAACTATATTAACAGTGTAAACTGTACATTACCATGTTTTATCTCCAGCTTCAAGAATCACTCTTGAGTTCCTTTTATTACTTTGAAGAAATGAGCATTTCAATTCTACCTTGAGGAAAATAAAAATCCATTTTTGTCCTGACAGATGATTTCCAGGTTCAACTTGTAAAATTCTAAGGCAACGGGTTATTTTCTTCTAGATAAATCATTCTTGATGAAAATAGAAAGTTTGAGAAAGAGATGGGCTGTTAAGGACATTTTTTTGTAACAAGCAGCTGCCATTTCAGAAGTTTTCAGCATATCCATATCCATTCTGAATTAAATAGGTTTCAGTATTTACTCTGCCAAACAATATGCTAACAGCAGTTTGGCAATAAAAATATAATATGCTTTAGATCCTTGTCTTCAGGCTTACATCTCTTGTTATTAAGATAACATATTGGATTTAGCCAGGAGTTTCTTTATCTGTTTCTCATCTTCAACAAACTCACCACTGTGAAATTTCTCTCACTAGGGGAAAATATCCACTTCCTCTTTTTTATATCTAAAAACTCTATAAATTTTTAAAATAGTGTTAGTGCAGTGAACTGACATAATAAACTCATTTTACTTGCCATGTTTTGTTCACAGATTTTTTTCCCCTTGTGTGTGTTTGTATATGCAGTGAGAAAAATTATTCTGTTTTATGTATTTTTAACCATATATCTGACCTTACTTTTTGGACAAAAATGCTTGAAAGAACATCACATAAACGCACCCTAAAGTCAATGACCTTTCGCAGTAATGATGATATAATCGTATTATGTAAATAGCATCATCCACATAAATGACACTTAGTGTCATATATTAAAAAAACAAAAACAAAAGCAGATAGGTCTGTGCCCTGAGAATCTGACACTTTAACATTTAACTACAAAGTAGACAGTAGAAGGAGAGAAAGGTGTTGGAAATAAGGATAAGGACGGAATGCAGGAGTTTAAAGTTATTTTTTAAACATACTCTAAGCCACAATAAAGTTATTTTTTAAACATACTCTGAACCACAAATGCTTTTTTCTAACTTATCTGGACTGTATTTTGAATGGAGCTTCTGCAAGTAGGATTGAACCAAATCTTGAATTTAGTTCTTTTTAATTTGATTACTGAAAAAGGGAAATAGAAAGCTCAGAGGAGTAAAGATAACTACCTCATTTTGGAATTGTTTTGATTAATGAATATGTGGATTTAAAAATGCATAACAAAGAATGAACTTGATCCCCATGTTTGGACAGTCATAAACACCAAAATGCTAAAACAAAAAGAAACTTACCTGGAAAAACAAAATAGAGTCAATCTGATTTACCAATAGAAGCGAATATGTGGAGCTCAGGGTTGAACTGTGGAGTCCTTGGGGCTCTCTGAGCTTGGTTGTTCTCTTGCAAACATTTTGTTACCTGGCTAGGTAACATCTTCAGTGCTAGAGTGGAATGGGGTTTGCTCTCTGTTTATACACTGTGGCATGCCCTGGCAGTGTTGGTGGGGGTGGGGGGGTTGTTTTCTTTTGTATTTTCTAGTTCATTCCGAGGAAATTCCTGGAAGCTTAGTATTCAGACAAGGCAGCCATCAACAGGCACATAGAGATAAATAACATCTACACACTATTCAAGAGAGACAATAAAAAGGAAAACAAAAGACCAGAACATCTCCTCACCAGCAATCACCACCCAGATAAGCAGACATTAACACCAAGACTATCACCAGGCATTCAATCAAGCAGTAAACAATACCCTAATCAAGGAACTACCAGAGCAAAAATAAAACAAAACCAATCTACCCTGGCATTTGCTGGAGATCTCACATCTCAGTGCTAACCTGACCCTGCTTCATTTCTGAGTCTTGACATAGTCAGCCAGATGTTGATACTTGTGTTTTTCCAAACTTGCAAAATAATCCCAATTTCATTAGGAATTGTGGGCTTATTCTAGAGTAAATTAAAAAAAAGGGTTAGTTGCACTGTATATAATGAATGCAATGGATGGGTTTGCCTCTTTGTTAGTCAGAAAAACAAATATATCAAATAATATAAGAAAAGTCATGTCTGATTTGGTCCAATTTGCTCCAATTTGGTAAGTTTAAAGTGTCACTATAGTGGAGACTAATGAATTTATTAGGTAATATTGGGTACTAGAATGCAAATCTTTGGAAATATCAGGGTTTTTTTTTCCTGATCACAGAGGGGGGAAATATTTTATTATTTGCTAAACAAATTATTATTTGACTACATTAAAATTTTGACAGCTTCCCAGACAGAAAACAAACCAAAGTTATGATAAATCCCTCATTTCTGCTGATTTACACTGTAAAGTACTTGGCAGGCCACAATTCATAGTTTCATTTGATCCTGGTTACCTAAACTAATGTTATCAGTGATACATTGAGTCTGACATTTGATATTAGGGATGCATAAAGCTTACAAATTCTAATTCATTCTATTGCTTTCACAGGGCTGTTTTTGGATCCAATAATCTTTCACTTTTCAAATATTTATTTATCATGTATTTATTAATTATACTTCTACCCTTCTGCAATCCAAATGACTCCTTCCTTGATCTTTATTTATGTATTTTATACAGTATACAGGTGGGAATTATCTAACCAGTCAAGGGAGGAGACAAATTGCGCACAATACATCCTCTCTAGCAGCCAACAGCCAAATAAGCAGGAAACAGGAAATACCAAGAACCCAACAGTTCACCCTTGAGGTACATATATTCTCAATTATTGGTTATTCATTTGTGGCATAGTCTTATGAATCCATCTGGAGAATGACATATGCAAGTGGTAGCCTTTTCCAAGAGACCATAAACTCTAGCCTGAATAAATTAAAGATGAAGACACTAAATGGCATGTCTTCCAAAAATCCTTACTCCTCTTTGTGTTATCTATAGCTACTAACCCTTTTGAACAAGAATAATTTTTCAGGTTACCATACTTCAACCAGCCACAGTATTATGACCAAACCAAAGTTTGTATCTATATTTTTCAATAAAACGTTCCTACAACTATAAAGCAGATGCCCAGATATTTTAAATGTAAAATAAGGAATTAATTATTCAAAGTATTATTTGATTCAAAGTATTAATTATTCAAATTAATTATTCCTAAGGTGTAAGATCCAGAAACTAAGTAGGATTGGGTATTTGAAAGGATAATCATGGGAATTGCTGCATGTTCTTTTGGTTTGGCTCTGTATACAGTCAATGTTTGCTTTATATGCTTTTTTCCTTTTTTTTTTTAATTTCAACAGAAATTAATTAAACTAAGAACCATTCTTTATATAATTAGTTCTGGGTTAAACTATGGGCACTGAACACTATGCTTCATAATATCAATTTTATTTAAGAGGGAACCTACGAAATAGACAATATTATCCAGGAGGCAAGATTCACTGCATGGAAAACACGGAACTGTTGTAACTCCTAAAGATGTTTCAGGATAATTCTGCAAACTACATGAGTTGCACTACAACATTTTCATCCTCTGCTCACTATGACACCACCTCGCAGATGATCATAGGCCCAGAGAGGGCATATTTTTCTGCTTAATTTAATGAATAATCTTTATTCTATCATCATACACCATACTCATTCAGCAGAATCCCCAGCAATGGGCATATTTTTCTGGAAGGCTAAATGGATGTTGTGGGAATAGGAGAAAGTTGTTTCTAGCAACCATATAGAAGTCCCATAAATCCTGTTAGAGTGGATCCAGACAGGCCTAACTGGAAGTTGAGTTCTTTCATAATTTGCATTGTGGTTAAAAGATAATTTCTTGAGATCCAAAGCATTTATTAGCTATGCAAGAAGCAGGGAAAGAAGTAACAAAATTGGTGCATTAAGTAAAAGCTTGGCACAGAAAAGAACTTTATTACCTGGTCCTACTAGTTTGCTTTAAATGAGTTTTCTTTCTGTAAAATTAGGTTTGTCAATATAATCAGGAACTTTTATTTGTTTCCAGCAGAGCAAATCACTTCCACTGAAGCCTGAACACGTCCCCTATTTATTTTTCACATTTCCTGATTTTACAAATAATCATCCATTTATATAAAAGATGTACAGTTAATATTAATAGAGTACTTTGTAAACTATCAAACAATATTGAAAAAAAATAAGTGTAGTCACATTGTTTTATATTATGTAATGTACACTGAAAGCATGTTATTAGAATTTACAGAAGCAATATCAGTAGGCAGGATAACAGATTAATATTAGCAATGTTTAATGAGTTGCAAACTCAGTCACAAGATTCAGCTGAGGCTAAATTCAACAGTAATCCAGTTCAGTTCAGACTGAATCAAAGGCTGCTTGCCTTGACTCAGGGTACATCCTGCCCTGCCAGGTTGCCATGCCATGAGTACAGACTGCCAAGAATTCTAGACAGCAGGCATGGGTGTTGATATCTTCTACTTCCACCCCCAGCCCCCAGTAAATATGATCTCTGTCCACACTTTCCTGCTCCAAGTTGAATATAGTGTTTTCTGGCTTGTGCTGGCTCAAGTGTTGCTGTCCAGTTAGGGTGGGGGCGCACTTTACCTTCTTCTAGGCAAACCCCTGCATTTTGATTGGCTACTGCACAAAGGCAGGAATGCCCCTCCATCCTTTTCCCTACCTTGCCTCAATAAGGTCTGCTGCAGTTTCTATTACAGGTCCTTCACAGAAGCACAGTAGTTCTAACAGCTGACTGACATGCAGTTTGAAACCCATCAGAAACTTAAAAAACCCAAGACAAAACTATTCTTCTTTCAATGAACTCCCTGATTATCCACTGAAGTTTTTAATTTTTAAGTCCCCCAATACATCATTTCATCATTTTTTCCCCAGTCACTTGAGGTAAAAAGATTTCACCCTAGCTCCCAAATAGCCTAAATGAATCATTTGGAACCTGCTACTTAACTGATTGCAAAAAAGCTGAAATAGTGCACTGGTGGATTTCTTTTCCTCCTCCTCTTCCTTATTCTAAGCAATAAAGTGGGTAGCTTAGGGAAAGAAAAATAAGTAGTTGTTATGGTTGGTTGCACAGTCAGCCAGATGTTTAGACTGGATTTGGCATTTTTGTCCACCTATCGAGTCCTTCCCAAAGACTTGAGATAGGCAGATGCTGTTGTTAAAAAGTTATTGTCACAGGATGTAAGCTGTTCCAAGTAAAGCTGCCTTTTGCAATTGATGGTGATTTTGTCAATGCCGATGGTCTTCAAGTGTTGCTCCAGATGTTTTCTTAGGATTGCACCTAAGGCACCTATTAGTATTGGTACTATCTTTACTTTCTTTTGCCATAGTCATTCTACTTCTATTTGCCAGTCTTCATATTTTGTGATTTTCTCCAGTACTTTCTATTCTGCTGTCTCCAGGTATTGTAATGTCCACTATGCAGACTTTGTTGTCTTTCTTATCAACAGTTGTTAAGTCTGGAGTGTTATGTGGCAGGTGCTTGTCTGTTTGAATTCTAAGGTCCCAGAGTACTTTTGCTTCTTCATTTTTTATTACTTTGCTGCTATTATTATTATTATTATTATTATTATTATTATTATTCCTGCCATGTTTCAAGCTAGTGAAGTTCTACATGTCAAGAAATCTTACAGCCAGTATGCTACTGAGAAAGACCTCTGACCAAACCTGCAGAGACCTTACTGAGGCAAAGCTGAGAACATGCAATGCAATGGCTGTTGCAGTTGCTTTCCTGGCATAGGAAGTTGGAAGGGCATATCAGCAGGAGAGTTGGTCAAAGAGAGCTACAGTAGCTGGCAATTCAGGCAAAATTTTCTTATGTTAGTTAGAGTACAGCTGGCAGTTTAAGGGTGCAGGGTGCATATGTGGTTGTGCAGATCCATATCAGAGGCAAAATTTAGGAAGCTAAAGATCCCGTCCATTAGCATAAGAAACTTACAAATATCTGTAACTTCTTTTTTAAACCCTTTAACAGAACAAAATGAAATTTTGGGGCAGCCACATACCCTTCTGAGGAGACGATGCCTACTTAATTTTAGAGAAATAAATGCAGGATTTTCTCCAATGTCCCTTTTTCAAATATCCTATTTTCATTTCTATTTCTGATCATGTATGTAGGAACCTGCCATTCTTTATTCTAAATAGTACTCTAAATCTTTTAGTCCTGTTACCTAAGATCAGCTCAATGTAGATTTCCCAAACTTCCCCCTTTTGCATGCAAAGCAATGGGCAACAGCTTCTTTTGTTTTTTATAAAACCGGATAACAAACCAAACTGTTATTCCACATGCTCTTGAACAAAATAAACTGGATGTAGCAGACTGGTGATTTCATGTAGTGATGGAGATACATTTCAAAATGAGAAAAATGCATATTTATCTAGCTTGGAAAGCCATATCAGTTAAGCCTGACTTGACTTGCTTCTGTCAATCTTCCTTTCCCATTTCTTTCCAAACAGATTTAGGAAATCCTCTCAAAATAATGTAAATAAGAGTGGTAGAGGTACACTGCTTAAGCTGTTTGGTCTCTTCTTAACAGGCCTAATATTTTGGGGGATATTTAAGAAGAGGCTTTGGAGAACTTTATCCAGCATTCATTTATTTCAACATTCTTTTAGAAAGCTCAGGGGAAAAAACAAACAAACATTATTTAAAAAAAAAATATTCTGAGGACAGTGCAGCTTGCCATCCATATTTTCAAAAGCTAGTCTTAGAAATCTTTGGGCTTCTCAAATGTTTTTTGGGGTTTCTCAGTGAGAAAATTAATGATTGCAGTCATCCTGTCATGAAAAAAAGCTAGTTTATAATTGTCAGTATTGTATGTTCAAAGATACAGGAATTCTTTCAGGTCAGTGTTGAAATAATGGGTGGGGATGGGAATCTAAATATGTTTACAAAATGCAACACTTTAAGATTGTATATATGTATGTTTTTTAATAGAGTTTAAGTTAATGTTTCACACCAGTTCAGCTTTACCAGCACTTTGCTGAAATGTTCTTCATTGAAACATTTTTGGAGAGTTAAATTTCTTCTACTCACATACAGTATATAAACTGAGCATTGAGATTGTAGACTTTTTTTTCCAGTTCAAAAAAGAGCTTAGAACATCTCAGTATATCAGTAGGGATTAACAGCATCTACTTCAAGAAAACCTAGAACATGTAATAGCTTTGAAGATTTCTGGAGGCTGGAGCACTTGCGTTACAAATGCAATGTGTTTCCAAAAGGAGCCTTGCCAGTAAAAGATGGTTGTCTAAACTGGGTTGTATAACATTACTTTTGTCCCTGCACCTGTTTCATTTAAAAGCCAATTCATTTCTCTTTTTAGATTCCATACTATCACATGGAATGCAACCTTTGTTAATTTTGTATCTGCTGGTAGTTTTTAATATAATGCTAATTTTTTATATAATATCATATATTATTTGTGATAGCTTGATGTTTAGGGGAAAAGGCTCCCTGGAGGCAGAAAGCTTGAAAACCAGTAAATCAAGGAGTAATGTTCCCCATCCCATCTACTATAACCTGGATTTGTAATGGGATCAGCCAATGGCTTAACACAAGACCCCTTTGCTTTAAGTTTAAGTGTTGTCCTCTGGGCTACCTCACTCAGATTCTGATTCTCAGATTGACGCAATCTGTGCTTTTCATTGTCACTCTACCATAAAGGCCGAGGAAGTCTTTGGGTACATGAGGTTATCTTTGATGGTTAGTCTATTTGGTTCCTCAATAACTAATCCACACTGTAATAGGGAAAAGTGGACAGGAGAGTCCCTCTGCAATAGAAAACAGTTATTGACAGGGTGAGAAGCTTCATTTCTACTCCTAGTCTCTGCAGTCCTGCAAAGAAGGGGGGGGGGGCAACTTTGTACTTGGCCAACTATTGGACAAGTGACTTTTCAGACAGATATATCCATCTGCTAAGATTTGGAGCTTGCAGTTACAAATAAACGATTGCTGCCTCATTCAGTCTCATACCTGCTTTTTCAGAATTAACTGTTAGTGCTATACTATTTCATTGTTATGCAAAATAGTTCTTATTATATTTTCCCTATTTTCTAATTTCAGCTACCAAGTATAATAATTTATTTATTAACTCCCTCTGTGCATTCCATGTCTTTTCTGGTTTGGGTAGAAGCACAAAGAGAGGGAAGTAGGACTTAGTTTATATATTTATTCCCTGCCTGCTGAAATCCTGTGCTAGTCACACAGTGCTATGGAGAGTCCTACAACTTTCCAGATACTTTCTTCAGTAGATACAAAGATGTATAATAGAAAGTGTTGGAAAAGAGTATTCCACTCACAATTCTTTGGATTTCAGGCATGGCATTTAAGAATATTTCTAATGGAACATAACACATATAAGGAATTGATTGGTTACAAAGCTCTTTGCCTTTCTTAAAATAAATGTGCTTATTATGATCACTTACAATAAACATTTATTGTATACTCTTAAGGGCCTTCTCATCAGCTAAAATTAGTTGCACCCAGCACCAAGCTAGCGTACATGAAGATGACAGAAGCCAGGCTATAACTCTGCCAGCTGCATAACAAAGATTTAAAATGCACACAGGCTACATTTCTTAAACCAGTAAGCCCAACTACAACTGATATGATAAATCTTGGATTTCATCATTTAAGGCTGTCTTATGAAACACACACACGTTATACATCAGAACCGTGAAACTAAGGGCTGAACGAGATGGTCCCTTAATGTGCAGCATGGAGAGAGGGAGGGAGGGAGGGAGGGGGGAAGAGAGAGAGAGAGAGAAAGAGAAAGAGAACACAAACCTTTTTGGAAATTTAGCATAGGTGATATTTATTTCTTTGCTCCCCAGTTCAGTCAAACCATTATGGCTGGAAATTTTAGAAAAAAGGCTTCCCATTACTGGGGGGAGGGTTCCAAAGCATTTTGGCTGCACCAGATGAGGGCAATGTTGGCTCAACAACAGCACAAGAAGAGAAGAAAAAAACTTTCCCTTTCTGCACTAAGTATGCCACTAAGGATCACTCTCCTCCTCCTTTATATGCTTTTAACTTGTAAAAATAAATATGAAGGGAGTAAATATGCATTACTATCCACTACATATTAATAGTAATATTTTGGCCCTGAAGACCCCAGGAACAAAAATCAGTGGATCTTTAGCAGACAAAACCAAAAACATAAGGGAATAACATCAAACCACATAATTATAGTTATGCATTTACATCTTCATGGAACCAAATATTTAGAAAACATTCACCCACTTTACCAATGGGAATACTGGAAAAGGGTTGGATGCATCAGGATTAAATCTGTCTCTTACATGTGGGCAGCCATTTCCCCTTCTGCCCCCCACCCCCACTTCTCTCATACATAAAAGCTATCAGACCTCCAACAGCACTGCTCTGAAGAGTAGATAAGATGCCTTTCTCCCCATTGAATGCTGAATGCAAACACAGAGAAATTCTTTTAGACTAATACTGCTCTTGGCTTCCCTGGTGACAACTAAGAGCTAATCCCCCCCCCCCCCCCGATTTAGATGCTAGAATCATATTGCACGTTCAAAGGATTCTAGCATGGAACACTTAATTTGTGGTCCCTCCCGCACTTCTGACAGGGATAGGGAACTTGCACCTGTACATACTTTTCCTTACCTAAAATAATGCATTAAAATAAATTATTTTAAGCAATGCACATTAGAGATAGGTTGGGGGACAAGCTGAATTAGGATCTCAGCTTGGGATATCTGATCCTTATGTGCTGTCCTTATTAAAACAAAAACAAAAAGATATATCATCTGACTTGACTTTTAAAGTAAGGACACTAGTTAACATGTTTTATACATATTTTTCTTTCCACTAAGGAAAAAAGGACAATAGTTTTTTTTTTTAATAGTCCATTAATAAAACACATTGTAGACCTTTCCCTCATCACATTGTATCAGTGGACTACTTTCATAAAATAAAATCAGCTTCAGAATGCTTTAAAACATATGTCCTGTACTGTCAATAATAGTTGGAAACAAACAAAAAAGTCACATTTGTCTTATGTCAGTTTTTTAACTACTGCAGCTATTTTTTTTAAAAAAAATATAGCATATATGCTCATTTTATATAAAGAAGATTTGTTTCATGGGACACCAATGTCCTATGAACCCAATTTACAACAGTGTAATAATTTTCATATTTATACCACCACAAGGATGTGAGTCTTGGTAATAGATAAAAACATAAAACATTATGGCACAAAATAAAACATCCATGGTACAAAGATTAAATAAAAATCACACCAATACACAATGTAGAATGGGCAGAAGAAACGTTCACAACGTAGCACAATCTTAATTAAATCATCATCATCATCATCATCATCATCATCATCATCATCAATGTTAAAAAGAATCCCACTGGAAGAAGGCTTTACATGTGAAATAAAGAGCCTTTTCAAAGTTTTAAACTGGTTGAACTTTGGCTGGTGTGGGTCTTCCGGGCTGTGTGGCCGTGTTCTTGAAGTTTTGTTTCCTAACGTTTCGCCAGCACCTGTGACCGGCATCTTCAGAGTGCAGGAGCACAGACAGGAGCAGTTCTCTCTGTGCCCAGGGTGATACCATGCAGTTGCGGGCAAGTATACATTGGGACCACAAAACGCAGCATCCATACCAGGATAAAAGAACATGAAAGGCACTGCAGACTACAGCAACCAGAAAAATCTGCAGTAGCTGAACATGCTCTCAAGCACACTGGACACAAAATCCTATTTGAAAACACAGAGATACTGGACAACACCAGCAGTCACTATACCAGGCTATACCGGGAAGCCATTGAGATTCACAAACACCAGTACAGTTTCAATAAAAAAGAGGAGAGTCTAAAAATCAACAAAACCTGGCTACCAATCCTGAAAAATACAGCCTGCAAAAGGTCAAGGAACTCAGCTCAACCACCAGGACATGTGAACAGTTCACACAATGAACTTGCTAATCACCCCCAGCAGCCCCTCGTTAACAATTCAGTAGAAGAAAAAACCCTGCCTAATCCCCAGGAAGATACACACAGATTCTGACACCAAAACAAGCAGCCACTCAGTAACTCAACCCCCCCACACACACCCCATCCCTCCTCTTCCCCCCCCACAGAACTCTATAAATACCCACAGAAGGGTCACATCACCCTGGGCACAGAGAGAACTGCTCCTGTCTGTGCTCCTGCACTCTGAAGATGCCGGTCACAGGTGCTGGTGAAACGTTAGGAAACAAAACTTCAAGAACACGGCCACACAGCCCGGAAGACCCACACCAGCCATCGTATGCCGGCCGTGAAAGCCTTCAACAATACATTGGTTGAACTTTCTTGGGAAGATTTGCCTTATGAGAACATTTTCTCAGTTAAAAAAAGCTGAAATAAATGAGTGTTTGGATAATGTACCATAGAAATCAAATTTACCTTTCATTTTTCCCCAAGTCCCTTTGAAAATGTATGTTGACACTTTGTGATTTTCTTCCATCAGTGTTAGAGGAATAAACCATTTGGTCAGATTACTTTAACGTTGCACTGTCTTTAAACAAATATCTTTGCCAGTTCAAGTGAGAAACTCACCTTAAATATCAAATCCTTTTTCCCATAGCGAAGCTCCTTCAGTTGGGCTTGAATCTTTTTTGACTGCAAGCAGAGGATAATACATTAATCTTTTAAGTAAGTTAATACTGTTTCATTTACAGAGTTTTAAATATAAAGTTCAGAGTTTTAAATATAAAGTTCAGGCAATAGGAAAATGTATCCTGAGATTTTGCAGTGTTGCTGGATTATTATCATTTTTGGGTGGGGAAATGATCTAATCTGATGAAATGAATCACAGTTGATGTAGTTCTACTGCTGTTTCTGCAGTAAACATATAAAGTTCAGGGCAGAAAATAATTCCAACATACCCAGGGATATAACAGATGACTAGAAACAAATACTTAGGTCATAAGTCAAACAAGTGAAAGGAAGCTCATATAAAGGGCTCTCCTGTTCTCTTCCCTGCCCTTCATCTCCTGGCGGTAGCTAGAAAGATTTTCTGCAGAGGCCTAGTAGCTGCGTATGTTGTAACCAGGATGAGATTTGGGAAGATGAACAGAAACTCATTCAGTCCAGTCCATAGGAAGAGCTCCCACACTTTTGAGTGTGGCTTACCACATTTTAAAACAAATGAAGTAATGCACATTCCTGTCTCCAGAGACGAGCCAGATATCATAAAATCATACTTTAAAGAAATGAAATGTGACAGTGTTGCTGAGTGAGGGAGAACTGCTCAGCACCAATCAATTGGCTTACAGAAAATGATTCTGTCCAATTTTAGAACAAACCCCCAAACTAAATTAAACTAAACCAATAAAACCCAAAACTATTCACTTACTAGTGGACAAAGCCTTGAAGGAATACTCCAAAAGAGGTGCTTAGAAAATATTTTACTGTCTTCACTTCTTTGTTACCTAAATTTAGAGCAAAAAAGGGAAGCAATGGAGTCCCAAATGCCAATGAAGGACGTCTCTTTATGAATCAAGCCTCATTAATGAAATAATTTCAATACAACAGAAGAACAAGTTTATAAAGTGTCCTTAAGAAAAGTATGTATCCAAAGTATATTAGGCCTGATTAATAAACATTGCTTTTCACTAGCACTTGGAACCCCATTAACTTTTTTTTTTTTTTTTTGGTGCTTCCTGGTTTTCAGTGGCTGCCCTCTCTTCTTTGTTTATCCACATTTAGGAAACTTCCCAGTCCTCCATCACCTGTTCTTTCTTTCTGAATAATACAAAAAGTTATTCACAAATTGGATGGCCAATCTGAGGTCCAAGAGTTTGACTGAATAATGAATGAAATACAACAAAATAAAATAAACAAACAAAAAAGTGTTAACTGTTTGAAGCCTTCTCAACACACTATGCTCCAATCAGATGATTAATAAATATAGCAAGCCAGTTTGGTGTAGTGGTTAGGGGCACTGGGAGACCAAGAAGCTGGGTGACCTTGGGCCAGTCAAACTCTGTCAGCCCTAGGAAGGAGGCAAGGGCAAACCACTAATAAAAAATCTATATGGATGTATTCATGTAGGTGCCAGGAAACAAAACTGACTTGAAGGCACAGAAAAAGGAGGAAGGGAAAAAAGAAGATAGAGTCCCTCTTGTAAATTATAGTTCCAAATGGATTAGAAAAAGACACAGATGAAACTTCTGTCAAGGATTTGTTGCTTATATGTTTTCTGTCACTGCACATCAACCAATTAGTATGTAATGTAGGATAGATGTCAATAATTCACAGGAATCATCAAATACATCTTTTAAATTCTTAATTCATACAAGCAGCCACATGTTCATGTGGCCATATGAAGGCTATCAGCACAGCAAGGTACTTAATCAAAACTAGTTGCTGTCAAAAGGTTTTAGCAGTGCGCACCTTGTCGTTCCACACTTACTTATACAGTAAAAAGAGTTTGTGTAGTATTCTGGGCAAAACTAGAGCTACCAGGGCTAAAGACACAGCCAGTGAAATGGTGCTGAGGTTTGCTGATAGGAAAGTATTTGTCCTGGAATCACAAAACTCTCTGTACCTTTTATACCTCTTCATGTGCATATTCTGCTGAACAATTTAGAATCAGCCTTTCTCAGCTAGTTTCCAGGTATGATGGGACAGCATGGAGATGCTTAGAGTTGTAGTCTCAACATACCTGGAAGATACCTGATAGACACAAGGCTGATTTAGAATGAGCTATATCTATTTTATTTGAATCTATATACCTTTACTACAGGTATATAGATTCTTATATAAGAATCTTAAACTTTTTTTAAATCTTAAAATAAGAATAAGATTTTTAAAACTGAAGGGCGGATTATGGAAGGAACTACTTGATAAGAACTGATTAAATCAGACCACTGAGATATTTATCCCTTATTAATATTAGATCCAGATTCTTCACTGAAGCTGGGTATGCCTAAAGATCTTAAGTATGGAAAGCATATAATTTACAATAGAGCTCTTGGTCCTCAATAAATCATTTGTTATAGGTATAGAGTAGGAGCTTCCTCCCACCCCTGAACCTGTGAATGATATTTAGAACATTGAGTTGTTCTAAAGTTTCAAAGATAAAATGTTCATTGACAGTTGCATTCACAGATAATTTCTGGATGAATTTAAGGGGAAAAAAATACTGAAACTAAGATAAGTTGATAAAGAGGGCAGCTTAGATCATTTACATACAAATATCTGTAATTTTATGCTGACCAGTCTTGGCTTCATCATCATTATTTGAAATGGAGGGGGGGGGGGTGTATGAATTAGAAACAATAAGAGAAATATCTCACTAGCCTGCTACAGCTATTTTTCAGATTAACTCATAGCATAATTCATTCTACTCTATGAAGCTGCCGAATTAACTGTTCTTGCCTAATTAGATTTTTTTTTATTATTCAATTCAATGATATTTAACAGAGACCATGTTAACATTGGTCTCTGTTTAACAATGAAGGGAACATTGTTTTACTCTAGGCTGTAGGATGTAGACTTTCTAATTTACAAATATTTCTTCCTCAAAACTAGTGCCCTCTACTAGGATGTGTTGGAATTAAATTCTTCAGAATTTTCATCCAGGATTGTAATTGTAGGAGATGTACCCTAACGCAACTAGCTAATACCATGTTGAAGGAAGTTGGTCTATTCTATCTAACAGAGGCAGGTAGCATTCAAGGTATAAACAGATATCCACCTTATGCTTACTATATATATCAAGAGAGGCACCTTCTCCCAAACAAACTACATGCTCCATCATCAAAATCTGTTTCTTCTTCAGTATCCTATATATAAAATCACTTCTGGCTAGATGACATTTCTTGTCATCTCTGTTGATAAGTCAATATTCAAAGTATTTTAACTCATTATTAAAATTCAGCATAATATAACCACTCTGAAGTTACCCAAGCTATTTGAAATATATAGCTCATAAAGTGTTTTTTTATCATTAGATTCCATATGCATCTGTTGCACCAAGCTCCTGCTATGCAAGAGGAATCTATTGCAGATCCTGTTATCTCAAGAAAACTCACAGCCAGGCAGGTTTATTTTTAAACACATCTTCTATTATAAAATATATTTTCCCTCAGAAAGATGATCAGTGAGCAATTCCAGAAAATTGTCACTTCAGGGCTCCACAATAAAACTAAGATTTACCTACAGTGAATACTCAAAGGCACAGGTTTAATACCTCACATTGCAAAGGCAAATTCCCTGTTTCCCATTTAAATTAAGCTATTGTGTTAGCTTATTCAGAAATATATATATATATATACACACACACACACACATAGAGAGAAACACCAAAACATACAAGATAAATGTAATCTATAAAAAAGGTGTTGTACCTAACAGAAAAAGGATGTACAGAAGAAAACCACTGGTGGTCCAAGAGTGGCACTATTAAGACTACGAATCCCAGAATTCCTGATTTTGTTGACCATATAAAGAGAATTGAGAAAGGCTGGGTTAATGCCTTCACACAACAAAACAGAGGAGAGAAAGAAGAAGGGGGCAGTATTTTATAAATATTTTCATAATTTGGATTAGAAAAGACAACAATAATGTGCTAGTGGTTATAATATGCTGATCTGAATTGCTTTGTTCTTCTATCACCAGAACTGGCCAGCAACTGTTCTCAGAGGACAATTGACAATGTGACCATTTATTAATCTTTCACTCACTGTCAAAGTGACCCCGGGGTCCTTTTTCTTGTTTCATTCCTGAGGTACACTTTCCCACTTTGTGATCCTCAAGGCTTCTGTCTGTTTGGATGACAGACTTCAGTTTGTTGAAGTTCATTGGCTGCTTCAGGTGAGGAAGGACTGCCTCTTCGACTGAGTTAATGCTTACCTTGTTCCCTATTGCCTTTTAGAGCTGCCTTTTGCTCTGAATCCTATTACTATACAATAGTTTAACATGGCCTTGTAAATAGAAAGTTGCTGATTTGGAACACAGCAAACACCACCACCAACTTCCTCTACTTGTCCTCTTCTTTTGGTTGTCTTGAGCATCCTTCTTTTCTCTTTAAAAAAAAAAAAGCCTGGTGCCATACCTTTTCTTCATTTTTCCAGTCACTTGAGATAAAATAATTTCACTACCACCTCCCAAATAGGCTTTAGATGATTTGAGCTATTTGGGAGTTAAGGGTGATACCCTTATACCTTTGTGATTGAAAAAGTGATGACTACAGGACCTACTAAAAAAGGAAGCCCCCTCGCCCCCAAAAGAGCTGTGTGTTGTACCTTATCTATGTACATTTCTTTAACTTTGCATATTACAATTCATTTAACTTTGTGTATGTGTGCAGGAAGGCACTCATGGCAAGGAAACTGATTGGTAGTGCCTTTCCTGGAGCAGAAAGGTGGGTGGGCATAGCAGCAGGGGAATTATTCAATGGGACAACATGGTAGCCTGCAGTCTGGACTAAACACCTTGGCAGTCCTTGGTAAAGGGTCTCAATCCAGGCATGATGTTCTTAAGCCATTTCAGAGTCAGGCCAGCATGAGCACAGGACAGACTAGTTTAAATGTTAAATGCAAATAAGCTCAATGATATGAACAGCAAAGGTGAATGCTTCTTACTAGCTCCATTTTGAGTAGGATAGGCAAATTCCACAAACAATTGGGTGAAAGCTTGTCTGGATTTGGGGAAGGTGCTCCCCCTCCCCATTCCACATGTGGAAATAAAGCAGACTAGTGATTGAGTCATAACTTTGAAATGGGTAACAGATGAGAGTCCTCCACTACACCTGAGGGAAATAAGCTGCTTTAGGCAATTCAGGAGAGGCTGTGTGGGCTGCTCGATTTATCCTCTGCCAGTGGAGAATGGTGAGGTGGTGCAGAACAAAATCTCCAAGGGATTGTAGCCGTTCCTATCAGCATTTATTTAGGTGGTTATATTACTATGTTTAATGGTCAGCTTTGGGAATCAATTTAATCTGATCTTTTAGGGGTTGAAAATAGAAGCCCCCTACCTCTTAGAGAAAGATGTGTATGTCATTTTCCAATAATTTATTTCAAATTAGGTTGAAACAGCAGCTCTGAAAATGTCCTTTCTTTTCTGGCAATTATTATGAAGGGATGGTAGTGGTAATAAATTTGGATCAAACTGTATTATTGTTCACAGAAAGCAATAGTTTCCTTGCAGCATATGGATATCCCTTTCTCTCTCTCTCTCTCTTTTTTTTTTTTGGTCATTTTGTTTTGCTCTCAGCATTGTGTGTACAGAAATGCAACCATTACTGAATTCCTTAGGTGAACAGCTACAGAGGAAGTTAAATTGAAGCTGAAGTCATATATTATGCTCAGCATTACCTTTATTTAATCTTCTGTTACAAAAATGCTTCAAGTTTAAGAGTTTACCTGGTCAGTCTGTTTATGAAGCACAGGCAAAGTTTTGCTTTAATTTTGGCACATTTCAAATAGAAAGTCCTCTGGTATCAAATATTATGCATTGTTGCCTGTTATCTAACAAACCCATGCTAATTATTAGCATTGTCATATTTTACACAAAAATTTCCCTTTATAGTATGAAGTAGATGTTCTAAAGAGCTTCCAAAGAATCTTAAGATGTTGGAAAGCTTAGTAACTCAACTGAGTAACTAGTAACTGAGTAATAACTCAATTTTTCATAAAATGGAAACCACCAAGCAAGCTGTACCCAAAGAAAGCTCACCCATGGCTACTGGTATTTTTTGGTAGTGCATGTTACTTATATTCTAGAGAAGAGTTTCAGCTGACAAAGTGATAGTAAGGTTTCATAGGGACTTTCATGAACTCTGTACATTCTAGAACATGACCTCAGTTCTTTTATTAGGATGTAGAGAATCTTCTGATGGAGCAGAAGAAGCAAGCAAGCAAGATGAAGTATCCCTTGAAGTTAGGAAATTTGAAATCCACTGATATAAATAAGAATATAGTTTAGCTGGGGATAATATTTTGAAACATGAAAACAAATATAAGTAAATGTTTGGAAACAGTACAACATCATAATGTAAACTAGGCTGAATTGCCTCCAGTAGTTATTTACACAGATAATCATAATATATTCCCTTGCTAATTCCTGAAGATAGAAGCATGTTCATTAGCCATTTCCCCAGATCAGCAATCCTGAGACAGTGCAAAATACCAAAGTCAATTGCTAAAGTCAACTAATCAGTCAATCACTTATTTAGCAAAACAGCCAACAGTTGATTGAACGAAAGACTCAAGCCCATTGGTTGTATTAGAGACACTGCAAGCAAGCATGTGACATTGGATGAGTATGTGAAAGTAATCCAAGGTCACTGTGATTGTCTGAGATGTTAATCTGGAGTTGTTCTTCATTCTTATTAGAAGTATTGTAGCATGATCATGCTGTAGCAGTAGAACAAGGAATGATTATTTGAAATGCACTTTGTCTACTGTCCTTGAGCCAACACAAACCTTTCTGCCTAAAACATGGCACTAAATTATTTGAAAAGTTAAAGGTATCTGTCCCCTTTTAGTTTAAAAGGAAACAGCATTATTTATGTAATCACACCAAGATTCACATCTATTCTGCATGGAAACTAAAATTAAGACTATTTGCCACCTTTCAAAAATATAGCAATAGTTAATGGAGATTTGAAATAATGTATTGTACTTTTCAATTCTGCTGCAATCATTTGTGTTTTTTATAATTGTGAAAGTACCATTTACTCATGATTTTAAAAGGCTGCATGTATTTAGATAAAATTGCTGATCTCAAAAATTTATACCAAATCAGTGTTTGGGTGTTTTTTTTTTTAAAGAGCTCAGCTTATTGTCAAAGCGAGGCTGAAATGGAGGCCTAAAAGCATACAAATGAATGATAACCACATAAATAATTGTGAACATGGAGAAAAATCTGTGCATCTCTCTATAAGAAATGGCCCACGATATGTGAGCTGCCTAGTGCTACTCCAATGATTGAAGTGGTAAACATGTAAGTAAATTAATATTATGAAAAAGAAAGTGAGAATATTTTGACACTACCTAACACTGAAAAATCTTGTACAGACACTGAATCAGGTGCAGAAAGAATTTAGTACTGAACCCTTTCTACATTTCTTCATTTCAGTTCCATACTTTATCAAATTCACCAAATAATCATAAAACAATTTGCTGGTGCCCAAATGGTTTAGCAGAGCATGGCTGCCTTGTAGCTACTACTATTACTACTACTATTAAATTGGGAATACTAAAGACATATTTTACCATAACTAGTTCCTTACGTTCTTTGATTTATGACCTGGAACAATAGATTCAGTTTCTTTTGTCACCACTGGGAGTGAGATCTTTCACGAAATTCCTATTCTAATCTTTTGCATTGGCTTGCTGTGAGAGCTCTGGAAATAAAGCTAACAAGTAGAAAAAATGGCAATGGATGTCAATATTGGTGTCCATTTCATAGCCAAACTATGAAGGAAGAACTTCTGGAAACTAAAACTAATGGAAATGCCATTACTTTTAGAGCAGCAGTTGTTACTGAGTAATTACAATTTATATTAGATTGAATTATTTATTCTGGATCCAGGAATACACAGGAAGAAATGCTCCATTTCCAAACATACTAGCATACTCTATCCCCACCCCCTGCATGGCCCTAAAGGGCCAAATTACATAATTAGATAAATAAGTTGCTCAACCATTTTTTGGACCAGGCAGTCCAATACAATCCAGGATTATGGCTTACTGAGAAAAGAAGCTATTGTTTAGAAAGAGTAATCATTGTCCTGCCCAGATTCTGTTGTTTCTGGTAGGCTTTCAGCTCTGTTGGCACCATTTTTTTTTCTTTTATCTCTCACAGAATGTGTGTGAACTTTTTAGAATTTAAGATACATTGTTTGATATTGAGCAAATCCTCTGGAATGCCTTGAGGTGGATCACAAAGTGTTCAAAAGCCACAGGACATTTTACTGAGGAGGTATGTTCTATTTAGCTGTCCTTATTGGGGTCAGAATAGGTGTTTTTTCTTTGTTTTTTTTTTACAATTTTTTCTTACCTCTTCTGCATGAATTCCACAAAGCTTGTTCCCTGACAGGAGTTTATTTTTCAGGCTTTTGTTCTAAGGAAAGGGGAGAAATATTTTTGATATTATTAATGTGAATTCAAATATTTTAAAAATTATGTAACTATGGTAGCATAATATCTGAAATATGATTTCAAGCTGGCTATGAGTAATATCTATATCCATCCATCCATCTATCTGAAATCTAAATAATGTCACAAGTAGCATTATGCTCTTAAGGTCACTTATGGGACAGAAAAGCACACTTATTTTTGACACGTCTCAGATGATGGTGGCATCTGGCTATCTTATCTAAGCTCAGAAACTAGGAAAGATGGGGCCTGGTTGGAAGGCTTCCATGAAATACCAGGTCTGTAGGCTAGATAGAGAAGTAAAGATCAACCAATCAACCAACCAACCAACCAACCTTGAAGAAGACAATGGCAAATAATTTCCATATTCCTGCCAAGAAAACTACACAGATATATCCACAGAGCCACCAGATGGTCAACTTGACTTGAAATTTTATTTTTTACCTTTCCCAAAAAGATAATCCTTTAAGGAAGGAAGTAGGTTTTGGGAGTAGCTTTGATGTGGGGTAAAAAAGGATGATAGTGGAATTCTGCCCCATCTTTCACTGATTGACTTAACAAAAGCAATCCTCACTCAACTTTTCACTTTCCAAAATGAAGGATTTTTTTAAAAAAAAGATTTCAATTGATTGAAAAAAACATTATCAAATAATTTCTAAATTATTTTCATTTATTCATGAATTATTTTTCACACACCACATTAAGTTGTTGCTAGTGCTACTCTATCATAGACATGCCAGAGTATGTGCTCCAGCCCACCTCCATGTGCTAAAAGCAACTTGATGGGATTATACCAATCAGACCTTCTATACAATGATGTGCACACACTGGCCTGGCTACATCTTCCATGAGTAATAGTGGCAGTGCTCAGGAGCCCAATGGATCCAGGCCTTCTCCATAAGATGTTTTTGTTTTTATCTTACTTTATTTCTTAGATACATATCCTGCCTTTTCTCTGGGAGTTCAAGCTGGCCTACATTCCTTCCTCTATTTTTTTCCTCAATAGCAGCCCTGTGAGTAGAACTTGAGCTGAGTGAGAGAGAATCACTAGCATAAAGTTACCTAGTGAGCTTCTATGGCTGAGAGTACACTTGACTGGACTTGACTGAATCCCCCCAGTTTTAAACAAAGGAGGAATCTCAGACCAATAAGAATTACTTGTGTAGAAGCTTTATGTATGGACCTCTTTACATGCATAGGACTGTTTCACATAGCTCCTGAAAGTGGCTTCCAGTATATGTGGCTGCTAAGTAAAGATTTAGCTTCTGGAGAATACTACAATATTCTCACATCAATGCCATTAGCAAGAAGCAACCTTGGCATGGAGAATTAACATACAAAGACCCTCTCACATGGTCACTACCTTTCAAACCTGACAAAATAAGCACCATAAGGTAGCAGCAAAAACCACGCACACAAGATGCAAAAGGTCTGTTGGCTTTAACTTCACAGATTCAGTCTACTTGAAATCCTAATTCTATTTATTAGTATACAATGATATACTAGTAATGTAACAATGTTCTTCTAGAAACAGGAATGAACACACTTTTAGTTCATTGCTTTTGAATCAAAATATGTATGGAATTTTTTCCAAATACTTTGTAACAACAGTTATACCAGACTCCTTAATTCTTTCCATACCTGCATTGTCTGCCCTCCTCATTATGCTGAAACCCATTACTATCTATATTTAATTACATATGGATATTAAGAAGCCTTGTTAAAAAAAACTTAAGTGGTTTCTAATGGATCTTATATATTTTTAAACACCTTACTACTCCATAGAGAGGAGCTTACATAATGAATATTGCAATTTAAAAAAGTTTAACATTTATGACATTGATATGCTGAGCAGATGTTATAGATACAGGCTGATCCTTTCAAGTAAAGTGACAAGCATATTGCAAAAATCCTTTCAGACAAGTGCAGGTCTCCATTTCTCCATTTTCTGGATCAAATGTACTAATAATGTAACACCCAGAAAGTAACATAATGAACTGGGGTAGAAGCCCTTTTGAAAGGAACAATTTTAAATAGGAAAGAAAGTCAGTTTGGTCTAGTGGTTAAGGCTCCAGGCTAGAAACCAGAAGACTGTGAGTTCTAGTCCCACCTTAGGCCTGAAAGCTGCCTGGGTAACTTTTCCCAAACTGCTACTCTTCAGATGTACTGAATTACAATACTCATCATTCTCCATGTGACCACAACTGGGAAATGGTGAGAGTTTAGACTGATACTTCTGGATTGGGTACCACTGTGGCAGATATCAGATTGACTAGTGGTGCTCAGGTAACATATGTTATGTACACTATTTGGAATCATTCATAGTAAAGTATGTAATAGTACATAGTAAGGTCCATCCTGGGGCACACCTTCTCTTTTAAAGAGGAAGGCTGACTTCTAAGCTTGGATTCCCTCTCCTACCTGCCTTTAAGAACAATTCTTTATAGGGTCAAGAGTTCCCAATCTTGGAAAGACCCCAAAGAGTAGACATCATGATGGATGATCCCGTGGACTCTAAACATTTCTGGGTTCCCCCCATATATCCAAATGACCATACAATTCCATCTAGGTGAAACATTTCACATAGAAAATGAGATATTAAAAGACAAAGCATTTCCACAGTTTGTTTTCTGACTGCAATGAGTTTGCATGGCACTGCCATAATTATTGCTCTTTTCTAAATTAGTAGATAGGTACATTTCAAACCAATATCAATTTGTGGTATTTTAATAAATGCAGCCAGGTGAGAAGGTATTTTGATCTGAAATCATATACTTGGGATTTAATCCCTCCTCTCTTTTTTTTTTTTAATACAAAAGATGTTGACAATGGAAAGCTTTTCTTAAAAGAAGGCAGAAAGTATTTCAATAGTTTCTCTGAGAAAGAAAACTTAAAAGGGATTGAATCTCTCTCTCTCTGGAAAAAAAGTATTGTTATACTGTGTGTGTGTATTTGCCCGAGTGCGCCATTACTTTTCACACTGCATCTAAACATATTTTTTAAATGAAGTATGAGAGCTCTTTCAAATGTCAGCCAGCTGTAAACGATATGGAAACCCAGTCCCTAGGCATTTGGATCTTTTACTTAAGCACCCTGCAGTATCGGTGCAAATTTATTGGTAGCTAGTAATAGCATTCTGCAAAATATATGCACAGAAAACATGTTGCCAATTGAAACAGAATGTTAATTGCACTCAATAGACAGATTTAAGTCCATATCCTAATGGAAACTCTGAAAGTTTGATTTGTAAATTAGACACTTCTTTACCCAAATAAATGAGCTTAAAAAGGCCAATGAATTAAAAAAATAAATAAATCCCAGGCACTGTTTACACTTGAATTTCCCTCATGTGTCTTTTGCAGAATTTCTGGGCAATGACAGCATCCAGCATCTTGTTTCACACACATTTTAACTTGTTCTCCTCTATTACCCAGTGAAAGTAGCTCCTTCTGAAATGATAAATTGCTTCAAGCTGGTTTTTGCAGGTGTGTGTGGCACAGTGAGGCAATGAAGAGTAACCAGGGGATTACAATACAGAGAACTCAACATGCCTATTCCTATCACAACTCTTGCTTTCAAAGCATTCGGTCTCAGAACACAAAGGGAAAAAAGAAAGTTATTTTGCCACAATGCTAATTGAGTTTGTCCCTGACCAAGGCTCCTGTAAAAATGGGCATGTCAGCATCACTTTTAAGCTGAACATGAAAGTTCCCAAAAAATCATTTTATTCTTGTGTTCATTTCACTGGGGCTGGATATTTTTGAAACTAATGCACAGACAGTTTTCTTCTTCCCTCTCCTCCCTTTCAATGCTTCTGAAATGGCCATGCGATATATCACTTTCCTTTGTTGTACAATAATTCTGTAAGAGCAGAAGGAAAGAAGTTTCTTTGCAGAGCCTGGAGGTGCCATATACCAGCTTGTTAAAGGCTAAACAAAGCTGAAAAGATCTCTCATCTATCTCACAAATAATAATAAAAAAATAGTAATAATGCCATCACTTTTTTTGCAGGGGGGGAGGAAACGATGAATGCAATTTTGCTTGTGACTAGCATTCATCCTTCTGTGCATTCCTAAACTGCTGTGGATCCCAAACAGCTTCCAGAGGATTTTGCAGTCAAATTAATTCACCAACAAGAAGACAATTCCTTTGTACCAAAATCCAGTTGGGGTAGAAATAAACGGTTGCTTTCCAAATGTGTTGGACTTCAATGCCCATCAGCTATGATAAGCATAGAAAGCAGCAGGAGATTGTGAAAGCTATAATTCAAAACAACTGGAAGGTACCAAGGTTGCCTGGCTCTGATAAGACAATTGCTAAGCTCCTTAATACTTATCAAGTCTTATGTCCTGCCAGAGGCATTTTTGGTTAATGGGTTGATACTACACTTTTGTACAGACAGCCTCAAGAAATAAGCTAGCAACAAAGTTTTATAAGTACTGCAAAATTACTAAATAGTAAATATCCCCCCTCTGGTTATGTATGATAGCATATAAACTGGAATTGTGACTTGTCCACTGGTTTCTTATTCTTTTAGATTTTAAGAGACAAGGAACTCTATAAAACTACTCCTACACACAAAGTATATAGAAAAGAGAGAATTGGGAATGTGGCACAAACCTTATTTTCATTTTAAGCACAACTTTAGAGATGCAAAACTACTGTACTATCTTGTCAGCCAGGGAGGAAGAGGTCAAGGGTATGATAGATCTCTAAAAGATAGTGTGATTAATTATAAACCAATCTGGGGAAAAGCTGCAGCAGAAAGGCTACCCTAAGGCTAGAACTCTTCACTTTAAATTAAGTAAGAACTTTAAGATTACTTCTATCCGCTGTTAAAGTAGAAAATACTAAATTCAGTAGTATCTGTTCTACAGTTGCTTTGCTCATTTTGCTAAAATTTTTATATAAGGGATTGTAAAGCTCCCAAATACATGCATGGCACTGCACACCATGAGGGCACTACATGTTCACACTGCAGGTTGTGTGATTAAATTGCCAACAAAGTATTCTGCAGTCCACACTACAAAAATCATACTTTGAACCTACAAATAAAAGTAGTTGCCTTGGCAAAACTTCCTCTTTTTAAACTCCCTCTTCATGGATAAGTCTTCAAAGCAAGAGAGTAATTTGAAAAGTCCAAGTAGAGAGAAATATCTGTAATATTCAATTTAAATGGAAGGCATTGACGTATATCTATAGGAAAATAGGAACCTGCCTTATCCTATGTCAGACTATGACTGAGTCTCCATGATCTACAAACTCAAAGCAAAAATGCCTCATCTTCATCGAATGAGTTATGAAGCCAGTCTTTGTGGCTAAAATCATGATTAATGGTTTAGCATACTGTGAAAACCCACAAAGTTGTGATTAATTCAGTAAATCTATGCTTAAGCAAACTTGGTTAACTGCAGCGTGAGAATACTATTTATCCAGCTAGTCCAAAACTCTGTATTCTGGCAGTAGCTCTCCAGTATCTCACTCATGCAAGTAACCTTCCTGCCATCAGCTTTCAAATATTTATAACTGGAAATGCCAGATATTAATTCTTGAGCATTCTGTATGCAGAGCTTTGTGCTGAGGTATAGGAGGAGGAGAGCCGTGTTGTTCTAAGGTAGCCAAAAAATCAGGAAGAGTTGTACCTTTTCTAACACATTTTTTAAAAAAAGGCATAAGCTTTTGTGAACTACAGCTAAACTGATGTAGGATTTACACTGG
The DNA here is from genome assembly GCF_059951505.1 of Python bivittatus. Lineage (NCBI taxonomy): Eukaryota > Metazoa > Chordata > Lepidosauria > Squamata > Pythonidae > Python > Python bivittatus. The sequence goes on along the minus strand of NW_028277075.1, from coordinate 46,643,000 downwards.
GATGAGGTGCAGGGAGACGAAGTGAGCTCTTGCTCACAAAATCTTATGTCTTTTAATACAATTTGTTAGTTTAAAAAGGTACAGCCAGACTTCTGAGTTTTGATGCTGAGCTGTATAATTTCTAAGAACAAATAAAAAGGTAAAGATTTCTTCAACTTGAACTTGACTTCTAGAAACTACATAGTCCAAATTTTGATTGGCAAGCCAAATCTGGCTAAACATATTTATTCAAAAGTCTACCTCCTTGCTTGCTGGCCCTCAAGGCACTGATGCACTAGTGATCACATTAGAAGCTTGCTGACAACATGATGAAAAATGATATCATCTTTACTTATTAAAGCTATACTCCACCAATCTCACCAAATGACAGGTTATATTTATCAAGGACCCTTCTGGGGACCTGTTGTTAGAAACAAATGAACATTGTGTTCATTGTTGGAATGTTCTTTGGTATGGCTCAGTTGTGACCTCACTGCTCTGATAGGTAGCTTTTGCATCTCTATTAATATTGATATTACCTCTTCTGCAATGTCTGAAGAATAGTTTAGCTCTGTTTAGGGTGGGTAAGTAGACTGGCTGTGTTGCCAGCTCTCAAAGCACACTCACAGCAAAGAGACAATAATATTAGCAGTATACCTGTCCTAGTTAGTTTTTTAACCACACTTTGCATTATTTTAACTGCTGCTTTGCATTATGTGGTATATCATCAAGATACATTAATTAGAACATCACATAGAATCCCATATACTTTGAGGTTTATCTCTCATGACTGAGTGACAATGATTATCATAATGATAATTGTTCTCCTAGGGTTAACTTAATTCATAATAATTTATGAAAAATAAGCAAGGTAATCAAAATGGCTCTTCTGAAGAGGTAGGGAGTCTTCCATGAGCATGTTTGAAGAAGGATATATCAACATTCAATCAATATTCTTTTGTAATCTTGGATAATAGGTTAATAGGTATCTTCCTTCCTTCTTTTCTTTTCTTTTCTTTTCTTTTCTTTTCTTTTCTTTTCTTTTCTTTTCTTTTCTTTTCTTTTCTTTTCTTTTCTTTCTTCTTTTTTTTTACACCTGATCTTATTGCATACAATCAACTAAAATCTCAACTCAGTTAATAAGTATGCCTGGGAAAAAGGAGTCTCATAAGTCAGAGGCTTATGTCAAATTATAAGTGTCAAAAAAAATCTTCATATAGTAGGTAGGAATGGAAAACAACAGAAACAGAGTTTCAGTCATTTTTAGTGCTGCATGAAGAGCTGATGGGTACCACATCAGAATTAAACCTAGGGTGAATAACACCACAGAATATGCTTTGTCAAACAGGTGTTTGTGGGATTCTGATAACGCCAGTTGCTTACTAATTCAGCTCAGAATGAGGCTCAGCCTGGTTTGGGGGGGGGGTATGGATATTTATGGAAATGTCAAGGAGACATTTGTTGTGTTGCCTCCCAAAAACTTATGTCCATCACCTTGGAAAGTTAAGTCATACACTTGTTCTGGAACAGGAACAGTTTCTAGAACAATTATCATGTTCATTTTTTTTTTCAAAATAAAGGGGTCCCAAGCTGAACATTTCCTCAGTGTACCTCAGAGTCAGCACACTGAAAAATAATGGAGCGTGAAAGAACATTCTGAAAGCAAGAAATGGAAGGACTTAACCCATATTATCAGAAGGCCAACCTCCTACAATTCACCTCAATGGTAATAATTAGGAATAATATTTTGAGTTGAATAATAATTGTAGAAGGTCCAAAACACATAAATTAGTAAAATGTGACTACACCTAAGTAGGTGTTTATAGTTAATTTTACTTGTACATGGAAGTCTAGTGGAAAGTAGGACTCTACTCCAAACACTCCAGGTCCCCCCCCCCCCGCTACTGTAACTCTGAGTAGCTTTTAAAGGCATCTCCCATTCAAAGCACAATATAGTAATCAAGCACAGACAATTTAAAAAATCCATGTTCTCTCTATGAAGAAAAACCAGATTTATACTTTTCCACAAAGTCATATTATACAAACTGTTCAAATAATAAAAACTAGTAAATATGACACTAACCTTTATTGAAATACAAAATAAGTGAATAATTAAGAGAATTTAGATGCAAAGAAGTATTTAATATCAGCAGTGAAGAGTTTCCATCCTCATATCATTAAACACATTTAACATGTAAAAATGTTTGTGGTATTACTGCATAATTCAGTTATTGAATGCCTTGGACCTGAAATTGCAACAAAAAAGTTGGTTGTTGGGCAGATGAACAGGGGCAATAAGCTAAAAGAAAAAAAAAGTGCAGTTAATAGATTAAGGTCTTAGGCTGTTGAGTACCCAAGCGGGACAAGAATACAAAGCATCTAAGCTAGACACAAGGTTAAAAATGCACACAGTACTACTAACTAATAAGCAGTTCTGCCAGAGCGTAGATACTGAAATAGGAGTGGTGTTATTTTGGTATAGTGCTTTCTATGGTGTGCATATTCTTTCTGACACCTTCCCCCTCCCCTCCCTTCCCCTCCCCTCCCCTCCCCTCCCATGCCCTCTGCCATGCAATTGGCATTCTGTTTCACAAGTTCTAACAGAATAGTCTTCATATCGGTCCAAGCAATGATATCTGCCAGGGGTGGGAGGAAGAGGGGTCAGAATGATGAAAGCATCATTGCAGTGTTGTGTCATAAGCTCTACTCCTTTTCTATGCATTTTGCAAACTTGCATGAAGGTCCAAAAGGGGCAGACCTTGCCATGCAACAACAGCAGCAAGGTCCTGTGGATGCCACTGGGTCCACCCAAACAAGTAATCCAAATAATGACTCCTTTATATTTACATCAGTCATACTAAACATTCTTCAACCCAACTGTGGGAAAGTAAGTAAGCACAGATGTCAGCTGACAAAGACATATCCTTACATCAGAAGGGAGTCCCACAGGATTCAATGAGGTGTAATATTTATAAGATTGCACCTTTTTTATATAGAATTAAACAGTAAGTCAACTGCCTGTAGCACCACAAAAATAATGATATAAGCAGCTCCTTCAAAAAGAACTTTTTTTTCCCTCCAGCAACTTAAGGAAACATCTTTCCCTCTGTGAATGTTTGCATAAATTGCTATTTGCACAGCACAACATTATACAAGCCTATTCAGATGTGAAGACTATTTGAATGGAATTCATTAAATTCTATTCCTGGGTTAGTGGATACATGAAAGAAAGGACATAAGCAGAATCAGTCAGTACTGCTGGCCCTTGCAACTTAGCAGTAGCTGCTGAAAATAAACATTTCTCCAGCCCCCTCATCACTGACTAATATAAACACAATTTCATCAAAGAAACACATCAGTAATTTGTGCCTTTTACATTTGCACCAGAATGTTTAGGAAAGATGGCAGGGCTCTTCTATAAATTCTTTCTCACTCTCTTTGTTCTGTTTCTTTTCCTTGCTCAAGCAAATAGTAAATTTCTGTGAAGGTAAAGCCCAATCGTATGTTACACCATATGTGGGATATTTTTCTCAGTACTTACTAACACTTTTTTATATAGAAAAGTGGCATGCAGTCTTAAATGTATTCTTTATGAAATTCATGGTTTGAATTGATCAAGTTTTAATGGTCTGTGACATATTTGATTAGTTGTGAGTCTTTGGGTTGGCATTCACATTTCAAAAATAAAGTCAAGGCGAATGTATGTTTGTGTGTGTGTCGGTAGGGGTGAGGGATGGTGGGGCATACTTGGTGAGTTTGAAATAGTATGATGATGATAATAATTAATGGTGCAATGATAATTCATTAAAGGAGTACACAAAATGTATTTTGTTTTGCTCATATAAAATGAAAGTCCAAATGTCTCAAATGTTCTGGGTATAGGAACTTTTGTGAATTTGGGACCAGCTCAATTTATGATCTCTCTCAGATATGAAGATCCAAAGGCACCGAATTTGTCCCTGCAAGAAGAATCATGTTGCCTTTCAGAAACTAATTTCCCACAATCAGTGCCAACATAGACATTTTATTCTCTGGAAAACATTATTTGTTTTGATCACGATAAGTCTTCATTTGTTTTCCCCTAATAAATACATCAAAGCAAACTACATTGAGTCCATCTTTAGGATTCTGTATACAGAAGAAACCTTTTCTTCCACTCCCCACAAAATAGTATTCTGCAGTTTTGTTAGGATTGATAGCCAAAATAAGCCATTTCCATTTTCTCTTAAATGACAGTTCTTTACATGGGTTTGATGGCACAGGAGAGGGGGGGAAAAAACCATAGAACTGATTGGCAAATAAATATGATTAAACACTTTTTTTTGGGGGGCATTCTAAATATTTTAAAGTATGTAATTTATTTTAAAGCAAGATGAAAGCCTGATTTATATAACTATAGTAATATTGAATCTGCTTCCATCAAGGATGATACTCAGCCTTTCACTTGTACCATAGACGAAAAAGAGATACAGGTAGTCCTCACTTAATGGCCACTTGTTTAGCAACTGTTCAAAGTTATGACAGCACTGAAAAAAGTGACTTACAACCAGTCCTCACACTTACAACTGTCACAGTGTTCCCATGGTCATGTGATCACAATTCAGGCACTTAGCAACCATTGCATATTTACAACAGTTGCAGGGTCCCATGGTCATGTGATCACCATTTGAAACCTTCCCAGCCAGCTTCCGACAAGCTTCCAACAAGCTAAGTCAATGCAGAAACGGGCAGGAGGTCACAAGTCACGGTCACATGATTTCTTGCTTAACAATTGCAACTGGAACTGCTGGAACTGCCATTGCTAAGTGGGGTGGTCATGTGATGCTTCATTTAACAACCGCTTCACTTAGCAATGGAGTTGCCTGTCCCAATTAGGGTCATTAAGTGAGAATTACCTGTAATTTGCTTTAATACACCTTACTGTTTGCGTTCTAAGAAACCCATGGAAAACAAATAAAAGGGGCAGTCGGGAAAAAAAACACAACCTCCAACATTGTCCCTGACATATACCCATGCGAATTAGAGAGTTTTTATAATAAGTCTTTCCATTTATTTCTATCTGGCTTACATCAAATGGGATTCAAGAGAACATGCTCCTTTAATTATTTTCTCCATGTGTGAAACATTTCCAGTTAAAACAAAGTAATGGATTTAAACAGAGAATCCCATTTTACAGTACTGCATTTGCTTGTGTTATGCAGAATTGTCTAGCAAGGAAGCCTGGCAGTTGTTATATCCTTCCCTCTAAAGGGAGTGATTAGGAGGGTCTAGGGGTGCTTACAAAGAAGTCAAACTAGAACACCTTTTTAAATCCTGTCAACTTCAGCACCATCTCCCCGTCTAATTGAGAAATGCCCCTAAAGTCTTTGATGTCCACAGGCTGAAGACTGAGTTTAAAAAGTCCATTACTGCAAGCTGACAGTGCCACTAAAAGCAAGCTGATAAAAAATGAAATAAGCAGCAACCTGAAGCCATATATGCAAATCAAAGTAATTTAAATGTGGAATGCTGTATTGAATTCCTGACTTCCAAACATATAACTCACTGCTTCGAACAAGCGTTTTTGGGTCCAGATCTTCTTGTTTTCCTACAGCAGTGGTCTGTAGAGTATCTCATCAAGTGAGTAAATATTAACATAATGAACCTCACCTGAATATACCATTGGATCATGACATCAATACAGCCAAATCACAAGAGTTCTGTGAATGGACATTGCATTGAAGTAGTCTTTTTCTAATGTAATTTGCGTCTGTTTATTTTTCCTCTGTATAAATGCTGCAACCCTCCGTGCTTGTGAACTTTGAGTTCCAGATTTGTATGTCTTGCATGCCATTTGTTTGTGGAAAATGACAAAAGGAAGTACCATGTCTGTTAGACTAGAATCAAAAGGTTATCCACTCTTATACTCAGACACCCAGACATTTATTAAATATGTGGTGGATCTCTGTTTTGACCTTCCCACAGACTTCATTTTTTTTTTTTTTTTTAGGAATCATGGAAGCATGGGGGAGGCAGGTTACTGCCATAAAAACATGTTTTATTTTATTGTCACACAATGTTTCAGAAAGTGAGTCAACCCTCTGGATCAATGTGAAGGAAAAACATGATAGCTGCCTGAAGCTGGGGGGGTTTGTTTACCTATTTCACGAAGGAAAATACCAGACAAGGATAAAAGGATAGATGAAGCCTTCAACTCTGATTTATTCAAGATTCTCACTTTCCAACTCTAGATTTTTTTTCATCCATTTTTGTATCCGTTTGTGTGTGTGTGTGTGTGCATGTGAGTGATTGTAGTTGCACACTTTCATGGATATTTCTCCCTATTTCTGGCACGAATTTTACCTAAAATCAGAAGTTTTTCTAACTTATTTGTACGGTATTTTTTTTATCAATATAGCATTTATAGCAGCACAGTACTTTTCCCTTTTATATGTTAGCATACATTTTCTCTTGAAAACTACATTGCAAAGGTCAGAAAAAAAATATTAAGAACTGAAAGATAACTGCATTCTGTTTTTTGCACTGATTGGGATGTGCTAACTAATAGTTGGTGTGAAGTGGTCAAGGTTTGCTTTAACCAAGTGCTTTGCCCTGCAGAAATGAGTTACTGCCTCATTACAGCCGCAAAATAGGGCTGACTAATTGGCCACAGTGTTTTGGTGAACAGAGGTGGGGTGCTGTATTACAGCTTAACTTCAAAGGTGCATTTCCTTAAAGCTCTGACAAAGTCAAATACCTCTTTGTAAATACACCTATTTCTAGGAACTAAGTAAGTTTGCATTACATTTAAATGGAAGGATGTCTCCATCTCAATGGTACTACCAGGAGTAGATCCTTTTTTTAAAAGAAAACATTACCTCTGATACTACTTAGGATTCTAGAAATTGCATAAAAAAGGTCCATTCCCAGCTCTGGGACAAGAGTTTCTGCAACTACTAATTCTGTGGCCACAAATGCAAATGCTTTCTTTTTTTCAGGATCTGTCATATAACTAATACAAAAAATAAATAATCAAAACATTTTACTTTTAATTCTTTATTCCCTACTGCCCTTGAAGTTCACTGCAAACATCCCACTGCATTGAAATTTCCATTGTGATTCTCATGGAATTCAACAGAGTTTACTCCAAAGCAAGTTCAGAGAAGCTTTAAAATTATAACAAGATCCTGGGATACCTGAAAAAAGAAAATAAAGCAGAACTACTCCTATTCTATTATACTGATTATAAAAAGTGTGAAGTACAGTACATTAGCCTTCTCAATCATGTGTGCTTCCCGATGTGCAGACTTCATCTTCAAAATTTCTTATCAGTGGATTTACTGAATACCATTCCATAGCAGCAGGAAAAAAAATTGAAAAGTAGACATTTTTCCTTTGATTTGGGTTACATATACCAATCCATGCCCTCCCCAAGTTCTTCTATGCTGTATCATCATGCTGGAAGAGCGTGTTCTTGGGAGGGATAAACAAAGAACACCAGGAATGTATGTCAGTGATATATAATCCCATCAGGGTCACCCAAGATGTGAAGCTCAAACCACCTAAAGCAAGCAGGCACCTTTACTGGGCAGCAGCAACATAGGAAAGTACAGGAGGTAGAAGATATTACTACTATCAGATATAAAAGTGATATAAAATAATGATAAAACAAAATTTATATAGAAAAGCCTGAAGCAATTAATAATGTAAGGGAAGCTCTAGATGATTTCTGCAAGCCATGGCTATTGTTAAAAAACTAGTAATCTTATTAGTAATAGCTGAAATGTGACTGCCTAGATCAGTGTTGTCCAAACTTGGCCACTTTAAGATGAGTGGACTTCAACTCATCAACCCCAACATGGCTGGCTGGGGAATTCTGGGAGTTGAAGTCCACTCATCTTACAGTGGCCAAGTTTGGACAACACTGGCCTAGATGCTCCTGCTCAGAAGAGCAATTAAGAGTTCTAACAATTGGTGTTATAAGCTCTGTCCTCTATTTATTGTATAGAGAGTACCTTATCAGTACATGTGAAACAGATTCAACTTTTATATTGGAACATATGCAAGTGTGGTTTCCATAGGGGATACTGATATATCTACCAGTTGTCACCCTTATAGGTAAATCACTGATTCAGTCCAAGGTGAAGTCTCCTATGTGAAGTGTGGGAAATGTTATTAAAGTATCTGGGAATGGAGCATGGAATGGTGATTATTGAGCTATAATGGAGGTGAGAAATTCTGATTCTATCAGTTTGGCGCTCTAAGTCCCCGACCCTCCATGGAAGGGTAAATTTATCCCTTTATCAGGGGTGAGAAAGTAAGGCAGATGTTTTGTCTTCTCATGGAAGATTCAGACCTATCTAATAAGGTGAGATGGATGTTCCCCAAAGAATTTGCTTCAACTGGTATCTGAGGTGATAGAGCCTCAGACAGGCCCGTAAGGAGATGCAGCCTAATTCCAGCCAGATAAGGGAGTTAAGGGTAGAATAAAGAACCTGATTTATAGCATTTAGAAATTGGGTTGGTGTCAGGTTTAGCCCAAAGAACTCCACGAGACAGTGCAGTACAGTTCTGTTGAGTTTATTAGCTTCACCTCAATACAGAAATCTCTCCAGACTGAACCTAAGTTCCCAAGCCAGCAAGCCACAATACCCTGAATTCCTTAGGGTGGTGCCAGTCTCATCTTCTTAAACTTTTCATGCTCCTGTTGAGGGCTAAGGAAACGCTTTTCTCCCTGAGTGTGGCCTTCATAACACCTTTCCATCACAGTTGGATAGCTTCTAACCTAGAAGTATCTTTATAAATACACAACTGGGTGCCACATAGCATCAAGCTCAGTACTTTAACCTTGAATAATTTAATGGATACTGCTACAAGTTGTTACTATGTTGACATGCATACTTAATAATTACAAAGCTTTTGGGGCTGTTATAAGAAAGTCTTTTGCTTGATTCATCGAGTGAGTATATGGTTGAAAGCAGATGCTTAGGTCTTAATGGTCATGACTTACTCCATAGGTCTACCGCTGATCACCCAGCTAATTGGGGACTTCCTGGAGAATATTAAGACTTCATTATAGAGTAATTGATCTCAAGGTGTTCCATATGCCAATAGAAAGAAAATGCTTCAAATCTTCTATGCAGGCCCACCTGGATTATGGAAAGAATAGCTGCAACTTTGATGTAGAGAAAAAAAATGGGAACAGGGCAATGGGCAAGAGATGGAAAGTGAAATTCTGGTTTAGCAAAGGTTCCAACCATATAATTAATGAATAACTTGAACAATAATGTGACTAGAATGCAGCCTTGTTTTATACCTTTTAGGATAGGGACAAGATCTCTTTTCCAATTTACTTGTATGGCAGTATCAGAATGTACTGATATTATCAGTTTTAGAGGGTGATGATCAATCAGTGTTGTGGCTAGCTTTCTCCAGAATCTCTCATGTGATATAGAGTCAAAAGCCACCTTTAGGTCTATGAAAGCAACAAAAAGGAAGTGTTTGGGAAGGCTATAGTATTTCATGGCTAGGTGGTGTAATATCATGCATTGGTCCATGGTTGAATGACTGGATCTGAACCCTGCCTGCTCTAGGGACCAAGATGTTTTTAAAGAAGCTTATAATATAATAACCTGGTGTAAAATTTACTGATTACACATAAGAGTCTGATAGGGCAATAGTTTGCAGACTTATCTCCTTTTTTGTATCTGGGAAGAATTATGGAATTAAGCCATTTGGAAAGCTATTTATAGTAGAGAAGATAGAGGCTAGCACTTGTTCAGCTAAGTACAAAATATGATAAGGCTTGTTTGCATTTCTCTATTTAATAATCTTAATAATCAAGAATGAAAATGTTAATCCATTAATTATAATTAGATATGTTAGGTAAGCTATTTTATTGTACTGAACAAATGATTAGCAGGATGAAGTGACATAGGGGCAGAAAAAAGGGGAAATAGCTTTGCATGTTTCTTATTTGAGGTGACTAGTAAGAGCCTTAACCTTTCTGATGTTGAAGTACAAGTTGTGACAGCAGTACCAGAGAGAATAAATGGAAGAGGATGTCAGTGTGGATAATAAGCAGAGACAAGGCATTATTTAACAATGTTTAATAAGTGGACATTTGTGTGGGAAAATTGTGCAACTGAAAAAAAAGCAGTACACAAATGCTGCCAAAACAAAGGTTGGTTAATAAGGTAAAAGCACATACTAGTAGAAAGAATAAATCACACAATGTTTTTTAATCAGAATATAAATTAACTGTTTGTTTCAATCTTTACTCTGGGAGGTTTGGACAAATACCAAGGATGAAATCCCCCCCCCCCCCATCTCCTCTTCTAGCAAGCAATGTGAACAAAGGCAATTGTAGAACAAACATACCTGTTGCTAGTTAGTAGAGAAAGGTGAAATAAGTTTCCTCAATAAGGTTCCTCTGGATTTCACTTCATTGACTTCAGACTGAAAGGCCAAATATTTAATACAATAACAGGATGTTTGAGAACATGCTTCTAAAGCAGAACCCAAATGGTGAAATGTATTATTCTTCCAGGATTATATTTCTGTAACTATTTCCCATTTGAACAGGAGATGGGAGATGACAGATGGAAATTTCTTTCTTTTTCAGTCAAAAGCACACAGAAAGTAAAGGTATATGAAAAAAGTCAGTTTTAAAAAATCCCCATCCTTAGTCCACATAGCTTTTCTCTAAGCGTTTTGGGGGAGAAAAAATGAGAAAAAACTCAAATGAGAAATATTAAGTATCTTTCTCTCTTTCTCTCTCTCTCTCTCTCTGCCAAACATTTATACTGTCCTTTCATCAAAGGTCCTGACAGTTTCCATAATAGAAGATAGGGTGTTAATAAGTGTGATTCTAACTTTAGTATGAAAATATAAACTTCTTAGTAAAACATTTCTAGATAAACAGGTAGAAACTATTGTTTAAAATAAAAATAAGTATGACTGAAGATGCAAGATGGCTTCTGAAAGGCAAAATTGTGCATTATCAATTTTAGAATACTTTTTGAGAATACCAATTTTTTTTTCCAAAGAGTATTAGCCTAAATTCTTGGCCAAATTTTCCTAGATAAATTTAAGTTGCAAAAAAAGACAATTCAAAAAGATATAAGTAATCATATAATAGAAGGCATGATTCTGGGAAATTTCAAGGCACTATTTCAACCAGGGATGTCTACTTTTAGAAAATAGGTCAGGTCAAAAGATAATGTGTGCTAAATGTCAAATCAGATCCTGAGAACTTAAACCCTTGTGGCATATATTTTGTTACATCTTAATATTTTTTCTGTTTGTTTTTGGTTCTTTCTTATTTCTCTTCCATCCCCCTTTTTCCTTCACGTTGTTGTATATAAAAATAATAAAAAAATAAAATGTTGCTGTTTGATGCAATATAGTAATGATTTATGAGAGCTTAAGATGCTGTTATACTTTCACTGGATATTTCATACTTTCAAAGTGTTAAGTAAGTAAAATCTCTTTCCGATATGCTTCATTCCAATGCTTGATAAATAACTGGAATAAAATAGGTTTCTAAATTTATAGGAAAATTAAGATATGGTTAGTGTTAGAATGGGAATAGTTATTATCAACCCACAAAAGTGCTAATAGTTCTTAGTGACTTCATCCTCTGTTGATTCCCATTTGGCTGGACTGAAATAAAATGAATAATTCTGCTATTATTCCACAGTTCAGGATATGTGTAACTAGAGTGCTACATTCACATAACTGTTTAGATCTCTGTAATTTTGGGAGTATAAAAGCTGATGCCATACTATAGTTCAGAGGCAAACAACAGATCTGTAATTTTTGCCTACCAAAAGAGACACCACAAATTACTTTAAGCTTGTTGTAGGTCAGCAAATTAATAAGAGAGCTTGTTGAGGATACAGGCAAAATTTCTGTAAAGACCACACCAGAATACATTTCTAAAAGCTGATATAATGTAAGAGTTAAGACTAAACTTAGAAAATGGCTAATTCAGACCTCAGCTACAGAGTTCCCTAATATGCCTAGGCAAGCCACTCTGATTAGCGTGTTATTGCAGAATGGGTACAATAATACTGGCCTATTGTACAGTACTTAGGATAAGGGAGATGTATGTGATTTACTTAGAGCACTTTCAGTATATCATCATGATATAGAAACTGTCCACTCACATAATCAAACTGTATAAACTGCATTGCTTGGCCCATCTGAAACTAGATATAAAACAATAGAAACATTACTAACAAAATTAATCATACATCCTCAGTGCCCAGTACATGAATGTGAAAGCTTATAAACCTGAATTATTCCATTCTTCATACTAAACATGGAATATGCCAAATGCTTGAGATCTAACACTTCCATTTGCTAAACCAAATTTGGGGGGTGGGGGGGCAATCACAGCACAATTTACGCAAATTAAACTTCTATAGATTGTGAAAGAAACAGACAGGTAAAATCAATTCAATTACATCCTAGTTTCTAAGCACGGTAAGGAAAAACACTATTTTCACTCTGTTCTATATTTTCCATTTATGCTATTTTTAAATGACTGTTTGTATTCATCATTCAAATGTGCAGATAAAAGCCACAATCCAGTGAGGCAATAGGCACATGAGACGCGCACGTAGCTGGCTCTTTGATGTTGCAAGCAAAAGCAGCTGCCCTCACCGAATACTTGGAGAAAGGGGGAAAAAATGCTTGTTTCAGAGGTTGAAAGTGTTGTTGGTACTAGCAAAAAAATCAAAACCACAGAAACCAACTTAAAATAATAAAGCCTGATGTTTCGCTACAGGTATGATTCTTCAGTAAGAATGTTCCCAGGGAATTCTGGGAGTTGTAGTTCAACATGTTTAGAGCGTTGGGCAAGGCTGCTGCAGAGAAAAGATGTTGATTCATTTTGCAGTGGAGAAGAGCTGCAATCCATACAGATGAAGACTCTCTTCAAACTGACCCCAACTGCACCAGATCTGGGCTTCACTGGTGGCAGCAGGTGTAAGTTTTGAGGAGAAAGAGATACCCACGTATCTTTGATAGCCATTTCATGCATTCTGAACCCAGAGGTATCAAATGACAAGCCATTCTTACAAGTGGTTCTTTACTAAAATGCTCAGGCAGCATTGCACTGCGTTCTCCTTATTTCCTGATCTGCTGAGAGATCACTAAATTAAGGAAGGGTTGACCCAATTATCTCCCTAAATGGATGTTAAGTGATTGCAGTGGTATGGAGCTAGTTCCTAAATTTCAGAGTTCAGGCCTCTTAGAAGATGACTGTCTTATTGCAGACTGCATTGTATTAATATATGGCAAAATATCGTCACTGAAAAGTAGGAGGGTTAGATTTTAGAAGGACACCAAATTGTAAAAAGAGATCATACATGATTTTTGAGAAGTCAGGGATGTGTACTGTAAGAGAATCTCACAGTGCAAACTCATATTCAAGAGAAGGAAATAAACCTTTATCTGTTTCTCAGATGGAGGATATAATAAACCTGAGATTGGATGGAATCATCTTCATGTCTTGCTAATAGGTGGCTAATTGATTACACCACAAATACTTGACTGAAGTTGGTTTGTCAATGTTTTCCCCAGTAGGTGGTAAATCAGTCAGAGAATCAACAAGTCTTCCGACTTCAGGCATTTTCCTAGCGTGATCCACAGTCTTACTGTTCCCTTTATACTATATGAGTCTCAGATTTCAAAAACCAGTTTTTTTGGAAGGTGCCAATTCATCTTTTGGAAAGTCAGTCAGTCTAGCAGCCTTCCCATTCCTTCTTTCCTGAACTTTCCTGAATAAATAATATTCTGAGAAATCATTATCTGTCAGCCTATGATCATTCTTCCTTTGTGTGAAGATTCCCTCTGCTTACAAAGGGGAGTCATAGGTGGCTCACAACTGCAATGAGCTTTGAATTCCTTTCTCCGGAACTTTCCAGAGAGAAATCAGCCCAATCTTTTATTTCAAATGAACAATGCTTCCTGTAGCCTTAGGGTGGTTCATCATCTTAACTAGTGATTTTCTTGTCTTAGTTATATCTTGTTTCTATAGCTAAACTTTTTTTAGCATCACTCACTTGAGAAAACCCAAACAGAGAAAAAGAGAGGTGGTTCTGATCAATCTCTAGGCTGCAGTACCAAGATATATCTGGGCCCCTGTAAGTCATCCAAGTGCCAGGAGAGTTAGAAGAAAGATTTCCAGGATTTTTTTTTAAATCACTGTAATTAAAACCTTTTTATTATTTTGTGTCTCTGACCAAGGTCCAGTACTACCCAGCAATTCTCTACATATTCTACTGAGATCTTAATAAGATAATCATTAGAATCCCATATCTTTTTTCTGGGGTAGGGGGATATTTTTCTACAATGTGGTTCTTTACATTGTGTCTGTATATTTATAGGTCTGTGTGTGGGTTTGCATTCAATGTGTGGAAAATGTGTCTTCGGTTTTTTTTTTTTACTGGATAGATAAAGCCTATTTCTTTTCTCAATCCTGGAAGCTTCATCCTAAAGTGAGTGTGATTCCACTGCATGGAAGTGATGATGACTATGGCATATTGGAGGGTTATATTGCATAAGTGAAGAAGTGTTAAAATATGGATGTGATTTGCTTATGGCCTGGCTTATGTGATTGTTTAATCATGATTTGTATCTGATGATTGGAAATACGTAGTTAATGTTTCCACATATGAAGGAAAGAATGAATACAAAACCTACAGCAGGTTAGTTCCATATGCCTGAGAAGACGTGTACTTTTATATGCAGATGATGCTGTGTGGTTGGCTGAGAAATTAAACAATTTACAGCTGAAATTGTATGCAACCAGAAGTATGAGTCTCAAAATTAGTGTTTGAAAGATAAAGATAGTTGTGTTTAATAGGAATAATGGAATGAATAATTTCAAATTGTACAGAAACTAGAGCAAGTTGATCAATTTCTGACACATTTACAGAATGTTTGTCAAGTATGGGAAATTCTGGTAGAAAGGTAATTCATAGTATATGGTCTGTTGTAAGGAATGAATGAATGCAAAAGAACCAAATGACTGTGTATAGCCTTCTCTGATTAGCCCCATTCCCTTATCCTTTCTAATTCCTGCCCCTTTTCTTAAAGTTCCTATTTGTCCATTGCATAAAAAATTATTTATTTAAAAGCTCTGGGCAGATCACAACAGTAAACTACAAAGACCATGAAAAACATATGACAAAAACTAAAAATCCAGCACCTCAGTCATCATCCCAGGGTGCCCCAACAGTCATCTGAAGGCTCCCACCACTCTATCCCAGTGCCTGGATAAAAACCCAGATCTTGATGGCCTTCTAGGAGGCTAAAAGGGTGGGGGCCTGCCAAATTGCTTGGGGAAGGTGTCTACAAAATAGAGGCAGCCATGGAAAAGGCACACTTCCTAGGTCCCTCTAGATGGCAATATTTCAGGGAAGTGACTTGGAGGATGCCTATCCTATCTGATCTAGTGGGACAGGCAGCTACTCTCAGGGAGAGACAGTACCACAAATAACTTGGTCCTGTGCCATGTAGGTTTTAAAGGTAATAACCAGCACCTTGAATTGCATCTGGAGAGAAACTGGGAGCCAGTGCAGCTCGCGCAACAGGAGTATAACATGGGCAAACCTAGGGGCACCCAACACAGCATGTGTTGCTGCATTCTGGACCAGTTATAACTTCCAGATGGTCTTCAAGGGCAGTAGGCATGTTGCAGTAATCCAAACAGGAAGTGATCATGAGTGACCATGAGCAAGGTCTCCTGGTCTAGGAAAGGGCACAATTGGTCCACAAGACAAAATCTGTGCAAAGGCCATCCTAGCCACAGATGCCATCCGCTCTTTGACTAGGAGCCATGAATCCAAGAGGACCCCCAAACTGCATACCAGCTTAGTCCAAGGGAGTGCAACGCCATCCAGAGTCAAAGATGATATACCACCAGACCCCAGGGGGCCACAAACCCAAAGCCACTTGGTCTGGCCAGGGTTGAATTAAAATCAGTTCCTCCCCATCCAGACCCTCACAGCCTCCAGGCCCTTGATCAACACCACAACAGCATCATCTCTCTGTCCAGGGGTGGAAATGTATAACAGGATATCATCAGCATACTGATGATACCATATCCTATGCTGGTGAATATTCTCACTCAGTGGTTTCATGTAAATGTTAAAAAGGAGAGGAAAGAAACCCAAGCCCTGAGGGACCCTGTATTGCAGGGGCCTAGGTCCCACCAATTCTGACTGAAACCAGCTGTGGAGAAACCATCACAAAACAATGCCTCCCACACTTAATCCCCAAAGCTGGCTCAGAAGGATACCATGGTAATGGTATCAAAAGCCACTGAGAGATCCAGGAGGGCCAGGACAGTTGCACCACCCCAGTCCAGAGCCCTCTAGAAGTCATCCACAAGCATGACCAATGCCATCTCAGTACTGTACCCAGCCTGAATCCAGACGGAAAAGGGTCCAGATAATCTGCTTCATCCCAGATTCTCTGAAACTGAGTGCCAACCAGCCTCTCAATAACCTTCCCCTAAAAGGTAAATGTAAAGATGTCCTCAAGTTGAGTTCAACTCCAGGTGACTTTAGGTACACAATCTTGATGTTTTCTTGAGAATAGTATGGAAGTGATTTGCCATTTCCTTCTTCTGGAATCTTGTTTCCAATTTCTCAGTCCAGCCTATAAACTTCATATTCCCTGACAATCTCCCATTCAAATATTGATTGATTGATTGATTATGTGCCATCAAGTTCTTGTTGATTCATAGATACCACTTAAATAGATTCTCTGTATGATGATCTGTCCCTACCCTGGTCTTTCAGGTCTTCGAATGGTGCACTCATCTCCACTGTAACTGAATCCATCCACCTTGCTACTGGTCATGCTCTTCTCTTTCCTTCCACTTTCCCACCATTACACCATTACCAGCCTTCTCCAGAGGGCTAGGTCTTTGCATACTGTCCAAAGTAAGATAATTGGAGCCTGGCCATTTGTGCCTTGAGTAAGGAGAGTAAGAAGTGTTTTCTTGGTTGTCCATGGAATTCTCAGGCAATATTAGCCAGATGTTGCTACCTACTAAGGATATCCTTTGTGTACTTCACTTTTTTTCTCTTGCTTTGTACCATCAGTTTATTTGAGAATAATTAAGTCCTTTCAGCATCCTGGGTGCTTTTTCAGGTTCTCATTTATCCATTAGGTAAAATTTAAGTCCTGCCAAATTTTTGGTCACTGACCACCTGAATATTCTGAGTCACCACACAGGCTAATTTTAGCAGCTTCAGAAACATAAATACAACAAAACAGAGGTAACCTTCATGGCTAGATCCATTATGATTCCAGCAAGTTGGGAATGCTTACAAAATGAATGATATTTATAGCTCTCCACTAAAACGTCTATTTTGACAAATTTCGATATAGTATTATATGCAGCCAACATGCAAAGGGTGTCACTGGTTTTTAAACCTGTGTGATAAGAAGGTGCAGAATATGAGAATCAATCAGAAAGTAGGAGTAAAACAAGTACTTTGTGTGTAGAATGCCCTACTTTCAGCCTCTGGAGTAGTAAAAACAAAGAAACAAACAAACACAGCAGCATAATTGGGAAAGATTGAGGTTTACTGAGATTTTCTCTCCCCACCATCCCCCAGCTTGAATAGCCCAACTAAATATAGCACGTAGAAGAAGCAGGAAAATAGGGTCATGGCAGTAAACTCTACCCATGGCCATGTTTATTTATTTGGTTACATAGATACACCTATATACATACACATTCCTACTTTATACCTGTGGTCAAAATCAAGCAGTTCCGTATATCAACGCATTTCCAAACACCTTGATTTCCAAGCCACTGAAACCTTGATTAAATTCTTAAAATAGAATGATATGCAGCCGAGATTGGACACAATGAATGTTCTTTATAAACAAAAGAATTGCTATAGAAAAGAAAAGAATTACTACTACTTTAGGTCATTGTGTTGCATATTCTCTCCCGTAATAATAATGTCATCAACAACATACAGGGAACTGTTTTAGTAAAGGAAGACATTTTGGGGAATATAAAACAAATTGGGTTGATTACTGAACTGCAGAATGCTTTCTATTCTCAGGCAGGAAACTGTACTTTTGAAGCATAGCCTTAATGTTTCATTCTTTTACATACTATCCAATCCTTTGTCATAGTCTCAAATTGCAGTTGAGCACAAACTAAATATAAATCACCAATACAGCATGGCTCCTAAAAAGGAAAGTACAGTTTTAACCTGCACCTACAGATGTATAATCTTTAAATCATATGAAGAATTCACTCCATTATATTCTGCATTGGTCAGGTTTCACCTTAACTATGGTGTCTAGTTCTGCGCACCATAAGGAAAACCAAAGAACAGCAATAAGGAAAGACTGAATGAACTGAGTATATTTATCCTTTAGAAAAACTGATGCTTGAAGCACTTGAAGGGATGTCTTATAGAAGATCAAGGTGTGTATGTCTGCCATCCAGAATGCAGGACATATGGAATAATGGCCTTAAATAACCTGAAATCAGAATCTGATAGAATGTTATGAAATATTTGCAGACAATAAGAGCTGTTTAATTATGGATCTCCACAGGGCAGACAGGGCAGTAACATAATATACATCATGATACCGTCACAGAAGTGACACAAATCATACACTATATATCATTTGTATCATGATGACAGACACAACTTATATACCCAGTGCTATTTGCACGAAGACGTGATACGCATTATGTCATCCTCACCCTCTTCAGCCTCCAGATCTGAAAGAAGTGATGGTATGCCCTTTTCTCAAGAGGCTGTCCTTGGACGCAATGGTCCTGGATAACTATCATCCCAACTCCAGCATTCCTTTTTAAGGGAAGGTTGTAGAGAAGGTGGTTGGACTGCAGCTGTTGAAAACCCTGGAGGAAGCAGATTATCTCAACCCATTTTGATCAGATTTTGGGCCAGGATTCAGTTCAGAGACAACCTTGGTCAAATTTTTTGATGACCTGTGGCAGAGCCAGGAGGGAGGTGAGGCATCCATCCTTGTGCTTCTTGGTATCTTGGTGGCTTTCAATGCCATTGATTATGATATCCTTCTGGATCAGCTCTGAGGTCTGGGAATTGGGGGCGCCATCTTGTGGTGGTTCACTTCCTTCCCACAGGGCTGGTTCAAGTTGGTGTTGGTTGGTTGGTTGGTTGGTTGGTTGGTTGGTTGGTTGGTTGGTTGAAAGAGGTCACTCCCTAGGCCTCTCCTTTTTAGGGTGCCACAGGGTTTGGTGTTCTCTCCTCTCCTATTCAACATTTATACAAAACTGCTAGGTGAGAGCATCCACTGGTTTGGGGTTTGGTGTCATCAGTATCCTGAAGATACTCAATTATATCTTTCTACTCCAGGCTGGCCAATTGAAGTTATTGAAATCCTGTTCCAGTGCCTGGAGAGCACGCAGGTGTAATTCAAAGTTCTAGTTATGATCTATGAAGCCCTACATGACATAGCACCTAGCTATTTGAGGGACCAACTATTTCCTGTGGTGTCTGCCTGGCTGATATGAGTCGACAGGGCTGGCACACTTTGGATCCCTTCAGTTAAACTGTTTCATATTCCAAGCTTTCCCAGTTGCAGCACCTGCCCTTTGGAATTAAGTTCCTCCTGAGATCTGGGTGGCTCCCTCCTTGACAGCATTCTGAAGGGCCTTAAAGACCTGGGTTAGGGTGGTCGGAGCCTCATGTGACTTTTGTTGATATAGGCTTTTTGTGTTGTTGGCTGGCTTTGTTATCTTGTTCTTTATTTTGTCCTTATCCCATCTGATTTTTGTTGATTTTATCTTTTTCAACTGTATTGTATTTTCAATAGAAGAGAATATATGTAGCTCCAATTGAACTGTGGAGTCCTTGGTGCTCTCTGAGCTTGGTTCTTTGCTTGCAGGCATTTCATTACCCAACTTGGTAACATCATCCAACCCAGCAGTGATAAACCACTGTATTTAATTCTCTTTGCCATATTGTGAGATGCCCAGAATCATTCTGAATTTGGGCAGTTTATACAGTAAATTGAATAAATTACATTAAATTAAATCTCAGTTTCTATGGGTACCTATAAGTCCATCACTGGGACAAATTACTGTCAGTGATGGTGATCTACTCTTTATTGGAAGAATTCAAGCAGAGGCTGGGCATCCATCTGTCAATAATGCATAAATTTGAATTCCTGGACTGAATAGTGGGTTGGACTCAAGGTCCCTTCCAAGTCTATAATTCCTTTATTCTGTACAAATCGTTGGTGTGGGTGATATACAGTAGCTTAAAATATATTACTGGAAGAGATAATGGTTAGTAGGTTGAAAGGAATTTCATTTCAAAATGACTATCAAAATGTATGATTAAACCATAGAGTAAACATATATGTAGGTATTTAAGCTTTCCTTTATAGTCATATCCTTTATACTATTAACCATACTTCCTGAAAACTGATATTTGAAGGATTCAGGGATCAAGACAAGAATAAGGTTAAAAAAAGATGTTACCTGCTGCTTAGTACCGGGGGATAGGGTTAGGGTCTTATCATCATTGGTGGCTGTATCAGTGTGCAATACAGTAAAATAGTGTAGTAATAATATGACAGTATATATGTTTAAGATTTGACCCATATTGTATGGTTCAGACCTTGTTAGTATTTGGATGGAAGATTACCAAGGAAAAGCAGGGCTGTAGGGTACACTGGAGAGCTTCCACCTCCCATCCCCACCCCCCAGCAGTGGTAAACCACTTCCATACTGTTGCCAAGAAAACCTTATGGATGTTTCCCTGTACTCACCAGTCGTCATATTTGACTCGAGGACAATGAGTAATTAAACTAGAAAGATGCAACATATCTAAAAATAATTATTTTGAATAGAATGTTGCTTATTACATTTAAGAAACTCTCTAATGAGAGTAAAAGGTCTTTGTTGTGGAGTAAGATAAGAAATAGGAGCCTTTTTCAGGAGTGCTGCTCTTTATTAAAAGGGGAAAAAGAACTTTCATAGTTCTAATAAATTACATCAGGAAGAGATTGTTAGCAGTGATGCAGCACAGCACTCTTGGCTTTAGGGGTCAATCTAATCCATTTTATCTTGGGTATTTCTTTCTTCCATTTTTTAAATACTATACCACATCTAATCAAGTTCATTTTGACCTAACCTTTGCAAATATCCACTTCAATTCAGGCACTGATCCCATCTCCTGTTATGGACTCTTGGAACTTCTGTTTTTGAAATAATTCTGTTTCTTTTGTTGCTGAATGTTACCCCCCCCCCAAAATATTTTGAAATTGAATTCAGATAACCCAGACCTCACCTTGCCAGACTGCTTCTTGTTTGATCTAAGCCTTAAATGTTTACAAGTGCCAGTATAATCTGGACTGCATAAATAACATAAACTGAACTCATGTCTTCAAGTATCTGTCGGTCGGTCGGTTTGTCTATCATCTCTCTGTCTCTCTCTCTCTCTCTACACACACACACACACACACACACACACACACACTCTTCATGAAACACTTTGCTGTTTGTCCCTTTACTAGTCCTATCAAAATCAGCACATCCTTTAATTCTACATGGCATTCTTTATACTAGCTTTCCATAACATCCTACACTGATTTTGAAATCCTGTTCACATCATAAACCTCCCTGTGGATTCTTTATTAAATTGCCTGTAAGATCTGTATTACTGTGTTTTTATGGCAATCATTTGAATAAAGGTGAAACCAAAGATTTAGTGAAATCTAATCAAGTCTGCAACTGCCTTTATTGTTTGGTGTATATCCAACCACCATTTCTATGAGCAGGATACTTTTAACATATCTCAACATATCTAGGACCCCAGCAAAATTTTTCCTGCAAATGTAAGAGAGATTCAGTCTCTTCTAATCTAAACATCTCCAGATGTTTTGGATTATCTCTACCAAAAGATTTAGCCAACATGGAGAATGATCAGGGCTAATGAGAGTTGTAGTCTGAAATACCTCACAAGATCTTATTATAGGAAGGATGATTTCCAGTATTTTTTAAACTTGTAAGGTTATTTATTTATTTTATTACAAGAATCAAAAATTCATAAAAATTCATTTTCCAAAACAAACTATAAACAAAAATACAAAACAGAAGATAATTAATAGCAAACAACATAAGGAAAACAGAAATAAGGAAAAAATATGAACAATCTAGACATACCACCTGTATTTCAAGTATTCAACAATATATGAAAATTTCCTATTAGACAGGAAAACAATTATTTTGTTGTAGAATATCATGAAATCTGTGCCAAAGGGAAACATACTGCATCACTTTTTGATTAGTGGGAGAAAAAAAATCCCTTTAGAAAAACAGTCGGATTCCACATGTTTGGAACATAATTCAACATAACCTTGATATTTTTAATATTAAGAGATTTCCCCCTAAATCTTATATTTATTAAAATATTATTATATTCTAAAGATGCCAATGACTCACAAAAACAAATCATATGGATTAATGACTATATATATATATATATATATATATATACACACACACACACACACACACACATACATACATACATACATACAACAGAGAAAATCTGACATCTACCCTTTCAAATGCATACTTTGGGGTGTCCAAGAAATTTGACATACAATCTTTGGATGAATTAAACTGTATTCATTCATTCAAGAACATTAAGAATATTAGTTAAAGAATAAGTTGAAATCACTAACATTTCTGATATATGGGACAAAGAATGGGAAGTTAATATAATGGAATATCAATGGTTGCAAGTTTTGTGTGTCATTGTTGACTCCTGGCATCTGCCTGAACTGAACCCTGAGGTTTTCTTGGCAAGATTTCAGAAGTGGTTTGCCATTGCCTCCTTCCTAGGGCTGAAAGAGAGTGACTGGCCCAAGCCCACCCAGCTGGGTTTCTGCCTAAGGCAGGACTAGGACTCACAGTTTTCTGATTTCTAGCCTATACTAGTACCAACCTGGTGTTTTAAATTTTAAACCATGTTAAATTGATTTTATCAGATTTAAGACTGAGACTTGCAAGGTTTTCACTTTATTCATTGATTTCAGTTGATTGCTGTTGTCATGTTGTTGTTCAGGGGAAGAATATTTTGAAATATCAGGAAGAGGTTTAAAATATGGCCATATAATTATTACACGTTTGATTCTTTCTTTTCTGTTAATGCTTATTTTTGTTGAATGCCACCCAGGGTCACATTGTTTGAGTTGGGCAGCCTTATAAATGCTTGAAATGAAATAAATACATAAGTAAAATATTCTGTATGAGTTCTCTGATCAAGTAAAAGCAATGAAGACATTGCAAGAGGCTGGAATACATGAATATTCCTCCTGAATCAAGAATAGTGTGCAACATGTTTTTTTTTTCAACATTATATTAAATAATAATAATACAATACCATTCAATATTATTCCAGACCTATCATAGGAGGAAATATAATCAATAATTATTTAAGGGGGAAAAAAACAAACAAACCCTGAAGATGACCCAGCAGCTGCTAATTTAGAAATACCCGTAGTATACTGAATTATAAAAGAGAGAACTAAACCTGTTGAAAGCCTTCCAAGGACATCTCTAGCAATCATAGAATTAAGTAGCCACCATCCAAAGTGATGATCTGCCTTTGAGCTGAAAGGACCTTTGTGTGAGAAGAATAGGATGTTATGTGAGATGGGGTTTATCATATTTATATAGCTACCCAGAGTCACTTTATGTGAGATGGACGGCTATATAAATATGATAAATAAATAAACATCAGGGTCCACTTTCATCACTTTCTATGTCCATGCTATAGGCTAGTGGAATATAAAATCCAGGTCTAATAGAATGTGACACTGTGTCACTAGCTGCATATGTTGTACTGCCAATGCATGTGGCTATTTGAAAATAATCTCAAGGATGCCTATCTAAGTAGACATTTTATTTTCCATTTGAAAAAAGGAAGTAAGTGTTAATTAGCCAAACTATTTTAGTGCTGACTGATTTAAGAATACATTTTGAAGGGATGCAGTATAAGAAGGTCCCTTATACTGACTATCTTGCTCTTCTGCGATCCTATGTGGAAATGCCACAGGCTGATCTGAATCTTTTGGCATAAAAAGATATTCAGTATGACTAACTTCTCCTTATGGTTCATTCTATTTTCCTGAATAACTGTCAAGGCATTTTATATATAGTGAAAAATAAGAAGCAATTCTTCCCACCCATTATCTTTGTATTGGTGGTGGTGTTATTGTACCATTATTAAAAAGTTATGAATGTTCTTTGTCAGAATCCCTGGTCTGAGTATTCCTCTCAGACAGAATCATGAATACTGTCCTCAAGAGAGAAAATATCTCAATCATAATTTTCAGTATTACTTAATAGCAATTCTATAAAGAGAAAGACTACATCAAATACAATTTTACTCTTTAAGACATATTCTAAACAAATTGCACTACATCAGTGGAACTATTTTCTATACAAATGAACTTAGCATTATGCTACTGTTGAGAATGAGTGATGAGGGATGAACAGTGGCTGAAGAGGTCTCGACCCTCCCTGTAGTAGTTTTTTGTCCTGACTCCCGTCTGCCTGAGCACATAGCACAGCTTCTAATTATCAGTTATGTAGTATTTCTGCTTCTATCATCCATCTTCCTGCAGGAAATAAATACTTTGACCAGGCTTTCCTCCCTTAATACTGGCTTGTGAGAGAAATGGGGCTCTCACACCATGAGTAATATACTCACTTTACTCATCTGTTAACAAGAAATAATAAGAATAAGAATGATGATCATGATGATAAACGAGAAGAAGATTATGATGAGAAAGAAAAAAAAATGCTAATTTTGCTAATCACAATTCAACAGTATCAGTAACAATTTGTTAATCTTAATCAAGACATCTTCCTACGAGACACCTATATTAAGTTAAAAGAGGAACTGGCAATTCATAAGATAAATATTCGCATGAACTGAATTGTCTTAGAATGTAATTTCACCTTATGTATATTTAGACTTTCTGGACATTGCAACAGAACAGAGAGAACTCATCACACAGATACATTGGCTTTAACATTGGCTTTAACATTGGCTTTATGTTCCTTTAATAAAGTTATAGGCTGTTTAATTCTAGTTGTTTTTATGAATGCCTCTGTTTTCTTCTTCTGCAAACATATTAAGGCCAGACACCTATGCATTCTTTCCTAGGACCACAGAAAAAGACATGCATGTTTGAAAATGAATATCAGTTGCAGGAATAACTAGCTGAATTCATTACACTAAAATGAATATTAAATATAATATTCATTATATTTGTCAGGTTTACGATGTTCAATTCACAAGATTTGTGAATCTTGTGATTTGAATCTTGTGCAACGCAGGTTATGTTCAAAAAGATTTCATTTATTGGAACAGTACATGTAACACTAAGCGAAGCATTGCTGAAACTAAAGCCCGTTCTTTTTCCCTTTTTGCTTTTACCCTAAACTCTCACCCCCCTCCTCCTAGGCGCAAGTTCTCTTTCCCACCGAGCCTGTTTCTCACCGAGGTGCAACTTTGCACATTCTTATCTCCCGATAACAGTCCATCTTCCTGGCCTTTGAATTCACACCAATTCCTTCTACTTTCCTTCTCCCCCCTCCCCCCTTCTAACAAATGGCAGAAACGAAGCAAGCAACTACTAAGCTACTATTTTGATTGTGGAAGGTTCTGGCAATATTATGGTTAAACGTATGGTAAAGGTTTGAAAATATTGCTATATTATGGGAAAACAAACAACAATAATAAGCAGTACTAAGTGGTGGCAGCAGCTTTAAGTTCCTACATCTGCATCTAAGAAGATGGTTTACAACAATGAAATTATTATAAAATTTACAACATTCTAGTATTTATTTTTTATTTTTGGTCAGGGCTTGACTGCACATTCATGAAATTTCTGCACATACCACTAGGTTAAATGCTTCCAAATGTGTGGCCTGAAAACACTAATGTTCTCATGGAGTTTCCCAGTATTAGAAGCAACTGAGCCATTAATTCAGTTAAGGAGTCAGCTTGGCACACACATCTGGAGAGACTTCACACATAGATCTGATGCAGCTGACAGCTGTGGCACTCAATTAATATCAATATTCAAGAATTATAGATCAAGATAATACAATGGTAATCTGTTACTTTAGATGTACATTAAACATATGAGTCAGTGAATCCCATTAAGAATATTACCTGAAATGTCAGAAACAAAAAGCAAAACAAAAAGACATGCAGCAAAATAAATTATTCAGTAAAAATAGAAATGCTTTACTGTAAAATAAGGAATTGGGTTATTGGAATAAAGGCGTTAACACTTTTTAAAAAAGAAAAGGCAACAAGGAAATCCCAGGGAAGAGATTACACACACACATATATACATATATAGTAAGAAAAGTGAACATCAAAGTTCTTTTTTGCAGGATATTGAAAAAAAAAAAACTCAGATCATGTTTCCAACTAAGGTAATAGTACAGAATATCAATATGAGCAAAGGCAGAAAGATAATGTAAAAATGAACTTCGACTAAAATTATAAGAAAAGTTTATAGAAGAATGAAGATATATCAAAGAATAGAGAAACTATGCATCAATAAAGGCAGTTTCTGGAGGGTGGGGGGAAAGATAGAAATAAAAAGATGAAAATGTATCTGGTTCAAAAAGATGTGTTAGCTCTTCTTGAGAGCTAAATAGTAAATAAATATAAAAACAATGGGATCAACTTTAAATTCTTATGTTTTTAGGCTATATAGTACATTAGAAGGGAAATAGTAAGTACAAACAAGTTTGCTTTAGGAACAGTCACAGTGATAGAAGGAAAATTGAATCATATGCCTAATATGACATCTTGCTTTTGTGGAAGAAACATAACCTGCACTATGGAAACTTTATCACTATGGAAATTTGTTCATGTCCTCTAGTGATGTACCACAGTAGTAAATAGTCATTCTTGCTATCACTTTCCACCAAGAAGAAGTTCTAACCGAATAATGCAAGCCAGCTAAATAGGTTCCATTAAGATCTAATATTTGAATTTGCATAAAGAACAAATTCTTATCCACAAATACTGCAAGGGAAATAGATCAGTACAATAGGAGGAATCTTTAAATTCTACATCTTTATCTGATCACCCTTGGGAAAGGGTTGCAGCTGTTCTGTATGAATCAGGAGATGAAGTCAACATTATTTGCAGACTATTCAGATTGATTGAAATATTTCCCTTCCCTAACATAAGTTCCCACGATAAGTTCACTGCACAGCAGAAAAATGCTTTGATTTGCTCTGACATTGCAAACGAATTTGTAACTGACAATGAAATCCAGTTTATGGCAGCAGAACTCTAGTTACTCCAAATATCTTATACCTCTGACTCTCATTACCACAAATGGTAAGTTAGAGAGAGAAGCATAAACTGCAAAAACATTATGTACTGCTCTTTTAAGGTAGAGGTCAAAACCACTGAAGGCTACTGGATATAGCTTAGCAGAGTTGTCAGCAGGGAAATAACTCAGAATATCCTTTTTATCCCTCAACAAGATTTTATTTTGAACTGATCTGCCATAGGAAATAAATCCCCTTTAGGCTGCAAAGCCAAAAGCCTTGCCATTTTAATAACCAGCTCTGTTAAAGTAGTGAGGAAGTATTAACTTTACTCTGAGATACCTAAGAAAAGAAAGGGCAGACTATACAGCAAAGCTTAGTCATATTTTAGAGGCAAAGGACCTCACCTGAAAGCTGCAAAGAAGATGGACCCACTTCATGTATGATGTTGGATTCTGGGTGGAGTTTTGCTTGAGGGTTTTGCTTTGCATTGTAACTGTGCTATGCTTATTTTAAGGCCTAGAGTATATTTTTTCATCTGTTTCCATCTCAAAAAGCCAGTAAACTGTACTTCCAGTTTTCAGCAAACATATCAAGAGATAGCTCAAAGGGGCAGAAGAGGGATTTCCTGCAGCCCTGGGGCTTTCTGGTATACAAGAGTAAAATACAACAGCTTGATCATACTCTATTGGGACTTAAAGCACAAATATGGGAGGGAGGGAAGGAAGAAAGGAAGGAAGGAAGGAAGGAAGGAGAATCTTATACCTGACGAAATACAGTCACCAAATACTTAATGGCACAGTATTGACACACCTACACAAATTTCAAAATAACATTTCTTAATTTTGAAGGAAGAATTAAGAAGCCAGAGAGGTGGGAAGGAAAAAGTGTTGTTTTTCCCATTTGGTCAGAAAACATACAACTTTGCTGCCTGTCACTGAGCAGTAGAATACAGTGGTATCTCGGGTTACGAACTTAATCCATTCCGTGACTGTGGTCACAACTCGAATTGCTTGCAACCCGAGGCAAATTTCCCCATAAGGTTCAATGTAAATACGGTTAATCCATTCTGAAACATATGCATTTTATTTTTAAACCACAAAAACATGAAAAAAAGTACAGTACAGCACAGTATGAAGAGGGAGAATGGGGTGGGGAGGCAGTTATTGTTTGGAGGGAGAGTCCCCCTCCAAAAGGACATCGGGGAGATCTCCTTCAGGGGTTTCCTCTCTTCTTTGCCTGTTAGCTGCAGGCTCAGTTCTGGGGAAAAACCTGTCTAAAGTCAGTTGTTTTTTCCTGCGCTGCATAACCCTCCGGAAATGAAATTGCCATGCTGACAAGCACACCAAAAACCTTCCAAAATGTCACAAAACACACCACAAGCCTCACCGAACATCTCCTTGCTACCGCAATCTCACCCACAGGAAGCCGCTACCGCGTGGCAGCAGGGAAAATGGCCGCGGATCCGGTTCGTAACCCGAGGTGGAGTTTGAAACCCGAGGTAAATTTTTGGGGCCGGAGCTGGTCGTAACCTGAAAAATTCGTTAACAGAGGCGTTCGTAACCCGAGATACCACTGTATTGTGATTCAAGAACAGGTTTCTGATCTCATTTTAAAATCCAGGAATTAAGACAAATGAGATATGTTTCATCCTTTGAAGTTAAATTTAGAGACTTTGAAAAGGCAAAAAGGACAGTAATGCAAATCAATGTAATATTTTATGATTTGTTTTATAATATGAAATTATTTATCAGCAATGAGAAACAGAAAATAAAAATGTTGACAGGATTGAAAATAGCTGATTAGAAAAGTGAATATTCATTAAGCAGAGTAGTTAATGGTTTATTAAAGGAAAATAGAAGGTGTTTGAAACATAAATAAATCTGAGCTGAATAATTGTACATGTTAAATAGGGAATTTTAGGTTTTTCATGTGTTAATATTTGAGACTAATAAACTAAAAAGATGATCAGGAGAAAATCACAGAAATGGAACTATATCACTGTTCTGCTTTCTTAATAAAATTTAAAGCTTTCTCTAAAGTCATATTCTATTATTATGAAACCTATGGAGCTTAGACAATGACTACAGGAAATTATGAATTGATTCTAGGTTTTATAGACAGAAGTCACAGGAAATTAATATCTATGGTGAATATGATAAGTAGCATCTGACTGATCATAATGAATATGAATTTCACTATTTCATTTGTTCACTGGGGCTTCATTCTACAACCATATAGGATTAAATGTTAAAGGGAAAATGGTAAAGTAAATTAAGATGAAATGAGGCTCATGGGTGTTGATAATTGATGAGAGTAAAAGCCTAGAAGGCTAGATCTTGGCAATGAAATGAAGTTTTTGTTTTGCTTTTTGAATAGATGATTATATACTCATTTCAATCTTCAGGTCTGTTCATTCAGATCATTTAGTCTTGCAGCACTGACATAAATTCAAGAAGGATAGCTGGAATTCCCCTGCAAAAATTCATCATGTATAATAATTTTTAACATGAAACTACATTCCCTTGACTCATGTGGTTAACTGCCTATCAGTGTCATAACAAAACAGAGCAAATTAAGGCAATAGTTCCAATAGAAGAGAAGGTCATAGTTCTAATGTTCTTCCCTGTTTTGATGTAAAGAACTATGTATGTTTATGAGTTAAACAAAACTACAATCAAAAAACCAAATTTTCTAATAGCAATGTGTGATTTAGAAAAATATTGATGTGAGCAGAGAGAGAGGAAAATAAAGAAGATCAAGGGCATTTAATATCATGGCATAATATCAGAATTAAACTGCTCTTGTGCCATGATCATAACGGGGCAGCTTAGCAGTGTGGGTATGCCCTAAGTCAAGTACACATGAATCTATCAGTCAAGTCTATAGTTACAAATACATTGGGACACAGAATATCTGCTAAAAAATAAAATACAAAACAAAACAATTACAACAGAAAGCAAGGAGAAGCAGACAAAGAGATCAAAATTACCTACCTCACAAAATTAGTATGTGAATTTTAAGGCCTCAGTATGTTTCCTTGGCCTTCTTTGGTTCTCAAATTCTTTAAGCAATAGATGCTTTGCTGCAGAATCCATCTGAGTCCTAATACAAATGTACTGTTGGCTTTTCTGCCAAAATCAATTTTGTTATCTCTCACAACAGCTCCACTTATTGATAAGATATTTTCTACAAAGACAAATATAAAGCTGAGTCTTCCCAAAGTCTTTAAAAAACACCTGTCTGGACCCAGGTTTGGTAGCAACTGTCCCAAGGGATGGGATATTCAGCTTCAGCATAGCTATAGGATTCTGTTAGACAGAACTGATAAAGCCTCCTCTCAGGACTGCAAACCTTGAGCATATCTTAACGCAAGACAGGCATTGGCCAATGTTTTGAGAACTGTTGCTTGTCTCCAACTCAGCCAGTAAGTGCTGCTATTGGGCCCAGACTCCCCCCTAAGCCTTTGATTCTGTTCCTGTCTATATCTCTTCCAAATTGTAACTCTTAATATTTGAGGGAGACATTGTAACATGTATAAATCATTCTGTGCTATGGTAATTTTTTCCTCAGCAATCAAGTGCTAGGCAGCGTGCCTTAAGGAGGATACTGAGAAATTGGAAAAGGTTCAGAAAAGAAAAGACTAGAGGAACATAATAGCACTCTTTGAATATTTATTTATTTAATTTATTTATTTATTGAATTTATCTCTGCCCATCTCCCCTGATGGGTGACTCTGAGAGACTCACATAACCCATAAAACTAGATAGATAGATAGATAGATAGATAGATAGATAGATAGATAGATAGATAGATAGATAGATAGATAGACAGACAGACAGACAGACAGACAGACAGACAGACAGACAGACAGACAGACTGACTTACCTAAAACATAAAAACTGTGCAAAATGTTACTAAAAGAAAAGAAAAAGTCCAAGAGGCTGATGGTTTTCAGAGCTGCAGATGACAGGCCTCTAAGGGCTAGCCATCCCTACGCTTGGTGTCTTCCCTCCCAACCCCAGGCCATGTGGCAGAGCCAAGTCTTCAGCTCTCTCTGGAAGACCAGGAGTGAAGGGGCCAATCTCACCTCCGGGGGCAAGATATTCCAAAGGGCGGGGGCAAGATATTCCAAAGGGCTATAGCAGAGAAGCCCCTCATCATAGGAGATGTGGAAAAAAGAGCAAAATATGACTTCTTTACTAAATGAAAAAAAGGCTTAGATATAATTGTAAATTACAGGAATAGTAAGTCATCTTCTTCATCTGTTAAAACAATTCTGGTTGTAGTTTTCATATATAGATCAGAACATTGGCTAATCTCCAAAACTTCATTGCATTCTATGATTTTATACTTCCAAACATCCTGTGACTTTGTGACAGTTCAATTGCTAGGGTGGTTCACTAATGATAGTTCATTTTAGGTCAAATAAGCTCATTTACTTTTGTGAAACTATTATAAAATACCCCTGGTGTCACCTGCAGTGAAGCAATTAAAGCTTGCAGAATGCTGCTATGCTTCTCCAATCACTGGAACACACTTCATATTTTCAAATCAATCCCAAAATAATAGCTATGACCTATTCCATAATTTCTTATACAGAGTTCCTGTAAACATGAATTTGGAACACTGTATGAGTTGAACATCTTAGAGATGAAAGGTTTGGGATTTGTGTACTCAGGCACAGATTAGAACAGTCATTTTGTTTCAGATCACTTTTTAGGCAAAAGTCTAACTCATCACCTAAGTTAATGCATGAAATACTGGTGCCTCTTTTCATCTATTCTCCATCAGTAACATGTTTTACTCTGTTCTGCTTGATCTATGGGGCTATTCCATCGTTGACCCTTTCTTTTGAAAAAAGAAAAAAAAATCCATTCACCTTTTATCAGTCTCTCACTGTGCAATAAGTCTGACATGAAATTCTCTCAAACATTTTAAGTCCTCTAGCTCTGATTCATATTATATAATCTTCCTTTGAAGCACTTAAATCTTTTACAATTTCTTTAAATATCTGCACTTTAAAATAGTTGTTTGTTGAAACATTTTCAAGAATCTTACTGAAAAGGAGATTCCTCCCCTTTCCTCTTTCTAAATATATACAGAGCAATACAATACACCCACATCCATATTTCTCCTCTCCTCACCTGCTCACACTCTCAATCACATCAAAAATCAGTTTTATGTACACACTGTGACACAAAGTTGTACACACTGATTTGGTTATTCCAAAAGTATATAAAATAAATGAAGAAAGATTCACCAAATATTCTGCCTAGTGGCCTTTGGTGAATACATGGAATGCCTAGAGCCTGCTGTGGGTGTTGTGACCCTTAAGAGTGAAAGGCTTTTCAGTTCACAAAATGATGATCATAGCAGTGAGCTAACTGCAAATTGAAAATGGTGTCAGAGGGAAGGAGCCAAGAAGATTCCAAATGAAACATCTACAGGGCAGTTTCTAACTGCTGACTCTATAAGGAGTTTTATAAACTTCAGAATTCTTCTCTATCTCAGATTTGGAGAATGTGAATGTCCTGTATCCTAGCTGTCTACCCTGTCTTCCTAGCTTTCTGTTCCTTCAAAGTAGTAGCCCTGGTAAGAACCAAAATGGAAGGTTTTAAGGAAAAAGAGAGAGGAAGACAATGGAGTCAGCAGAATGACAAGTTGGGTGATAGGCTACTAAACTTGCTACAACTTTTTTCTTCTGTGGACCACTTCAATCAACCTTCTGAGAGCTATCCATTTCTTGCAAGAACCATTACTCTTTTTTACTAGCTCCCCTGCCCCCCCCAAGTCTAAGTTATGTACTCAATGTACTCATGTAAATAAATACTTCATTGTTAAATTTGATCTGTTCCTTAAAATGGGGGGGGGGGAGAGATTGAACTGGAAAAAATGCATCTGGTACAGAAGTAACTGAAAATGAGTTTTATTCTTTTCCAGTGAACTAATCTTCTACCCTGATCTGTATCAATCTGTATCAGTATGATTAAACAATTTTAGCAGTATTCAATATATAGTTTTTACACATTGAGTATACTGACATTACTCCTGCTTCTTTAAACCTTAAAATACAAGGTTTACATTTTCTTCCATACAAAAAGATTGTCCTTCTTAGACTGGGTCATTAAGATCAGTCATTATCATGAATTAGCCAAGTTCCATAACCTGGGCTGATAAGTTATGGGAATCCAATTCTACCTTTTTAGCATATCTTACATTTGCTGTTCACTCACTCTCTTTGATCATTCTACTCTCCTGTCCCATTGTGCCTGTCCTATCTATAAAAGGCACCAAACCACTGTTATATTCCAAATATACTTGAGGGAATAGAGGAAAACAAGCAGAAGCCCTTGCTAATTTGGGAGTGTGCCCAACATTTTTACGAGGCCCAAAATGTGACCAGCCATTGATCTGACATTCCATTCTGGATCAGACAGTGTGTTCTGGCCAAAGAGCAAATGAATATCCAGGAAGAGAATGGTAGATTTATAGCTCCCCTTTGCACTTACATGTTTGGCTTCAGAAGCTTGCTGCCCTCTGAAAATTGGCAGAACATGACAATAATCTGCCCTGACTGTAACAGGACAGCAGGATAGGTTTAGCATCACAAGGACAGGGAAGACACTAAAGGAAATAGTAAATGTTGCCGTTTGGTGCTGTCAAAAGTCTAAGAAATTCAGTGAAAAATAAATGGTCCATCTATACCTCCTGATCTATTATTGCAGGTTTGGAAATAGCCATCCATTCACTCACCTGTGACACTGAGGCAATGAGATGGGAAAACTCTGCCAAATGAGAAAAGAGCTATTTTTTGTAAATGGGCAACACATTTTTCTAGGCTACTAATTTTTTCAACACTGTTGTCTTTTGCATTTGTTTGTACTCTTGTGCCTTTCCATCCTGAGGGAATGCATTAATCCCTAATGCAAAACTGAGACCTGAGCCTCTGATATCATAACGACAATCTTCATTTTTGCAATACATTTCTCAAAAGTCATTGTTCCAAGCAATTTCAGGGGGCATAAAGAGCTGCAATTCTAGATGAAAGTAGGAAACACTGAAAACTCACGTTTATTTGCTATATTGAGGCAAGACTGCTCCTAGCAAATAATTATGGATGAATCTCTGGACATTATGAAAAATAGAGCTGAGATATCTATTATGGTGAAAAATCTTCAATGACTTTATAGATTTATATCTATAGATTCAGATTTACATCCTACCATTTTTCCAACAGCTCAATGCAATGTACATAGTAGCCCTTCCATTTAAGATAGATAGATAGATAGATAGATAGATAGATAGATAGATAGATAGATAGATAGATAGATAGATAGATAGATGAAACAATCTTGAAGGGTAGGTTGAGCTGAGATACAGTCAGTTATCTGTGGAATTTCCATGGCTAAGGATGGACTTGAACTTGAATTTCCGTAGTCCCACTTCAACACCTTAATCACTATAAAACACAGCTCACCCACTGAAAAATTACACCAGTCAATTATGTATTTTATTTTGCCCAGATGATCCAATCATTCTCAGCTCTTTAGAGCAAACCCAATTTTTCCTAGGAATGCTCACTCTGGAACTTGTGGCATTTTACTAAATTATAGTGACCTTCCTATTTTACAAAGTCTTCTAGATCAGTGTTTTGATTTTGTAGGAAACTGCTTTTATTGTTTCACTGTTGTTGTTTTTTTTGGGTGGGGTCCTCTTTGACTCTGCTGATTATTAAAGTATGAAGATTTAATATGCCCATAGCATTGTTGTAACAGGCACATGGCATTTTGAAATGACTAATCCTCTATGTTGGGATTCTATCCCTTTCTTGAATGCATGGCTTTGACCTAAAAAAAATCTAAGAAGTGAAGTGACAAACAAACTCATCCTTTCTGCTTAGCAAGAGCATCAAAGGAAAAAGACTTAGATGGTTTAAAAGAGATCAAACCAATGAGATGTTTCACCTGTTTCCTCTGCACAGCATGTTTCTGTGCTTAAGCAGAGAAGTTCTTTTGCCATGAATCCTTAACTGTAGCATCTAATCTACTTTCTGTTTTCCTTGCCAGGTTAACAGCTGCCACCATGGGGCCAATCTTTTCACATATTTATCAGGTGGCTGAGATATTAAAATTGCAGTTTGAAGTGTTGGAAGATATCCAGCAGATAATTATTTGTAGTCTACATTCAGCATACACACACAAACACAAAAGGGATAATCGCAGTGGATTCTCCAGAGCAAGGCAGAATGTCACTTAGCAATGAAAAGGGCTTAGCAGTTAAACACCGAAGGACTTTTACCTTTCTCATCATTCAAGTTAAATGGTTGCATTATATATATATACACACATACAAATACATTATTTTAATCTCTTTTTTGTTTCTAATAAAAGCTAAGTTGCCAATACTTATGGATTATGTCTGAACTCTTCATGAGGATACAGTTTGCTACCATAGTGTATATTTACATGAGATGCTAAAATAAATCTGACCCTAAGTATGGGTAAGGCACTTATCCATCAGTTCATTGCCTTGTAAAACATCAAATTGTGGCCCTCATAATTAGTTGTTTATTATCCAACTTTGTCATGGCTGGCTGACAACTCTTTCTTAAAAATAAAACAAAACAAAGTAAAATAAAAGTAGTTGGCCATTTGTCCCTCTTACAACACCCATGCCTGAAGTATATATGAGGAGAAAAACAAGAGAAGAATAGAGACTGCAATGGAATGGACTGATTAGACAGCGACCCTAGCCATCCACCTCTATCTCCAGAGGCCAGAAGAAGTTTGTAACTTTTCCTCCCTATTCAAAGCAAATCAATTTTAACCAGTGGTCTAAATTTCAAATGCTTGTTAATTCTAATTACTACATGGTTTAGCTTATCATAGGGATATGATCATTCACTGGTTTAATTTTTTTAGTTTGTTTTCACTGTTTGAGAAACTTCTAGTTGCCATTTCTCCTGGTAACCTGCAGTGAATGAAAGTCTTTTGAGTGTACTTGACATGTGCAAAGAGAGGAAGAAGGTTGCTGAGTGCATGGACAAAGGCTTATTTGTATATTAGTTTTAATAAATCCTGAACTGATCGATTCTGGTCTAAGTTTGTCTGCCTTTATAACTTAAAGGTTTCAATCAATAAAACCTGAAATCCAATTATGAAACTTTGAAGGAGACAAAAAAGTAGATATCTCATTTGCCTATTCCATTTCCAATTACATACATATACATACAACTTGTGACCAATCATACACAGAGTTTCTGAATGTCTCCTTTGGAGTTTTTCTGAGTTTTAAAAGTGGTAAAAATAAACTTTATAAAAAGTATATTTCTATAGATTGTAGAAATATAAGATTATAGCATAATCGAGCAATGCATCCAAGCAACAAGAATGTTTACAATAAGAAAAACTCATATTTTGCTTTTTGCTTAGTGGGACATGCCATGAAAGCTTAACTATGTTTAATTTCATTTAAAGAACAGCATTCATCAAAATTCATTAGATACTGCTAAGCATTTAGCTGAAGTCTTGCAAGTGGTCCCAAAACAGCTTTCAGTTTCCATTTCATATTTTCTTCTTTTTATGCATCTTTTAAAGCATTTTATGTAGAAAAAGAACATAGTTTTGTATAACTCCCCAAGAGACATTTTAATGCATTTCCTGTCGCAAGGAGGTTGGTGAGAGCGCATCTGGAAAATGAAATTGTCTTAGAGGAGCTGATGGGTGACAAATGTTTCATCCAAGCTACTTCATAATATAAAGTGGCAGAGAAAATCAAAGCTCTTTATGCTACCTTGGATCAAATACTTCAAACAGCTGGAAGCATTATACTCCCAAAATGTGCTAAAATAATTTAAATCATTTTAAGAAAATCTCAAATGAATTTATTTCTTAGTCATATCTTTAGGTGAAAATTAAATGCAATATAGCAACAACAAGTATTTTTGCAAGTTAATCCCCTTGTTCCTTTTCTTGATGTGGAAGAAATCAACTGATTTCTGTTTTTTGCTGTTACTTTGTGTTATAACTTTTCTTGAGGTCCCTTTGCTAAAACCTGAAAAAGGGGCTCCCTAAAATTGTATTTATCATTTTGATTTTATTAATAATTATTAATACTTTATTATATTTATTATCATTAATTCTGAAGCCATTTTCAGTTTCCAAAACATTGTTAGTTTCTGAGTGATCTTTGCTAGCCAGTCATAACTCCTTTATGACTACTGCATGAAATGTGTTTTGCTTGGAACCCAAAAGAAGAATGTTGTATTTTAAATGTTCTTCCAAATTGTTTCAAGAGGGCTGCAGTTCAGCAGGACCACATCCCAGAACATTGCAGTTGTTTCAGGTTTAGGCCAAATCAAAATCCAGAGGGTCTTGTGGGCAAGCAGGGCAAAATGAGTGCATCTCATCCATCTCCTTTGTATTTCTCTGTGTGGTCTGTGTACCAGCCTACTTGTCAATGTTTCCAGGTTCTTCCTTTCCCTATTTCAGCTGCCACCTCCAAGATATTTAGCTTCAAGCACAGCATATTCAACTGGCTTCCCCACCTCCAATATTCTTCCCTTAGCTAGCCACAACCTTGGCTTCAAGGTGGCACAGTCAGCAACTTGTTCACCTATCTTCTGATCTTCTTAGCACCTTCCTTTCTCTACCAACCCTTAGCCACAGCTGACATCCTTGATTTCAAGCACACCACATCCAACCAGCCCAGCAACCGTTTCTCTTGTTCTTCCCAGTGTCCTCCTTTCCTTACCTCCTCTTAGTCTCACCACTAATGTCCTTGCCTTGATGCTGATTCTCCCCACACAAAACACTTCTGCTTGGAACATACTTTTCAGACCATGTCTGACAAAACACATGTTCTTTGGTTCAGAAATAGAACACTAGCCGTTCCACGGATAGAATAGTTTGTACACAGAATATTTTTCACATCTGTACTACAAAGCTACTTTTCCTATGCAGCTAAGCATCATATAACATAGCAAAGAACAAGTCCAAAATCTCAAAGTGAGAGTGAAATACTTTTGGTTCATATTTTAATAATTTGTATTTTCCAAATTAATACAAAATGCAATAACCTCCATTTTTTCACTTCATTGAATGTTGTAATGCAGACCTGAAAACAAAGCCCTTACAAAGGAAATAATTAAATATCCTTCATTAAGAGGAATTACAAATTTCTACCAATCAGAATTGAAAACTGACACTACTTTTATTCAAGTAGAATAGAGACTAAGTACAGTCAATGCATTCTATAAAGTCACCACGAACACTGAGTTAGCACATACTGAATCCTCAGCTGGAAACGTGTGCATCAGGCGACTCAAAGTTTCACCGCTCTAATGTCCGCAAATGACTACAAAAGTGCCACAAGTATTGATTTTGCAGTTACAAATAAATGTTAATGAGTAGGTGAATTGGCAAATACGGAATCCACAAATAACGGGAATCAACTGTATCAAAGTATTTTGCATAAAAAGGTAAAGTCTCTTTCAAGTCAAGCTTGAATCATGAGAATGTTCCTGTAGCTGTCTTGGTAATAACATGGAAGTGATTTGTCAGTATTTCCACTCTAGCCTAAAGTCCTGGTCCACCCTGCATAGCCCTTTTATGTTCAGCCAGCATAACTGGTTTTATAAATACATAGCATATAATAAAGTTATGAAAAAGAATTAAAAGTTCCCAACAGGGTCTTTGTCAAGATTATGGTGGAGCAAAGGAAGTATCCAGGTACTCTGCAGTTACCTACAAATTAGTAAACAGAGTTATTGGGAATAGTTTAAGTATTCAGGGCAATTTATTGTATCAATTACAGTTTTATAAGGGCAGAATGTTTAAATATTCAAAACTTGTTCTTTCTGCAGCAATATGTCATTTTCATTATATAATAAAACAACAGGTAATATAATATTGGGAATATGCTGGGCATCTAATAACTCCTTTTCTTTTCCCTACAAAACCAAACACTGACACATGTAATGTGAATTTAGGTTCCTAACAAAATTGTAGCAATTATTCAAAATCTTTCTGGGAAAAAAAATTATAATAATAACCTTACCTCATTTTGGAGATCTCTGATCATTTTGCTTTTTCTCTCCATTTCAGTCTTCAAAAAATTAATCTGGAAATGTAAGTTGAAGAATTTGCTGTAAATCCTGTTCTACATAGGATAATAAAGAAATATAATAGTATCTATCTATGGTTACTTTACTCCAGCTGTCAGCTCTTTCTTTCATTGCTCATTTCACCTAGCCAGCTCCAGTCTTTTAGTCATTTCAGTCTGTTTTAAATCTGACACTAATATTTAAATATTTCTGCAAAGCCTTTCTGGATTTTCAGAGCCACCAATTCATTGATAGCAAGACCATCCATTCCTTGTATATTTCTTAGTCTCTTGTCTCCTCTTAGTCCTAGGTCTTCTCTTTACTCCAGGACTATTCACCCAGAGTAGAAAGTTATTGTGATAGATATGAGAGAATACTTTGTTAAACATCTCACTATACTGTATGTCATCATTTCACCTGTCCAGATTAAAATAGGAATGTTTCTCCCTCTGCCCCCCCAAAATAAAGTGGAAAAAAAGAAAAGAAAAATATTGAATCAGCCCCCACCCCTACAAGCCCATGTCCAAAGCTGATGTAGAATATAGTTCTCAGCTAGTAATAAAATAGTCTTCCAAATAATTTTTTTATTAGTATTGTATTAATGTATAGATAAATGAAATGAATAGAATGCATAGCATAAGTAAATATGAAAGTTTACCTCTAGGACTTCATAAGTTCTGTGTCTAATCAACTATTCATAGTAGAAGGTTTTCTAGGAATTGTGATTTTTTATGTGATTCTGGTAAAGATTCCTCCTGTGCAGCAGTGAAAGCTGA
Source organism: Python bivittatus (assembly GCF_059951505.1). NCBI lineage: Eukaryota > Metazoa > Chordata > Lepidosauria > Squamata > Pythonidae > Python > Python bivittatus. The sequence goes on along the minus strand of NW_028277075.1, from coordinate 46,602,796 downwards.
AAGATTCAGTCTTTAAAAATACCCTTGAATTGTTTGTACAGGATCTATAGCAGCAGTTTATAATTGAATAGATTTCTCTCATGCACATTTATCTCACTAGAAATATATTATTGGACTGTCAACCAGCTTAATTCCAGGAATAACATTCCTGTTTATAGCCTGCTTAAGTTTATAACCAAAAAATAAAATCTCTTGACGTTCTCACCTGACTTCCAATAATTCTGAACAGTTTGATGAAGTATGGGTGAAGTAAATTAATTTCACACATTTTTCACAAATGACTTCAAAAGCTCTGAAGCAGGATTTAAACAGTATTTACTGAATTTCTTCTGCTAATTTGCTCTCCCACTACCTTCATTATTCTTTTTTTTTTCTTTTTCCTTTTCTTAGAAGAATCACAGACAATGATTTTATCTTAATGCAGCCCTCAAGATAATTTATGATGGGCCACTTTCTTTACAGATGGGTCACTACCTTTATCTGTAAGAGAGACCCCTTCTCCACAGCAATCCTGATAAAGTTTCGTGGAAAGGTCAAAGCTTTAATAGGGCTTCAGATCTGGGCTGCAAAGAGATAACAGCAGACTAACTCTGTAATGCTATCTAGTAAATGTCCAGAGTGTTGCAACCCAGATCAAGGAACCTAGGCTTTTATCTTGTACCAGCCAGAGATTCCCTGGTATTAGCACATTTGGAGGCATGCACTTGTGTCTCTGAATAATAAGAGTCTGTGTGAATTAGCTTATGTTGTATGATGGGCCAGCCATCCACCCCTACCAACTTGTGCAGCCCCAGAAGAGTTCCACAGGGACTTGTGGCATGATAGGAAAGATTTTATTCAAAGGTGTTATGTTGGATATGCAGTGATAAAACAAAACAACATTCAGATTCCAGTTGTTATATTCAAATATTAAAAATGAGAAATATTCAATATGGAACAGTTCATCATAACTCTGCCCACCTACTGTTGGGGCTCCAATAACAACATCCTCCTCCTCCTCCTCCTCCTCCTCCTCCTCCTCCTCCTCCTCCTCCTCCTCCTCCTCCTCCTCCTCTTCTTCTTCTTCTTCTTCTTCTTCTTCTTCTTCTTCTTCTTCTTCTTCTTCTTCTTCTTCTTCTTCTTCTTCTTCTTCTTCTCCTCCTCCTCCTCCTCCTCCTCCTCCTCCTCCTCCTCCTCCTTCCAGAAGTTCATGTTTTCAGTGCTTTGGCAGGACTGAAGCCTTGGCAGATTCAAGTACCAACCCCACTTTAGCCAAGTTCTTGTATTATCAGGTTTCTTGATTACAGGAGTGCTTTCCTTTTAAGCTTTTCCAGAATCCTGAATTATTATACCTAATTATTATAGATATGTTTTGTATTGTTTTGTATTATTTTGATATTATGTAAGCTGCCTTGTATGTAGTTTCTAACAAGGGTAATACATGGGGTAAGGGTGGGGAGAGAGAGAAAGTGAAAAAAGTTTCTAGATCTACATTCCAAAGACTGGTTTGCAATGGTTTCCTAAAATGAGAAAGAGACTTTGTTTTAGGGAAAACTTCTTTTCTAGAAGGGTAAAACTTCTCATCATGAGAAATGGGACTACATGGAAAATGTCAACCTTGTCTTGAGTTTCAAGAATCCATGCATCTTGAAACCGGGGACACAGTATAAGGGCTGTAAATGTGAGAACCACAATGTACAAGATAAGCTTTAATGCATGGCCATCTTGCCAATACAAACTTAACATGGGCCTCCTATTCTTGAAACATGCAGCTCTTCTGCAAGCATTATACAAACTGATTATACATTATTTGCATTCAGAATCAGTGGAGACAAAAGAATTCTCTATACCCTGTCACAGCAATCTCCAAGTATAGAGGATAAGCATTTGTAACGGACAACTCCCAGAATCCTTAATCACATACAGAGGCTCTAAAGATGGAAGGTCTTCAGTAATCAACTGCCCTTTACCTGTGGAAGGCAATGCAAGAGATGCTTATCTAAATGTTCCTACATGTGAGCAGAGGATTGGGAAGGTGACCTTTGGAGTAATTCTTTACTGAAATCATCTGTCTATTGCATTCTGATTTAAAGCAACTGTAAAACCTTTTATTTATTTTTCACTGTAACATTCTTATTACAATTATACAGCTCTCTTTTACTCTCCATTCTCTTTATAATACTACTTTAGGACCTTAAATCATGAGATTATCCCAGTTAAGGCATGTTTAGTTTAATTTAAATGGGCAAATCTTAGCAAGCTATGCTGATATCAGTTTGCAGAGAAATCTCAGAATGCTGGACTTGCAAATTTCATTGATACCTGCAAATATTTTTAATAAGCAAATATGTAAGAATTAAGAACAATCAGTATATGTAAGAATTAAAAACAATCAGTATTTCTTGGTTTCTAAACTCAGCATAGACATTGTGACTTTACAAATTAGCCAAGATCTGAATTTAAGATCCAAATTCAGCAAAATTTTATTGAAATTTGAATTCTGAAGGCAACAAGATTTGAATCAAACTGATTTGAAATTTTCTTTGATAAATGAAACCATAATTTATGGTTGCCTACAGCTGCTTCATTTTGTGGTCAAATGGGATGAAATTAGACTGAAAATAGCAGGACTGAGAGATCCTTTAGAGGATATTAACTGTGCTCCAAAATTTCAGCTGAATACTTCAAAGGTTATACTGTAACAATTTCTTGAAATATCTCTTTCACCTCTTTTAAAGCACAAATAGCAGAGATGAAAAAAATATGGCATAGCAGCCCACAAATCGTTCAGCAAAGAGCTTTTAGAAAAGTTGTGCTGAAACAATGCAAAAAATATCCTACTATAACGTAAACTGTTTAAAAAGCAAGGGTTTATAAATATCAAAGAACAATTGCCAAGTTTGTTGGCATGGCTTATAGGCAAGACTCTTCTCTTCTGCTGATAACTTGCTATGCATGCTTGGTTTTTTTTTCTTTTCTGTACTTTCCTTCCTTCCTTCCTTCCCCTCCCCTCTTTAAAGTAGTTTGAGAACTCTGTGTGCTTTCAAAATTGTGAATATAATGAACTATAACATAGTCCTTCTAACATATGCCATAATGTGCTGGCTTTTATAATATTTTAGACCACTCATGAAATTATTCATTCCAAGATTAGACAAACAAAATGCAGAAAAGAAAAATAGGGATTTGTTTTGCATTTTTAATTACATCAGAGGGGATAGGGAGAATGAAATGTCAGTGAAAGGGAGACTGAAATATCTGAGGAACGGCAGACACAGAGAATATAGAAATTAATAAAGCCGTGCATCTTTCAAAAAGAATTTGGAAGAGATCATTCCAAATGCATGGAAGCAGGACATCTTTAAAGCAGCTATGCCTTAGGCATATTTTAAAGAGGTGCTGTAGTTGTAATCATGTGTAACAAAACATCTTTCCCAAAATATTTTTGAAGCATGTCCAACCTTTAGACTACAAAGAGCTATATCACAGGTCAGACATATACACTGAGATTAAGTAAGGATAAAGCTAAAAACATGTGGTTTAAGGAGAGACTATCACAGAAGAAAAAGCAAACCAGCAAAAAGGAACTGCAAATAAATCTGAATCGTGGAACCCGCGTAAACAAACCCTAACAGAAATATGGGACAAACAGCAAAGTATTACTCCCTTAAGTGCTGAGGTAGCAGAAACTGAGGTGATTCAACTCATCTGTTGATTATTTATGTCAATATCAGAGTGACCACTGTCTCAGCTTTGTCCATATATGGTAGGAAAGTGGTTTGACAGCTGCAAAGCCGGAAAATCCACCAAATCTCTGAATTGCAATTGAATCCCCCCAAAGCAATTTGAAGGCCTTGATTCAGCTTGATCCTAAAAATTAACTGAAATATTTCATTGATTTAATCACTGTTGAACCAGATCGCCATTTCAGATCTTTACACTGACCTAAGAGATAACTGATCCAAGTCTTTACCTCTTCATTTGTGCCTGGGGTAATCGTTTGTATGTAAAAATATTTAATTATGTTAAAATATGTCTATATGTTAATATAGAAAGGTATATGGAATGGGGCTCTGAATGTCATATAACTCTGCTCTTGAACATCACTAATGATCAAACATTAAGTGGGTGAAGTAATCACATACTAAGCTCAAATCTTCTAACGAACCTGTACCTTATGTAAAACAATAGCCACTTGTCATCCTTTCCATCTAATGTGGAAGTCACAAAGCCTCTTCAGCCTTTCTCTAACCATCTAGCCTTAACAATTTTCTCTCACATGCTACAGGTTTAATAACTGTGCTGTGGCTACCATAACTGGGCTGAAAATCCAGACAACCACTAGAAGGCAGCAAAAAGGGATAGTGGTAGAGTTGATTATGAAAACGATGAAACAAATTGTGTATGCTGCATAAAGTTCTGATGGGGCAACTAAGTACATCTTGTCCATTAATTTGTCCAAAAGCCCACCAGCTGTGCAGGTATGTGCAAACAACAACAGCAACAACCCTTATGTTGGCTGGTGTGGGTCTTCCGGGCTGTGTGGCCATGTTCTGGAAGTTTTGTTTCCTAACGTTTCACCAGCATGCTGGTGTTAGGAAACAAAACTTCCAGAACACGGCCACACAGCCCGGAAGACCCACACCAGCCATCGTATTCCAGCTGTGAAAGCCTTCGACAACCCTTATGTTCTTTTGCCAATTGTTTTGTTTCAATCTGAGCTTAAACAATTGGAAATTGTACACTGCTTAGAGTCAGTCTCAGCTGGAACAATTTATAAGCCCTGTGAAATACATAAATATAAATTTTAAAAATAGCACATACATACATACATACATACATACATACATACATGCATACATACATATTTCTGTGCCTCAGTTTTTGACTCCTGGCAACTGCCTGGACTAGTCCCTGTACTTTTCTGGAAGTGGTTTGTCATTGCCTTCTTCCTAGGGCTGAGAGAGACTGACTGGCCCAAGATCACCCAGCTGGCTTTGTGCCTAAGTCAGGACTATAACTCATGGTCTCATGGTTTCTAGCCTGACTATACCAAACTGGGTTCCACATAGCCAGTCAGTAGCACATACTGTATAGCAGTGTTTCTCAACCTTGGCAAATTTAAGACCTGTAGACTTCAGCTCCCAGAATTCCCCAGCCAGCTTCAACTCCCAGACTTCTGGAAGTTGAAGTCCACATGTCTTAAAATTGTCAGGATTGAGAAATACTGCTGGGTATGCAATCATTATGAAGCACCTACTCACAATACATGTTTATTGCCAAAAATAGTAGTGGGATCTATAATTTAAAAAATTATCAAAATGTTTACATAACTATTCCTTTTTCTGTGTTCAGGCTGTGAATGTAGTTGCTAATCTAATCAACTAGGCACCACCTACACATAAGGGACTACAGAGAAGTTATGAAATCAAATTTAGAGCCAGCAGTTCCCAAGCTGCGATGTCAGCTATATAAAGAATCAAATCAAATCAAATCTTTATTACAGTCATAGACCAGCATAAAGCTATATAAACAATCAGCAATCAATCAAACAGTCCATTGCAATGTAACAGGAAGAAAAGGCAATGGATTTGAACTGCTTAGGGGTATTTGAATCTTCACTCTGAGTTTTTCCATACTGCAGCCTTAAACTTATGCATAAACCAGCTGGAAATAAACCTGGCTTTAAAAAAAATCCCTTTCCAGATTTCAGTCTCTTCTTCTCCTGTGGCCATGGTGATGGTCTGATGTTCTATCACAGCTCCTGTCTGATGGATTCCCTTTCTTCTTTAGACCTTCTGGATTAGTAAAAACAAATACTCAGCTTATTATTTTCCTTCTCACTTAGTCTACAAGGAAATTTCACCTGGTTAAAAACAAAACAAAATAGACTGGTACATCTTTTCACTATTCCACTGTTCTGTCAATGAAGTTATTTTTTTAAAAAATGGCCATGGAGGGCAGGAACAGTGACCAGAGGGGACCTTCTTGCCATAGTACATAAGTAATGAATTGGAGTGGAGCTGTTTGCCTACAATGAAATGAAGAGCAGCAGGAAATCAGGCAGGACCATTTGAGCCAGAAAACAATTCCTTTGTTGGAAAAAGGTGAGTAGAGATTGCCTTCTAGTTGGGCTGTGGATGAATAGAGAATGACATAGTGCATTCCTACATTAAGAAATAGTCAGCTGCTCATACTCACCCTGAGCAAGCTTGTTCTGAGGATCAGCCCTCTAACAGAGGAAAAATCACATTGTGTTTTACAGCTTCAACCTAGTATACAATTGAGGTGCATATTTAACTGTGCCGTATGGTGTATCCAAGAATTTCTACCCAGGTTTTGCCAAGGCAGAAATTCTGCCATATTTTAGGAAAGGAAAAAATGAGAGCAAATAGTTCAGGGAGTATTCATAGAATATGGATTGAATGTGGACTGGGAAAATAACAGACAAGGGAGAGCAAACATGTCCCTTCTTGCACGGCTCCTCTTCAGATGAAAATCTAGAGCTTCCTGACTTAGAGGGCTATCAGTAGCAAACTAATTCTAGAAACTCTGAGATGGGATTGGGGGTTCCTACTTCCCTCCAGAAGAGCCCTTAGTGGCAGACATCTTCCCTTCTGACTCCGCCCTACCAGCTGAGCTTCCGGCTAGCCCTAGGAAGCATAGAAAAGGACACATTCAATGGATAGTCAGGTACAGGGGTGCCTCCCTGAGAAACAAAACTAGTAAGTATGAGCCTATATATAAGTAAGACACTCATGGACAGGAACACACTAAAGCAATCTCTGATGGCTGGCAGATCAACGTGGACCCTGAAATGCCAGCTTTAAAAGTCCTTTCTTTTAGGTGGTTGGTAGCTGATGGTGGTGGAATCCCAAGCTTCTTAACTTGGCCTGGAAGTTGTTTCTTCTGACCAAGTATTTTATCCTGAAGCAGGATACAAGAAATGAAATAAGGTGGGCAGAATCCTATGTGGCAGGTGCAATTATTTCTTTTTCTTTCTTGTGCAATGTCTTTCATACTGCAGGTACATTGTGGTTGTTGACTGCAATCATATTTTTAAAAGTGAAAATGCCTTGGCACTGGTTTTTATACGCTTATCACTATTATTACTCTGATTTGCTGCTCCTATTTACCAAATGCAAATGTGCCGAAATTGGAAGTAGGTACATACTGAGCACAAACAAAGGATCTCCAATTTGAAATGCATATGAGATGGCCCAAACCATTCATCATCCAACAATGAATTATCATCACTGAGCTCCAATTCCCTACAAACTGCATGGTTTACATCCAGCTGAGTGCAGTAAAGAAATGAAACTATCTGTTTCTAGTATTGGGAAGACAGCAGGCTATAAATCTAAAGAAGGCTCCAGACTGTGGATAAAGGATGTAGAATAGACTTGATTTAGAAGTGTATATAGTTAGCAAGCATTTTTTCCCCTTTCTTTTAGAAAATTAAGACCTAGATCAGCATTCATGAATATGCATTTTATATTCCAATATTGCAGGATAAATGATTGGATTCTTTAACAGCAACAATTAAATACTGAAGTCAATGAAAAATATACTCTTGAGATGAAACAAAGGCCTGTCGTGGAACCTGCCTTGCATTCTAAACCATCTCTGAATAAGAGGCAGGGAACAATTTCTCATCCATGTTTTCCCAGACAGGCTCAGATAATTTTCTCTATGCATTACAATAGAAACAGGACAATAGAATACAATATAATACGATTAGCCTGAAGACTAATCTTGAGAAATGGAGGAGCTTCAGCTGCATTAGATTTAAAGCTGTCCCGCTTCCACTCAGTTCCACATTGCTGGCCACCAGCAGCAGAAACACCACCAGTGGTAGCCTTGGTGGTAACTGGAGCTCCAGCTTGGATACAACCAGGTTTTGGGTGTTGGTAGCTCTTCAGGTGCAGTAGAGTTACAGCATAGTAGTCTTCTCCAACCATCAGACTTCAGGATTCAGGATATAATTCTTTAGCACTACTGCTGCTTTTGGCAGGTTTTATGTTATCAACACATGCAGTAAGAGTGAACCTGAAAGATTTATACAATCTTTCTAGGGGCAAAAACTCTATAGACATTTCAACATTAGTTAAAATACTGAAGATTAGCAGTATTTCTTGGGAGAATTGCATGCTTTTCCACATTACATTTAAAATTGTAATGCTGTTATTAAAAAAAATAAATAAAAGACATGGAAAATGCCACGTTAAGCTGCTGCTGTCTTTTTTCATCTTATCCACAATGACTTCAACTCTCTAGTAAGGAAACATGTATTGCTGTTGCATGAAATTCATTATAGCAGTGTTTTGACCTTGAACAGTTCAGATTATATTCTTCCTACCATTGATTATGCCCAGCATTCAGACAATGTTTCTTTATTCAACACAGATATGAAGGATGGAACAATATCTCTATATAATAATTATTGCAATATTAAATTTTAAATCATTCAGTTTAGTTTCTTGCCTTTAGACTACTTATGAGTCACACAAGATATATAATTCAATAGAGCCATACCTAATACACTGAGTTAAAAAAAAAAAAAAAAGTATACTTTAACAACTCTTGAGTGCACTGACCAAATTATATCAGAGCATTTTCCATTTGAAATCCAATATCCTACATTGCCTGCAGACTCTGGAAGCAACTATTTTATTACTTGGAATTCTATTTAAAAATTAGATTTCCACCCTGACCACACAGTAACAATTAATTTACAAGTGTATTGTCCTGCTCATCTAAAATTCTGCATCTTCTCCAGCGGGTTGAATTCTTGGAGGAATCCATTGCGCAAAGGCTTTAGGATAGAACTAAAAACGTAGCACCTATTAGCGCATCTCGAGGCAATTCTTTCCATACCTATTTGAACGTAGGCTCTCTTTCACTGAATGCGTATTACTTTTGAAAAGACTAGTGCCTAGGGATGGGGAGAAAATTGCTTGATTCATATTGTAATGTAAATCTATCCAATTTAAATCTATCCCTTCTGTGCATGCACTGCATTGAATGTGGTAATGCAGTTATTTGATAAAATAATACTTGGGGGGGATGCAAATCAAAATTCATCTATTAGTGACAAATTAGAAAAGGCTCATTATATTTGGGCAAACATTTTATATTGGACAAATTGCACATGTGTGCAGCTCTTATTGAGAAATGCATGAAAGTCACTGCAACTTTTTGAATACATTTTTCTTTCGTTGAAAAAATGGTAACCCAATGCAAAAATTAAATGGGCTGAATTTAAAACAAGAAACCACAACTGAAAGATGTGTTCATCCCTACCAGTACCATCACTATGATTAAAAGAGAAGTATGTTTCTGTAAACGTATGAAAAAAAAATGAATTTACAATGCTTTCTTATCAAATATTTGTATGAACCTAGGAAATGTACTCATACAGTGTGACATAACACTTATGGAGACCTTGGGAATTTTTTTACAGCAACTTCTTTTAAAAATGCATGCTAGATTGATATTACAATTCTGAACATCTCAATTCAGAGGCCATTATCTCTGAGTTGAGTATCCATAGAGGGTTGTGGTTTTAGTTCCCCAGAGAGATTTAATCTAGAAGTGTGGCAATTTCATAATGGAGCAGTTAATGGAGACTGTAGAGCTATGTCCTTGTACTAAATCTTTTCACCATGTAATTTATCACTAAGCTTCTGAATACCCTCCAGGATAGTAATGTAAAAATAAAGATCTGATGTAGAACAGATGGCAATCTATTTACTAATTTTTTAAAAAGTCTTCCAAGCTAAAACTCAGGTGCCTGAAGAAATGTTTCAAGAGTGAGGTTTTCAGGATCATCGTCGTCATCATCATCATCATCATCATCAAAACAAAGGAACATAATTATTGATTGCAGTTAATTATTATTATGAACAAGACAAAAGTTTTAGATCAACAATTTTGAATAAGATTTATACTTCAGTCAGAGACATTCACAGGTTCTGATGCTTTTGACATTTGCCCCTCTTGACTGCCCACCCCCAACCTCTACCCCCGGCACCTATGACTCCAGCAAAAATATTGTTTGGAAATTGTCTTATATATATAGTGGATAACATTCACCCCATGGGCAGTATCTGATTCATTTCATCAGCATCAGGGATGAAACTGCAAATGCAACAGACAGACCCAGGATAGTTTTTCACTTCCCAGGCATCTTTGGAAGCAGAGCTTGTGAAACTTTCTACCTGGTGAAAAGTGTGTAGAGCTTTGTGAGAAGCTCTGTCTCCAATTACCTGATTTGCATTCATTCTGTAAATTGTATTCAGTATTTAGCTCAAGGCTGGTACTTATTTATGGTCAAGCCAAGAGGCCAAAATACTGGTTACAGGGAGCAGTTCCCTTCAACACTAAAAAAAAGAAGAAGTAGTATAGTGGGCACACTTAGTTGGGGAAAGGATCTCCACCCACTTTTTTTTTTTTTTGTGTCTCTTTCTGATTCTTTTGGGTGTCTTGATCACCTTTTTTTTCTCGTTCCCCATTTTTCCTAGGGTAGGACTAACTGAATTAGAAATTTCATACAAAAGTATAAAGAAACCCCTCATCTCTACCTCTCTCTCTCTATTTCAGGAGAACTACAGAATGGGACAGCCAGCTCTGAGTTTTCCCTCTCCCTTTTGCTAATCCTAGAGAAAATCCTCTTTGAGTCCTCCCAGACTCAAAGAGAGAACCTCACCCAAGTGGACTTAACCCCAACCAGTGGGACCTATCAGGCTTATTCACTGAGTTGGACCTACAACAGAGCTCTGAGGAGGCTGAAAATTTCCTTCTTTGACTTGGGAGCAAAGTCTTTCTGGGTGCCTGAAGCAGTTATAGTTTCATTTTGAGGCTTCCCCAGTTCACATTATTTTCAATTAGTCGCCTATAGGAATGGATAACTAAGAGGCATAACTGGCTATTTGTCTATATCCATCCACCGTTCTCTTTAAGAACCAGTAGCATCTACTAGATATGACTCATTGGAAAAATTTGCATAGGCCTACAGCATTTTGGGAAATGAGAAGGTCACCCATGAGCAGCACAGAAGTGGGATTTCATCTCAGCAGCTCAAGATATTAAAGTAGAGTCTGAATCATTGGGAAAATTTGCATAGGTTTTAAAATTTAAATGTATGACCTCTCTTCCCCCCTCCCCCCAATTCTTTTTTCCATTCTTCAGCATGTAAGATAGATTTTTTAGTTTTGTCTTTCTGGGTGAGTCTGGCTGGGGAATCCACAAAAGAAAGAACTATTTGGATCTATGCAGTCTTTGCAAGACACATGGATAAGAAGGCAAGGTCTGTGCAGTGCTTCGGATTCAATCTCCAGAAAGTGCTTCAGAGTATGTAGACATACTTGATGTAGGATCTGTCTAGAACATTTGAAAGAAGATACACATTTTCCCAGGACTATGTGGCACAATATCTTTTCCAGGAATTTTTTTACTTTGGAAATGCTATCTATATACTACTATATACAGTGGTATCTCTAGTTACGAACTTAATCCGTTCCGTGACTCTGGTTGCAACTCGAGTTGGTCTCAAGTCGAGGCAAATTTCCCCATAAGGTTCAATGTAAATATGGCTAAACAGTTCTGAAACATATGCATTTTATTTTTAAACCTCAAAAACCTTCCAAACACCACAAAAACCTTCCAAATGCCACAAAACACACCACAAGCCTCACCGAATGTCTCCTTGCTACCACGATCTCGCCCACAGGAAGCCGCGACTGCGTGGCAGCAGGGAAAATGGCCGCGGATCCGGTTCGTAAGTAGAGGCAAGTTCGTAAGTAGAGGTAAATTTTTGGGGCCGGAGCTGATCGTATCTTGAAAATTTCGTAAGTAGGGGCGTTCGTAAGTAGAGGTACCCCTGTACTACTAAAACTCTCATGTAACCTTCAACTGGGTGAAATGGTGTGTCCTAGGGCAATAATTTTTGAACCAAGGTACCTCAAATGGGCTAACTTACAGAATGTGTCCACAATCTGGGGCCCATTATTCCTGTGAGATTGAAATTTGGGAAATTTGTGGCCGCTTCAGCACCGCTGTGCTGCTGCGCAGCTGTGGTCAGCCCAGGTCACGATTGTCATGGGTGTATTACCAACCTCTTTCCTGCCTCCCTCTGTCCCCTGCACCCAATCAGCTGGCTGCAATGCTCAATGGGCAAGCAGCAATTGGCTGCTTTGGAAATAAGGAAGAAATTTGAAATCTCTTAACAGCGGTGGGCACTGAGGGAAAGTTGATGGAGTGACTTGGATGCCTGCTGGGGAGGTAGGGCTGGCTGGGTGGTGCTGGTGGTCGATGAGTGAGCCTTCCTGCTCCCTCAAGGGAGGGGGCCCTTGGGGATACAATGGAATGGGGAGCAGGGGTGCAGTTTTCCTCATGGTCCACTGCTCCCTTTGTTCCACCTCCTCCCAGCAAAGTGGCAGGCAGTTATGCAGGTCAGCTGAGGAGGAGGAGGAGGAGGAGACTTCACTGAGGCTCTCCTGAGGGTTGTGACAGGAGGGTAAATGGTACAAGCCTATATTATAGGAAGGAAGGAAGGAAGGAAGGAAGGAAGGAAGGAAGGAAGGAAGGAAGGAAGGAAGGAAGGAAGGAAGGAAGGAAGGAAGGAAGGATTTCTGATGCTCCCTACCAGCTTCCCACAAGCAAAGTCAATGGAGAAGCTGACAGCAAGTCATAAGTCGCTCACACTCCCACTGCTTTTTTGCCCTTTGTCATTCTGTTTCCCTGTTTAGATAAGGAAATATCTGTGAAACGATGACCCAATGGGTCACAGGTCATCTAGTCGTGCTTAAAGTTGCAGACAAATAGTTATTTTTATTGAATCCCTTAATTTCTTCCTTAGGATAATTGGTAAAGAAATTAAAAACACTGGTTTGGAAGTCCTTCTCTGAACTGAAATTATATATGGATGCATCCAGCTTCCAAAGTGTTTAACAAAGTTGTAAGAAATAAAACATAACCTCAAATTTCATGTACATTTGGTTCTTAATATATTCTTTTCCACCTTTGCATATGTGAAAGTTGGCATATAAGTGAAATTGGGATTGCTTCCACAACTAGAAATAAGTTTGTTCTGTTTTAAGGTGAAGGTGAATATGAAATAGCAAAATATGATCAATAGCACAGTCTTTTACATTTGCAGTAAAATGTTGGGAGAGGAAGGAATGGAAAATTAAAATTATCTCCTCCTCCTCCTCCTCCTCCTCCTCCTCCTCCTCCTCCTCCTCCTCCTCTTCTTCTTCTTCTTCTTCTTCTTCTTCTTCTTCTTCTTCTTCTTCTTCTTCTTCTTCTTCTTCTTCTTCTTCTTCTTCTTCTTCTACTTCTCTTTCATTTTCATTTTCATTGTGGTTGTTTCTTAAACAGATTAGAGCTATTTCTTATAATACCTTTGATAGTTGAATTCATTTCAGTCACCAGAATCGCTACAGCAATAAGCTTGGGTGTTTCATCAAGCTTATTGCCCACATAAGGAGGAATGCTGAGAACCATTTCACTGTGTCTGCTGATATTTGTACAGATATCACCATCACGACATTTGTCTTAAATGACACAGGAGAGAGGGTTTTGTTTTTTGTTTTCTCTCCTTCTAACTGTAGTTTTAAATAATATGTTGGTCATTTTTTTTGCACTGATCTAAACCACATTTGTAATTTGCATTCAGTGCAACTATCTACTCAGAAATAGTCCATTGAGTTCAATGGATCTTATGCATAGGTAAATTGGTTCAGTATAGTACTGCAATGTTATTTCCACATGATCCTGTACTCAGAAGTATAGACGTAGCCATACTGACCAAGGATATACTGTGGAAAGTAATGTATATACTTGCCCTGCATGTCTATACATTGCAGCCCATTTAAAATTAGTTCTGGAGCAAAGGCTTTATTATATAAAATTCCGCATTTCAAAGCATGGGTTCAGTACCCCCATGATCTGCCATCAAGTAGCACAGCTAGAATGAATGCCTTTTAATTTCACCTGTGAGTAAACTATATGGTCCTTCTGCCACCATGTGGGTCATCCTGAACCTGTGAAATGTAGGTAAAAGGACCCTGATTGCGTAATTTATGTTTTTTCCCCCCTACTTTTCTTTGGGAATTGATTTCCTGAATAGATATGGCTATTTAATATAGAGTCTCCCCACCCCTACAAAGAGAGAGTCTTCAATTATCCACTTCCTAAATGTAAACAGTAGAGAAGTGCTCCCTGTTTGCTCAAAATGTGCTATGTCTGCTTGTCTAATGAGTATTATACAGTAATATGGTAACTGATTGTTTTATTGTTAATTGTGTAAGAGAATAAAAGACCCATCACTCTTGTTTTTACAAGCACAGTAATGTCATTCTGGTTTTACTCAAATGTTCACTAAGGAAAACCAATGACAAGTTTAATAGCAAAACTTCTTAAACACACCCAAATGTATAAACACACCCCAATACATGCATAGCATGCCATAGAATGTTCCTGACATAGTAACACGTTACCCACTTTAAGCCATCTTATTATTTTTAATTGCTTTTAAAAATATTTTAGTCACTATGACTTTAACTATAACATGTAGTTACTTTAAAAGAATAATGGATAACTGATGGAGACTAGTTAGCTATTTATTACACTGCTCATTTACTTATTCCTCTCCCTTCCCAGTCACAATTATTTTAAAAGAAACAAAGTCTTACTTCAGATAAACTGGCAAACTTGCTTCTTTAGTGCTGGCTGGGCAGAACTGGGCCAGAAAAGCAGAGCACAGAAAACTCTAAGGGATGAGTTTATCTCCCATAAGAGCAAGCTTTAAGATTTATTTCTTCAAGACTTGTATCATTACACACGGTTTGACTTAGTTTGGTTCTCAGGTTCACTTAAATCAGGGATGAAAATATACTTTAGCCTAAACCTACAGATGCTCTGTGATCCAAAGTCATCACTGGTTTAAGATACTGTAGAGCAGTGTTGTCCAAACTTGGCCACTTTAAGATGAGTGGACTTCAACTCCCAGAATTCCCCAGCCAACATGGCTGGCTGGGGAATTCTGGGAGTTGAAGTCCACTCATCTTAAAGTGGCCAAGTTTGGACAACACTGCTGTAGAGGGATGCTATGTTCCATACCATGCACTTTTTGGTGACTGAATCCAAACTGTTGAACAGCCCTAATCCCCCCCCTTCCCCATATGTGCGGGTGCACAGACACACACACACATCACTTTTCCAGGCTTGCAACTTCCATAGCAGTGATGTTCTGTTTTCATGTTTTTATTGGATAGTTTTATTGGAAGGAAACTCATAATATCTAGTGTTAATTTGGGCCAGTCATTTTTACAGAACAGCAATTTTTCCCCCAGCTCCCTACTGCCGCCCCTTTTTAAAGAAACTGTGTAATTTATTCCAAGGTATCTCAGAGAATCTGTTGACAAGAATTGACAGCTGTAATGATTTAGAGAACTGAAATAATGGAACTGGAGGCTGCGGTTTTCAGCTGATTTGGAGAAAGTTAAATGTAGAAGAACTGCTGCTTGTTTTCATTTATTCACTCTAAACCTGTTTAGATTCCCAAGAGAGAAATTTGGTTAAATGTAATGCAAACCTTCTAACATCCATTTAAGAATGTAAATCGAAATGATGTATGCTTGCACATGAGTGTGTCCACTACTAAATCTTCTATTAATCTTATATTTAAAAAAAACAGAAAAAAAATAAAGCACTAACAGTTTAAGAAGAGGGGGAAAAAAAACAAACTTCTATATAAAATGGATTTAATTTTCAGTAGCTACTATTTGTGCTTTGTTTATTTTCTTAGGTACTTTAACGTCTAGTTCTAGGGGTTTCAGATACCGAATTGGAGGAATCTTGTAGTTAAGATCATGGGAGGTAAACAAAAAAGCAACTGATTCACATGTCAGGTGAAACCTAACATCACTAAACAATGTCAGGCAAGCTATCAACTCTCAGTTCTTGTCAGCCATCTCTGGTATACCAGACAGGAAACACAACTAGATGAGCTGATTCTACTTTATTGTAAGGCTACTTTAATAGAATCTTGCAAGTCTGAAAGTACAAATCTTCACCCTCCCTGTTTACCACTTGAATAGTTAGAGTGGATCCTTCCTAAATTTCTTTCTCTGGCTGTTATTCTGTTGCAGACTTTTTTCTCTTTTATCTGATCATTCCCTAGGTGGCATCTCTTCCCCCCATCTTCCAAGGTCACCAAAGCCACCCTCACATTCCATCACAGTCCTCTTTCACTTCTACACAATGGTGTTATACTTGTTTATTATGCATGGATACTTTAAAAAGGAAGGATCTAGCCTACCAAATGGTTTCCAGCATTGTGCTGCCTGACACACAATTTGTGATACTTCATGGATCACAATAGTGATCAGAAAACTAACTGTGACAACCTCTCAAAAAGGTGCCAATAATTGTTGACCATTGCTGCATGTGATCAACCAAATAAATGCTACAATAGAAGAGAATGTATGTAGCTCAGGGTTGAACTGTGGAGTCCTTGGTGCTCTCTGAGCTTGGTTGTTTGTTTGCAGATGTTTCATTACCTGACTATGTAACATCATTAATGCTAGTGAGTGTGGTGTTTGTTCCTTGTTTATATACAGTAGCTTGCCTTGCCAGTGTTGGTGGGAGTGTGGCTTTCTCCTTGGTAGTTCCTTGATTTCTGCTTGATTGTCGTTTGGTGTTAATCCCTGCTTATCTGGGTGTTGGCTGCCAGATAGGTTCTAAATAGGTTCTGGTCTTTTTGTTTCCTTCTTAGCTTTTCTATTGTCTCTTTTGAATGGTATGTAAAAGTGGTTTACCTCTATGTGTCTACTGATGGCCAAAAGCCACACTCCCACCAACACAGGCAAGGAAAGCTACTGTATATAAACAGGGAGCAAATCCCACACTTACTAGCATTGATGATGTTACCTAGTTGGGTAATGAAACATCTGCAAGCAAGCTAAAAGCTCAGAGAGCGCCAAGGACTCCACAAATAAATGTTAGGTGAGTGCAGACTGCAAGAGACCTGTCTCAACAAGATCTTTTGAAAGCATGCCATAGTGCCTCAAAAAGAAGTTGATGTGGAATCATGGTAGCTAGAACATATCAATGAAAATTAAATGAAACATAGGTCAAATTTTGTTGTTGTTGTTCAGTCGTTAAGTCGTGTCTGACCCTTCGTGACCCCGTGAACCATATCGCGCCAGGCCTTACTGTCCTTCACTGCCTCCCTGAGTTTGCTCAGTCTCATGCTCATTGCTTCAGTGATGCTATCTAACCATCTCATCCTCTGCCGTCCTCTTCTCCTTTTGCCTTCAATCTTTCCCAGCACAAGGGGCTTCTCCAAAGAGTCCTCTCTTCACATTAGGTGACCAAAGTATCTGAGCTTGAGCTTCATTATCAATCCTTCCAATGAGCAGTCAGGGTTGATTTCCTTTAAGATTGACTGGTTTGACCTCCTAGCAGTCCAGGGGACTCTCAAGAGTCTTCCCCAGCACCACAGTTCAAAGACATCAATTCTTCGGCACTCAGCCTTCTTTATGGTCCAGCTCTCACAGCCATACATTACTACTGGAAAAACCATAGATTATGAAAGGTTTTCTGATAACACATTTCATGGAGACATTGACATGTAATGGGCCACTTGGGCCATGAAGTTCATGACTGTCCAGCCTCTGCTTCAATTGAAGAGGGAGTCTATCCTTCTTTTGGCCCATTGGTTCCACTCTCAGCCTAGAAAGTGTTGGGGTGAGGTCTAGCAATACACCTCTTCTCAATCCCTACTTGAAGTGATTACTGAGGACCATAAAGAAATCCCACAGCAGACAGTATCCTTCAGGGTTTAAGCTAGCTGAGGGATTTGTTGAACGTTTGTGTCTACTTGCTTCACTGTATGAGATAGTTAATGCCCATGTAGAGAAAAAGCCATGAGACAAAGAGAGCAAAAAGAACTCTTTTTATGTGTGTGTGTGTGGAGAGGGGTGAGAATTAACAAAAAGAAATGTAACTATTCCAGGAAAGTAAATATAACAAATTATGGAGGGCCTCAGAGCTGAACTTGGAGTAACTATGCAAAGATAGTTATAACAACATGTACACAAACATGTTTTAAGTCTGGAAGGATGTCGATATAGGAATATTTTTTATTACGGTCACTGACCATAATAACACATTAACACATTAAAAATAAAATAAAAACAAAACAAGATAAAACATTACAATTGGTGTGGTAAGCAAGACAAGGAAATTGACTCTCCAGATTTGATGGGAACTATCCTTTACTGAAACAGGCTGCAGCAGCCTTTCTCAGCTGGGGTTCTGTAAACCCCCAGGGTTCTGCAAGAGATTGTCACTGAAAAAATAAAAAAATAAAACATTGCTTTTTTAACTTCACGCACCGTGCAATGTTAGCACTCACAGTGGTGGGAACTTTTACGTGCTGCGACTCAGCTGCTGGCCTGCCTCTCTGTTTGGGTGTAGATGCTGTAAAATGTGGATTGTGTGTGATACTGTATAATGTATAGTGATGATGATAATGATCATGATGATGATGATGAGCAATTTTTATGCAGGGATACCCTGAGACCTGAAAATTATTTAAAGGCTTAGTTTAAGGTAAAAAAAATGACAAAGGCTGGGCTCTAGTGACAGAATCTTGAAAGCCCAACTGTGTTTTGTTTTCCTCCCTCTTATATCTCAGAGAGTTAGGGCAGAGCATTATAACACCTTAGCTGGTAAAACACCCAGGAAATTCTGATCTTTTTAATGTACAGTTGTTGTTATCAGAACAGTATGAGTCAGTCTCCTTGAAGGTAGCTAAGTTTTGTTATGCTGCCTGTAAAATTGTTGTTTAGTTTGTGCCATCTTTTGTTCTTTGTTTTTATCATTGTACTATGTTATTGTTCTGTGTATTTTTAGCTATGAACTGCCCAGAGTTGATGGGAGTCAGGCAGTATAAAAATGTAATAAATACATCAATAAATAATTAGGAGATATTCAAATGAGTCCTCGTTTGGAATCACCAAACCATTGGTTAGTAACCACAAGATATGCTTCATCAAAGTATCCAGTTCTGTTCTACAATCAGTATAAATCACTAGCTTTATTCATGAATAGGGATGGGTGAGAATTTTGTTGTGTTCCTTTTTTTTAACAAAAGAATTACCAAATTTCGCACACATTTTTGAATCGAATGAAAAGAACTTGAGATTTGAAAAAAAAAAAAAAAGGAAGAAAGAAAGAAAGAAAGTTAAATTGATAGGCTTGCCCATATCTCTTTGTAAAAATGTGTATGAAGAATTTGCAAAGGAGGGGACACAGAAAGGTAGATGAAAAGAATACAGGAAAGTCACTTACTGTGGCCTGTTGCTTTTCTGCCTTCTCAGCTGCCTCATTAAGCTGTTTTTGAAAGGCCTCCTGGAGTGATTTCATTTCTTCCCTAGTTTATTGAAGAAACAAAACACAAACTTCATCTCTATTGTCCATTAAGAAATAATGCCTTTGTTTTCTCTTATTTCATGACAAGGCATTTTTAATTACAGCAAACAGTTTCTGCTTCTGCTTTGTTGAAGTGGCTTATCAATAAAGCTACAAACAACCAGTGCACACCAGTAAAATTCCTAAAGGAAAATTCAGAAATAGGAAATTGCCTCCCTTTTGTATCTACTATATAGCCTGCTGTGCAAGATATTGCCACTTGAATAATTCTGGTTGGAAAAAAAAAAAAAGCACAATTGCCATAAGCAAAGAAACTCTAAACAATGGCATGTTGAATCAGAATGAGATTATTGTAAGTGGGAACCATTCTGTACTTATTTTAAAACAAACAAACAAGCAAAAATGCTTCAAATGTTAAATCTAATTCATTAGCGTTCTTGTTTCCAAAGTAAACCCCTAGTTACAGAATTGTGTTCAGAAAGAATCACTAGAAAAAGATACAGTCACACAATCTTGAATTCTTCAGGGAACAAAGGCAGATCTTAAGCTTCATTAGTGTCAGGAAATGATATGGTTCTTCTACAATTTACACCTAAGGCCAATTCAGTTTCTGTTCCAGGGATCAAATTGGATATACTTGTTTCCAAAAATGTGTCCTCTAAAATACATAACCAAGCTTCTGTTCCTACTAAATGCTTACTAAGTTTCCAAAAACTTACACAGCATTCACTTGGTGTATTAACTTATTTCTTTTCTACTGAAATATCTGCAGTATAGGCGTTCCAGTGTACTGCACGATATAATAATGCTACCATATTTGAACTTCCTAAAAAAAGTGTACTTTGAAGAGACAATTATTTTACCTAATGCTTTTTGCAAATGCTTGTATTTGTACCCCACTTTTTTCTTGGGAGTGCAAGATGCCATATATGGGGGAATCCCTCTTATTTTATCTCAACAATCCTAGGCAAGGTAGGTGAAAGCCTATAGAGAAAGATCTGTTTAAACTTACTCAATATGTTCATAGTCAAGAGAGATCTTCAGTCTGGGTCATACTGGTCAAAATCCAACATATTTTATGCAAATGAACAGAAAGCCATTCTTACTCACACATACAACACTCAAACACAATCATGCATACACATTACCCACTTTGTTCCTCCTAAACCTTCCTCTCTTCACTGCCCACCCCTGCAATAATAAACAGAAGGCTGGATCCTAGAAGCCAATGAAAAGTGAAGACGGAATCCTAAACTGGATGTCAAAGAAAAAAAGAGTGGATTCCTGGGTAGAGAAGGCTGGATTTTAGTTTGTGGGAATAGGAAGAAGAGAGGCAGGATCCAGGGCTGGGCGTCAGGTCTAGTGTTGGGGGAATGGAAGGAAATGGGTGGGTGGAAGTAAAGGCACAAGCTTGATGGAGAAGCTTGATGGCTGGGCACAGGTAGAGGAGAGGATAGATCATTACTGGGGAAAAGTAAAAGCAGAGAAGAGCAGGGACATGCAGAGATGAGGAGAACAGAGAAAAGAGCAAGAATAAGGGAGGAGGAGTAAGGGAGGGACAGGTGGAATGGCATATAGATATAGAAAGAGGAAGAAGCTTGGGGGAGAAGGTGAACAAGGCTGCTCAGAAGCTATTTCATCCTCTTCAACAATGAGCAATCCTGGACATTTCAGCTCTTTTTAGGTATCTGCTTGGATGGGGTATTCAGTCTAAAACTGGACCTGTCTGGGAAATACCAAATTCATCTTAGATTTAAAAGATACACAAACTCTATCCAAGTCATACATCTATATGTGCATATTAATATTCCAGGAGTGGTGAGTGGCCCCTTTTCCAGGGGCATTATCTGTCACTACGCCTGCTCGCTGGTGCCCTACAAGACCTATACAGTTCTGACCCTACCATCCTTAAAGACCTTGTTCTTTCCATAGACTCTGAAGCAGGATATTACAGAGCACCGTACTGAGTCAGAGTAGTTTGCTATTGTTTGGTTTTACCTCCCAATATGCTTTCTCTATTGTTGTTTTAAATTGTTAATTGCTAGTTTTAACCCTTGTAAGCCATCCAGAGTATTGTACTAGTGGGCAATCATAGAAATCAAAGTTATAAATAAGTAAACATAAATTAGATAAGATCTGGTTTTGACAACCATGTATCTGGTTTGCCTGGAAGCAAGAGGAAGCTATGATATAAAGAGCTGTTGGCAGCATTAGAAAAGGCTGGGAGAGCAAGAGTGAGCAGGAAAAAGAGTCTCTGTAGAAGCCAGTTCTCTAAAATGCAGCTACTGGAGGAGAACCAATGGAGGAAGAAGAAGAGGTGACCCCAACTGCCATGATAGCAGTCCAAATAACACCAGGGTGTATATGAGCACTCCTGGCTAGGTCAAAACCTGTTACATTCTGTATGTCAAGATGATAATTGTCCAGGACTACCTAGGGAATTAAACACTAGTGGTGCAGTGGATCTGGGCACCTCTAGCCAGGTGGAGTTCTTAGGAAAAGGAAAAAAAAAAAAAGAATCAGTTTGCACACACCAGAACAAGTTGGCTCAATAACACCCCTGGCCTGTTTTCCTTAGGAGGTATCACTGAAGAGCTAGTTTCTAGGACAGTGTTTCTCAACCTTGGCAACTTTAAGACATGTGGACCAACTCCCAGAATTCTCCAGCCAGCATGAATTCTCCAGCATGCTGGCTAGAGAATTCTGGGAATTGAAGTCCACACGTCTTAAAGTTGCCAAGGTTGAGAAACCCTGCTCTAGGAGAACTGTGTTAACTTTGGATGTTGCTTTAATTGGATGATGCTTTAAACAAAGCAGCCTCCCAAAGCTTCTTCACAAACTGAATGAGGTCCTCTCACTTCTAACATGTGGCCATGTTGATCCATTTTGGTTTGGAGCTGAAGGGTTTGGAGCTCTTCTCGGTCTTCTCCTGAGGAGTTTACAGTTTCAGAGAAGGCTGAGAAGCCCCTTTTCATCTCATGCCAGCATAAATGCACTTCAGATTCTCCAGGCTAGATGGCTTCAGCAAATGCTCCCGCAAACCCAGCCTGGCCTATGCTAGGGAAGAAGGCTAAGAGTGAAATGGAAAGACAGAAGCTTATTTCTTAGGAACTCTTTAGAAACATGGAGGCAGAATTGTTTCAGTGATAAAAATAGGTTGGACATGAATATATTCACATGAGAAAATCCTCCCTTGATGGATGAACTTCAGCTTGGATACACCCACAGTGTTTTCTTGGGTATGGTATTCATCTGATTGACATCAGCCAATGGATGGCATTAGAACCCAGACTCCAAAACTAACAAGAATCTAAAGCCAGAGATTAAGTACAAGTAGTTCTTGGTTAAGGATGGTAATTGGGACCAGCAAGTTCTTCCTTAAGCAATGCAATCATAAAGTGCAATGTAATGTGACCACACCAACTTATGATGGCAGTTGCAGCAGTTCCAATTGCCATTGTTAGGTGAATCTCGCATGGTTGCAGCACCTCATAGTCACGTGATCTTCATTTGCGACCTCTTGCCAGCTTTCCCATTGACTTTGCTTGTCAGAAGACAGCAGTCAAAGTCACAAATTACAATCATGTGACCATGGGACGCTGCAACCATCATAACTGTGAGCAGTTGCCAAGCACCTGAATCATGAACATGTGACTGCAAGGATGCTGCAATGGCTGCAACTACGAGGACTGGCCATAAGTCTACTTGTTCAGCGCCATCATAACTTTGAATGGTCGCTGAATGAGGCTACCTGTAGAATCTTAGTTTCCACCACAATTATGTCTTATTATTTTAATACAGAAATGCTGCAAAGGAATCACAGTTCTGATTGGAACAGAACATTTTGAATGGAACATCCACATATTAAATACAATAGCTATCACATACACTGCCATTAAGGTCAGTGGAGTAATTTCTGAGCACTAAATGCTATGTAGTTTTCAGTAAATAAACTGGGGGACCTTTCTTAGTTGTTTCAGAAGATTTACTGCAGGGTAGACGAGGCAAAACATTAGGATTCAGATCTCTATCCGGTAGGTTCCTATGTGCTGTTTGATTTACTGTTAGGTTGTTTGAGAGTTAAATATGACATACACCTGGATTGTTCTTTGCATGAATTACAGGGCAACTGTTTTTGCCTTACTTTTTGAACTGATAGGAGCACTTTAAAATGTTGTCCTTCTCAACAAAATGGACCCTAAATTCAGGGATTCTTTAAGGAACTGCCTATATTAGCCTTATTCAGTACATGATTCTCATTGAATTTGCTTGGAGTATCAGAAGACAAATCAAGAAATGTAAGGAAATCAGCTACAGCATCATCTTCACTCATAATGCCCTGCCTATTTCTCATGGTCTGTCTCTAGGGTTTGTTAAAACTCAACATTTATTTTCTATACAATAAACTTCATAATTTTTTACTGGATTGGAAATCTTCCCTCAATCTTGATGCTACTTGGAAAGTAAGAGTGGGTGGGTGGAGAGTTTATTTCTTTTGACTTGGCTCAGAGGGGAGGTTCATAAAACTCACCTCCTTACTCTGGAGATACCACTTTGCTTCTTGTTGATCAACAGTGACTGTGGCCTAGTGTGCTGCTATTTTAATATGGCATATATAGAAGGCTGCATGTAATGTAGAATCTCTGGGAATCAAATGATGTCCCATATTATTTCCCCCCCATGGAAACAACCTTCATGCATTTCAAATGTGTCACAACAACTCTGAGATGACACTTTTGCTTTGAAAATGGCAAACGGTATCTGTTTCTAAAGAATGCAACTTCTCCAAGGCCTTGAAAACAAGACTTTGGAATCTATAATGTTCATTAGTTTTCCATTTACTAGTTAAATATGAAATTGTTTAAATTAGATACTGTGTAAATTCAGATGATCTTAAGGGGTGGGGGAAGCAAGTTCCACAGCTCAGCAGAAAAATTCCATGAAGGCTGAAGGTTATATTGTACTGCAAACTGCTTTCAGATGCAGTTTTATAGGATGCTATAATATAATGTAATAAATATTGTTTAAAATTCTTCAAGGAGAATAGAAAATGGATACATTTATTTTCCATACAAGGATAAAGACTTTTCTCCTTTTTTTTCCCCTTTGTTGATTCAATATTTATGCTATAAACTTAAGCATACAAACTGGTTCTACTCCTAAACTGTATTCTTCTTGCCAGACCCCACAGAGATGCATGCTTTGGGGCTACAAATATATCCAGACAGTCACCCAAATTGGTTTAGAAACTTGATAAGACAATATTGCAATGGTAGTGAATGTACTGTATATAGCTTGTAGCTGGCAGATTGCATTGCTGAAGTTCTATGTATTTGATTTTGGGGTTGTAGACATTTCATTCCCCTACTTGATCATATCATCATTGCAGGGGGTTTGGAAAATTGAGGTTTGTTGGTTTGTGGTATTCATATACATTTCCATCTTGGCTGTATTGCATGTGCTTGGTGGGATAATCCTCTGGGCAGATGTTGTTTTGCAAGTGATTGCATTATTGGTAATGCATTATTGGTAATTTGGTTGATAAAGTAGTGGTTCTGTCTAATGTCTGTGTTGATTGCTTCCTGCAGTGATTGGTGGCATTGATAGCTGTGTGATGGGATGGCTTTTGGGGAGGATGTTGTTCTTTTCCTGGGACAGTTACATTATAGTTGGTTAAAATTGTAGTTGTCCTAATCATATGGAGACTCCACACAAGTAGTGCAGATTCTGTAGCACAGATGTTTTCCTGAAACAGTCTTCTCAACTTGGGCTCCCTCAAGATGTGCAGACCTGAGTTCTCAGAATTCTCAGTAAGAATTATTCTTCCTGGGAATATTGGGAGTTGAAGCCCAGATATCTGGAGTGCATCCAGGTGGGTAAGATCATCCTACAATATGTGAGGGACAGTGGGAAAGTCTAGGAGTGAAGTATAATGAGCATGGTCTTACCCACTCCTTACTGCATTTAGCAGTATATGCATTTGTATACACTTATACTGCATTTAGCAGTATAAAAGTATACTTGTGATATATGCATTTGGATTTCTGAATTAACTTGGGCTCCTCTAGATCCTGTCTCTTACTATAAAATATGGATATTTGTTCTTGATTTTCTGTGCATTGCTTCACTATGACCTTTGGCACCTATCAGCTTTAAAATTTTGAGAAGAACCACCATAGATTTTATCTGCCAGACAGTGTAAAAGTTTTCCATCACTGGAAAATTGTCAGAAAAATAAACCTGAAACTATGCACTCAAATAAAGTTTCTGTTTAACCTTAACAAAATGAGAATTCAGAGTTGAACAGTCTTTTTTGTGGTAGGTCTTTATGAAAATGAAATTAATATATTTTTTCTCCAAGTGGAATAGACCGCATCATAGAAGCAACTCCGCATGTAGAAAACTGGTTTAAGAAAAAGATTCTAACCTTGTTCTTTCCTGATAACTTTACAACTTGCAAGAGGACTCCCCCCCCCTTTTTTTTTTTAAACATCAAAGCATGAAACTAGTGTTTCAGGTCAGACTGTTGCTTTTATATGGTCCACTTCTTATGTGAATGCTTTGTTTTGCTGACTGGCTTAACAAGGTAAGAATTCATCACCATTTTCTGTTTATATGAGAAAAATATAATAGTTAAGACAAATAAATGCTGAATCATACCTTTGTTTCTGGCCTAATTCCAGGAGTTTCTGTACATCACTTTTGGCTGATGCCTCATCATTTTTCAAAGACTGATAACAAAGGGAAGAAACCAGGTGTTACCAAGGAGCTCCTTAAAACTTTCACCACTAAAATTATTCATTGTGATTTTTTGTATTAAAGGCTTTATGTGAAAAGTACATTTTATGACAGAAAACAAACTGAGGAAGATACAACTTTGTTCTTCTATTGCAGGGTCTTAACAGCACTCTCAAACAAATTTGGTTGTTCACATGGCAGAAATGATTCAGATTTAAAATGAACTTGAACATCAAATGCGTCCAAATATCAGTATATGTCAGGGAAAGTTTAGTTCTTATCATCATCCTTGGGTGGGGACTTGTCATAGGTTTCCCAGCCAAATATCATGATGCATTATCTTAATATTGACAAGGAGTCCAAAGTATTTTTGTTACATCCCCCTTTATCTTAAAAGCTATATTTCAGAAAGAGAAAAATCACTTCCGTTAGAAAATCAATGCCCTTGTTTTCCACATTACCAGTTGGATTTAAGACAGAAAAGAAGACCTTGATTCTTCAACTTATATGCCCTTCTTTCTTCACAGAGCAAGCTCTTGAAAATGAAAAATGAAATATTAGAAGTGCTTTTATCTTAGGCTTTCTGTCTTCTCCATCTCTTTGCCTTTCATTCATCACTGAACCACAAATGGAGGAAGGGCTAGAAAAGTCTTCTCCAAATGATCTATGCCATACCAGAGACAGAAATCTGATTGGTAGGAAGAATTGGGAATTGAGCATACCAATACTTAAAGAAGTGCTGGTGATGATCAGAAAGTAATAGTAACAAGAAAAGAAAACAGAAAAAGAAGGAACAAAGTTCTTTTGCCTTCTAAATTGTGAAACCTTCCACTAATATTACATTAATACTCATTTCAAAAGGCTTGCATAGTTCTACAGAAGGGCTAAAAAGGGGAGTTGACATGAATGAATAGGCAAGCTACCATGAAAATTCCCATCCCCTCTATCCCTTGTGCAGAGAGGTCTGAAGGGGGTTAGTAAGTCATGCTTGCTTGAATATGATCAGAAAAACGTTATCCAATAAAGTCATCTGAGAAGGCAGAAATACAGGTAATGCAGGCATTTCTACACCACTTAAGAAGAAGCCAACAGTGAAGGGGAAACTCAGGGAAAGCACTTGTATCTTTGTCTACATCCCATGTCCACATTTAACCCTCATGTGAGCAGAATAAATAATATCACAGACTTAATGAAAAATGCATTTTACCGCTGTAGTAGAGGAGGAAAAAATTAAATTCTGACCTGAAGGTTTACTTTAATTCCCTCAAGCTCTTTGGACGTCTTTGACAGCTGGCGAAGTATGTTGCTTCTTTCCTTAAAGACTTCTTTAAGTTGTCTTTCCAGTTCTTCATAGCCCTGTCTAACACATTAAAAAGACAGTGGTGAGATCATCTAAAATAACTGAAGCAACACAAATACAACTGGAAATTACACCTTGGGTTGATTGCTACAGTATCCAGTTCATTTACTGACCCAAAAGAGAGTTGTTTTGTTATTATTATTTTTTTTATAGTCCCTGATCTGAACATCCACAGCCATATCCTCATGTATTCAGGATAGCAGCCTTATTATCTGTTAGACTTTTGTAACATACTATTTTGGCTCAAAAATCTGCTAATTATAACTGGTATCTGTGCGACAATATTTTAAATTCAACAAATGTTACCTTTTGGGGTGACTTTAACATTGAAAATAAAGAAGTGGAAAAAATAAATATTGGGAAAATTGTTCACATGTACTGTACTCTGCGCTATTCAATGTTACTACTCTCTTGCTGTTTTATGTATACATTCCCAAAGCCTATCCCTTTTCTCTACAAAGAAATCAATAGCAAAGGTACATTCAAAGCTAAGGAAACTAACACAATTCAGTTCTGAGGAGAAAGAAGGAGAAGGAGAAGGAGAAGGAGAAGGAGAAGTTTTGATAGCTTGGGGAAAAGAAACCAGCACAAAGGGGGAATGGATCAACAAAATATCCTTTGTGCTGCAAAACTGAGAGCTACTTCCTCTGAATGTAATCAAATGATATTACTGCAATTATAAGAATGACAGAAGTTTCAAACAATGCACTCTTTTGTGGATTCCAAAGCATCAGTGATAAAGGAGTAACCAGAGGGTAGAGGAAACTTTGCATTCTGGCATAATCTGGAAAGAGCAAAATATTGGTCTTTCCCTCATCAAAGTTAAAGCGGATAATAAACTCTGAACTAGTGACAAGAAGAAAGAACTTATTGCCTCCAATCTAAAGTTGCTTATTCATGAATTAATAGACCTAGGGAATGATGTGACTAGGTAATTTCAATCTTCTCACACTCCCACCTCCCTTTAAATGGACATAAAGATTACTTCATTTGTGAAGCATACAGAAAACTTTACCTTTCAATTACCACTCTTGCATTATTCCATGGTTTACCACTGCTGATTTGTTATGGTTATGTTGTAACAAAACAAATAAGCAGTTCAACAATATTAATATGAGATTCTGTCTGTAAGTCCAGCTTACGTTTTAAACTTGTATAAAGTACTATAGTGGCCAGAGGAATAAAACAGAGTTTATTCATGCAGTTCCAGATGCTAAATGCATTTATTTGGCAATAAAAACAACTATGTTACAGAAAAATCATCTACGCAAGTAATGTAATGATCATCTGTGGCCATGTATATTTCTGGAAATACCCTAATGTGAAGGAAGCAGGGAAGGAGGGAAGAGTTGGAAGCAGTGTCAGATCTCTTGGGCCTCAGACAAGCCATGTTGAACCAGGTGCTGAAACCAGTGTCCTATCATCTGTCACTCTCCAGATCTAGACTTTGGCTCAGAAGCCATAGCTGTGCCACAGAAATGCCCAGGGCTTATCTTGATTTCTTCCTAAGATTACTGTTTTAAGGATTCTTGTTAGAATATGAATGACTCCAGAGTTCTGATCTGGTAACCAAAGTCTTGGTTATTCAAATGGAAGCTATATATTGGGCCAATATAAATCAATTGTGATTCAATTCCAATTT
The DNA here is from genome assembly GCF_059951505.1 of Python bivittatus. Taxonomy (NCBI): domain Eukaryota; kingdom Metazoa; phylum Chordata; class Lepidosauria; order Squamata; family Pythonidae; genus Python; species Python bivittatus. The sequence goes on along the minus strand of NW_028277075.1, from coordinate 46,573,634 downwards.
GAGTTTCAAAGAGGCATGGGTCCATTTGAATTTATGATTAAAAAATCAAGAGTAAGATAAACTGATTTGAACCACTATAAGATTTGAGTTAAAAAAAAAAAAGATTTATCCATCTGCAGCTGCTTCATTTTTTGCAGAATAGGATGAAAGTAGCAGGAAGAATAAACTTTAAGGGGAGTTTATTGCCAAGTTCAGTGCCAAGGTTCCACTGAATATCTTCAAGGGTTTTCTTGCAATAATTTTTTAGTATATTCTTTCTGCACATAGTTAGTAAAAATATGTGTGTGTGTGTGCATGTATGTATGTATGACATGTATTCATGAATTAATAGACCTAAGGAATGATGTGACTAGGTAATTTCAATCTTCTCACACTCCCATCTCCCTTTAAATGGACATAAAGATTGCTTCATTTGTGAACCATAAAGAAAACTTTACCTTTCAATTACCACAGATATATATTTGTTTCTTTTCCTGGAGTTTGGGAAAACACTGAAAAATAACCATTGGCCTGTCCTCATAGGGTATGTGAGGGAGTCAAGTTGGGAAGAGTAGCTGCAGCCAGGCAGAAACACTTCTCACCCCATTTCCCTCATATATTCATTCATTAATTCAAATTTTACTCACAAGCATCCAAGTTGGCATTTCAGCTGCCTGTGATAATTGAGCCACACCCTGCCATTTTCAAGGGTGTATTGATATCCAGAGGCAGCGTCACCCCGCCCAGGCTCTTAGCTTAGAAAAGCAAATGCCAAGACAGAGTAGGGAGGTGCATGTGTAGGAGGAAAGGTGGTAAGCAAATGGCATACAGATGGAGAAGTGGAGGCAATGTCTGGAGATTGGCAGCTATTACAAGCAGGCAAGAGGACTATCATTCAACTGGCAGGACCACAAGTTATGGTGAGCAACATAACCTGGTGGGAATCCTGCTTGGAACTTGGCTGGGACCTCAGTAGCAACTAGAAGAACAACAACCACACTGAAGCAACACCTCATCCCAACTAGGGTAAGAATGTTTGGAAAAAGACAAAGGTTGTATGCCATTTTACAGACTTATAGACTTTTGCTTGAATTAAGTAGTTAAAGGCTGAGTATTAAAGACATATTTACATGGCAACATCACCTTGCAAGTCCTAGATGGGTGGAGAGCAGTAGTCTGTTGTTGGGAAAGGTCTGTGCCGCAATAAAGCATTTTGTACAGATTTGCTTCACTGTGATGTGTCCAGTCCTTGGAAAACAAAGAACCCTCACAGGGGGTATAGTTTGCTATTTCTGATCACTGTCCTTTCTGTCATGCCAAGCAGGGTTGATATAACTGGTTAGCAGGTTTGGTCCTTTATGAGCAGGATGTCCTTATCACTGATTTTATCAGGGTGTCAACCTGAACAGATCACATTGGTAAAGCTTGGCCTCTTCTGAAAGAAGGGACTGGAAGAGCAACTGTTGACTTGCCCTTGTGGGGTAGTATAGCTTTGCTGCCTCTGTTCACTGGGGTCCCATAGGTGACAGGAAACTTGGCATAGCTGGTTGGCAAGGTTAGCCTCTCCTGGAAAGGGATTCTCCTATCACTTACAGGACTCAGTTTTGTCAGGTTTGTGGACTGATAGTAATATTCTGTGTTTGTTAATTAGCACAGGAAGCAGAATCAGATGGGCAGAATGAGATAGAATGTCATAGAGAAAGAGGCTACCACAGAAGAAGTGACATTTGTAGCCTTGACCTCCCCTATTCTTATTGTAAAACATTTAGACCTGTGCTTATGATTGTTAGCATAGCACCTATTCACTCATAGTTGGAAGACTTAAGTCTGCCTCAGCTATGAAGAATATAGAAGAAAAGTTTGACCCAAGAGTGCATACTAGATTGGTCAGATTTGTGCCAGCATTCAGAGTGCTGAGAGCTGAGTTGCTGGATTACCTGTTGCATTAGTAGACCAGCATGGAAGCAGCAGTGTCTATGGTGCATGTGTCAAAACGGCCATCTTGCCTGTTTTCACACACACACACACACACACACACACACACACTACAGACACTGCTGCATGCAAGTATAATGTTCCACTAGCACAAGAGCGAACAAAGTTAAGGTTTCTGGTGGGCTATATTAAAGAGGTTGAGCTGAGAAAGTGAATGAAGCCCAAAGCAGTGTTAGCACTACCATCTCACCCCTTGACTCAAACCAAAGGCAAAGCATTTCATAAGGTGATAAAATTGGCCAGCTACTTATCAATGATGAAGACTTCATCATACCACTCAGAATCTTTCCTGTGCATTCCCCATATATGGATGTAGAGTTATAATATTGTATATTGTCTTTAGCAAGCTTAATACTAGCAGAAAAACCATCAAATCTATGATTCACTTCAACTGTCTACAAAGCTTTTCAGAGGCCTCTGATTCAACTTGCTGCTTCAAAGCGGTTCCAAAGCAGATTTTCTTATTCAAAAATCTGCTTTGGAATGATTGTCCAGAGCTTTGTTGAAGCAAAACATCCCTTTGAAGCTGTCCACAGACCTTATTTAATTTAATTTAATTTCCTTTATATCCCCAGATAAATGTAGCTAAAAAATAATCTTGAATCCTTGGACTCTATTTCTACAGAATAGAAATATTGCATATAAGCAGCAAGCAAACTACCACCTTTTTTAAAATTGCTATTCATTGATAAACATTAAACAGCCACCAGAAAGGGATGTTTTTTCTAGAGCAAAACTTCACAGCTGGCTAGTTCCATCATAACGCTACTTCTTGTTTATGCCTCAGAGAGCATCAGTAATAAACCATTAAAATCAGTGATGCTGTGAGACTCCATGCCATTTTCATAGCATGTAACCTGTAAAAAATGATACTGAGATAACTATCTCCGTTTCAGTAAACACAAGATCTTTCTGAACTTTTCTTTTTGTACTTCTTACATGTTTCCTTGGTAGTTTTTTCAGTAGTTTTCTGCTTCCATGATATGCCTTTTTTTCTTCAAACTATCCATGGAATTGGGATTGTCTGAAAGCTTATCAGAGGTTCTTCAGGGAGTTTAAATCAGCTTTCCTGAATTAGAGCTTGCCCTCATTATTGATCTTGCCTGTACCATTGCGTGTACCATTACACTAGAACTAAATAAGCACTGCATGGCTGTAGTTACAATGTGTTGAAAGAAAAGATGGGTGAGCTACAGCAGGGGAAAGCCAGACACAAAGGCCAGTAATTAACAAATACTGAATAAAATAAATATTTGAACAAGCTTAAAAGGTCCTTAGGGGATGGAAAGATAGCCAAAGTACTTGTGGCCCATAAAAGAGGAAGGCATTTATCCTGACATAGGTTTCATGATCCACATTATCAAATGCAGAGAAAGGAATAGATATGTACTGCTGATTGGATGGATCGGAGAAGTGAAAATTGAAGGTAAAATATTAAGGTAACCCAAATTGGAATCCTCCAGTTTGTTCACTGGAGCCTGTATTTAGCAAAGCATATGTGTATGAGCAGAACCAAACTAATTAACAGTTTCCAGAGCAGATGTAGAATATATAAGGCATTTCTAATTCAAACCACTTCAAATGTGAAACACTCTGATCTCAGGAATGCTGTGAGGTTGAAACAGCTCCATTTGAGTTACAGGAACTCTGTCTTTGGCTTGGAACAATACCTAGTATTTCTCAGACCAGCTTGTTTCATGATTAAAACAGCTGTTTAGCACTCAGTGGGACATTTTGGACTCCAGATGAGGTATTTTGAATTTGAAATGGTTCAAATCAGACAGAAGCATAAAGTCGTCCCCCCCCCCAAAAAAAGGCTAAATAAAGTTTATTAAGGAAAGAAGATACTAAAAACCCTGTATCTGAGCTTTCTATTCTCATGATGAGGGGAAAAAATAAGGAAGTACTCTCTTCATATGTAGAAAGCAGTCTGGAAAAGAAACGGCTAAGAATGCCAGTCTTTCAATTGGAGAAAGTAGAGAACAAAGCAAGGATTTCCCCCCCCCCCCCGCTTTTATTCTAGTGGTTAATGGAATAAAATATGCAAAACAACATTTCTGAAGCTACATCTTCAAAACAAATAGTGAAATTAATGGAAAATAAAATGAGAGTTGCAGATTAAGAGATTATTTAGAGTCCCAATGTATACTTCTAAAGAAACATATGATACTGAAAAGATCTTTGTATGCACGGCAGGACAAAACCTTGATTAAAATTCAGAACAATTCCACTTCATTTCCTTTGTACCTGAAATGACAACACATTCAAACATTGTCTTCATTTGTGTTTTTAATAGCATTATTCCTCATGTTTCCAGTGCTGCAGACATGAATCACAGTATGAACTTTGTGGTACAAGGTCAAGCTGCATGCCAACATTTATTAGCACAATATTTTCTACATATTTGAAATATGACTCATTCTCAATGAAATTAAAATCAGGGGAAAAGGATTATCTGAGATAGGAGATGCAGCAAATATAGAAGGTACTAGGTTTAACATATGACAATGGCAGTTGAAAAGCTGAAGGAAGGGAAAGACCCACCAATCTTATTAGCATGTATGAAATAGAGGAGACAATAGTAGATTGAAGAAACAAGCAGACCTAATATAAGGCAATTCCATAAATTCATATCAAATTTTATTATAATTGTTCTCTCACACTCCTTTGGATATCAATGTGTGTTCAATACTTTTCCCTATGAACATGTAAGATATCACTCTACAGTGAGCTGGGTAGTATGTAGACTTTATACTAATGATTGAGAGGACAGCAGTAGAATGATTTGAAAGGTAATCTCTTGAGTAGAGACTTTAGCTTGTACAGAATCATGTAAACATGGTCAGGGTAAAACTGGGCTTGAATTTCATTTGTGGTATATTAGCCAAAATGTACCCACATTGACCAACATGTCCCTTACAATTAAAAGGGAATCCCACATATGCACTGATAATGACAAAGGCTAGTAATCTAGTATAATCATTCTATACATCACTAAAAAGCATTATGTGAAAGTCTTGATTGATCAAAGCCATGATTTTGGGGGTGGGGCAGGATAATATGTATGAGCACATCTGCTGATGATAATGGAATATGGGAGCTTGAGACTTGACATGTAAGAGGAATAGGTTGGATCAATATCAACCCTATATAAAAACCCAATCAAAATCCTGAAATACCTGGCTATTTCAGAAAGCCTTTGGGAACTGAGAGAATGGTGGATTCCCACCCTCAAGCGGGTAATTGTTACAGAGCATGTTATTCCTGAGTGAGACTAATAGAACATTATTGCTATTATTTGTTTTGGACCATGGTATGCTTATTTATTGTTTTAATATGTTTATGTTTATTGTATTAGAGTGAATGCCACTTAAGATTCATCTGCTATTGAAGCAGCCTATAAACCTAACTTAAGATTTCAAAAATTGTAAAAAAGCATGAATCAAGAAATGAATTAGATATGTTTGGTATGAGGCTAAGAGAAAGGGGGAGAATGTAATAGATATGAATGAAGCTAATCTGTTCCTGTGGAGTGGAATTGATAAATACACACAGGAATGTGAAGATGTAGACTCAATTTTGAATGAAATGGCTAATAGTAATCAGAGGGAGTCACAAGCAATGTACTGCTGATGCTAATATCTACTGGTATGAACAATAGATCACTCTGAGTGGTCCATAGGCATTAGCATTCAGTGGTGAAAGTGAGAAACTCCAATGGATGCTAGTTGTGCCCAAGGAACATTTGTGGCAATCTCATTTGTACTGCTGGATACTAGTGCTAGCCACAAACTAGTGAGAGTGACCTGAGACAGCCATGACCAATTTTCGGGCAGCCAAAATGTCCAGCAGTATAACTGGGAGGTCCTTCCTCTGAGATTGTGAAAGAGCCTTGTGAAGCAGAGTAAACACTATGAACCAGATGGAGAAAGTCACCTTCCATCACTAGCCAAAATACTTGCTCCACAAAACAAGGGCAGTTCTGTAAGGAAGTCATGTGGACTCTTATGGTTAGGATGATCTAGTGAGATTCACGACAAGTGAAGAAGAGGGGCAAATACAGGTGCATTGCACAACAACCTACTCATAACTGTTAAAAACATACTTTGCACATATGTAAAAACTAATCTGCCATTTTATGCAGGCATAAAAATAAAGCCAAAGCTGCAGATACACAACAACATTTATGTTTACCAAGTTGTGGTCCCTCAGTTGCAGATACACAAAACCACAAATAATAAGACAGCAAATAATGAAGGCCACATGTATCATTCTAAGTAACTAATGATATTTGACTCTTCTTTATCATTTAACTGCATGAAGCATAATACAAGTTTGTAAAAGGAGGCAAAATATGCTTTTACAAAAATGGCAAGATGACAGAGACAAGGAAGGCATGTGTCTGCGTGGGATACATTTGTTTGATATAATGATAGGGATTTATTTATTCAAGAGAACAAAAACTGAGATATTTAAATAAATGTGACAGTGTGGGTAGGTACATATGTGTGTGTACAGCAAGAACATGTCAAAGTACACCATGAATGACAATTGGAAGAAATATGATAATAAGATGTAAAAGGGTTCATTTAATTGTTGGAAGGCACACTGATATTCTCCCCCCAACGCGTGACTTTTATGTATTGCTGGCCTTTGTATGTATTGCTGGCCTTCCTAAACATTTGTTCTTCTATTCAAATAATGGCCACTGAGCCTTTTCCTCCTTTTTCTCTTGCCCATACTGACCAGTGAAGTCACTGAGTACAGGGAGTGTACAAGCTCATCACACCCTACATCTGTGAGTCCCTTTCTTTATGCTGGCCCTTCCTTTTCTCTCATCCACCCTGGGTGGTTTTTCTCCTTGGCAGTATCTCTTCACCACTGCAGCTGGTCAATGGCAAAAACCATGATTACAATCTCTCGGACCTCAGGAAAAGAACAAAGCAAGCTGAGGTAAAACCACTCCCAAACTTGGAAAGGAGAAATGAACGCTAACATTTGCATTTCAGTCCTCCACAGCCACTCCCTTGTGAATTTAAGTGACATTCAACATGGTAGTTAAGGGTTGGGATATTTGCAGGCTCATTAGCATTATAAAATCCTCTTTCTCTGTTTCTCTCACCACTCTCTCTCAGGTATTAGCATTTGAATTCAGTGTTGAATATATTTATTTCTTGCATACTAAAAATAGAATAGGAACCCAAAAAAGGGTACTTGAACTTAGGGGAAAAAGAAAAATTGGTCTTGGCAATCTTTTGACAATAAAATTTGTTTAGGGCATGCATTATCTTGGCATTAAAACACACCTTTAAACATCTAGCTGAGACAAATAAGGCTCATTTGGTTGCATACTTCATCACTTAATGACTTCTAATACAGAAGGAATAGAAATAATTACTTTTCAGGGATCCTCTAAATCTATGATATGTTATTGGTAAATCACTGGAGGGAGAATCCAGTCTTTTAATATTACCAAGATAGTATACGTTTTAGTCCTTTAATTAGTCCTTTCCTAAGCAATGTTGTTCTTTCTTCCATTCATAGTTATGGTATGCAGCCTCTCAAAACAGTTCCTGGGTACATGCAGTTAATCATGATAAGGCTGACAGCACCTGTCCCAACTACTCCAGAAGTGACCTATGAGGACCTGCTACTGCCTGTATATCAGCCTTCCCATAAGGAGTTACTGTAGCTACCTCAATGATTAGCATTTTGCTCCTTTAAGTCAGTATTTATGATTCTGGATCTATAATTCTATGATTATTAAAGAATAAAGAAGCTCCTAAATAATTTCAAGAATAAGAACAGGGTGCTGTGGGCCAGGACAAAGAGAAAAGCTGTTCCTCAATGCTGGGAAGCTGCATTACTATGTAAGGAACCCACAAAGCTGCTGCTACAGAAGTAAATCCCCCATAGCAATGCAGAGGAACTGTTAGTGCTGATTTTTTTCTGTTTCTCTGTAGGATCTTCTAGAAACCTGGTTTAGATCATGCCAGCTAGGACTGATAAGGAGGACCTGGGCTGGCAAAGAAGCATTGCATTATTGTTATGGCTATCAACAGTGCTGTTGAAATCCTGAGCTGATGGGAAGGGTATAGAACTAAGGTTATGTCCCTATCTACTTTAGAGGAGAGCTCATCATTTTTGGAGTCCAGAGGTCAGGTGATCCTATAATTGATGATAACTATGAAATTTATGTTGTTATGGGGTAGGGACCAAGAGGCAAATATGACATTCCAAGTTATACTGTAAGAACATAGTTTATGCTGAATAATTCTGAGAATCCAAGTAGGTTAAAATGTTGATTATCAACATGAGTTACATTAATTACTATGTTACTATGTAAATTTGCCTTGAAGAGTTCAGAGTGCTAAATGTTAAAGAGGCTTAAATACTAATACATTATCATTGCTGGGATATAGGGATTTCAGCTGGTACCCCAGTGAAAGGTATTATTGATTGCTTTCCATTGCTGTCTCTGATCTGGAAAATATTGTTATGAGAATCAGTCTTGTATGTTTTAGCACTTTGTATATTAAAAGCAAGTGGTAAATTTTAAGAGGAAATTTATAAAACTGTCTTACTCATTCCCCCACCCAAAACAGCAACAACAAAAACATACTTTCCATTTCATGACAATTTAGCAGTTCATTATTCTTATGGACTGATGCATTATATATGGCACTAATAGGGGTGAATATGTGTAGCTCAGGGTTGAACTGTGGAGTTCTTGGGGTTCTCTGAGCTGGGTTCTTTTCTTGCAAACATTGCATTACCTGGCTAGGTAACATCTTCAGTGCTAATATGGTCAGGCCACAGCACATAAATAGAGAGCAAACCCATCCCATCTAGCACTGAAGATGTTACCTAGCCAGGTAATGAAACGTTTGCAAGGAAAGAACCAAGCTCAGAGAACCCCAAGGACTCCACAGTATTATATGGCCCCTAGGATGACTATGTAAGAAAGCACATGTTTCACATTCATGTGGTCTCAGCTTAATACTTGGCACCACCAATTAAAAGGGATCATGGGTTTCGACAGTTCCCAGGGTAGAGCCAGGTTCTGTGCTGGGATATTAAAACTAGGGAATCAAGGCAAGTGTAGGCGCTGAGGAACCTACTAGGAATAAGACACACACAAGAGGACATCTACAATATATAGTGGAGAAGTTTACATCAGGTATGCTTATGAAGCATATTAATGTGTAATTAAATCCTTAAAATATATTCATAGTGAGCTTTAAACACAATCATATATTTTTAAATGCCCTGACTTTAAGTGTTATAATGAATTAGTACTAGGGTTTCTTGCTACCCAGAGTCGCAGCATTAGAAATCATTTATCCAATTCTCTAAATTGGCTCCACTGTGGATCTTTGATTCCTGTCATAAATATCTGCTAAAGTATCCCTTACAAAGTATGTGAGGTTAATTTAGTCAGCTATTTTAAAAAATATATATATTATTAGGGCACATTTCTGCCACGTATAAAAGTTCTAGGCTATTTTTATATAATTTCTTTGGGGAAAGTTACCAGCTCACACCACACTGGAAAATCCTCCCCCCCCCCCATTGCTTTTTCTTTCTGTCAATCTTTTTTTACTAGGTGGCAAAATGAGAAACTATAATCAATCAGTGCAATTTTATTTTACCCTCACCCAAGTAAACACAATTGTTAGTGAATGCCCATTGAGCCGTCAGATGTGTTCTGATGAAATACAGAAAAAAACAATTCTAAGATTATGGGAGAAAGCTTCCTTTTGACAGAGAAGCATGGCTTTTGGAATCCTTTTCCTTCACTCTGCCCAACCGCCTCTCCTGTAAGAACACATGGGTGACTTTTTCTATTCTCATTTTTTTTCTCTCTCTCTCTCTGCAGCCCCCAGCCAGATTTGGCTCATTTTTTAGCCTGACTTTTCTTTTCCCAGGTTTTTGTTTTCCCCACCACACCACATTTGATCCAGTTCTGTGTTCTGAGCACTATCCCACCAATGGCCACTCATGAACAGTCTTGCCTCCCTTTACATAATTTCTTTCCAATATTCTGTAATGTTAGAAAGAATAAAACATGGTAACTTGCTAAATAATAAAATAAAAACTTGCTAACTATAGCCATCTCCTCACTAGTGATTTATAGGATCTCATATTATCAACTCACCATAATTGTGGCTATATAAAGTCTGTCTTCATTACTGATATATCAACACAGCAATAGTGGGATGACACTATAAATTGGTATAAATCACTAGAGTGGAAATGACCTATATTTAGTGTCATGGTTAGAAGCTAGGTAAATAACTGGAAGCGTATGTCCCTAATTGAAAGCCTAAAAAGGGAGAGGAGGAAGAAGAGAAAGAAAAGATATTTGGTCCCGTCTTACTCTCATCAATCTTTGGTTGTATATAATTGGACATAATATGTATTATGTTTTTCATGGCCTTTGTTAATGATCACTAGGACTTGGTTTTCATAGCTTATTTGTTGATAGGGGTGTTTTTTCTCCCTTGTATTTGAATAATATTCCTGTCACATCTGGATATCATAGGAAACAAAGGTGTATAAGTACACTTTCTGAAATTAGGAACCATAATCTGCTAAGCTGGCTGGATATGCTTGTGTTAATGTATGTTTGCTTATTATTATTTTTTTTAGTCATTCAATCTCAGTTATGAATTCCTTCTGGATCCAATTTAGCTTTTGGGGTGAACACTGGCCAGCTTTACTGATCAATGTAAATTATTCATCATGATTAAATAAACAAAGATTTGCAAAGCATTTCAAGAGGATTTCTTCAAGGTAAATACAATACTGTAAGTAGAAGTGGCATATGTAGTTTGATGTTTGCAAGCATAAAGTAATATCAGTTGGAGAAGGGGGAAATATCCAGATTGCAAATGCCCTAAGCTTTAGGGTCATAACTGAGAGTGATTTGAGTAGGAAAGGAACTTGGAATTGTGTTGGAGAGGTTGTTAAAAAGGTGAAATCAAAGTCCTGTTGTAGTTGTTGTTCTAAAAAAGGGAAAATTCAATGCAAGTAATTCTGAGTTTGGGAGAGGGAGATTAACAGAAATCCCAATAACATAACACTATGGTCCAGTTCCATTTGGAATACCACATGGTGTTCACAACTCCATCACAGCTCACAAAAAATATTTCACAGCTGGCTAAGGTGTAGAAAGGAACAGCTACAATTGTGTGATTAGAGGTGAGGCTTTCCTTATAAAGAAAAACTACAAAATGTAGAGTGTCCAAGTTTAAAAAGAAAGAACAGAAGAGGCAACAAATTGGACAGATTTCCACCATTTGGCATGTGTGTATTAGAGGCCACATAGATGCTTCCCATTCCCACTCTCATTCTTAAATCCAAAAGCTGCCCCCCCCCCCGCAAAAAAGCTGAAAATTAATACCACCATTTCAATGACATCACTGTGATACTGGAAGGTCTGTCTGCTGAGTATCTGAGTTCCAACCCCTGAGCTCTCAAAAGCTGATGACCCCTGATATAGATAAATCAGCAGAAAACTTACACACTTATCTCTATACATCTTTATGTTTTCCTCTGATTCAAAGTGGACACCATATAGTATATACTGAAGAGGATGATCAAGACAAACAGAATATAATTGCTTTAACATGCCTCTCAAGCTTACAGATCTTTGGGGATGCTCTTCTTTCATTCATATTGGGTGGGAATAGAAACAAGTTCTTAATGTTTCTTTGCCGGCTTTGTCACACCTTGCCAAGGAAGGTCAGACTAGTTTCATCTTTGTCACTCTTCAGCCAACAGGCTTTTGGTGGATAAACTGGCTTAGTAGCTGGATTTTAATCCATTGGATGCTCTTTGTTTGTTTTTATTCATACATTTTAAAATAGGATTTTAATTATGCTTAGTTAATTTGTATGTTAATTATCTCTTTTATTTTGATTTATTATTGCTGGTTGCCTTGATCACCATTTCTGATGGAAAAGTAGTGTATAAATTAAACAAATACATATTAAGTAGGAGAGGTGACTTGCTTGAAAAGTTGTTATATTAAAAGTTCCTCCTGCTGACTTCCAGGGCAGAAATGAACTGAAGACCTTGGGAGAACAAAGAGCCAGTGAATTGACTGGGTCTTCATAATTCCTTTCTGGACAAGAAGAGGACTTGAGATGGCCCACAACTGCTCCAGACAGTTTGCTCTCTTTTGAATAGTGTGTAGACCTTGTTTGTCTCTATGTGCCTGTTGATGGCTGTGTTGTCTGAATACCAAGCTTCCAGGAATTCCCTTGCATTTTTGGATTTAGCTTGGTCTAAGATGCTGACAGCTTCCCAGTTGAAACTATGGTTAAGTCTGACTTATTCAAAACAGACAATAAAAAGGAAAACAAAAGACCAGAACATCTCCTCACCAGCAATCATCAAAAATAAATAAATAAATAAATAAATAAATAAATAAAATCATTACCCAGATAAACAGAGATTAACACCAAGATTATCACCAGACATACAATCAGCAGTAAACAATACCCTAATCAAAGAACTACCAGAGGGAAAATATAGAATGAAACAAAGCCCCCACCCCCACCAACACTGGCAGGGAATGCCACTGTATATAAACAGAGAGCAAACCCCATCCCATTCTAGCACTGAAGATGCTAGAATATTACCTAGCCGGGTAATGAAACATTTGCAAGAAAACAGCCAAGCTCAGAGAACCCCAAGGACTCCACGATACTAGCTTCATGTTACACTCCAATGAATGATGATATTGACAGAATCAGATATATGTTTTTGGGGAAAATGTGCAACATTCTTCAGCTGAATGGGAAAAATGCATATACGTAAGGAAATAATTGCTAGGGGAAAAAAAAGTAATGAAAAAGAGTGATTAAGATTAAAAGCAGCAGAAAAAAATAATGAGCAAATTTTATGCTAATAAAAAGTGCTTTGGAATTGGATTAAGAGGGCTAAACAAAGGGTGTGGAGCAGAATGAATGGATTAAAAAAATAAAAGCAAATTGCTATAAAAAATATTTTTGAGATTTATATAGGAATAATAGTAATATGTTGAAGAGTAGAACTGAAGTCAATGCTATAAATGTTAGTGTGATAAATGCTATGAAAATTTTGAAAAATAATAAGGCTTGGAAGGGTAGATACTATAATTGTAGCAAAGTTAATGTACAGGTGTAATTTGCTTAAGGCTGGGTATGTGGCTTGTTTAATTACCATTTGTACCTGATGATTGGAAGAATGCTTTAAAGGTAGCAAAAGTGAAAGCAAAAATTATAGGGAATAGTTTAATTGTGTCTAGGAAAGTATTGGCAGAACTGAGATTGCAAGTCTATAAAAAGTGACCAACAAAACTTGAAAAGTGCAAATGATATTATGCTAGGCAGGGCATGTGAGATCAGATTTTTATTCTTCAGAAAGTAATTGAAAAGTATATGAATGTGAAAAAGTATAATTGTTGACTTAGAGGAAGCAAATGAATTATACAGTTATACAAGTGTTTTGTATAATGCTGATTGTGCTGATTTATTAAGTTTGCATGCCACCAGATCTGCAAGACCATTGGTTCTCAACGGGGGTGGTACCGCCCCCCGGGGGGCGGTGGGAGGATGCTGAGGGGCGGTGAACTTGTTTTGGGTGGTAGGGAGGCAGTGGGCATGTTTTGGGCAGTAGAGGGGTGATGAGCATGTTTTGGCATTCCAACTTAATTTTAAAACTCCCCCAAAAATTTATTAAATCAATTATCCGGTTTACACCATTTGTACCAGCAATAAAATGAACTTACGCGACGGCTGCCCTCACGCACTTCTAAGAATGGTGAGACGAATTTGTATTCTAGGTAGGGTGACCTTGAAGAACTCGATAGTACGATTCTTCTCCAATCCCAACCAGCACAGCGCATGCGTCAGCTGTTTTCCCGCATGATTAATCGCAGCGCGTGCTTGTCGAGTGAGGATTCAGTGCTGTGACTGATCTAATTACAAAAAAGAGAAGTCGAAGAACTCCAAATCGTGGAAAGAGGGGACTTGCGCCTTCATCTCTCTAACAATATTGAACCAAACGTTCAGAAAATGGCTCTGAACCATCAAGCACAACCGTCCCACTGATATAATCAAGCATGTTTCATTGATATTACTCTTTTAGCGTATTTTTTGCTGTTTTTTTAATTATCTAATTAAGAATAAAGAATTTTTAAACATAAAAAAACCATTTGCAAAAAAATAAAATAAAATAAAAAATTTAAAAAATTAAAAAACGACCATCAAAAAAATAAACATATTTACAGCATTTTGAAATAAACATATTTACATAAAAGAGCATTTAAGCATTTTTTTTGCATTAGTCATTTTAATTTTAATAAAAGGAATGCAATTACCTTCCAGGGCAAAAGTATCGAGTTAAATCGAACAAATTTGGTGTGTAAGTCTACTGAAAAAAATTACTTAAAATTTTTGCCTTTTATAATTCAGTAACTCTCCCCCCCCCCCCCAAACCCTAAATTACAGGATTTTCACAAAGGGTGGCGTTGAAAAATTTTCTGCTCCTTAGGGAGGCGGCAGCTTCAAAAAGGTTGAGAATCACTGCTAGACTCACAGAAGCTTACAACAACATAGAACAATGTAAGATATTCAACATAAAATAAATATATCCCTTAACCTCAATAATAACAAAATAAATTACAAGCTCATAAGCAATAATATAATAAAATGAGTACAAAAACAAATTTAATTTTAATTTAATTTAATTTAATTTAATTTAATTTATTCAGTTTAGGCACAGCCTGACTCCAGTCTGAGTGAGTGGCTTATGAGTACAATCTCATAAGCAATTACAAAAATGGCAATTACAATATACAATAATAATTGACAAATCCAGGTCCAGACGATGCACAATCATTCCCTGAAGTCTTCCAAATGAATTCCATCTTCACTGTCTTCTGGAAGGTCACAGTCAAAGGGAGCAGCTTGGTTTCTAAAAGGAGGCTGTTATGGAGTAGAGGAGCCATGATAGGAAAAGAGCATTTTCTGGCTTCAACCCCATTCACCTCTTGAAATTGGAGTACCATAAGCAGCTTCTCTTAGGACAATTTCCTCAGGCAGGTTGACTATGTTTGAAGTACTTTGGGCCTGGAGAGTTTTTCATTCAGAGACATTTAGAGCTTGATTAATCAAAACTAGCATTTTGAATTGTGCTAGGAAAACTTTTGGTAACCAGTGCAGGGCCACAAGATAGGTATAATATATAGATGTTTTTTTCTTTTATCAGAAGCTCAGGTGAGCACAAAGCTTCTCTTCTCTACCACCTCGGGTCTCACCCCAGGCTAAAATTTTTAGAAGGCAAAATCTTTACCGAAGGGAAAGGGTTGGAAGATGCTCTTTTGGTATGTACCACCAAGCCAAACCATGCTTCAGTTGAGAATATTCTGCCTGACATAGAGAAGTATGAATTTCCTCTCTGAGACACAGTCAGTCTTATTATCACACTACCTATGTAGTATATGTACCTTCTTAAGATATCAACTGGGAATCTGTAAAAACTGTATTGCTGCTAATTAGTTCAAGAGTTAGCCTTAAAAATATGTTGGCTTTAAATGGAGAATCTTAGTCCATTAGCCAATGAACTCCTTCCAGGCCTTTTTAAGCTTCATCTCCACTTTTATTATATATGTGATAATTCTTAATATAGCATTTTTAAATACATGTATTTTATTTTAAAACTTGCTTTCCGCATTCACTTCTCTGTCATGGAGTCTTAGCATATCTCTCAGTTTTCAGAGAAATTTGTGCTCAAAATTAGCCCCAAATTCTAGTCAATCCAGGTGAATGTCAGTGTCTTCTATAAACCAAGAGTGTGTTTCAGGGTACTAAAATGACCAGATAATGAAAAATCACTGTGAATGGGTGGTTTTTCAGGGCTTCACCATTTGGGCGGGGGCGGGGGGGGGGAGAGTGTGGCAGTGCATGGCCAAATAAATAAATAAATAAATAATCAAGGGTCATGTTCACAGCTGCTCTTTGACTATTGCTGGAATGAAAAGAGCACACTGCATCTTTTTAAAAAAATGAGCTTTTTTTCATTGTGGGAAGTGGTGGAGGGTCTACTGCTGGTGATGTCCCCCCCCCCAACATCTCTGCCTATTATTCTGAAGTCTCAGCTATTGTCCATACCTCCTGATCTGAGAAAGCTTTCTGAGATAATTTTTCCCAGAATGTGTTCCCTTGGGATTTAACTGAAGTTTGGGAAACCAGGGAGTCTGCACCCCACTAAAGGGATTGTACAATGAAAAAGAGGATATTTAAACAGCCCAACATCCTTTCATTCCTTATAATGAAATCAGGACACCAACTTTACTCATAAGAATTTCATCAACACTTTCTTCCCCTCTGAATGAAATATCAACCATAAATATTGTTTCTTTCAACTGAATGAGAACTTGTAGAAAAAAAGAAGGAGGTATTTTCAGGATGCCTCTACTTTACATCGTTAGTATATCCATTGCAACCCATAGCACCCTAAAGGATACTGCACGCAGTTTACAAAATTATCAACGTCTCTCCATTCCAGTGGTAGAAGGACATTACAGGATACAAACTTCAAATAATCTAGAATAAGAGAATCATACTATTGAACAGGCCATTTAGGACACTGAGTTCCATGCCTGACTCCCAGTTAAAGCATCTGTGATTGACAGCTGCTTAGCCTTTTCTTGAATGCATCCTGTGAAGAGGAAATGACCACTCTCTGAGCAATTTGTTCGACTGTCTGACTTTGATTCAGAAACTGCCTTCCTGAAATTTAAATCCATTATTTTAGCCTTACAGTTTGGAACAATAGAAAGCAGGTTCTGATTTTCTTTTGGCTGATGTATTTTCAGATATTTGAAAACTGCTGCCATAATCTCCTTGGTCTTCTCTTCTCAAGGCTGAACATTGCCACTTTCTCAAATCACTCTTCACAGGACTTGGTTTTTAGACCTTCAAATATTCTCATTACCGTGTTTCCATTTGTCTGAATTCTTCTTAAAATATGGAGTCTAGAACTGGAAACAATATGCAAAGAGGGCTGTATTTGTCTATTTTTCAGCTATATTCAGCTGTTCTGAGATGTTTTTCATTAGGACTATCAAGTATCCCCATTCTATAAGTCTTTAGTCTATTTCTCTAATCTACCAATATTATGTTAGATTTTATTTTTGTCTTCTAGGGTATTCATAACCTCATCCGATTAGTGTGAGATGGGCAGCCATATAAATCATGTAAATAAAATAAATAAAATAAAATGTTAGTGTCATGTGCAGTCTAATGAGCATTGATGGTTGGGTAAGCAATAATGATAATAGCTTTTATTTGTTCCTTTACTTGTTTTAACCCAGATGCTGTTTATGACATCACTGAGTTCATCTACTTGCATTTCTGAGCAGGTGTGGATATTTTTCACATAGCATAACTCCTCCTCCTTTTCTATAGCTCCTATTCTTTCTGAACAAATTGCATCCTTCAGTTGTCATATTTTAATCATGGGATTCACCTCACCATGACTCCATTATACTTATTAAATCACATTTGCCATTCTGTATTAAGTGTTCAAGCTCATTTTGTTTATCTCCTACTGTATATTCTGAGGATTAATGTATAGACAAAGAAAGGCAGGGACTGTTCCTAGCTTTTTATTGGGTAGTTTTTAATTGTTTTAACTTGTTTCTTTATAGCAGGGTAAGACACAACCTGAAGCCATAGCAGCCCCTCACCAGTCCAAGATCATGCCAATAAACTGCAATCTGAGCACAAGACCTGATGAAAGAAATGAAACACTTCCATTCCTACTCTAAAAGTTCCCCAATCCCAGGAAACAGGCAGAAACAATTCCATCCTGCATGTTTTGCAAGTTATTTAGGTTGCACAACTGAGCATTGTGTATGCATGCACACCAAATTTAGAAATTATTAGATTCAAGGATCTCTCTCTCTCCTCACCTCCCCAGCCCCAAATATCATCAGGTATCAAATTTGGCTTCAAAATTATATCATGGGTCCAATTCAAAGTGAAGGCAATGTTTGGGTCAAATCATCCACTTACTGAAATAGAAGGAATTTTCATAGCAGTTATCAAAGATTTGCTGGACAGCAGTGTCTTTTTAAGCCCATCTTATGTATTTGTTTTTTACATTGGGTTCCATGCAATTCAAGTAGATTTTTTTTTCCTTTTTCCTTTACCCTTTGCACTATTGTTGATCTACTTACAACTTTCCAGAGCAGATTCAGGACCTTTTCCTACTGCTGAGTTGAAGTACTATCCACCCATCCTTGAGTCAGTAGAAGATGATACCAGTTGCTATCCCCACTGCCAATCACCATCCTGTCTCTCTTGCCTGTATCAATTCACTGCAGTCTACTGACTTCTGGACCTTCTGTCCAAGGGTGACAGATGTGATACAAGTTAAGGTACCCTTGATTGGTGTCAGAGTAAGAAGAACAATGTTATGTTAATGTTGGTACAGCAAAGGATGACTTGAGTGTGATTCACTCATAGGCTGGGGAATGAGATGAAACCAACATGGAGACACAATAGACATGCTGGGCATGTTGGTACAGTGGTTATGGGCTAATGGGTAAAGGCTCTTAGAGTGTGTATACTGAGTTCATACATGTCAAACAGTGCTTGACTGAGAGCTCAAAAAGTCATTGTTAATGTATTTTATACTTTAGAGTTGATTTATTGGGGATGCTAATATATTTATGGGATCATATGAGCAAAACATTGCTTGGAATTCATCTTTGAGGTAGGATATTCCTTATACTCTAGGTGATTCATGACTGCATACCTTTAGCTGGCCTTCTTACCACACCTATATTTTAAAAGTTACCATGTTCAAAAGGAGGAGTCAAGACGCTCCAGTCATTTAAATACCACCAAGAATAAAGAAGTGGACTGATGAACATCTCTCGATTCCTATATTTCTGAATGTATCTATTGCTATATGTCTTTTTTTTACTACAAAAACCTGTTATCCTTTTTATAGGTTAACAAAATAAATAAAATAAATACTGTTCTTCTCTGTAATATCCTGGGAAAAAGAGGTTGCTGATATGCTTCAAATAACATTGAAGAGAAACATTTTTTTTAATGAAATCAGTTTAAAAATCATTATAGTATTTTAGCTGATTCATTTTCTGAACAATGAATCAATAAAATAGTTGTATATCACCAAATTAAACACATTTATATATTACTAGATATTCAATAGCATATTTTTGTGATACCAAAGGAGATGTGTAGTAACAAAGTTTTACTAAGAAAAACTAACTCTTTTCATTCAAGGAAAAGGCCTTCTTTAACATGTTTTATCCATTACACATTGCAGACTGAAATAATAGCCTTATAAAGAGATGTTTGAAGGAAAGCTGTATTCCTAAATGCAAAGCAAAAATTTTGCATGATTGAACTTTCAGAAAGTATTTCACAGTACCCCCAACATCCCATGCTTATTTGTACAAGTTGTCAAGAAAAGTGGAGAAAATGCCCCCCATGTATGTAACATGGTTCCTTTCTTAACAGTACTCCTAAATCTTCAGTCATAACTAACTGTCCCATTATTTATAACATAAACAATCAACAACCACTCAAGGCCATGAAGTGCACAGCAAAGGTCTGTTGAAATGGAGCAGGAAGAAAAGGCAACAGGTTTAAACTGCTTATTCACTTTAACAGAGGACAATTATCCACTTTTCACTCTAGTATGCATAAAGATTCATCTCTAGTCGAGCAATGTTGGATGTCTAGGAGCCTTTAGCTGAGTTCAAGCCAGACTCTACCAAGTTGAGTATCTGGAAATTTCTGCCAAGATTTTGCCATGACAATTTGATTTCCTTCCCTTTCCTTCCATCACTTCAGGAGAAGAGCCATGAACTTGTCTCTTCATTCAAGTTTTCTGGTACCATGGTTGCCCTTGTCATCTGAGTTCTGACAGGAGCCCAAATATCACAGCCATTTTTGCAGAAGCCTACTTTAACTATTGGGCATGAAATTCTACCTGCTGGCTGCCTACCAGCCATCAAAAAAGCTGGATGTCAAATGTATGAGGGCATTCCTTATGATAGCACAAATCAGTCCTGTAGACCAGTGTTGTCCAAACCTGGCCACTTTAAGATGAGTGGACTTCAACTCCCAGAATTCCCCAGCCAGCCATGCTGGCTGGGTAATTCTGGGACTTGAAGTCCACTCATCTTAAAGTGGCCAAGTTTGGACAACACTGCTGTAGACTTTTGGCCACTTTAAGATTGCAGCTTCTGGCTGCATTCAAAATACCTTTCCTTCCTGGTCTTAGACCAGGGTTAAGACGTCTCCATCCTGGTCTTAGACATTTCCTTCCTGGTCTAAGACCTCTTTGCTGCCACTTATGCACCTTAATCCTGCCACTCTTTCCCATTTTGGTGGCAGGAAGGGAAAAAATTGAAGTAAAACACACTTTTACTCTCAGTACAGGAGAAGCTTAAGTTTTTAATTAGCTGGGAGAGCTACCTAGAATCTGAATGTTCTGTAAACATTCAGTAAATGTTTATAGTAAATGTCCTCATGTCCTTCACCAGTTCCATTTGATACCCCCTCACCAACCCAGACATTTGCCACCCCCTCACAAACCCAGGGGAAGCAATGGCAGACTGAAGATGGCTCAGCTGAGAGTGGAGCTAATGACCATGGCAGAACAAGGAGCTGGAGAATTCCTCTCTGGACAAGGAGAAGACCTGGGATAGCCCACAAGTGCTCCATACACTGGCTCCCCACTAGGAGACCATAAGACAGTGATTTCCGGCAGTTTAGAACTCTGGGAGCCAAGGGAAAGCCATCTCTGCCCAAGCCACAGTTCGAAGCCTTCAAAAGGACACCGGGTTTGCATACTTCCTTTCTTAATCACTTCTGGATATTGCTTATTAATAGCTTTTTGGATATTAAGAACCTTCAGAAAGGCAAGTTTCATTACACTGGGTGAGTTTCCTTCAATCCTTGTCAAAAGAAGTTTCATGCAAATTTAAGGACTTTTTTTTTTTTTTTTAAATTTGGAATAAACAGCAAAAGGGTGATTAGAACCTTGATTTTGGAAAGTTGTAAATGGTCTAAGGGTCTGGAAAGATTGGAAATAAGACTTTGAAATTAATTATAAAAATCCTTCTGGTGGGTTGTCAGATGAGAGAGAGAGAGAGAGATTTTGAAACTAAGTGTAAGAAATCTTCCTATAGGAAACTGTTGTTGATTAGGGGGGAAAAAAACATGATAAGATGGGGTTTTGAAAATTGGACACTAGAGGGAACCAGAAAGAACTAAAGATTATAATTAAAGGATAAGAGACCCACTAATACAGAATGGGGCAAAATATTCTAACTTTGGAAGAATTCAAGGATATTTGGGAACAATGCACTCAGAAGTTACTTTTAAGATTGTCTGACTTGGATAAGAAATCAATTTTTGGGACACTATTTAAAGGAATAATCAAGATTCTTAAAAGCAAAAGAAAGGAATACAAAGTTGGTTTATTTGATGAAGGTTAAAATATATATGTTGTTTTTTTCTGGTAGCTCTTAATGGATTTTTCTTGACCATGACCGAACAAGGCTTTACATATTTGTTTATAGATAAGAGATAAGATATGGAAAGAAGAGATCTTTTATTGTATCTTCAGAGAAACTGATAAGTTACTGTATTAAAAGTAGAGGAAAGGGATATAAACTTGGTTTATTTGATTAAGGTTAAAATATAGCGGTTTTTAATTCTGGTACATCTTAATGGACTTTTGCTGACTAGGACTGAGTGATGAGGCTTTAAAATTTGTTTATAGATAAGAGATGAGATATGGGAAGAAGAGATCTTTTTTTGGGAGGGTAGTTTTAGAGAAGGTGATAAGTTATTACTTGATGAAGGGGGAAGTAATTTTTTTATATATCTCTTATTTTTTCTTTACTATTTTTTCTTTTCTTTTTAATTCTTTTCTCTGCACTTTTTCTTTTTTTCTTTTTATATTTTTCTTTGTATTAGTTTTTTAATCTATCTGTAAACTTTAATAAAAAATATTATTAAAAAACAAACAACAAACCCAGATTGCATGGCTACTCTTAAAGTATCTGCCGATGCCAGTGATCCAGAGACTGAAGAGGAAGGCACTTAAGAGAGAGGGAAGTGGAGACAGAGCTATGACTGAAGAGAGGGACACAGAGACTGCATCACTCACAAGAGATAGAATGGGTTCTGAAAGGGCTGAAGTCTCCCCAGCTCTAGCCAAAGAAAAAATGGACATGACGGAGAAAGAGCTCCCTTCCTGTTGTTCAGAATCAAAAAAGGGAGTTCCCAGTCTTTCCAGACAGAGAATGGGGAAGGAGACAGAAATCTGGGATGGGGATAGTATGAAATCTAAGCCAAGAGCCAGTGATTCAAAGGGCAGAGGAGTTACACAAATAATATTTGTAGTCTACAGCAGTCCATTAAATCCTGATGGGAAGAAAAGGTGGCATTTTTTCAAGTGTTGTGGAGAAGAGATTTATATTCTCACTTTGAAAGAGTGCAACAACCTGTTTGCTGTGCCAGTTTGCATGTCTGAGAGTCCCTAACCAAGTTCAAGTCTAGCAGCCAAACCAAGTAGTGTTGAGTCAAATATCTGGGAATTTCTGCCAGGGAATCTGGCACTAACTGAATCTAACAACTTTGTAATAATATTCATTTTTGCAACATTTATTTTATCCCCTAAGGTCAGTGGTATTTTTAACCATTTGCTGATATCGGTTTTGATCTGAGATTTTAAAAAAATTATACATTTACCACCACAAATGGAAAACAACAACAACAACCTTTCCTTGGAATAACTACTCCCAAATATCTTAAAAGAATTTAAACAATTGAAATCCCAATTATTACATTTTTTTATATGACTATCTGAGTGTATACTAAGTATCTTGGACTTGCTCCAATTAATTAAATAACCTGACAAATTACCAACTATTGCACAAGATGAATATATTTTAGTTTTAAAAAGTACATAGTTATCAAAATATGTATCAACATTAAGAGTTTGCATTTAATTCCAGCCATGTTAGACTCATAATATCTCTGCTTGCCTAATAAAGCAGGCCAATGCATCTAATACCAAATTAAGCTGAAATAAAAGACTTCCTTGACATTTTTCATGAGACAGCTTCATAGATGAGATAATTCTGTTTGTATAACACTAGCAAAGAATGTGGAATACCATATGTTAATCCAATTGATAAAAGGAAAGATATCCATATTTAAGCAAAACTTTGACATGTCCATTGGACCAAATCAAAGGCCTTTTCTGCACCCAAAGAGACCATCACCACTTATTTCAATTTTTCTGAATGAATAGCCAAGACACCATTTCATAAAGTATATTATCAGATGCTTGATTCCCTTTTATAAAAGCAGATTGGGGAGTGGGATCTTTGTAGTCTATATGTCAAAGTCACCGTCCATATTTTTGGGATCACTTGCACAAGCAGCACAATATTTATTGGCCTTCAGAATCAGAGTTATGTAAACTTTTCTAAAGGAGGCTGGAAAAACTTACTTTAAATGTTTTCATTATACATCTTCAGTATCACTGGGACAAAAACCCCAATTTCATTTCTTATACTACTCAATAAGATAACCTACTGGACTGGGAATGTTTTCTGTTTCACAGATTTAATGGCATCTATTATTTCTTGGAGAGATAATGATGCAGTTAAATAGGCAGCGCGATCATGCATAATCTTAGGAAGAGCTCTATTATATGAAAATGATTAATTTCTTTCCCTGTTGCACTGGAGTCAGTATTCTGTAGTCAAAGGAAAATATTAAAAATGTTAATTTATTGAGTCAGAATCATTGTATATTTTACCGTGGTTGTCCTTAGTACTAGAAATAATATTGTGTTGTTTTGAGATGTCTGCAGCATGTGATGCTTTTGTCAAAATAACAAGTGTGGCATTGTGAGATGGTGATGCAAGCTCTACTGCTTGCACTGTTAGGACGTAACATGGCTTTCGGCTTGTCCTCCCTTTCACACCCAACTCCTCCTCCTGATGTTTCAGATGTTGTAGTTGTTTCAGCTGAAAACCTTGACATTCCCCTCGTCTTTCACAGCACTCCCAATATTGGTTTCTAGAATCAATATTCTGTGTGAAATGCATAAAAGAAATGATGCTCCTATTTAGCACTTATAAAAATGTTATACAGTTCTAAAATAGGTTTTCTTGCATATATATTCAAAATGTACTTAACTCTTTTTTCCCCATATACACACACAACACACATACATACATACACATACACACACACAACACAAAATATAAACACACACACATACATGCACAATGCAAAACATAAATTCACACACACACACACACACACACACACCATAAAGGTATTCCCCAAAAAACAAATTCACAGAATCACTACCTTTTTCCTTGAAAAAAAAATGTATACAGATTAACTCATAATTTTAGCCCAATAATCCAAATCCCACACCATTTTCAGATTCTTCAGCCTTTTCTTTCCTTTCCTCTTTTCCAGATGAAGCAGCACCCCCTCTGGTAGAAACAGCCACAGGCCCACCTTCTGGCATAATGGCAAGCTTGTTATTACCTTAGGCAATGACATGTTGAATATTTTCCCATTTAACTCACTAATAACCTTATTCTCAGGTTCATCGTCTTCTCACTGGAAACCCTGTCAAGAATTTCCTTTTAATCTTTGGAGCTTGGACACTCATTGCCCCCAAAGGCCAAGAAGGTCAGCTACCATGTAGGGCATTTCTGCTGTGTTTTCCATGCAGAGGCATCAGAATGCCAGAATGTCTATTTAAAAGGGGGAAAAATCCTTTAAGCATATGTTGTACCTATTTTATAAAAAGTGATGTTTTAAACAAATATATATTTAAATGCCATCAAATAAAAATAGGGCAAGTCTTTCTTGGAACAACTGATAATTTTCTTGAGACACGTTCTGAAATCGCTATTGCACCAATACTAAATTTATTAATCCATTCATCTAAAAATCAAGCACAAAATTCATCTAGTTGAAAACAATTCTGGTGTGGAACTGAAAAAAAAAAAGTATAGTCTTGTTGCCAATTATTTAAAAGTCCCATTTGAATACATTCAAAAGTATTGCAAGGTTCAAAGCAGATAGCCTGAGATCAGACTGGTCCATTACAGCTCCCAGCAACTTCTCCCATCAGAAACAAATGGTTCTCAGTCCATTAGAATGCAAAGGTAGGAGAAAGAAATGTAGGCTTTTACTCTGGGGATTGCTTTAAAAAAGAGCTTGAATCCTAGAGTGTGTAGTAGCTGGTTTCCTTTGTTACCAAAGCTCCTCCTAGTATGCAGAATGAAAGCAGCTCTTCCGAAGTTTTTCCTTGAGTTTCTCCCTGTGAGCTTTCTAGTTCTAATATTGATCTGGGTGAAGCCTACAAGCAGTATGCTGTGTAATGTCACCACTCCATTCTCTATGGATACAATTGGATGTCTTGCTTGAGCAATGGGGTCTGATGCCTATCTAGGTTCATATTATTGCAACAGAAACTTATTGGTGTTGGGAGGCTCAAGGTTCACTATACTGCACACACAAATGCAAAACACTGCTCTTTTCTTGGCACCTTTCATGAAAGTTAAGTGAAAGAAACTTTACATTAAGTGACAAGAGCCTACCCCGATCTCTTTCTTTCTTGTTCTGTTGGAAGATTAATGAAGAGGCTGTTAAGTTTACTGAAAGATGCTTGTGCATTAGACTGACAGTACTTATTGCAAGGCTGCGCTTTGATAGATGGAAGAGAATGGTTCTAAGCCACCTCTAATGAAAGAGGAGCTGTTCCCAAACATCCCCAAAGCGTATGGAAGGAAATGACTTCATCTAATTCAGAAGGAGGCTCTTATAATGGAATAGAAACTCCTACGGAACTAAATATAAATATTAAATACTTGCCTTTAAAAAAAATGAATTGCCCAAGGCCAGATATTCAAAGGAGGATATGCATAATAACAACACCTCTTAGCATATATACAATGCTATCTCTGGGGGGGGGGGGAATTAAATAATTAAAATTTACAAGAATCCTGTGATTGCCATTGTTAAAAGTGCCAATGAAAAGGGTATGCAGAATTGCACTGAATGAACATTTTGTCCAGCTCATAAGCATTTCTCAGCATCTGGAGGATTTGAGCATTCATATTTTAAAAAAGAAATAGGTTACAGCTTCTCGTCATTGTTACATTAAAAACAACAACAACAAAAAATATTTGGACAACTTGCTCCCTTTTAGGGAACATTTTTTCATGATGCCCACTGTGCTGATAATAGTAGACCGTACGGATCTCACAGTAATTGCTTCATCATATGCTGAAATCTTAATTTATAGGATCAGTGCTCAACTCTGAAAGAAAAAAAAAATCTCTGTATGATATGCTGTAGGAATTACATGCTTACTTTTCCTATGTCAGAATCCTCGCAATCAATTACTCCACTTACTAGCTTGCTTGCTTCATCTCTGCCATTACCGAAAAAAAAGGGGGGGGGCACCATGCTGGGAAGGTGAGCGGTTATAGCCATTAGAAGCAGATGGGCTGTTATCGGATTCTCAGGAATGCTCAAGGCCGTACCAACGTGCAACTGTGAGAGGACTGTGAGAGTAAGGGGCTAATAGACAAGGGTGGGGGTGCACTGAGAAATGGGCAAAAGTAACTTTTTGGTACGCACGGGCTTAGTCATAGCAATGCTTTGGATCTGTACACTACTTCTCAATAAACGAGCTTTTCTTTGAACCCATATCGGCTTCAAGGAGATCTTCTTTCGTTGGGAATCGAAAGTGACAGATCATTACATCCTATCTATTCCCTCCCTCCCTCCAATATGGTTACATCTATCTCTTATTTTATTGAAGAGCAACGGCTGTATTTGCTATTACAAAGTATTTTCATGTTCAGAATGGTTTTTCACAACATGATAAATGAAGGAGCTCTAGTTTGCTCAGTTCTAGCAGGTGCTTAAAAGCATTTCTATTTGCAGTTACCTGAGTTCCATACAAACAATCATGTATATTCATTAAATTTTAGTTACATAAGAAACACTGAAACATTGTAAATGTAAATATATTGTCCATCATCTGATGCTTATGTACAGGATTGAGTATTAAGAAGTTTATTTAGCTCACAGCTAAAGATATGGATACATGATTGTTTTATTATCTTTTTCTCCTAAATGAAATCAAGTGCATACCAGTCTGATCCTGTTAGGATCCTGTTTAGCAGCTCTGTGCAAGGTGACCATAGATTTGCTTCAGTGAGCCCTGGCAGGTAACCTGATTTGCTTCAATAAAGCAATTTGGATTGCTTCAAAGCACTTCAGGCCAGTGCTACAGAAGAAGGCTTCTCCAGCCTTGTTCCCCTGTGTTGGTTAAACTGCTCCCAGGTGGGATTGTTTGCATCATTCTTCAAAACTGCCCAGCCTAGAAGTCCTTCAGCATCCTCCAAGGCTATGCAGAGACAATGTGGGAGGCAGCTATGCTGATATGAACACTGACAGAAATTTACCTGAAGTCACCTCAGTGAGTGTGTTGAGGGCTTCCAAGGTTAGAAGATGTGGCATGGGTGATAGCTTTGTCACTGGGTGCTGAGGGGGCTTTAATGAACTTAACACCCCTTACCACTGGAGCATGGGGGACTTCAGGCTGCTTATCTCCAGTATGTATTTTTCCTCCTGTGGGCTTTAGGGCTTTTGAGTGAATGCCTCTGATATATGTGGTAACATGTTGCCATCTTTGTCATCGCTGCCCAGTTTTGGAGACTGCTCACATACAGTGAGTTCACACATAACCCATCAGGCTGGCCATCTTTAGAATGTACTTATGGATTTCCTGCTGTCTTTGTTGGAGTAGCCCTGATTGGGGGACCCATGTGGCTAAGGGCCTTCAGGCTAGTACTTCACAAATAAGCTGTGGAATTGTCCATAGCTGCTGCTGGAGCTGCTCAGCCTGTGGTACTCCTTTACCAGCAGTGCAACTCCTCTCAGTCTTCTACAATGCTCTCCATAAAAAGTTTCTCTCAGTTTTCTCTCATAGAACAGGCTCTGTGGAAGAAGACCGAGAGGGAGTCTGAAGCAAACTGAACTGAAGCAGCTATATTTCTTTGCTTAGATCTAAAAAATAAGGGGACCACTGTCATTTTGGAGAGCACCTTTGAGAGGCATACTTCATCCAAAACTTTGTCAAAGCAAACATCCTTTTAAACATTGAATGCCTTTAACGTCCCTTTGAAGCTTCACACAGCCTACCACGCATTCACCTCCTGAATGAATGAATCAATTAATGGATTAAAATTTTTCGTGGGTACCATTTTTCTGTTAGGGATTTTAAATTCAGTTTTCAAGTCATAAAAGGTCTTTTCTCTTTCTTCAGAAATAAAGTTTTAAAAAGTGCATTGCAACCTTAGTAGGGAGTCTTACTTTGTGCTAGTGAATGCATGTGTATCAATTTTTAACAGATACATTTGTTGAGGTTTGTGGTAAAGTTGAAGCAGAAGTAGCAGCTAAAAGAAATCTTGGAAATAGCTTCTCCTTCAAACACTTTCCATGTTGGAGACAATTACTGTAAGAAAAATTTAATTATCTATGCAGATATATTCCACCAGATTCCATTAACAAATTAAAGATACAGCAAGGATTACTCAGTGAAGGCTAGAATATACTGACAAATTGTTGGGAGGATAAAATCTGATCTTAAGGATGAGAGAGGCACACTAAGAAAAATGACAGAATTTAAAAGAAGAATTGTATAAGAAGAATTATGGAATAAATTATGGAATAAATCTATAAAATTATAGATTTTATAGCAACTTAAAAGAAAACTGGTATAAAATGTTTTACAGATGATATACAACTCTGTCAATAATTTCCAAGAGGGACATATCATATAGTAATAAATATTGGAAATGCCATGAAACAGAAGGAACATTTTATGACATATGGTGGACACATTAAAAAAAAAAAAAAAACCCAGAAGGAAAGACTTACATAGCACCATTCAGAGAATTTTAGAAATCAAATTTGACATGAAATAACAATTTTTTACTAGGTACAGTCTACCTAGTACTAGAATACATTAACAAAAACCACCATAATTTATTGAGATATGTGCTCATGGCTGCAAGGATAAACTCCAACTAAAACTTGGAGAATACACAGCAATGACAAAACTAAAAGCATATACAGAGTCTCTTTGCAGTGAGATGGGTGGTGACAAATTAGAAATCTAAATAAATAATAAATAAATTCAAGCAAGAATGGTTTCCATATACACAATACACCACACAGCAAGTGAAATACAAACACTTATAGTATGGTTTTTAAGGGGGCTTAAATGTTTTAAAACAGTGCAAATCAGTCAGAGTACAGAGAAGAGGAAGTTAGAGACTAAATACCTGTCTACTTTTTCCAAGCAGGTCTCATTTTTCTTTTTCTTTTTTCTTTTAGTATTGATAAATTACAATAAATAACAATATAGTGGAAACGTTAGTGTTAAACTCAAAGATCTAAACTGTTTTATATTATACAATAATTCAGTGTACTTTACAACTTATCAATATTGTACTCAGAATTAACTGCACAATTTAAATAACTGTCCATTTACATCTCAGAAATCATATTTAACATTGATACACATTTGAGAAGTTTAATTTACTTAATCATGATAGTGTTAATAGCCTCCAGTTTCTATTGTATAAATTCTAGTGCACTTGGCTACTTTTTGCATTCTATAATGTAATGAAACAATTAAAAAAAAACACTTGGAAAGTATGAAACAACCCATTTACAGTAGAAGCTGGTCTTTGGGATGCCTCAGTTGCCTAAGAATTAACACTTAACAGAGAAGTGCTTAGGCTGCAGCATGGAGCTGCTGATGTCTTGCTTGTGAATATCCCACATTGCAGAAGGGGCTTAATAAAAGAGACAACATTATATAAAATTAAAGAAGTAGTGGAAGTGGATGGTCCTCTAGATTGCATGGAACAGGACAACAGAATTTCTGAAGTTCCTCTTCTCTTTGAGGGAGATAACTTAGATACAATGACTGAGGCTCCTATAGAGCCACCAGATGTCATTGGACTATAAGACTTGAAGCTCCAGCTGGCATGGCCATAGGTTTATTAATTGGATACATAAATATACATTTATAGTATACCTTAATGAATATAAGTTCATGGGATCTGAACTGATTAACCAGAAAAGAGATATTGGAATCACAGAGGACAACTCAGTGCAAATGTCAAATATTTTAGGAAAAACCAAATTCCATGTTCAGAATTATTAGGTAGGGAATAAATTAAAAAATAGAACTTCCAGTATAATGATGCCTTTATAAAAATTGATGAGGCCATGCTTGATCACACCAGCTTAAAAAGGGCATTGTAAAGCCAGAAAAGGTGTAGAAAAAGGCCAATCAATATTATTAGAGGTTAGAGGAGCTCCCTGATGAGGATCTTTTCATTTATGGCAAAAAGAATGACAAATATATTTTAGTTATTGTGTTGTTTATACTTCTGTAATGAATGGCTGGCTGGTAGAGGTGGTGGGGTGGGGTGGAGGGACTGCCTGCACCTTTCAGCCCTGCCTCCTTCCTGAATGGGTGCATTATACACCTTGTGATTAGGTAGTATTTTCATTGCTACCACCCATTAACCCTAGCTTGTGAGAGAGATGGAGCTCTAACAGTCTGTTTAACAATTGTCCATAATCTGGGCATGATGATGATGATGATGATGATATGGAAAATCCACTCTGTAGCATCACCTCCTGGTACTAACACATTTGAGCTATGTGGCTAGGGAACAGCAGCCATCTTTCCTTTTGAGGAGATGAAAACAAAACATAAGGTTTAAGAGTAAGTTTTATTTTAAAAGGAAAACTTTCTTTTAGCTTGCAACCTTAAATCAAAACTTTAGGAAGATTATTGGTCACAGTTGGTCACCACCTTCATCCCAGTGATAAACTCTGCTCTTTCCAGAGGCCTCAGGCTTCATTCTGTCCACCTAGACTCTCCATTTCCATATAAAGCAGTCCTAATTCTCTGCTCTGAAGATTTCCTTAACTCTGAGTCAACTTTCCTCACTTCCAGTCCCAGAGAACACAGCCTTTCCCCTACCACAGTTCCTCCCATCTGACTGTTGCTTCGCTCTCTGCTTCCATTGGAAAACAGCTCACCAAGACCGTATGGCTGTTTCTGGTCTCCATGTTTACCTCTTTCCACCAATCTCACTTTCTCCCTTTTCCAGGTGTTCTTTCTTCTTTTCCTCCAAGGACATCTACTTTCTTTCACATCCCTCAGCAAGTTCTTATCTCTTTCCCTTTGTCCCAAGAGAAAATGTCCCTCCCACTTCCAGCAATGGCAGAATTGAGGAAAACCTCTAGGGCAAGTCTAGGCAAGTTTTTTCCTCTCATCCTACTTCAGGTCTTGGAGTTTAAATTGATCAAGAATCCTTTTGTCTTACCCTGTGGGAGTGAAAAACAGTTTTTCCATTAACTACAAATAATACAAAGAGGATAGTGGTGTCTGCAGGGGAATCAGTGGGGAGGTCAGACCAATGAAAGCAGCACATCATCATTCTCATTATCATCATCATCATCATCATCATCATCATCATCATCATCATCCAAGCCCCATGTCTTTTCTATGTGCATTGTGATGTCACATGCAACCACAAAGTGTCAGGATCCTACAGATGCTGCTGAAAGGAATGAAGGTGGGAAGACCCTGTTAAGAAATCGAATCAGTTTAAGCATTATTCTGCCTCTGACTTAATGAAAATAAATTATGTTGTGAATGGTGAGAACAAATATTTCCTTATGTGAAACTGTTTTTAAGACAACATCTTTTAAAGCAAGTTCTGTGCTTATGCAGAGAAAGGACAAAACTTAATAAACAAGCACCTGGGGTTAATTGCTACTTAATGTGTCCTGCATTAGATATGCCATTTTCATCTTCTGGAGGTGGAGTTAATTCATTGAGATGCATATAGTATCTGAACCAAGGACTCTTATGCAGATGTAAAGACGACACCATCTGAATACTTGCCTCACATCCTTTTTTAATAACAGTAGGGAAAATTGTGAATTTAATAAAACAGGTGACATTAGTCACTGCACCTCAGATATTACACAGTTATGAGTGCAATCTATTATACCTTATTAATAAAGTTCATGGCTCGCCTCTAACTGAAGGAAGTTGAAAAGGGGAATTTTGAGGACAGAAAACTAGGTACACAGCAGGCTATAATCCTAATGTTTAAATCTAAATATAGACTCTCCAAATGTATTTTAGATGGCAAAAGAAATTAAATCATAAACCCAATATTTTAGGCTTGTGACCTTGACCTACCCATCCTTAGAACTATATTCTATTGGATGTATTCCTGTACATAGGGTAGCACTGTAGCAGACTTAGTATTTTAGAAGCATATTTTAGCCAGAGTGCTAAACTTTGAGAAAGGAGCCCCTATCTGTAGGTTTTGATATTTACATTTACCTTTACATTCACTGAAAATTTTCCATGTGCTTTTCTTCTGAGCAGAGATATGATTCTGATGTTTATCCTATTGATTTTTGCTAAAACACATGGAACATGAAAATTCAATTCAAAGATGACATTATCTTAGGTGGAATGCGGCATTCTTGCCTTTTTTGGGAGATGGCCGAGGAATGTGTGTGGATGGCATTTCTTTCATAGTGCAACCATCTTGTCAGTTATCTGCAGCCTTTTGGCCTTCTATCTTTTCCTTTATGTTCCAAAGGAAGTCATCGTGGCATAATTGCTTTCAGCTGCAGTACTAAGGGGAGTTATCCTGTTCAGGAGAAACTGCTGGAAAATTCCTCCTATTCCTGGAGAAATTCAGATAAATTATCCACCCAATTTCTTTGACTATTAATTGGATGGAGAACTTTGAAGCGACATTTCAGGGCCACTCTGTGCCTTTTGGGTACTTACTTTTCTGAAATAGAAATGCAACCTAGGAGAAAGGTCTGGAGGATTCTGCTGTTCATTGTTAGAGCTAAAGAATCGTTCAAACTTCTGGTGGAAAGTTGCAATTCCCTATAAATACTGTCAAGTACACAAAGGACAGTTGGGCCATGAAAAAGAGGCAGTGTCCTGTCAGTCAGGATACCTTTTAATTCTTTTTCTGTTTTTAGCTCAATATTTTTATATTTTTTCCTGATATCTATGAGAATCACAGCAATGGAAAGAGATCTACTTTAAAAAGCAAGATTCTTCTAAATAAAGGAGTGTTGCTGCCATATATATTTCCATCTAAGAGGAATGAGGTGAATATTTCAAAAATTCCAGACTTAGTGCAAAAGCTACACATTTGTGATTGTCTATAAGTAGTCTGGACAAAATTGGTTGAGAATGTTATTGTTGAAACTGTGGAAGTACTAGCAACTTGCATGTACATAATTCCCCTATGGCTGTGGATGTGATCAAAATGTGGAGGAGATACAGGTTTGAATGAAGAATGTGATGTCCGGTTAAGACTGTTATATATGGTATATTGTGATTCAGAACCTTGTTAAAGAAAACAGTATATCTCTTTGCAAAATGTGTCCAAAATATTCTGGGTAGGGATGGAGGTATAAGGGGAAGTATCCATTGAGTTGAACAGATTCCCAGCATCTCTGGTAAGATCATAATTATAAATTAAATTATGTACTACTAACAAGGCAAAAGAGAACTAGTTTGGTGAAGTGGTTTAAGGCACCAGGTTAGAAACCAGGAGAGGGTGAGTGCTAGTCCTGCCTTAGGCATGAAGGCAGCTGGGTGACCTTGGGCCAGTCACACCCTCTTCACCCTAGGAAGGAGGCAAGGGCAAGCCACTTTCGAAGTCTTGCCAAAAAAAACCCTGCAGGGACTTGTCCAGACAGTCACCAGGAGTCAACACTGACTTGAAGGCACCCACATACTGTATGCACAAGGTAAAGGTCTTATTGCTTTAGAAGGGTTAATGGATTAAACATATTTTCACCAGCTTCTTAGTAAGGTTCAAGTGTGAGAAACTGCCTATTCTTCTTCTGAGAAACAAAGAACAAACAGGAAAATAACACAGCTTCCCCCCCCATTAAGAGAGTAAAACAAAAGGACTCTCTCTTTCTTTATTTGCATCTACAAAAGGACTAAATAGCTTCAAGCAGGATATTTTACATTCTGGAATCATAGAAATTGCCAGTCAAGGTTATAACAGTGTAAATTAAATGTTAACATCTTAAATAAACCCTGCATGGAGCATGCAGATTGCTGTGTGTGTTTCCCTTATTGAAAAATATGTTAACAGAGTCAAATGAATATATATATTATGTATATATTATATTGACATGGGGATATTAAAAAGATGAAGCTACATTATAACATAATATAATGACAGTGATTATATTTTGCTAACTGCTTGACGATGAACATGCAGACTAAAATAATGGAGGTATGCTTGTTTCAGATATATTTTTCAGGTAACGTAGCATGGCTATTTGAAATTTCTCAAATGCATTCATTATTCAGTGCTGAAAGTAGAGATAGGTTCAACTGACAAAATGATTATACAACAGTAATTATGATAACATGCAAATTGAAGATTTCAATCTACATCCAGGTGCCATATGCCTGTAATGAATGATAGATTTATTTACATAAAGACTCAGACTAGATTTTTACCATTGCACCATTTTCTGAATATTCTGTTGCTCATAAAATTAAATATAATTACATTATAACACAGTGAAACTTGCTAATCATGAAAGAGAGGGTATGTAGAACCTGAGGACTAACATTGGTGAAAGTTGCCTTGGTCTGGGGCAAAATATAGACATTTTTAAAACTGCCATCATATTACTGGTTAGCTATCTTGGGTTTGTTTTGTTGTTGTTTGGGGTTTTTTAGTCAATGAAACCAAACATTTCAATAGCTCCCTCAACATTTTAACAGCAGTTACAGGAGAAAGAGCATGTTGTATTAAAGGGAATTAATTGCTCACATCACTTCATTACCTCTAGGCAGAATTTAGTACCTACGTGCTAGTGGCAAGTAATATCCAACCTTTCATGGATAAAATAGACGTTCTAATTAATTTCAACTGATCTTAGGTAGGGTTGTACAATATTTTGCTTTTAATTCAGAACATTTGGGGGCACAAATGCAACTCCTGGCTGTGATTCATTAAATTAACTTCATCTTTTTTGTACAGTTACCCAGAAACAGATGTAGCTGCTTTAATGAGTTGCAGGCAGGTACTGCATTTATTTTCTGAACTGAATCTATAGTATTGCAAAGTCTTAGTCTTTAGGCCTGTTATACCAATGAAATTGCCACAATAATTTCTGAGATGAACTTTGTGACAAGATAGGTGGGAGGACAGTGACTCTATTGACTTCCCTGGGCCTTTTGGTAGTTCTTAGATGGTTGACTATAGTATCCCGCTAAAAAGGCTGAATTGGTTGAAAGTACAACTCTGCAATGCTTTTACTTTATTTGCATTGCAATTTCCAGGGTAAGGCTGAAACATTCAGCTCAAGCCCACGTCATATGGTTTTATGCTATATATTATTATTGTTATTATTATTATTTACACAATTCATTAGCCACCCATCTCACTTTTCCAAGCAACTCTGGGCAGCTTGGAATTTAAATTCTATGTTAATGATTTCTATCAACATTCTGTCTTTCATTCTTCTTCTCTTGCTCTCTCTCTCTTCAAAGATACAAGTGAAGACATAGAGATGCTCAGTTGGCACCTGGCTATGATAACAGTTTGGCCCACTAAGCTCAAAGCCCAACAAGGAGGTATTGTTTATGGCTGATATATTTGGCTTATTTTATTTACAGACACCCACAAATTGAAGTATTTGTAATTCTATAAATTTGAATCTTGTTACATAATAGAAATCTGGGGATTAATCTGTGGGAGGTTTGTGTCAGTATCACAGATTTTTACTTATCATGTTTTATCTAATTTTTGTTGTTAAAAAATATAATTAGAAAATACATATTTACACTGTCATTCAGATTTGACACATGACATTTTGAATGCAACTTTCCCTTACCTGCACTGTTTCATATGCAAGTATCCTGATACATTTTTTTTAAAAAATGCAACTAACATAAGTACACTGTTTATCGTGCAAACAGCATATGTACCTTTCTTGAGTAGATATTCTGTAAATATACAGTTCTGCCTGTGATTTTTTGAACAGAAAACATTAGGTGGTAGCAGACGCTATTTGTTGCTGTCTCCCTGTGCTGTTATGATTGTGGTCAGTTGTGCTATTTTGCAGAGGCATCTGCAGAATGGGGTGAGGAGTAAAACTACAATTTGTGAGGGGAAAATTTTTAGTAGCCTTTTGTATGTTTTAATGTTGATTTTGATTGCATTTGGTAAAAGCCAAGCTAGCTAAAATGTGGCCTTTAGGGCAATAACAGGAAGTAGGTAAACTTGCTGGACTAACCAAACTGTTGATGGGAAGGATGTGACAAAGGACAAATGGAACAGGGAAGTGTGGTAAAATTAGCACTGGGAACATTATGATTCAGTTGCAAATCCTGCGAGTCATGTCTGTGGTCTGCGGTTTTGAGGATAAAAAGGATTGCAAAGAGGGGGTCAGGGCCACACGGCTAAGCTGTCTTACCTGACCACTTGCTCGTGCTAGTCCTCATTACAATGTGAATCTGAGTACCTTGTATGCTATTGGTTGAATTTTATTTGCTTATTGAACTAACATTTAATAAAGCTTTTAGAACTTTGAAGTGACTTATGTGTCTGTCTCCCATGTTTAATGAGGTTTTTTCCCTGACAAATTGCATAGTTTCTCTCTCTCTCTCTCTCATACACACACACACACACACACAAGAATGCCCTTGCAAACTAAAATGTGTGGTGAATTTCTTCTACATGTCTTTAGAAGTGATCTATCTGACATGGAATACTTTTTGTCAGCTTACACTGATATGTTGAATATGATTGTTAAGACTGAAACAAACACTGGAGAAAAATCAATCTAATTACAATTATGCAGACTGTAAATTTTGGCAAACAAACTGCTTCCACGGTTTAAAACCAAAATAAACTATTATTCTCCTTCGGTACTACTGATCTTTGCTCTTTGTCTGCAACAGAATCTTTTCACCAGCACAATACATTTGACAGAACAGTGTGCTTATTATTCTTTCTAATTACAGGAGGTTATTGAAGAGCTCCAAGAGTGAGAACTGATCTTAAAGTTATTTGATTTCTCCATTTGCAGACAAGTTCTTTTACAACTAGTTTTCATGTTCTGATCTTTTCAGTACAAGCAGTCAAATATCAGAGAAAACAAAGTGAAGCTACTGATCATGATTATGTCAGCTTTTCTATTGCCATTTGACCCAACTTTCCTTTAGTTCTAACTCACAAGGGCAATTATATTTTTATTCCCATTGCTGCTGTAGATATAGACTGTGAGGACAAGAACAGATTTCCTTGTTAATTTTATGATCTTATTCTGAGTTACCGGAAACATCAGGCTGGCACTTCCTGGAGAGAAACTTCTGAACTAGATGCAGTTCCACTGCATCTAGCAATGAGCACAGGCCATCTGAGATTAAAGTTTGTTCTCATTTTTTTCTCTCAGAATAAGAAGGAAAAAAAAAAAAGATGCCAGTCCATTCTTAAGACCCTGTCACACTTTCCAAGAAACCATAAAACTGCAGCCTAAAAGTTTTCCCAAGGTGGTGCATAATGTTTTTAAAAAATTAAAAAGAAAGAAAGAAAATAAACTAGAAGAAAACGAGACTACTATCAAGATGCAATCTCAAAATGATGAATATTTTAAGAATGTTTCTAAAAATTAAAAGACACAGCATTATAGAATTAGAGAGGGTTGAATCACATATACTTTGCCATTCCAGTATATTACAAAAAGCTTTTATTTTTCTATAAACCTTATTTTTCTTACTCCCTATTTTATACTCTCACTCACACAATCTGTCATTTTTAAAAATTTCATCAGTTAAAATTCATATCTTCTAATCTTTTGACAAGACCCAAAAGGAAATAAATATACCAAAAACTATTATTTTTGTACCACTCATTTAATAGCAACTATAGAGCTATGTCTGCTTCAGTGTACAGTGAGGCACAACAAGTTTTTCTGTGAAAGTTTTGTCTTTTTTAAACCCCAACCGAAAACAGAATATGTTATAGTTGCAAGGTAGCAAGTCTCACCTAGGACCATGTCAGAACAATGATCTTTTCACAAATGTTATCCACTGCTTTATTTCCTGCTTGAAAACAAAGATGGAAATATACCAGAGCATGTAGACGTGATGCTTAGGTGTAGAGGTCAAGAAAGGCTAAAGAGTAGCTGACCTGATGAAAATAGGCAATGAATAACACTGCAAGCATTTTCTATCAACAAGCAACTTTGTAAGAATTGCTCCACAAATCAGCTGAAATATCACTCTTGCTTCCAGCCTGGGTTATGTACAATTGCCATCTTTTTTTTTTTTCCCCCTGACAGCAACTCTGTGTTTAGCTTCTGTATGGCATAAAGAAACTCAGAGGTAAAACATTTCTCAGAGTGAAGACTCCAGGTGGTTAGATGTACAAACATTGTGCTTATATAACCTTTGGTGTTTTTTTTTTTTTTTAATCTGCACTCAGTCGTTACCGACTCTGCAGTGACTGCTTGGACGAGTCCTTGCAGTTTTCAAGGCAAGTGTTTCGGAAGTGGTTTGCCAGAGCCTCTTTCCTAGAGCAGAGCCCAGCTGGTGTGCGCAGGAGGCGGGGTTTCCATTGCTTCGCGCCCTTTTCGGGCGTGCGCGGTTTTTTGCGCTTACCAGAAACTGCTCCCGACTCCTTTTTGCAAGGCGCCGCCAGCATTTTTCCTCCCACCGGAGTGAGAGTACCCATTTATCTACTCACGTGAGTTTCC
The DNA here is from genome assembly GCF_059951505.1 of Python bivittatus. Taxonomy (NCBI): domain Eukaryota; kingdom Metazoa; phylum Chordata; class Lepidosauria; order Squamata; family Pythonidae; genus Python; species Python bivittatus. The sequence continues at coordinate 46,534,689 of NW_028277075.1, read as the reverse complement.
GAACTGTTGGGTTGACAGGAACTGGGGAGGAAACAGGAGCTCACCCTGCTAACACGAAGGCTGGACTCGAACCGCTGAAGCGTCGACCATTTCTGGCCAGCAACTTTCAGCGTCATTAAGCCGCTGCGCCACCGCGTCCCCTGTTGCTGTTTACTTTGGCTGAAAATGCAAGTTTCAGCACAAACATCCCTAACGATTTCCTTGACATTCCCTTCTCTGAACGGCTTACCCCCCATAGCAGCAGCCTTAGATACCAGAAGCATTAGAATTCATTGATAATTGGATAATTCCTACAAACTCCTCCTTCTCTGAATGTGTGGGAGGGGCAGAGGATTGGCACCACGTGTGATAATCATGTTCATTGTATACTGAAATCCATGTTGCCAACACCCATGTGTGTGCATGTCACTTATTTCGGGAGAGATTTTAACCCAAAGAGGTAGTGATGTGTAGGGTTGTCTTGAGGCAAGTAGGATTGTAACTCATATTCATATATGCGTATAGAATCCCTTCACATCCATCACAAACACATAACTATTACACTCCATAAATGGGGAGTGAGCCATGCAGCTGGTGATAGAAGATAAACCAGAGTTCCTTTAAACATAAATGCAACATAAAAGTTGTGAACCCACACAACTATGTTCCTTTTTTGACTTTTATATTAATGATTTGTATTATGTTTTCTGAAGTGCAAAGTAATGTGGCAAAAAAATAGCATAGACAACTCTGCAGATCCTATTCTATAGGCTAATTTAAGAAATATTTGAAATGGAAATGAAAGGTTGTAAGGAGAAGGAGCAAGAGGAGCAGAGGAAAAAAAATCTATCCATCCATCCATCCATCCATCCATCCATCCATCCATCCATCCATCTTTATGATAGGCAGAAATCAACTGATACAACTTTTCCTAAAATCCCTAGGGAGTCCAACTGAGACCTGACTATTTGCCAACTTTTTCTGTCTGCCATGCAATAGTTCAGGTTCAGGGCTTCTGTTTTGCAGAAGTGGTAAATGAAAGGCTAAGCCTGTTTATAAATATTTATTTTATTGAAGGGGACATACATGCATACAGACAAACAGACCAAACTATTATTGAATTGTGTGATAAATCAAACTTAGTCTTTAACACATCTCATGCTGCCTTAAATATCTATACAGTCCTTCGGGTGAATACATAAATTAGACCCCTTAGTTGAGGCGATTAAAGCTTATGCTTTCTGATATTGGGACACACATTGGAAATAACTCGGGTAAGTGTAATGTCATATTCAGATGTGCTTTCCAATTTGGTTGACGTGTGTTTCCCTTATGAGCAATGATAAGGAGAATACTGAACTGCAACACCTATACTATTATCTCTTGGAGAACCAAGATATGGAAACCTGGCCAAAAGGAAAATGGAGGAGCCTCTTAGCAAGGTTTGGCATCAATTGTAAGTGAAAAAGCAGGACAACACTGATTCCTTGTTGCCCTAGATTGACTACTCATGGATCACTAGTGAGGTCTTTTTAATAGATAGCACTGGTAACATCTCTGTCACAGTTCTCTATATTTCTCCGTGCTTATGTACATACATGCTGCTCTCAAGTCCCCTTTTTACATCTCTTGATACCACTTCTACTTATGATTGCTGAAAACTGATAGCACAGTTTCCTGACGTTTTAAAGTGGGGACCAGGTAAAAAATATAGCATGCACCTATATGTTAAAGAACAAATTCTGTCCCCTCTCCCCCAGTTCCCTACAAAAACCTATTTTTGCACTCATGTATAATGTGGCCACATTCATTTTCTGGCCATCTACCATAAAAAAAATAAATAAAAAATCTTAGCAGTGACCATTGGCCATTAAAATATTGCCTGCCCTTGTTGTACAAGACCAAGTGCCAGACACTAGCATGTTTAGTCTTTAACAATAGAGATTCACTCTCACAATCTATGGTTCAAGATATTGCTCCATTTTAGACAGGTAGAAACATGTTGAAATAGCAATGGAATAGTGAACATGCCATGACTTCTGATATCAATTACCAAAAGAATATCCATTCTGGATATACAAAATTTGTACATAAAGATTACTGTGAACTTGTATGGAGGTAATTGATACTCCAACCTTCTAGGTATAATGAGTCCACTGTGGATTAAATCCACTGTGGATTAAGTCATGAGCCAGAATCACAGTGGTTTTCAGGAAAAGGGCTGCAGTGTGTACAAAATGAAGCATAACATGTCATGTATCATGTATGAAAGTGGGAAAGGGTGGAGTCCTTGGGGTTCTCTGAACATGCTTGTTTTTTTGCAAACATTTTGTTACCTGGCTAGGTAACATCTTCAGCACTAGAATGGAGTAGGGTCTGTTAGAATGGAGTGGGAAAGGGATCTGGATTTTATTTTGTTAGGTGTACAGCAGCAATGGGAATAAAATCTTACTATGCAACTTTCAAATACTTCCTGCCTCCAAAGGATTGGAAATGTAAATGTTATAGTGTGTCCAAGGGGCTTCTGCGAGTAGGATGCAGTGGTTATCACTTGTGCCTTAAAGCTACATGTTGCCCATCACAAGTTTGTCCTGATTCTTGTGATGTGTTCATGAGCACTAACATTAGAAATGTAGCATTAAAGCAAACAAGTTGAAATTAAATTGTTCAGGTTCTTTTTGTTGCCCCGTGACTTCTAGACAACATATACTAAGGTTTTCTAAAATCCTCATTTTTATTTTCAGTGCACCACTAAAAAAGGACTTATGTAATTGTATTCACTGTATGGCATCTCTGTTTTATCACAATAGCACTAAATCAAAACTTCTCAAAAGGTATTTGATTATCTGTCTGTTAGATACATGAATCAGTTGACACAAGAGCATAAAGATGACTCACAGCTCAAGAATCAAGAATATACTAAAAGTGAGTATGTATGTATTGCATGTATTTTATTGGAGATAATAAATGTAAGTCATATGGAATATCAACGCTTATCAACAAGAATGTGGAAAAAATGAATATAACCTTTGTATGAGAAAGATTTTTAATGCATAATGAATAGCAAGTTCTGTGATTACCATCCATATTTTGCAGCTGAACTTTATAAGAATATTGAGAAAGCTCAGATCATAATGAATCCTGATGGGAACTATCAAATTAAATCTTTATTACGGTCATAGACCAGCATAAAAAGGGTGGGGTACACTCAATTAAAAAGCGTAGAAGATACATCATTCTAAAAAAATTATGAAAAGCTAAAAGACTTTATAAAAAAAATTCCCCTCTCACCCCTATGGGTGGTACGTGTCTTCTTCAATCTCAGGTCCTCTACCAGAGGCCTGGGAGTTTAAGGGTTCTGCGCAGTATCTTAGCTGGTCCTAGCACTGGACTCTTCTGGAGAGAGAACTCTGATGATGTTCCTGCGATTTGTTGGAGCCATTCTCCCAGCTTAGGAGTCACGGCCCCGAGTGCTCCTACCACCACTGGGACCACTTTGGCCTTTACTTTCCACATCCTCTCTAGTTCCACATCCTTCAGGCCCTGGTACTTCTCCAGCTTCTCCAGCTTCTCACGTGCCTTCTTCCTGATGTTGCTGTCACTTGGCACTGCTACATCTATCATTACCACTTCCTTCTGGTCTTTGTCTACTACCACAATGTCTGGTTGATTGGCCAGTACCTGCCTCTCCATCTGGATCTGGAAGTCCCACAGGATCTTAGCCCTGGTATTCTCCACGACCTTCTGTGGAATCTCCTTTCTGGACTTGAGGGGGTCTAGCCCATACACTGTGCATATGTTTCTGTACACAATGCCAACTACTTGGTTGTGCTTTTCAGTATATGTTGTTCCTGCCTGCATCTTACACTCTGCCACTATGTGATGGACTGTCTCTGAGGCCTCTCTGCACAGTCTGCCCCTTGGGTCCTGTCTAGTGTGGAAGACCCCTGATTCTATGGATCTGGTGCTTAGTGCCTGTTCTTGTGCTGCTATGACCAGTGCCTCAGTGCTGTCTTTTAGTCCAGCCCTTTCTAGCCACTGGCAGGATTTCCCAATGTCAGCCACCTCAGCTACATACACACACACGTATATATTGTTGTTTATATATACAGAAAGTATATATAAACAACAAGAATCTAAAAGAATCTTAAAGGATGGGTGGGTAAGAACATAATTGGGTATAGGGGAATATAAAGGTTAGCATGTGGAAAACTATATATCAAATTACACAGCACTGTAGTATGGCAAACTAGATGCTCATTAATTCTAGTTTATGTCACACGTCATCATCCAATGTAAGCGCTACTGTGCAGAACCTGGCAACATTGTATGTTGTAGCAAGGAAGTGTAGAACTGTCCTGTGTGCCCTGGGTGTTTATGCAGTAATGGTACAATGAGGCTAGTACAAATGACTTTGTAATACAGGCACTGGAGAAGCACATGCTCTATTGTTTCTGTGGATCCAGAGTCACAGGGACATTGCCTCTCCAGGTAAGGAATCTTCCTGTATCAGCCTTCAAGGACAGCTGAGGGGAAGGCATGACATTGTGCCAGGGTAAAAGTCCCCCAGTGTTTAGGTACTTCGAGTTAGAGTACCTGCTGGATTCACTGGCAATAAAGGTTGGGGTCCTGGGTAGATCCAATTGGCATTACACACTGTTTAATGAGTGTTTTGGCCTGATCATATTCCATGCTGAGTACAAGACCTGGACAGAAGCCCAATGATGAGATTTTAGTTGCCACTGCCTGTTTCCTTGGGCAGGGCCAAGAGGAAAAAAGGATAGTCCAAGCCAATAGTTGAGTATGGTCACCCACACTCTAGCCTCCACTTTCATTAGGCCTGTCTCTAGTCTCAGGGTGGCATTAGAGACATGTTTTGGAACCTGAAGGGCCAATCTTAGAAATTTTGATTGTACAAGTTCTAATGGTGCAAAATTGGAGAAGGGGCCCAGCTGGACACTATGAAGAAGTTGTGCTATTGGCTTGGCTTCAAATAATTTGAGTGCTGCAGATATATAGTGGCCACCTCTTGTCTTAAGGAATTTAAAGATGGCAGATGAATTCCTTTGTGCATTTTCAGCAATGTAGCCCCTATGGGCTTTCCTATTGCCAGCATAATGAAGGACTACCCCCAGGTATTTGAAACAGAAGACCTGCTCAATCTTGGGGCCATCTATGCTCCAGGAGTGGCTCTTTGGCCTTTTGGCAAATGCCATGATTTTAGTTTTCTGATAACTGAGTTCTAGTTGGTCTTCCTTGCAGTACTGTGTTAGTGCTTTCAGTGCTCTTTTAAGGCCAATAGGTGTTCTTGAAAGTATTGCTGCATCGTCTGCCTAGAGTAGAACAGAGAAGTGTCTTCCAGCAAGTTTTGGGAAGTGAAAGTTCATGTTGTGGAGATGGCTTACTATGGAGTTGATACAGAAATTGGATAAGAGTGGAGCCAATATGCAGTCTTGCTTGACAACTTTATCAGTTTCAGTGACACTGGTGAGATGGCCTTGGGGGTTACATCTTACTTTGAGTGATGTCCCTTCATGTAGCATACATATTAAATGTATTGTATTGTATTGTATTGTATTGTATTGTATTGTATTGTATTGTATTGTATTGTATTGTATTGTATTGTATTATTAAATTTGTATGCCGCCCATCTCCCCCAATGGGTGACTCTGGACAGCTTACAATTAAAAAACCAAAAGCCTATAACAATTAAAATAACCCATAAATAATTAAAAACTGAATCCATTAAAATCCCCTATAAACCAAACCCTATACATAAATATTAAATGAAGTAGACATTGGTCACTCGAGGAGGCCTTCAGTTTTTCCCACAATTTAGCTTGGGCTATGGAATCAAATGCTGCTTTGAAGTCTATGAAAGTGGCATAAAGGGAGGTTGTATTGCAGGAGGCGTATTTTTCAGTGAGATGATGGAGTACTAGGCACTGATCAATGGTGGATCGGCCTTCCCAAAAGCCAGCTTGCTCTTCTGCAAGTATGTTTTCTTGTTCCAGCCAGTCCTGGAATTTCCATTGCAGGTGTCTTGTGTAGACTTTCCTGATTGTGTTGAGGAGGCTGATCACTCTATAATTAGCAGGATCATCCTTTTACTCTTTTTATATATAGGGACAATGATTGCAAGTCCCCAGTCTTGGGAACTCAGCCATAGGTGTCAGTTTAGGTAAAGAGTGAGGCCAGAGTAGGGGCCCAGAAGTCCAAGTTATTTTTAATGGCCTCTGGAGGGATTAGGTCTTCTTCTTGGCCTTCCCTTGGTCTTAGGTGAGCAATAAGGTTCTTGATTTCTGTCACTGTCATTGGTGCCCAGATTGACAGATTATCTATAGTTTGTCTAGGGTGTCTATTTTCAACAGATGTGTCCATGTAGAGTTTCTAAAAGTATGCCCCCCAAGTCCCTCGGGGGGATGTGACAGTCCACCATGGATAGAACATTGCTTTGGGAGCTTGATGTGATATGTCAGAATGAATCATTGGATTTGACTGTCTGAATGAGTCACATCTAGTTATTTTTCATGGCCTCCTTTTTCTTGCATGCCAGCAGTTGTTTGTAGTATCTCTTCTGCTGGAGGAGGTCCAGTGCAGCTGTTGGTGTAGTATTAGATATATAAGCCTGGCAAGTGGTAGCAAGAGCTTTTTTTTGACATTAACACAGTCCTTGTCAAACCATGGCTTGGAGAGGTGCTGTTGTTGCCTCAAGGGTGCACTGTTATTACAGGTTAGATGCTGCTGGTGGCACTCTTGGGTAAGGGTGTTATAGTTCTCCAAGAGTGCATCAGGAGACTCAAATGATGTCAGGACAGACTGAAGGCAGTATAGGTGATCTGGGGTCAGTACTCAGTTACCATTTGATTTAAATGGAGGGTCCACATGGCTCAGCAGTAACTTCTTAGAAAGGGTTGGTAGCAGTCCTCAGTATCTGTTTCTAGAATGAAGACATTTAACTGGAATAGGACTGGGAAATGATCACTGTCAAATTTAGGCATAACTTCTAGAGCCTTGGCATAAGGGAGAAGGTCCCTAGAGACAATTATATAGTCAATAGCACTCATTCTGGAGTCAGACAGATAGGTGAATTCAGCTGAATGATCATTTTCAAGGGCACCATTTAAAATGTGGAGGTTTAGCTTAAAGGCTGTTTGAGCCAGGCAGAGGCCTACAGAGTTTGATTTCTGATCTTTTGAGCAATGGGTGAGGAGGAATCTGTCGGCTTCAGGGTTGGAAGGGGGACATTTGTGCTCTGCATAGAGGGTGTGGTCATTGGAGCCCAATCTAGCATTGAGGTCCCGTCCCAGGACTACAAATGCATTTGAATTCAACAGTATAAGGTCAGCAGCATAAATTTCCAGTACAGCCCACAAAGCTCTGATCTGGGATTTCTGCCTCATTGGGGGTATATAAGCATTTATTATCAACAGGGCATGGTACTTAAATTGGATTAACACTGCCATGGCATGTGACTTGAGTGGGGGGAGAGGCCTTGATATGGCACAGAAAGTAGTGAGGACTAGGCCCCCAGGTCCCCTTTTGCTCTTCCATGCTTTACCCCAGTTCTGCCACAATTGAGAATGAATGAAATCCATTTAGTAGCAGTTCATCAGCAATCCATGTTTCCTGAATCAATATGATGTCATGGGTCAGGAGAACAGGGATCTCTGATGGATGTAAATCACCCAGCTGCATTCCAGGTTTAAAGGGTGACCTTATGCTAGTCACTTGGTTGTCAAGTGATTGCACTGTCAACCAGGGGTTGGGTTGGTAATTTTTTCAGGGGCAGTAGCTTTGCATTAGTTGATGGTTGAGATGGTTATAATTGTGTCTCCCTCAGGAGGAAGGTGAGTTATCATTAAGTTCCCGCTCTCCCTTCTCTGCCATCTGTTTGTCCATCAAACCTCTCTTCTCATGAGGGGGCAGGGGAGCTTGTAGTTCTGGCAAGGAGCCCGGAAGAGTCAGTGCAGCACGGGCAGCAAAATGTGGATCACTGGCAAGCAGGGAACCCAACTGTTTAGCAGGGGGAGCATCCTTTGGCTTGTCCAGTAAAAGAAGAGGTCAAGGGAGCTGTTTCTTCTGTGAGCCAAGTTCTCTCAAGGCCAGGAAAGGGTCCTCAGATTGGGTTTCTGTAGCTTTTGGCTGAGGTTTGTTTTGTTTGCAAGGTAGTTTCTCTTGGATAGGGTTAGGGTTAAATAGCTACTTGGGATTGCATGGGTTCCTTGAATATTGCTGGTATGGAGCTCTCAGAAGAGTCACTATCAGTGTCACTTTCACTGTTATTGGTGAGGAAGTCAGAGTAGTGTGCTGACAGCTTTCTGCATGTCTGAGTCAAAGGAGAGGCAGTGGTGTGAGATGGTTTCAGTGGGACAGATGTATTATTGGTGCTGGATTTCCATATCACTACCAGCACTGGGACGGTATGTCAGAATCGTTGTTTTGATGTCTGCTAGTTTTTTTCTCAGATTAATGAGTTCTGTGTTTATAGATTTAACCCTCTCCCTTGAAGTGTCCTTAGGCTCTTCACTCTTGCTATGGCAGGCAGAATTATGGCAGGCTTTTGGAGCATAGGTTTTTACGGCTCTTATCTGTGGGGTCATGACCATTTGTCACTTTCCCAGTGATGAGATCATGGACTAACTCATCCTTAAAGACTCTGACAGTTTGGATGTGATGAGTCTGCCATAGGAATTTGCTCATTTGTGTGAGTTTGGCAGGGAGAGATGGCTGGTAGAAAGAGCATGTGTTTAACATTTCTTGGATTGGGTGTATAGTGAAAAATCTGTCAAATCAATTGTTCTGTTTTGGCAGTTTAGGAGCTGAAATAGGGAGGTCACAATAGTCTTGTGACTGTTCCATATAGGCATTCTGATGGATTTCTAGGAGGAGTTCCACATGGCAGTAGTTGACTACACTAACTGCTTCTGGATGCCCTGTGGATATCATAGGACAGGCTGCTGGAATGCCAACATGGCCAGCTTCTGCTGCTATTTTAACCCCCGATTGCCATGGAGGATTTGCAGATCAAGGGCTTGTTGGAAGCTGTCCACCTTGACTGCAATGTCATTTAGCCACTGCAGTATAAAGATCAGAGTTTCTGCAGACAAAAGGCAGACCACATAGAAAGGTTGAGTCATGTAGTTGTGGGGGGTTGCAAGAGGTTTGTTCCGGGAGGTTATCTCCACCACCTCCCTGCTCCAGGGAGTGACTTGGGCTGAGGTTTTGGAGGATCGGGGAGGAGGCATGCCAGTAGGCTTCTGTGTTGTCATATCCTTTGAGGGTGAGGGGGATCCTGAAGCTGTAGATCTGTGTTACTCACGTTTTATGTTGCCTCTGCATTGGGGAGATAGGAGTCAATCCTCATCTATTTCTCTGCTTTATTGGATTTATGGACCCCAGTATGATTACTGGGGCTGGGTTCTTTTCTTACCTCTGGATGGCATTTTTAGGCCATAGGACTGAGCCAGAAGGGGTGAGACCAGTCACAAGTCAGGAGCTTATTTTAGAGCTGCTAGTTTGTCACCATCTTGGCTCCTCCCTTGATGGGAAATATATTATAAAAATATATCTTCTTTGTTGAGAAATTCTTTCAGAAAGTTACATTGTTTGTAAATGTTTATTTCCTTAATAAAGGCTGCCTGTTGAGATAAATTCAAAACTATTTTATTTCCATCAGGTTTGGAAATGAAAATACTTTAATCTTCATTTCTTTTTATACAGCTACTTTTTACAGTACCCTGGTAAACAACTAGAATCTAAAGAGATTATAGTAACTGAACTTTACAGGTTTGACCGCTGATAGCAAATGTGTCACTCTGAGTTCAGAACATAATCCAAAATAACTTTCCTTGTGTTTATGTTGTAAAAACATATTTAAAATGGAAAATCATCTATTTAGAATTTCATATATCTGAAATTATATATTTGCTTAAACTTGTTTGTTTTGAAGAAATACTTTTCAGTCAATACTTTAATTAATACTTAGGTCCATTGGAAAAATGGTGACCTCTTACCTTTACTCCTACATAATTAATATGTGCCCTATGCATGGTTTATCTTCAGTGAGGTTGGATATTTATTTAGACTATTGTAAGATATCAGTTAAATCAGTGTGAAAATATTTAATTGAAACTGAAAACTGAAGGGCAAAGGGAAATGCAGTCTAGCTTGGCCAGTTCTAATTATTTCACAAATCTTACTGAAAGCAGAGAATTGTTGGAGGTAATTGCTTTTAAAGTCCAAACTCTCTTTGTTCCTTCATATTTATTTAATTTGGAATTTCATTTTAAAAAAATGGACTCTCTCTTCACTGTCAATCAACCACATTTTAACATGCCATCAATTAAAGAAGTCATTAAACTAAATTATTAGAACACCATTTTCAAAGCCCTGATGATTAATACTAATCATCAATCAAAAAAAGTGTAAAAGTCTTCCCAAATCCCTGTCAGACTGCCATTTCCTTTTGTAAGATAGCTAAAAGAAAAACTCCTAAGCTTCTTTTTTAGTGACCATACTCAGAAATAAATAAATAAATAAATAAATAAATAAAGACATACAAAGGATTGGCTGGTAATACTAATACTAATAATAAAAATTATAACATTACTTTTACCTTTAAAAGTATTCATTGCTAACTCACCACATTGTCTATTGAGAGCCAGTTTGGTATAACAGATAAAGTGCTGGATTAGAAACTAGGACATCATGGGTTCTAAATCTCCCTGGCTGGGTGACTTTGAGCCAGTCACTCATTGTCTGCCCAAACCACCTAACACGACTGTTATTATGGGAAAAATAGGAGGCAGGAGCATTATGTACACTGCCTTGAGTTGTAAAAAATAAAGGTGGGATATAAGTATAATAATACTGAGACCCTAGCCCATATGCTCCATTAGTACCCTTTGTACAGTAACTTATACTCCATCTTTAATTTTTCATCTGTCAACAGATATCTCTTTTTTCTTCCTTGATATCAAACCAGAACTCTCATGCCACTAGGAGAGTCACAAAATTTCTCTCAGCTGCCATTGCCCTATGCAGGAAACTACTTTCTTAATTTTCTGGATTTATTAATGTACAATTTTTTTCAATGTTTCTTATATTGCATCTAGACTTTATTTCCTATCATATCTTATTTGTCATTGATCAATATACAATTTTGCTTATATATATGTACATTAACACAAGCTCATGTCTCTGTGTATTCACTTAGTAGTCTAATATTCAATAGGCAGAATTTCAGTATTTATTCTTAAAGTATTTTTATTAATTTAGTCATTTTGTTTTTATCACTTAGGTTCTACTTTTAATATCCTGCTATCCATACGTACTGTACATAGTAAATGCCATAAGCACTCCTGAGAAATATCTTAGACTTTAACACATTTTTATTGTCCTATCTAGTTAATATTTATGCTTTCTTTCCTATGTCATGGCTTTCTGTGCTTTGTTCTTTTATTCTTTTTATGAAGTTGATTGTTTAATTCATTGGTCAATGACTGTAATAAAAATGATGATGATAACAACAATAGCTCTCAAAAGAATATCAACAGACTCCAAGGGGATGCAACCTTCTCAGTAGAGGTGCAGCATGGATTATTGAATCCCTGCTTAGCTAATTTCTATTTATGCCTTATTGTGATGGAATGGAATTATGAAGGCCACACTCAGGGAGGCAAGCATCCTCTTTCATCTCCAGAAGGGCGAGGAAGAGATAAGAGGATGAGCCTGGCACCTCCCTGAGGAATTCACTCTGTTTTCATAGCTACTGTGGGAACAGAGTTTCAGTCTGGGAAGATTCTTGATAGAGGTTGTAGCTAATAAACGTTGCTGAACAGAACCTGCATGGACTCCTGGAGTTCCTCGGGCTAGGCCTGACACTTATGCAGATATCTGGCATTCCAATTCATCCATGCAAGAGCAACAATAGGTGCTAAGGTTGTGCAGCATTTGGGGTGTGAAAGGAAGTTGGGCTAGGGTTAGGGCTAGGGTTAGAAAATCAGAAATTTTTAGGAAATCAGAAATTTTTATTGGTTTGAAAACTCTTCTACACTAACCCCCGGTTAGGGTCAGGGTTAGGGTTATGTGAAAGTAGCATCCCATCTGAAATACCTAAAAGGACTGACTTTCCCTGAGCTTGTGTGATCCTAGGAAAAAAGAGATACAGTAGGTGCTAGGTTCTCCAGTTATTGAAGATCAGATCTGAAGTACTGCATAGCCCTAATGGCATCAGTAGTCATGTGTCTGTAACGCTCCTCACTTGGTGCCTGCCTGCACTTTCAAGGATTTGTCTTTTGGGAGATCTAGATCTTTGCCAGACATTTCTCTAGCAGCACTTGCAGCTGGAAACCATCTCATCTTTGCCCCCATGGAACATACTATCATTTCTAGGTCATTGATTAAAAATAAGGAAGAAATTATGGGTAACATCAGGTAGCTCCCACATGTACTTGCAGTATGTTTGGGGGACGTTTTTAAAAGAAGATGGGTAAAAAGGTAAGAATGCTACAGATTCCCACAATCTGATTATTCCCCAAATTCTTACATTTAATGCAAACAAACGATGAAAAATAACTCACTGCCTTTTATGTTATGAGAATTTATTAGATGCTAGGGCACAGATTTGGCTTGGCTTTAATTTAATTCCTCTTTAAAGGAACAGCTCCTCCTCTCTTCCTCCTAAACAAATATTGGGAAGGATTTGCAGACATCCACATTCCCGCAAGTTGTATTTTTTGTTCTTTAAATTCAAGGAGCAGTAAAATCTGTGTTAAGAGAAAAGCCAAAAATATGTACTATGAGTCATGTACATTGAAATGCACATTTAAGAAGATTTGTTTTAATAGCAATTTTATAGAGCAGTCTGAGCAGATGACAGCACCTGAGAGATTTTGTCTGAGTTCAGAAGATAAGCAGGGTTGGGGTTGGTCAATATTTGAATAGGAGACCACCATAGAATATCAGGGCTGTAGGTTAGACTGGGAAGTTGGGGGGGGGGGGGACACTTCTGTACTCTTGTCAAGAAAACTATATGATTGTGTCCATGAAATCACCAGAAGTGAAACTCAACTTGAATGAGAATACAATGGAATAGCCTTCTGAGTGAGCAGCTGTAAAAAAATGATTGAAAATAAAGTGATTAATTGTTTCTAAGTTTTCCATTGTACCTTTCACTTCCTCCAGTTTCCTGCTCTTTATATATTACAAAATAGAATATCTATTTCAATCATCCATTTTCACATCAAATTCCTCTTGAGGATCAGAAAATATATGTTTGAGACACCAGTCTCATTTCTCCTGGTTTGCTAATTAAGAAAGCAGAAATGAGCAGTATGTTCTTTTGACAAGCACGTTCCAGTCTTTCAAATGCTGACAACTTCTATTTCTTAGCTTGGTAGTATATTGTCCCCTTGGATCAACATTCCTTCTAATGAAGTGTTTATATATAAAAAATCTACTCCTGTAAATAAGCACTCTAAAATGGAACAAGCTGGTGAAATTTGATCAAACATAAAATCAGCAAAAGAAGATGTCTCTTGTAAGGTCAGTACTGTAGCTCACCTCCTCCCCACCTCTGAAAATATGCTGCAGTTAGCTATAAGAATGGATTCCCCCCCCACTTAAAAAAAAATAGTTTACAACAAGAACAGCAAGTAAAATAATGGATAGAAACCCCATTCTATAACTGATTTTCACCATTCTACATCAGGAGGGCATCCTTATGTTATGACGCCTTCATCATAGGCTTTCCAGAAACATACACTAACCCTTAACTGCAGAGCAGAGAAATATGAATTAAGAACAGTTGGAGAAGGTAAAACTTATCTTTAAAGTTATATTTCTTAAAATATATATATATTTCTTATTTTTAAAACAATGTGTCATCTTTCAAGGAAGATGCAGCCGAGGTGCATCAAAAATCCAAATATTCTGTTTCTAGTGCAGCGTATAGATAGTCCTGGTTCACTACCAAATTGCTACGGCATTTCTCCTCCATATACATGCAAACACACAAGTGCAGGGAGACAGAGATGTGTAAAAGCAACATACAGTACACCACTACCATCATGCTTCAGCAAATTGCAATATAGGCTAAATTTTATTACACAATAAACAATAATTATTATTAACAATAAGCTTTTCATCAAGCTTTTCAATATTATGCATGAGTCTGAAAGTTATACGATGATGGATTAAAACCCTGTGGGACTTTTCCTAACAATCTTCAATGGCATACAGTGTCTTTTTCTCATTTGATCATGTCACTTACATGGAAATTGCAAGAAGCACTGAGGAAAAAGTCTCTGGTCTGCAAAGACATTAATCTTTAGAAGTTAAAGAAAGATGAAGGAAACCTTTCAGCCAGATCATGCATTTTTCAAAATACACTCTATTCTACTGTCAATCTATTTTTCCCCTTGGGAAAAAATCTGAGCTTTTTTTTTTTTTTTTAGAGTTCATCTTTCATCCTGGAGAAGATCTATTTATGTGGTCACTAGATTCAACACCAACTTGATGGCATGTAATCAATCAATTACTCATCTCAATATGGATCTGAAACAACCAAATTTATTTCCAGAAAAAAAAAATCATGATTAAAATTCTTTTTGGTTTTCGAATTCTATGTAAGTGTACTAGATTTAAAGAAGAAAAGGTAATCTGGAGTAGGAATCAGTGTACTTTGTAGTTAGGTGAAATGGTCGCTAAGTAAACACGACTGAGAGAGAGAGGGAGAGAGAGACGCTGTGAAGATCGCTGATTGCTCCCGACTCATTCAGATAAAGATTTCTCATGCAGCTTCTCCAGTGATGCTCTCACTCCAGCATGCATTGGTGTCAAGCACAGAAATTTGCTTGTAACTGCATGCATTGTTTTGAAAATGATTTTTTTACTACTGTTTACTACCATTTATTACTGTCATATCTGAACACAGTCACTAACTGAGGTAGTCACTAAACAAGGAATGTCTGTATCATATCTGTTGGCATCTCCTTATATCAACACATATTTTCCTGGGATTGCCCATGAGCCCAGAGAAGATGCAGCTGCTTTAAAGAGTTGCCAACAGGTATATCCTCCCACTGCTTTGAATAATTTTCCCCCCTTGAATTCAGATCCCTGTATTAATCTAAAATGTACACTCATATTAGAGCTCTAAATGAGTAAATGATAGTTACCATATTCTGTTTGCATCTGGCTGCAAAGAACAGCTGACCCTTTCATGAAAAATTATCAGTGATCCAAAAATGGAATGCAAATATAATTTATATAATGCTATTCTCAACTGCTCTGAAAATTAGATTCCCTTGAAATATTTTAGATTAAACAATTTAAAGTTAAGTCATGTAACAGCATTTAATATATTCTTATGGATACATATTTTCCCAATCATAGCTTTAAGTGTCTAAGTGCCCTTTGCTGAAAAACCAGCCCCCATGATGATTAGATTATAGGATATTTTGAAGAGCAGCTATTGCAGTGGTGGAATTACATCACACAGAACATCCACTATCCTAATTTAACTAAAAAACAGTGGATGACATAAATTTACCAGAAACTTAAAGAAGAACTGAAAATTGAAATGAATTCTAAAAAGACTCAAAACTGATTTTTAAAAATTCTATTTACTGTATAATTCTCTGTCACAGGGCATACTGTTTAATTTTACAGTCTGCACTCCCAAAAGCAGTGAAGGAAACTATTTGTTTCCTGCAGGTCAGCTAATCATGCTGATTAACTGGTATTAGAAAAAGTAGGCAGCAATTGCCACATTTCTGGGTGATGCAGCTAAGGTCTTGAAGTGCATCTTGAAGTCCAAACCCAGACAATTTGTCTCAATGACCTCAAAAAAGGAGTCACATTCAGCTATAAATTGACCTATTTTATCTTCATCTTTCTGCCCTAGCCATAATAAGATCTAATTCAATTCTATAGATATTCTATTTTTATCTCTCTCAGTTTGTTTTAATTATTATTTTTTTCAAAAAACCCATAGAACCATTTGAGGCTTTTAAAATAAGAATAAGAATAAAAGAATAAGAATAATGAATTCCTTAACATCCCCCAACTACTAAGTCCCTTGGTATGCTATTTACAGCTATTGTAAACATTTCACCCAATGATAGTTTTCTTCATAGTGTGACTTACTTAAATTATTTGATCATCATTCATGTGAAAGCATCTTACATGGATCTAGAAAATGTCACCATAGAACATTTATTTTGTCCTCCCTGATTCTAGGAATTAATATGTTGACTATATTTTTGATAAGCTAACACATGATATCTTTGCCTCTTTGTGGCCTCTTCCTATATGCTGATACTGAGGGTCCACCTTGGTTTTCTGAGGGATTCTGTGGGATGAATTACCAGGATAAATGCCTGGAGGGGCACTGAAGGAAGATAAGGAATGGGTCTAATTGAACATGAGTAAAAGCCCATAATCAGGATATATATCATGGGGATAAGGGCAGCTGAACAGCATTATTTCTCCACCCTACTATGTCCACCAATAGCTTTCCAGTAGCTCTGTTTGGAGTGAGTTGTTCCTTGCTGGGGAGGGACAGGCCACAGGAACATTTGCAGGGCCACTATGAAGAATATTCAAGCCATCTGGTGGATGATATTACTCAGTTCTGCTCAGTTGGGCAGGTCCCATTGATATGCTTGGGGGAGAGTCATGTGGGATTATCTAGGGTGAGTCTGGGCCTGTGAATCCTGATGAAATGGACAGATTCTGAGTTCAGCCAAATTGAACTACAGCTCCTATGAGGTGACCTGAAGTTGGGTTAATACAGTGGTGTCAGCCTCTTTGAGAGACGGGGTGATGGTAGTGCACCTCCTTCGCAATAAGCCATCACTGGAACCAATGATCCTGGACCCAATTATCATCCAGTTTCCAAACTTCCCTTTTCAGAGAAGTTTGTTGAGCAGGTCACTGGGCAACAGCTCAAGAGGATCATGGATTATCTGGACCCATAGAATTCAAAAACACCATTAGTCATGCTTGTAGATGACCTGTGGCAGAGCCAGGATGGGAGTGGCATGTCCATCCTAGTACTCCTTGATCTCTCAGTGGCTTTCAATATTTTTAATCATGGTATTCTTCTGGACTGGCTGCAGGGATTGGGAGCAAAGGCACTCACTCCCAACCCCTGGAGGAAATGGTTCTCCTCCTTTCTCTCTGGTAAGTTCCAGTCAGTGTTGATGGGAAGGAGAGGTTGAAACTGTGGTCCCTCATCTGTGGTTTGCCACAGAGATTGATGCTCTTGCTCCTTTTGTTAAACATATATATGAAACTTCAAGTGAAGTCATCTTTCAGTCTGGAGTCCTATATCATCAATATCTTGATGAAGCCCAACTGTACCCCATGATCTGGAGCTCCCCAAGTGATGCTGCAATGTCTTGTCCCAGGGTATGGAGTCTACGTAGGTCAGGATGGGGAGGAACAGATTCAGGCTCAATTCTGATAAGACCAAGTGACTTATTTGGATGGGGTAGTCCTTCCCTATTTGAGATTGATGTACAATCTGGGGTATTCTTGTCCTCATAGCTCCTGTTTGAAAAGCATGTGGCAGCTGGGGCCAAGACAGCCTTTGTACAGATTTATCTAGAGTGCCAGTTGCACTTGTTCCTGGATTGGACAGTCAATCATGCCCTAGTCAACTCATGAATGGACTATTGCAATGGATTCTACATGGAACTGCCTTTGAAGACCACTTGGAACTACAGCTGATTCAGAATGCTACAGTGTGGACAATAATGGGTATCCCATGGCATGCCCATGTGACAACTCTGCTCCACAAGCTACACTGGGTATTGCACTGGTTGTATAAAGTCCTTCATGTATAGAGTCTGGCATTTGAGGCACCACCTAGTAGCTAGAGTAGATGTACTCCAGGTGTCTTCAATTAAAGAATGGTTATCTACCATTTCTGTCACAGCACCTGCCTTCTGGAACAGCATCTCCCCAGAGATCTGTATGGCTCTCACCCTTTCAGTTCAGAAAATCATTGAAAACCTGTCTATTTTCCCAGACCTTGAGATAGGATGGTTCTTGAGTCCCTGTAGGATATTTTGTTTGGTTTATTCTCTGAATTCATGATCTGTATTTCTCTTTTTATTATTTCTTGTAATTTATGCACAAGTTACCAGGTGTCATTTGGAGTCAAGCAGCCTCTAAATCATATAAATAAAAGTAAGTAAAGATAAGTGACGTAAAATCCAGATACCCACAGTTCAGTAAGGTAGAAAGGTCACATCTGAATTGGAAAATTAATCATCCCATTTATTTAAACTGCCCAGCCCCCAAGCACCAGTTCGAAGACAAACCATCTTCATCTTCATCACTGTGAGTAGTACAATTTCAGCAATATGGTGGCTGTGGCTTTCAAATTGAAATACTCTTATTCTGAACTGGGGTTCATCCGATAAGCAAAGTCTGAAACGTATGTAGAACATTCTAAGCAAGTTAAGACCATTTAATTTCCTATTGATTTGAACACAGATATACTATATATATCCAAAACATACACATTAAGCACATGTATGTATTTTTTGTTATTGAACTCAGTGAGACATAAGAGCTTAATTTTGCCCATCATGGGCACCTGCAATGGACGTTGCTCCATTGTCATAATGGTATAACCAAATTCAGGCATTCAGAAACCAGAACTTTAGTAGTGAATGTAATGATTTCGAGCACAGATTATGTTGAGTTATACACTCTTCCAGAATTACATCTTCAGCAGTCCTAAGCCAACACAATCAATAACAAGGGATGCTCATTATTGTAAAGAAATTCCAAACAAAAGCAGCTCCCTGAAGATTTTTAAATGTATCGTTCTATCACAGAGAAAGCATTTTAGGTTTGTCCTGCAGAGCAGGGCTTCTATTTGTTTGTGTACACAGATGAACACCATCTGTGAATCCAACTTGCAAGGTGACACTCAGGCAGATGTTCCACTGTATAATTCCATATACATATAATGATAATTACATTTGACTTGATGTTATAGTCATTCTGTTGATTGATGCCACTGATCTGGCACTCCTAATACCCATTACAAGAAGTTTACTCTTATATGTGGGAAGTTCAAGTAGGTCTGATGTGTTTCAAGTGTATATTGCCATTTCCTTTAAAAAAAAAAAACTAATTCATTAATCTTCTTTTTCTCTCTTATGAGTTAAAAACTTATTTTCTCAGTGAGGGTAACATAGCATGAAAAGTGCAATAAGATTATTGATGAAATGTCCAAGGAAAATATATGTAATTTGGTACCAGGATGAAATAACTTCTAGTATCCGTTTTATAACTGACTGGTTGAAGAACTTTTATGTGGGGGGAGAGAGTAACCCTTAAACTTCTGCTATGAAGACTCATAAGTCAGATGCATTTCTGCTTTCTTAGCACTGAATTTTTCACCAACAATTTGCACATCAAAATGCCTTTGCAATTGTTAGTTATTGTTTCCACCATTCCTATGCGTTCCTGACTTCTTCAGTCATCAAAATAGGAATGCATGACTTGGATCACTTCAGACATAGTACCGCACCCCAATGTCCAATGAGATGAACGTGAGCTCCAGCAGCACCTCCTGAAACTCATCTCTGTAGCACATGAGAACTAGTAGGAACATATCATCTCTGAAGTTCCTGGAACAGATTACCTGCTAGAGGAATCCAAACCATGACAGTCCAAACCCAGAAATGGATTTTGACCGATATGGGTATAGATGTGTAATTATGGTGTGCAGGAGGAGCCTGTAGACTTAACTGATGGAATCTCTTCAGATTACAGGATTTCTGGTTTATTTAAATTAAGTAGAGGAGTCCTAGTGTTAATTTTAACGCTTTCTGGATGAACTGCCTCAGCAAGTGCTGTTTAGTGATCTTTGCTGCATAATTTTGTCACTAATCTATAGGAGGGAGGCCAACTTCAACATATCCTTTATGGCACAAAGCACTGTGGGATTTTGTCACTGTGAAATTCATCAGGGAAATGTCCTAATTTAGTTAGGGTTGGAGTTAGGGGGTGGGGGGAATGTTTTCTGTTTGTTTTATAAAATTAACATTGGGAATCAGACTGGAATATTTCTGATTGCTTTTGTTTATCTCTGAAAAACCCAGATGCTCCAAAGGCCTCTAGAATTCTGCCTTTTCTATTTTGTACCCTATGCTCTTTAATAGTGTTGGAAGAAGTTATTTTGACTTGAAATGTCTTCAATATATGGATGATATTAATCATTTCATGTGTGTGTGTGTAGGTACATACAGGAAGGTGGAAGAATTAATTGCTGGAGGTCATTTGGAATTTAAAAAAATGTTACATGTTTGGCAGTATTCTCATTCTATACCTCAAGTATAGAATTTCACTTACTTTTGGAAATTATCCCAACATGTGGTTAGTGGTATTCAGCAATTATCTGGTTGTTCCTCAATCACTAATTGCATCAGAGTTCTTCACTTACGTCTGTGATTTGGATCTGGTTACTTCACTGATACACCTTAGTGTTCAAGTAACATAGTCTCTAACTCTGTTTTGCACAGATACCCTTTGTAGGGGCAACAAAGGATCCCAGGCTAAATGAGGTTGAGAAAAAGGCATCCAACTTAATAGTGCTTTCTGTAACAGCAATAGTTAATAGATGAGGCACTTCTAGCTGAACAAACGTTGTTATTGTTTGTATGCTAAACATCTTAAGAAATGGCTATTTCACAGGACTAGGAAAGAGAAACATAAATTAGAAAGAATCACCTTTCAGATCAGATTTAGCTAAGAAAAAAATAATATTTGGAATCATACAAGAACTAGATTAATACTTATCTGTGGCAGGTATCTGCTGCAGAAAAATAGTGCTTTTAACAAGGTAATTTCTGTTTTGAGACCTAACCATGTAATTGGTATACCCAGTGGAGAAACATTCAAACAGAAGCAATCTTACTTCCAGTAATTTCAGACAACTTAAAACTTTCTCACTTCAGCACAGTAAGATTTTTATCTATTGTTTCCATTGAATGTATTAAACAAGGTCACAGCTTTATTCTGGGGAATGTACATATTTAGATACAAGTAACAAAACTGAAAATATAGAATCATTCCCATCAGATAGAAGGGGGGAAAAGTCCTGTAAACCAAGACATGAGAAACACAAATGAAGTAAGGACACAAATATCACAATTAGAAGTATACATAATCCAAAAGAAGGGTAGTTTTGCATGCTTCAGTTAGAAATCAATGTAGCAGAACTCAAGGTTAAGATGAGAAAAATTGAAATATCATAAATATATCTGAAGTGCCAACATTTCTGTCCTCTAACATAGAAACCCATGCCATCTTTTACTGAACCAATAAACAAATAGACCACTGACGGTTATTGCCAAAAAACAAATTTCAGCTCTGATCTTATAGTTGAATCTACATACAAATATTTGTGCCCATCTGAGCATATAACAACCCGCTACCACAGTCAAACATCAACAGTTCCAGAGCAGGTTGTGGTACCATATTGTGCTCTTTTTAACAGAGACGCAAGCCCTTACAGCTGTACAACCAAGTATCAATCAACAAGAGACACTGCCATTACATCGTAGCACTAATAAGGGATCCTAACAATTTTTTTCCCATCCATTCCTTCAGAATGTAACACCAGCTCTGACCCTATTAGGGCAGGGACTCTCAACCTCTGCAACCCCCCCCCCAAAAAAAAAGGTAAATTAATTTCCCTTGTGACTAGAATTGATGGCTTCTGCAAGCAAAGCAGGACTATTTTGCTCAGAACTTTGATGCCCTTCATAGTCGGTGGGCTTGCCTAGGCAAAGTGGGAATGCTCTTGCCTTGCCTGTGCAGGTTTAATCATATACACATACATACATAATACATACATACATACATACATACATACATACATACATACATATAAAATGATTTTGGTATGACCCGTCAGGGAGTTAAGCCCACATTTTGAGCACCCCTGCATTAGTGGTATGGATTCATTTTAAAACAAATGGGAAATCAAAGAATGAACTTTGCTTTATTTTATTTTTAGTTCTAGTTAAACAAATGCATTTCTAAATATATATGAGAGAGCCAGTTTTGTGCAGTGGTTAAGACTAGAAACCAGGAG
This sequence comes from Python bivittatus, assembly GCF_059951505.1. NCBI lineage: Eukaryota > Metazoa > Chordata > Lepidosauria > Squamata > Pythonidae > Python > Python bivittatus. The sequence continues at coordinate 46,512,581 of NW_028277075.1, read as the reverse complement.
ACTTAGAGTTCTAGTCCTGCCTTAGGCACGAAGCCAACTGGGTGATTTTGGGCCAGTGACCTTCTCTCAGCCCTTGTAAGTAGGCAATGGCAAGCAACTTCCAAAATCTTGCCAAGAAAACTCCAAGGACTTGTCCAGGCAGTTGCCAGGAGTCAAAAACTGACTCTAGGGCAGACACACCCACCCACCAAAGTTTTAAATTGACTTTTCCATTTTTTTTTTTAAAAATCCAGAGTTATTTCAGCATGGAGCCCTTGATCAGCCCATACAAGTCATAGAAAGGCTAGAGAAAGGGAGGAGGTACTATTGGGAGGAAGAGAGATTACCTCTCCCTCTTCTCTCAATGTCTGTGTATAGCTATAAAACATTCTTTCCCCCATCGCATGCTCTGGATATGTTGAAAATACAACTGTCACTATACCTCTGAGAGCACCAGAGGAAGGCTGGGAGGGAGGGAGGGAGGGAGGGAGGGAGGGAGGGAGGGAGGAATGGTCGGTCAGTCAGTCAGTCAGTCAGTCAGTCAGTCAGTATCTGGTGCACTGTGAAGGAATGGTTGGATGAAGGCCGTGCTTGAGGAGATAAGCATTCCCTTAGCCCTCAACAGGAGTGTGGGAAGTTTAAGAAGATGAGACTGGCACCACCCTAAGGAATTCACGGTGTTGTGGCTTGCTGGCTTGGGAAGTTAGATTCAGTCTGGAGAGATTCTGTCTTGAGGTGGAAGCTAATAAACACAACAGAACTGTATCTTCGCTCTCTCGGGGAGTTCTTTGGGCTGAACCTGACATGCACTGCTCATGTGTATGTGGTCTGCTGCTCAGTTCCTTCATCCCTTCATACTCAATGTATGGCTTAAGAAGCACATGGATTGGCACCTACCTGCCTCAATGTAATTCACATCTGACCATTCCTATTTTATCACTTTGATGTAATTGAAGTTTTAATGTCCCAGCAAGGCGTGCCCTCTTCTAAGACAGAATATTCCAATTCTTATTTCCCCTCATTTAATTCTTCCCCTAAGTTTTAAAAGAAACTAAGCATTCTCTGGTCACTTAGCATGGTATAGATGGTCATTAGTCAGTTTTATACTGCAGATCTTGGGGATCTGTAGTCCTACTGATACATCAAATACCCATTTTTATTACAAACCAAGTTAGTTTTTTACTGTTAGTAGAACATAATAGAAAGTGATCAAGCATGGCTTTTTTAATTAATGCATTTAAAATAAACTGCCTTAAGTGGTGTTATAGTGTACAGGTATAAATTCAATATAAATATAAATAAAGTAGGGAGCCTTTAGTCTACACATTGAAATTTTGATAGTGTAGTAGAATGGCTGCAAATGTAGATTTGAATTGAAAGTATCGATGTTATTAGATGATGTCCCATTCAAAATCAATGTCTAAGTAATATGAATTGAAGTAGTAAAAGCAGATTAATCTGTTAATTATTAATCATTCTAACAAATGAATAATTAAATGTATGAAGCTATCCTTAAAATCAAGGAATCACTGAAGCAAAATAGCTTTTTTACATATACATAAAGCAAAATACATGGCCATATGCTATAGTATTTATCTTATCAATGTAAGATTTGGGTTTGATGTTAAGTTTACTCATTTGTCTACATATATATCTTAAAATGTCAGGAGTGGGGAAAAATCTGTGGCCTTGTTATTGACAAGCTACAACCTGATACACCATATGCTAAAACCCACACTCAGGTAAACTTTTGTATTTCTGTAACATTCTCTGCCTCTACTCCAGAAAATCATTTCTAAACATGGCATAATTAGAATTTCAGTAATGATAAATGTAAAATAGCATACCATTCATTCCCTGAATAATCCTGAAGCAATTCAATACTTTTTGATAAGAACTGCAGAAATGTTTACCATGTTGACATGTCTCCCTGTGCATATTTTTTTTCTTGCTCACTCTCCTTCCTTTCTTCACTGCACATACAAGTTCTTAGTATTTACTTTTCACTCTTTACTTTGGCAGACTTCAGGTGTTTGCAGAGTGAAGTTCTAGTTAACTCTGGGATTATCTTTGGGCTCTCTAAAAATAAAAATTGATGTCAGAGTTTCTCTTCAGCAAGCTTGGTCTGTCTTGTTATTATTTTCATTTGTGTATCAGTAATAGAAACTACATGGGGGCAGAAGGTGGTGGTGGTGCCACAAGGCACAGTCCCAGTGGTCCAGCCTCCAGGTGTCATCTCTGCTTACTGGAGATGAATGTGTGATTAGCATGATATTTTTATTTACAAATAATTTCCAAAACAAATTCTTAAATATATAGTTAATGAGATAATCCTCTATACATTGTGCTTAGAGACAATTTTAGGAAACATCTCTGTAAAAATCTAGTAAAGCAAATTAATTAAGTCTATGCACCCACAAGACCATTCTAAAAACTTGCTTAACAAATAAGTTGAAACTGATGTGAATATTTCTTCTTTCTTCTCACCCTAAATGGGAATTTTGGCAGCTGAAGTCCAACCCAGCTGGAGAGTATCATGTCAGGAAAGACTGTTTTACTGTGATTTGTTGTACAAAAGGATGACTTTGACATTTTTGCTGGTCCAGAACAGAATGCCAATTTCATTAACCAAAATTGATAGATACGTTTACATTGTCCCAGCAATTTTTTTACATGCTGCAATGAAATTTACTGTTATTTTTTGAAAACCCAAACAGTTTAAACCAGTTTATTCATAATAATCTTTTTTCATATAACTGACCAGACCATAAAATCATGATCAAAGGCTTTTGTCCAGATTTTTTTGTTTTGTTTTGTTTTGTTTTTTGACCAAGTGAGAGCTGCTAAGCAACCCAAATGCAGAATATCCTTTCCAAAGAAGCTAGCCTCACACAGATATTGTAGACATATTGTTGCCCTAGTATTCCACTTTTCTTCTTCTTCTTCTTCTTCTTCTTCTTCTTCTTCTTCTTCTTCTTCTTCTTCTTCTTCTTCTTCTTCTTCTTCTTCTTCTTCTTCTTCTTCTTGTCCTCCTCCTCCTCCTCCTCCTCCTCCTCCTCCTCCTCCATCATCATCATCATCATCATCATCATCATCATCATCATCATCATCATCATCTGCAGGAAGTAGTGTCTTTCCCAACTGCAAGAATCCTGTATTGATTATTCTTATCCTTGAATTCAGAATTAACTTAAACTGGAAGTAATCTTTGCTGAATTTATTAGGATTACTGAATATATAACATAAGCATATAAATATGTTTATAATCAATTCTCTGCGAGTGATATGTCAAAGGAAATAGAATTCTACTTTTACAGAAAATAAGTGGGCAGATGATTAAAAAAAAAATAAGGCCCACTTGGTTCACTAAATGTCATCTGCAATTGAGGATCAATTATGGACAGCTATTATCTAGTTCATGCACACTACATTTAAACCAATATAGTAATTTATTTAATATTCTTTAAAGAATAATGACAGTATCTTTCCTCCATAGTTATAATAGATTCTACTTTACATTTCCATAACTCTTCAAAGAAACTGTCATAGCACACTAAATCTTCACCTGTTTAAAATGGATCATTGACTCATAGAGTACCAGGGACATGATGAATGCTTTAATTGACTTTCCTTACTCCCCAGATTAAAAGAACAACAACTAGTCCAAAATAACCTTGAGAAAGAATTTGGCAGCCTTCCTAAAAAAGATTTATAGGAATTAAAAGACAGAAGGGGGGGATACAGATATTTCATTATACACATTATAGCAAAAATTCCACACTGAACTAAGCAAAACTTTACATTTGAAATTGTTTTAATGTAAGCATGTTAAGTTCCAAATCGGAGGAAGGGGGGGGACAACCTTTACCCTTAGCCTAAAAGTTTATAGTTTTAACTATACAATTAAAAGTTATAACTGTATATAAGATAGATAGACAGACAGACAGAGACAGATGCTATTTCAAATCAAATGATTAGGGAACCAATTTAAATTTGAAAACCAAAGGGCAAAGTTTGGTTTAAACCTGAGATTTAATGGAATAAGATTCCAATTGAATTAATCTGAGATTTGATAAAAGATTCAACCACAGATTATAACTGGGAAGAATTAAAGCTCCTGCAGTTGCTTCAGTTTCTGGCAGAGTATGTCGAAAACAGCCAGGGCGATAGAATCTTTACAGGGTATTAATCTTTCAAAATTGGAGCTGGATAATTTCAATAAATGTTTGAAATATACCCCCTGCATGTCTTCTAAAGCAGAAACAGCATGGATGAGGAAAGAATAGCACAGCAGTTTCCAAACTGTCCAGTAAGTAGTGAAGTTGGCTAGAACCAATGCAGAAAGGGTCCCACTGCTACTTAAAAAAACCCAAAACTGTTTTAAAGGTAAGCTCTTAATGCAGATTGAAAAATCCACCCTCCTCTGACTACTTTCTTTTTTGGAGGGGGAGGGGCTGGCAAGCTTGCCAACAAGCTCTTTGGGAAAGTTAATATCTTCTGGGATGTTGATAAGTTCTGCTCATGCAAACAAAAACAAAACCAAAAACCAACAACTGAGAAGTGTGTGTGTTATTGCTGTATCTAATTTAAATAGACAATATATCGTATGGACCATAGTTCAACAGCAAGCACATGATCTCAGATCCACTCACCCAATAAAGAAGATTTAGTACGTGGAACAGTAAAAAACCAAAAGTAAGATTCCAAAATTTGCAAGATTCAGAAGAAAGAGGTGGAGGACTAGCTTTTCCAAACCCAAGACTAATATATATATCTCAACTAGATAGATAGATAGATAGATAGATAGATAGATAGATAGATAGATAGATAGATAGATAGTATAGTATAGTATAGTATAGTATAGTATAGTATAGTATAGTATAGTATAGTATAGTATAGTATAGTATAGTATAGTTAAACCAATAACTTATTTGTTAAAACATTTAAGAAACAGAATAAATGTCTACATAAAAGAAGAAAAATAAGAAGATAGAGGCATAGTGGATAAAGAATAAAATATCAGTATAAAAAACATCAGATTTGCAATGTCATAAATTCTAAATTAATTAATTAATTAAATGTATGGGTTCATTATATCATCTTAAGAAATAATTAAAAATTGTATAAAACTCTAAAAATGATACTAATATTGATATCACCAATATTTGCCATTGTTCCAAAAATAGAGGCACACATTCATGTAAGGGGGGGGGGAAGAAAAGTGGGAAATATGAAAAAAAGAAAAATATAATAAAAATAAGATTTTAAAAGCAGAAAAATCAGTAAAAACAATATTAAGAAATAACATAGTTTTAAATTCCCTCCCATTGTACATGACTGTTGATTGGATCAAAATATTTATAAACACTGACATTTCTTCTAATTACTGTCTAAGATTATATTATGGAACAAACTGTCTGTCATGAATACCAGAATGAATAAAATTTCCTAACAGCAGAATATTGACTATGAAAGGAACAGGCTTAGCCTATGGACTTCATGGATATCTTGGGTATAAAGAAACACAAGAAGATAACAATTTGATAGGACAGATTATAAGAGAAAGTTTGTTAAAAAAAAAATTTGAATTCCTTGAAAACAAGGCTAAGTCCAACAATTTCACCACTAGCATCACTGTCAAACATTTTTTTACTTAAAGGATAATTATAGTAAAAAAGATCTGATAAAATATGCCAATGTGATACATTTGAAGAATGTACTCAAGAAATAGACTAAAGATTCAACAAGAATTGCATATAATGGGAAGGAAAAAAAAGCAATCTTCAGAAGGAGGAGAGATCTTGAGAAAGATGACTGATCTTGATTGTGTATAAGTGTTTCAAAAACACTTATACGCAATCAAGATCATTTATTAGGTTGTATCCATAAATTGTTCTGAAATACAGAATGGCATTGCATGATAAAATGGATGCAAAATTTTAAAGAAGTAAGTAATACCAGTGGAACTATGAGAAGAACTATGGAAAAATCAATACAATTCACACCAAGCTATATACTGACAGCAGCAAGACTCAATCTGGCATAATATTGGAAAAAAGAAAGCTTGCCAACAATGCAAAATTGGAAGACTAACATAGGAGAATATGTAGCAATGGAACAACTGACTGTATATATTCATAAGAGACTTCTAACCAAATTCAAGCAGGACTGGCTTCTTATTATGCAACATGTGGAACCACAAGGCAAGTTAAGACATTTTTAACATGGCTTTTGAAGAAAAAGAGAAACTATTTAAAAAACAATTAAAATGATCTAAACTGAGTAAGTTTAAAGCATAGTATAAAGATACTTAAGTAGCAGTTAGCTGGGGATAGGGGGAGAGAAAGAAAGGGGAAAAAAGAACAAAAGTTGGAGGGCTACTTGATGCTTTTCTTAGAGACGTACATTTTTTTCTCTCTCTCTTTTTAAATTTTTAAATTTTGAATTCTAATTTTCTTACTTCTTAATCACTATATTAAAACTCATCTTTTGAATTCTCACTTCATAATAACATAGTTTATTTAGGGATTACCCTGCTATGTATGTAATTATATGTGTATTCTATTCTTTTCCCTTTTGTTTAGTTTTTTTTTCCTCCTGCTTTTTACTTCATTAATAAAAATAAACACATATTTAAAAATAAAATTTGTGTTTACTTTTGGGAACAAAACTAGATACAGAGACCCAAGTAGCAGAAAACATCAGCTTTTTCGGGGAGAGAGTGGAGAGCATGACAGGAACGAGAAAGGGGACTGAAAGATCTAGAGAACTTGACGTAGATTCTAGCAGAGACTATATCACAGCTCAAGCAGATAGACTCAGAGTTAAACAAGGACTGAAATTAACATGCATGGATTTGGGTAAAGCATCACATAAGAAATAACAAGCCAGATTAAAATAGAGCTTTAGAATAAATATGAGTCTTTATTTTTCTCCCTCCAAGTGATCTTGCCTAGACAAATTCTAGCAGAACCATGAGAGACAATGGGGAGAGGAGTAGTCCCACAAATGCTGGATGGTGATAAAACTCATCCCCAGTTACATAAATATTTATAAGAGAGTGTATTGTACCAGTCAGAACCCTCCACCCACAGCTTTGCCCATATAAAAGGAAAGATGCAACAATGTTTAAGACTCTTCAAGCCAGAGTCCACCAAATCTCCAAATTATCTTCAATTTATTTTGAAGCAATTCAGAGATACCTGATTTGATGCTGGAGATCAATCTAATGATTTGATCTGAAGGAGTGATTCAATCAAGTCTCCTTCAAATCAAATTACCACTTCAAAACTTTGTGCAACACTATCAATAACCTATGATTCATTGATATGACTCCATTGTTTAGTATCAACTTAAGAGAAAAAAATGCATATGCAAAAGACGAACCCATTGGTATCAGGACCATGGTTATGAATCTAATTTTAACTATATCCACCAGTGAAATGATGTGGAAGGTGATTCTTACCAATCTTTCCTTTTTTTCTGAAGATTCTACACCTCCTCAACATCTGTTACAGTGTTGGAACTTTATATTAAACATTCTGGTCTCTTTTTGACCAATTTAGGCTTCACTGTTATACAGTTATCTAGTAGTAAGTTCAGTCATATATATTCAAGTACAGGTTTGCCCTGTTGACAGTTTTTTCACTTGATTGCAAAAAGAGACAAGTTTCTGTATTGCCAGTTTAAGTTGTCATGTTTATTTTGCTGGTGATACAATGCAATTCATCATGTCAATGCTTTTATGTAGCTTCCCCCCCCCCCAATCTATGTTACTGAATAAAATATTGCATAACCTGAGTAGCAGTATCTCATCATGGTCTCCTGAAGACCTCTTTTTCAGAGAATAATCTGGGGTCTTCAGCCCAATCTTTAACCTTAGCCCCCATCTTTGTTCGTTCCTTGAGTTTGATTTGAAACTCTGTTATGTTTTGAAGAGTGCAACCCATTAGATTTTGAACATATTTGATGCATTCTATATCTTCCAACAATATATAACTGAAATTAGGTAATTCTTGGCTGAGAATCAATTTGGTGTAGAGGTTAAAGGCAACAGGCTAGAAACCAGGAGAACGTGCATTCTAGTTCTGTCTTAGGTGTGAAGCCAAGTGGGTGACTTTGGGCCAGTCATACTCTTTTAGCCCTAGGAAGGAGCCAATGGGAAAGCACTTCTGAAAATTGCACAGATTTATCCATGCAGCCACTACGAGTTGAGACTGATAAATAAATAGGGTATTTCTAATTATCTTATCCTAAAGGATCCTATCCTACTTCAAAATTCACTGTCCATGTTATTCACACATATTTTTCTTGCTAATAATAGATAATAAAAAGAGTAAAACTCATTTGAGTCAAGCTTAATATCTTGGGTCTATGTATACACTTCCATGTAACTTTCTTGTCCACAATATGAGATAGTTCCCAGGATCGTGAATTTTACTGCAGGAATACATAACTATTAGCATATTTTGAAAGATATTGCTAATACCTTCCCAAAGGTAGAATAGAAGAACTGATTTATCTAAAGCAGACAGTAGGAAAACTATCTTGCCAACATTAGGCAACAACCTAATTTGGGTTTGTTTGGAGCATTTAAAATACTAAAAATGAGGATGATTAATATAGAAAGAGTATCAGGCACTAATCAGAATCTCTGACACTGAAAATATTGTGAAACATTCAAGATTTTTTGAACAAGGCTTGAACAAACAAAAAGATTTAGTACATGTGTATAAAATGAATACTGTATTGTCACACAGACACACAAAAGCCATTGTTTCTATATGACTAACTGTTCACTCCAAGTAGGAACAACACCACTTAGGGTTTCTCTTTTCTTTTTCTTTTTGTAATAGCTTAATGTATGGTATGAAAACTGGGTTCTATTTTAATGGAAGTCTATGATAAATAAGACTAGGTCATCTAATTATTGCAAAGACATGTTTCATACAGACTGTGAACTGTCAGGTGGCTCTTTCTTTACTTCCTCAATGATTCTGTTTGGGAGTGAACAACCAGGAAATAATATGAAGGATCTAAGAAAGGAGTCAGTAAAACACTTTAAAAATTGGTTCTTAATGGATATAGGAAACATTACTGGGAGGGGACTTGGAAAAAAATGTATAAATCTTCCTTGCAATTATCTTTATTCCTCAAGAGCCCTAACTGGAAATATATTGGTCACAATTCAGAGAACTATTTTAATGGCATCTGAGAACTGGCACAAATCAAATAGGCTTCATTTCCTTGTTTCAGCTCTTCTATATTACAGCCCATTTTGGAAATTTCCCTGAGTTTAAAAATTGGATTAGAGACCTGCCATTTGTGAAACAAACCCCAGAGGATGCCTGGGGTGACATACATTATCTTGGCTAGGGCTAGAATAACCGTTTCTCCTCTAAGTGACAACAATCTTCATTTAGGGAAAAATCCCACCTCTACCTCCAACCCTCATATTTTTTTGTTTTGTTTTGTTTTTTGCTTCTGGATGTTAACAATATACCTTGTAAGGAAAATCAGTGTTGGCATTGGAGTACACAGTCTGGGCCATCCTCCCTCAGCACTGCACAGCCGCAAGGGGCTGATCAAAAGCGTAGGCTTCTCTTGAGCCTACATTTTTGAAAACACTTCTTTTGGCCTGTTGGATCATAGCGTGGAATAGCAGCCATTATTCTAGTTTTATTATATTATAGCCTATTGCTTAGATCTATAGTGATTCCCTGAGGAGGATCCTGCAGTTTTAATAACTACTGTATTGAAAACTTCTATAGGCTTCTGAGTATCAATGCTACCACACAGTCCACTTTTTATATAATTTCCTCCTTTCCTTTTGCTAAATTAGAATTAATCTCTGAATGCTTGTGGAATTAAAGACTCTAGATTTTAATTCCCAATTAAATGAAATTGTACCTACATGATCTGATCAGGACTCAGCAATATATCACAGATCTTCCCAGCTTAACCTGGCTTCTCAGAAAAACTGAGTAGAAAACTCACAGATGAGGCTTGAGAAGAACCTTTACTGAAGACCAGAATGAGGCTGTACAAAATAGTTGATTGCCCACTGCTAGTGAGTTTAAACAGCTGACATTTACACCCATCATGGTTTAAACTCATTTCTTTCTCTCGGTCTTCCCATGAATTCATGCAGTCTTGACATGTCACTTGTCAATATATATGCAATTACTACTTCTTGCCTGAAAAACACTGGCTTTCACCTCAACCCTCATGTCAGTAGCCACAATGCTGTTTTTGGTTGGGGACTGAGGGGAGAGTAAAGTAGGCTTCTGAACTCATACTTTTCTAGAACCCTGAAGTAGCTGGACTCTGATCATAAAACCACAAAATCTGTCCTTCAGTCTCTGGAAAAAAAAAAAAGTATTACTTAGTGAAAGATTTTTTTTTCCTCTTTCCCTTTAACTACTTCATTATTAAGGTGTCTGTTGTATGAGAGCAGCCATCTTCCCTTGGGATTTAATGTAAATGATGGAAGCTATGGAAAGAGGAGCCCACCAGAGAAAGTATCATATAGTGAAAGTCAGCATGTTAACACACATTCCTTGGTCATTTTATAACTAGACTAAACACAAGAACCCTGCACTTCATTCATGAGAATTTCACCAACATCTTCTTTTCTTTTGGAAAAAAAATGGCAAACAATTTGTTAAAACACCTGGCATTTGCCGTACATCACTAGCCATATCCTCTTAAAATGCTGCTACAGGGGCAAGATTTGTTTCCTAATTTCACACAAATCTGAGCAATAGTGGCACACACGAGATCCTTTGTACAGCATGTGAAACCCATAAATAAGGATGAAATTTTCCAAATATACATAGCAAATGTTCAATGCAATCCATTATGCTGTGATTATTATTAACAGGCAACAAACAAGTACAGTCAATTTAGCACAAATTATTTAGGGCAAATACAGCTGAATCAGTGGGGGACATCTGTAAGATGAGATGGCAACCATCAATTCCCAGGCTAAAAAAACCCATCAGGGGAACAGATCTGTTCCACCCAAGGCCACTGAATGAATTACCAAATATCTTTAACTTAGAAAGGCGAGAGGATAAACCTCAGAGCTGTGGTGTGTGTGTGTGTGTGAAAAAATCAAGATGGTGGTCATTCCAATGTGATCTAAGTCCTGCCACTTTGTACGTGTGTGTGACAGTGATTAATGTACAAAAGGGGAATGACTTCAGTTGTGATGTCATTACTGCCACACTGAATTTTTTGACTGCCTCCCCTTGCAGACTCTGCTGGCCCAGACTTTAAACTCTGAAATATAGACTATTATAAAGGCTTTAATTTCTTTGCACTACAGAGGGCAAATCATTTCTGTCTGCATGGTTTCATTGTTGTCTGCAAATTAGTCTAATTCACTCAAATCATGCCTGACAGTCTTCTGCCGAGTAAGCCTGTTCCGGAATACAGGGTTAAGTATCTGAAGGACTGAGATTTACTACCAAAACTGATATGAAGCTGACAACATGGTGTGGGTGTGTGAAATTGCAGTTCTAGTTCTGTTTGCTTGAAAGTAGATTCTTTAAATTTCACTGACAACAACAGATACTGCATTTGACTGTTTATTTCTATTTATTGCTTTCTAAAGTTGTGCCAAATCACAATTCCTCTGTTGCTCAATCTGTTGGGGGTTTTACATCATTTTAATCCATTTTTATTAGTTCCATTTCACTATTCATTTCCTTTTACTATTCCTATCCTAAGCAAACTATAGCTTCTATCTAATGTCAAAGTTAATTTTTCAGCACAAATGTGCTTGGGCTTATAATAAGAGAAAATTTATTTCACTTGATATTATTTCACCTCCTTGTAACATTTACACCACATATTAATCAACATAGCTTTATTACATTTTACAATTAAGATATACACCAGTAATTGGAATGGCCTACTTCATTGCATGTATGTTACATTCTAGTAAATATCTAGTAAATCTAGACATTGACGTATGTAAAACATGGTTTATGCCTTAACATAATGCAATTGTTAAGCAAAGAATGGTGTAGTAGAAGACTGGGAATTAGGCAGCCTGCATTCCCTATCTTCCTTCTCTCTCTTTTTTTTTCTTTAATCCTTGAAATTTAGTGGGAGAATCACTGGAAATTAGTTGCATAGTTTCCCACAATTTTAAGCTGGGACATGGATAAGAAAAATAGGCTTTCCACAATTAAGAAAATAACATTTACCAATACTTTCATCCCAGATTTGGAAATTAGAAAATCCCAGGCCTACACATGTGCAGAATATAACTAATCTATTTGAATAATTTCCCCATCCTGTGCAACCTGGTCTTCTACAATGGTCATCTGTGGCTCCCACCCAGCAAATGGTGGCCCAGCACTTGTTTAACATAACATGTACAGTTAGCTGAAAGATTAGACCTTGATTGCCTCTGCCCATTGGAGTAGATAATAACTTAATGAAATAAACCAATAGGCTGATTCTGAGGAAGGAAGCTTTGGATTTTCAGAACACTTATTAGGAAGATGAAATAAATGGTGAAGGTCAGGAAGCTTGGGGAGCAGAAGCTGAAGCTAATGCATTTTCCAGTGCTTTGTGCTTGGGAATGATGTTGTACAATGTTGCTCTAATGGCTCAGATGCTGCAATATGTCACATTTTATTGTTTGCCCCCCAGAATTGTAATAGAGTTGGGGTGGCCTTAAAAATTGGAAGGAAGGAAGGAATACATGATCAGGACAATGTCCAGACTTGTCCAGCATACTGAGTCATATTTTATTTTAGCATGTTAAACAACGTCAGTGAGTTTATGATCCAGTGGGACATGTTTACAATGGATTAATTGAGTCAATCATGGTTCAGTTAATTATAGGTACAAACAGAGTCAAGGGGGGCAGCTTTACTGGTCACAGGCAGTTTATTTTCCCTATTTGGATTTGGGTTCAAGGAACATTCAAAGAAAATAATATATGGAGGGCAAGTGGTAAACAAACACAGTTTAAGACATTACACAGTATTATTATTGATCTTCCAAACTTCCAATTGGTTTTCTAGAATAAAGATGAGCACCATTTTAGATAAATCCATCTCCTTATTGACTTTTCCCCCTGCAGCTTGGATGCCTCAAATAATGTTGGCAAGGCTCAGGCAAAGGCAGAAGAGATAGCAGTATAAACCTGTCAAGAGAGTTACATGGAATTGGAACTATATTTTTCCTTCTGACATTAATGGAATCTCACAGACCAGAACTTTCAGAGATGTTAAAAAAAAAAAAAAAGCCCACCAGCCATACCAACAGTCCTACTACTTGTGTTAGGTTGTATAATACCAATTTCATGCAGATCTGGAACACTTATTTATTATAACTCATCTTTAGTAGGAAGCTACACTATCACATTCAGATGTTGGAAGTTGATGCAGCTAAAGAAGCCATCCAGAAAATGAAACTGGGTAATGTATGAAGCTAAGTTCAACAACTACGTATTTTATTTATTAAAAAAAGAAATGGGGGAAAAGAGAAGATTACAGCATTAAATTTTGGTAACATGGTTTCTTCAATACGTCTGTCACTGACAGATTATATACTTCAGATTCCATGCTTTAGAAAACAGTAAAACAAGGGGTTTTTTTTATATAAGAGGCTTCCTTTTTCCATTGGATAGATTGGAGAATGTGATGAAATGCTAGTTTATCTTAGAAAAGGGGGAGGAGAATGCTGAGCTGTTACAAAAAAGATATTTGAGTCCAAGGAAAGCAGAACACGTGAGAAAGAAACTCAGAACAATGCCATTTTGATTGTGTTACCTATAAGTTGAAATAGAGGTGGGCTTTGTCAGGCTTTCAAGATTCTCTTGTAATACCTTAACAACATTAAAGTACATTCCAAGAGTCCTACAACTCCTATTTCCTATTTCCTGACCTTGCCTACCTCAAAGGGCTGACAAACAAAAACAAACTATTTAGTATGGATTTTCCCTTCCTTTCTTCCCACTTCTCTGTCCCCAGAGACTGTTGCTCCTGTCTTCTGGGATGAACAGTCTGCTCCATCTTCTACATGATTGCAGCTCTGATACTTGACGACAGTCATCATGTCTCCCCACAACTAAACATACCCAATGCCTCCAGCTGTTCTATGCTTTTCCTTCCAGGTCTCTTATCATCTTTGCTGCTCTCTTCTGGTTACTTTCCAGCTTATCATTGTCCTTCCTGAAATGTGATGCCCAGAATTGGATGCAGGGTTCAACAACAGACCTTATCAATGCAGAATAGAAAGAAACAATGTTGTCTCTTGATTCAGACACTATTCTTCTGTTTATATAGTCTACGATTGCATTTGCTTTAAATTTGCAGCTTATTATACTCAGATTCAGCTTCTGACCTACCAAACACCCAGATCTTTTTCACATGTGCTGTTTCCCCATATTGTATCCTCTATAGTCATAGCTTTAATTTTTCCAATCCAAATGAAGGAGTTTGCATTTGTCTCTGTAGAAACTCATTTTGTGGGCTTCTGTTTATTGTTCAAGCTTGTCAAGATCTTCTACAGTCTTGACAGTATTTAGACTGCCATCTTCTCCAAGCTGCAGGTACGCACCTTCCCTTTTCTCCTTTTTTCTACTGATAGAGATAAAAAATCCTTTAAGCTTCCCTGGTAAGCCTCCATTTGTTTCTACTTTAGTCTTTTTTATTTTCTTTCTGCAGATATTAAACAATTCCTGTTATGCCACCTTGCTGATTACACCCATCTTTAATTTCCTGTACGTCCCTTTTAGCTCTTAGACAACTGAAATCTCCTTATTGCATCCACAGCTGTTTCCTAAGTTGCCCTAATTTTTTTCCTGTTGGAATGGAATGCAATTCTGTTTACACTATCACTTTTTTTTTAACCTTAGGATTTTTGTCCATGGAATTCTGCTGAGTACTTCTGAAAGCTTGTTGAAGTTGTCTCTCTTGAAATCTAATGTGCATTTACAACTGTACTCCCAATTTCTCTCTTTTTCTGTAATATCTTGAAGTGCCAAATGACATCGCTGCCGCTTTCCATGGCTCCTGCTGCTTTTAGCTTATCAGAGGAAGACTATCTCTAATAATCAGTTTCTGCCTAACTCAAGTCCTCGTTTTCAACATCTCATAGGCATTTGGTTGATTGCTATGGGCAGAGAATGCTGGGTTTCATTCAAAGCCATCTCAGAAATTTGATCTTGCACTTCCTTCCTGTTCCATCCATGATTTGTAAATCTTTTTTTAAACAATAAAAGCACTTGCATTTGACAACCAATACAGTATTTCATGGGCTTTTTTTTTTTCCTGCTGTCTTGCAGAATTATAGTGCACTTACATTTTAAAGATCAAGGGATACCTTTCTGAAATGCAGCTTGTGATCTTTTCACAGAGTAGCTGTCAAGTTTGTTTGTTTGGTTTTTCCCCCCCTTCATAGATAGATGATCTACAGTAACAATTCTACATGGGGTTTTTTTCCCCTCAGAAATAAGATTTGAGAGCTGTTCAGCAGTGAGCAGCTTTAGAATTTCAGAAGAATTTTTATAGCATATTTAATTAAATGATATTAACCTTGGTAGTTGTTGTTATGACACATTTACCTGTCCTGAATCTCTTGAGCAAAGATGGGATGAAGTTTTGACTCAACAGTGCCTGACTCACAATTCCAAGTAAATGTTGTACATACTTCAAAACAAAAACAAAAACCTTAACATATGTACCTAGTCTTGTCAGATTTACACCTCCTTGTGTATGTTATCATTTCAGATGGGTTAAAGGAGTTGATTTCTGACTCTCTATGGCTTCAACTAGATGAATAAAAAAAACCATAAAGAAAAATAAAGTTTTCTTCTCCATTGCAGGACTTGAGCACTTTCAAAACAAGATGCAGGTTGCAAGGGATATTGCTAATGAAATACATCTTGTAGATACAATCTGGATTTACACAGACATTCAACTTAGAAAAAGAATAACAAATAAGCTGTTCTTCCATAAATTAGTCAGTAGTGTGCTTTCTTTCCAGAAAATGTGTCAGTTAATGTTACACCAGAGAACTAAAGCAAGTGGTTGCTGCTGAACTCATATCATGCTTAAAGCCTTCCCACAGGCCACAATAAATTGGCTATGATAGGAACGATTACATTGTGACCCTGAAAATGTTTACTTTTATATATAAATGTGTACAGCTATGAACCAACTTAAAGGTTCTTTGAACAGAATACACAGTGGAGTTTGCACAGTTGTTTTTTGCTAGGTGGGGAAATAACTGTTTCTAAATCACAAAGTTATTGAAAACTATGTTTCTTTAATGCTAATGAATAAATCCCATGATTCATGAAGTCTCATGGACAAAGCAATCAAAATTTACTTCTTCCTGGCTTGCCTTTCAGATTCTTCCAGCTTGTTTGCTTTTCCAAGGATAAAATTAAAATGAAATGGAAGTTCTGAGCTAAAATCTCAGGGAGATTTTAGTAAAGCCTCCCCCCCCCCCCCCATTACCATATCTCATAATGCTGGGCTTGGTTTCATCTAGTTTAGGTCTGTGAAGATTTTGCACAGGTGAGGTAATCCCCCTCAATGAGGTACTTTATCTCATAAAGGAAAGGTTGAACCACCTCTGTGATATATAGACACATGGTTGATCAAACATAATTGACTGACTTGATCTGATAAGAATGGTGTTTGCAAAAGCACGCATGCCTGAAATGAAGCGAGGGGGCTGCTTCATTCTGATCTTTAGAGGTGGCTTGGAGTATCACTTGGAAAGGGCACTTCTAAAACATGGATCCAAGGCAAGTGTCACTTCAGAGACTTGCAGAGATTTATCCAGCACAGCCTTTTTTAGGGCAGATTCATTTAGCTGATCTTGTCAGTGGGAACAGCATCCCTGACAAACAATGATATAGTTAGTGTCATGTCTAATGGTCATTCATTCTTCTGAGATTTCACAAGCTATTGCCTGCACACTTCCATATGCATTCTGGCAATTGAGAAGAAATTCTTCTCAGAATTTAGTTTCCAATCTCCTGATCATCTTTGTTGTAATTCTCTGAACTTATTGCAATGTGACTGAATCCATACCTATGCCTGGGTACTTTTAAAAAGGAGCTTAGAAGTAGGACTTTGTCTTGTTCTTACTATTAGCCCTCAAGTATAGAGACAAACAACTGGGTAGAATTACAGGAGAGGTACTGTTCATGTGAATTTTTAAAAATCCTGTATTATTCATTTTGTTAAAAGTTTTGACTTTATATTTTATTTTACTTTTTACTGTCATTTGCCATTATTCCTTTATATATATGCCTTCATCTATATCTATACCTATCTATCTATATTTTAAAAATACAAGTACAGAAATAAATATCTGACCAGAACTATTATTCTGATCCCACTATTCAACCTGTTGGGAGATCCTGTTTCTTGGAAACAAAAATCTGTTGGTTGTGGTAGAATTTATGAAATGTATAAAAATGGAAAACCTTCTTTTATTTATAAATAACTACCATGAGGCATAATGTTTTGATAGGGATGATTCACCTGTAAATTCTTGTTATGACTTGGAGCTATTGTCAATTTTGGCTTTCAGGTTTTTAATGCTGAACCTAATGAAAATGAAGAAAGGTTTTAGAAAATTTCCTTTTGGAAAACAGAGCATCATGGTTTCAGTTTTAGAAAGCTCAATGTTTATGATTTGCATAACTTGAATCCTTAGTAAGGTATCATGATTTGTAAGGAATCCTGTTCCTATAGCAGTTTCTTCTTTTAGTATTAGTACATTGGTCTCCCTTTTTAATTAAAAAAAAAAAATTGAAGTCCACACTTCCTAGACAATACTTTTAAGTCCAATATATTTCAAGTTATTTTATATCTTTGAATACAGAAAAAATGAGACGCACATCCAAGTTTGTCATCTCAAACCTAGCATCTTTACTTATATTAAATGCACACACAGTGTACAATTTCAGTATAGTTCTATTGTACTACAAAGGAAGATGCCTTGAGGAAACAACAATGAAAGCCTAAATAGTTTAATTATATAAAATCATTCTTCCAATTCCTTTATCACTCAACCTGAATATCACTTTTCACATTTTGAATTTTAAAAAGTGAAAAATAATTCTATGGATGAAACCGAATGCTTCCTGTGCAGTCCGATGGAAGATTGCCAGATAATTTAAGTATTTGCAAAAATAACCATACAATGTTGTACAATACAGCTGCCAGCTACATTGAGAAATATGCAGTTCCATGGTACCTCAGGTGAACAGTATATAATAAGGGAAGTAGTGTGATGGAAGGCTTGAGCGGGGAAGGTTCTGGAATGGAGCTTCAAGGTTGCCAGGACGGGGGAGAGACATTCCAGGGGAAGCACCTCCTCAATCCTCAGCCAGAGTGTGGGAAAGCCAAGAGAATGAGACTGGCCCCTCCCTAGGGACCTCATGGTTATAGTTACTGTTGTTGTGGTATAGATTTAGTCTGGCAAGATTCCGTCTATTAGGCGTAAGCTAATAAAGGAACTAAACTGTTCTGAACTGTCTCACTGTTGTTCTTGGGCTAAACCTGACAAGTAGTCAGAAATTGGCTATTGACTCATTAAGAAGACAAAATCATACAGGAGAAGCCATGGGTGGGAATTCATTAATGACACAAAAGGAAACGCTTACTGTGAGCACACATATACACAAAGTACCACCAGAGCAAGACTGAGACCAAAGTCTAGAGCACTGAACAACAGAATACGTGGAAGAGTCTCCAAATGCAATTCTGCTGTCTAGCCACATTTTGAAGCAATGCATATTTTTGTTTAAAGAACGAGTCCATATAAAACCATGTGATATAAAACATTTTAGTTAGGATAAATGAGAGATAGGCAGAGGTAAAATTATATGGTTGCAAATTATACGGTAACCCATTAAGGTCAAATTAATTTCAGTTGGATAATTTCAGATTTTACTATAATCAGACAAGCTTTACAGACCAAATCTTTGGTCAACAAAAGAAAGCCCAGATTCTTTGGCTGTGTGTTGCCAACTCCATATATGCAGCCGTGTGGTTACAGAACTCTTGCTGCCATCTCATTCAGATAAAGTTCTCTCATACAGCTATGCCAGTGTTACTCTCACTCCAGCATGCCTTGTTGTCAGGTGCAGAAATTTGGGCATAAGTGTGCTCATTGGTCAGAAAATGGTTGTTTCGATTACTGTTTACTACTGTTTATTACTGTCATATTTGCGAATGGTTGCTTAATGAGGCAGTTGCTAAATGAGGACTACCTGTATAAAGCTGTTTATCTTCTGCATACTGATTATACTTCACCCCCTGAAAGAACTACCCCCTCTCTCAAGGAGGAATTCACCACTGTCAGAACCCAAACACATGTCACCTCCTGGGAAGCCTTGGGCAATCAGATGGAACATGGATCTAAAATACAGTTGGCTGAGCTAGTAGTCTCAAGAACCTGTCCATTTCATCAGGACTGATAGGATCAAACTCTTCCCAGATAACCAAGCCAGACTCAGTCACCTCCACAGGATCTGCTTCAAAGCTGGAGTCCAACTTTGAGAGAATCCAAAAGACTTTATCTGACAGATTCCTAGAATCTTCCTCACAGTGACCCTGCAGGTATCCCTCTGAACCCTCTCTCCCCAGGAAGGTCCAGGTGACCTTAACCAAGATCCTTTTGAGTGGTGGCTTCACAACTCTGAAATTTTATTCATGGGGAGAGACACAATCCTCTTTAGGTAAGAGTATTTAAAAAGGAAGTAGAGGAAAGTCATAAATAATAACTCCACCCTTATTTTCTCAGATCTCCATATATTCAATGGGAAAACTCAGGATTGCTGAACTAGCATTGTTTTAATGCAAATATAGTGCTCTGCAATATTCTTTATGAGAAATATAGTTTCCTTTAAGCAAATGCAAGCATAACTCCCTTTTAGAAATTTCAGACAATTATGCAGATTGCATATATTTAAATGGTTTGATCTTTTAAGAAAAGTTATATATCAGTTTGGGAAGGCTATCAAAGCTGCTTTGTAAGTCTCTTAACTGGTTCCTAAAATAAATGCATCATATCATTATTGTGAAAAAGATGAAGTAGGATCATTCTTGCAGTTGGCTGGACTGAGAAAAAAATCTTCAAAGAGGCTTGAGTGTTTCAACTCAGTTTTACATACATCAAAAAGTATGTGATTTGCATATTTCAGAGGAGATGACCATTTTATAGTCCTCATGCTAGCAGGAGTCTGGAGTGGAAAGTGGGTTCTTTTTGATCATTTAAGTTCTAATTCAGAGGTCAATATTAGCTAACAACCATGGAAAGTTCAGGAAATGAAGGACTGGAAAATCCATCCTAAAAGGATGTCTTTATTTTATACTGTTAATTTGGAATATTTTAAAAAAAACAATGCACCCGGTTGGATGGGGAATCAGAACATTTCAATAGCTGAATAACTGTTTGAGTCTGGAGCATCTGGCAAGGGGTGTCATTTGACACCTGGCAGGGGGGTGTCAAAAAAGTCAAAATGGCAGCCATGACCATATGGTCAAAGCTCTACCTCTTTTCTGTGTGTCACATTTGCAGCTGCCACTGCAACTTTTTTCACTTGCCCCTGCAGATGCTCCTGTTTAAGTCTGATGGTGGTAGTTTGAATGAAAAAGAAAAAAAAAATCCCTTCTGCAATGCCTTTTATGCAATAGCCTTCATCTTCACTGCATTTTTATCAGATAGAACAGACCTAATGGGTGGAATAGAGTGAAAAGGCAAGTTAGCAGAATGGAATCGCCATCAGGTCTTACTTGGAGGAGGAGGAGAAAACATGCTAGACTTGATGGCTCTTTGGTCGCATTGTATATTCTTATAACAGGCAGGAACATCCAGATTAATTTGGATTAGTCAAACATTTATTAGCTGGCATCAGGCAACAGTCCCAGCTCTGGATTTTACTTTCCCATCAATCATATGTATTTAAGCATAATGAATTAGGTATTAATTAATGGAGAAATGGTTACAGTGTACTGTCTGGGAGAATAATATTGCTCCATTCTATTACATCCTTTCATATTAAATGCTATGATTCAGGGCACAGATTCTGCACTTACACAAAATGTCTGTCTGTCTGTCTGTCTGTGTACCCACAAATGCGTGGCTGCTTTCCTTTCTCTAGATTTTATTAAGAAGGCTGACTTTCCAATATTCTATCCTAGAAATCTATTTTTATATGTTGTGCAGAAGTTATTTGGATACTTGCATGTGTGGGTGAGCAAGGTTGTCATGAAGGATCATTGGATATTGAGTATTCATGATGGGCTTGCTATAGAGAAACTAATACAGTGGTACCTCAGTTCACGAACTTAATTTGTTCCACGATTCTGGTCACAAGCCGAATTGGTCATCAACCTAATCAAATTTCCTCATAAGGTTCAATGTAAATAAGGTTAATCCGTTCTGAACCATATGAATTTTATTTAACCACAAAAATATGAAACAAAGTACAGTTCAGTACAGTATGAAGAGAGAGAACACTAACCTTGCTTGAGGCAACACTGAAAGGCTTCACAGCAAGTGTCTGTCTGTGACCGTGATCTCACCTAGAGGAAGCCACGACCACGTGTCAGAGCAGGGAAGATGGTCGTGTTCGTCACCCAATGCGGAGTTCGTGAATGGAAGCAAAATTTTGCGAACGCTGCTGTTCGCAAACCGAATTGTTCATGAACATAAGCGTTCGTGAACTGAGGTATTACTGTAATCTGATCCAGTCCAGAGTAATCTTACTTAGTCCAAGGTGATGTGGCAGCCAAACCAATGCAACCAAAATCAAGCAATGAAATAAGATAATAAATAGGAAGGAACAACAGATGCAAGTTATCTTAATGAGACAATTTATGGAAAATGTAGAGTATGTGCTAGGACAATGAGATGCAAATTTCTGAATGAGACTCATTGCAGGGAATGGGGGACATGCTTGATCCTATACTTTGGTATTTGTGGTGTGTGGCTCAAGTTAATTGGGCTTCTATGCGTTTACATAATTTATAATTATGTGTTTGATGTAATGAATACTTATAAATGCATTCATAAGAAGAAATACTCTGGGAACAATTCAGAAGAGGCTAAAGTGATAATGAATAGAAGAGGGCATGTTTTAGCCAGGTTTATGCACAACACTGCAAGGTGAATGAAAAGCAAATTATTGGGAGAAAGGAAAATTCTGAAAAAAAGAAATCTAACCAGAAGAGTAATTTGGGTTGATGTAAATGGTGCAGGAAGAGTCTAAAACCAGCAAACCCCAGAGCAAAAAAAAAAAAAAGGGGGGGGTAAAGTACTTCAATCTCACACATGTAACCACTTCACAGCCAGTATGATGGGTTAAACTGCCAGTCATGACCAACTGAGCCAGCTGATCTTATTTTGCAACTTTTAAGAGAAAAATGGGACCAATTCTCTCCACATGATTTGAAGCTCTTTTATTTTATAGATAAAGTTTGTTTGTCACATTACAAATTATTGAAGAGCAACTGTTCATGCTTTGTTAAGGGTAGTAACACTATATATATTTTTAATAGCATGACATTAATGATTAAAATTACTTGTTTCCTTTTAAATGGAAGCCCATGTTATGGATTGATTGATCGATTGTGTGCCATCAAGTTGGTGTCAACTTTTGGCAACCACATAGATAGATTTTCTCCATGATGATCTGTCCCTAACCTGGTCTTTCAAGTCTACCAGTGGTCCATTCATCACCACTGTTACTGAATATCTTAAGAATATGAAGCAGAAATAAATCTTTAAAATACATGGATTTTTTTTTCCTATGACACCCTACATGCATACAAACTACTAAATGGTAAAATTGAGGCTATCAGTATATTATTATGAAGTACTCATTTGCTAGTTGGTTGTGAGCTGCTAAAACCATTTGGTACAGCTCACCTAGAATACAGGTGAGGATCTTATTTTAAATATTTCCACATTTCAGAAACTCTGCATGCATACAGGGGAAAAAAGAATATCAGTATATGATTAGTATATGCTGAGAACTTCAAGAAGCAAAGTTTCAGTGAAGAAAATTTACAGATGATTCCAATGACAGGAATCTTCTGGATCCTAAATAAAATTTGGATCATTCTGTAGTTCCGTAAAGCCACAGTGATCAAACTGAAGTGACCAGAATTGAACTGGGGTAGTTACATTGTTAAATATTTTATAGCAACATGCCTTTTTGTGTGATTAGATGATTTGCAACATAGCAGAATGTTAAGTAGTGTTTTCTACTTAAGACAAGAAAGAATGCTACAGCAATGTTTGACCATCATTATCATCATCATTATCATCAAACAACATCTGCCTATTCCAGGTTCTTGGGAAGGACTTGATAGGTGGATAAAAAATCCCAAATCCGGTTTAAACATCTGTCTGACTGTGTGACCAACCAAAATAATAATAATTATTATTATATATATATAAAAACCTGATAACTGTCTCCTTGACATTAACCATAGGCTAGATATCATCTAAAATATTGTTTTTTCAATCTTGGCAACTTTAAGATGTGTGGACTTTAACTCCCAGAATTCTGGGAGTTGAAATCCACACATCTTAAAGTTGCCAAGGTTGAGAAACACTACTCTAAAAGCTATCTGCTAAGAAATACTCTACAAATGGCTAAACTGCAAAGGGATAAGATGGCAGTCAAGGAGCCCGAGAGTCTTAAAAACAGCCTGTCTTGGCAATAAATTATGATAGCCAAGCAAACGAGATTGTTATTATATATTGTTCCATTCTGTTAAGTAAAAATAATTTTTCATTTTGTTTTTGTTTTGGAGGTTACTTTGAATGGTTACCTAAGTCAGCTCCTGGTGACTTAGATATATCCATAGTTTTCTTAGCAATATATGAAATTGATTTCCTACTGCCTTCTCCCAGATTTTTTTTTTCCCCCCAACCTGCTGATCTTACAGCCTTGGACCTCTGAGATAGTCCCTCATTCAATCAATTTGCAATTAACTAGGCTTCTGGAATCAGTCAAAGTTGGCTAAGCTATAGTTTCTCTTTCAGTTCCTTTACCTTCTCCTCTAATCCTTTATTGATTTTTAATGGGATAGGTAAGACAGCATAATCAACTGTTTAAATACTGTTCATTTATAGAACTTGCCAACTTAAAGGCAAGTATAACCTATATGGAAGCTATCTCCAAAGAAAACAACAGAGGAATACTTGCATTTGTTTTCTCTAATCCATGTTTAGAAAAGTGGGGAAAACTAACAGAGATATTGCACTGGTGTTTTTCTTCTGCTAACCCTAAAATAGGTTTGGGGGTATGGGCAATGGCTTGTGCAGCTATATCTTACACATTTCCTGAACCAAATGTGCTCCATCCTCAGATATAACTTGTAGCTGTATGGATCGCAGCTGTAGTGCAAAATCTCTGGACCGTATCAAGCTGTGGAAGGATGCTATACATGTTTATTACAAACTAAGCCCTAAGATCAATAGGATTTATTCTGAAATAATGCAGAAGAAGGCATCACATTACAGTGTTGAGGAACTTACAATTTACACATTTTAGAGTTATTTCTGGTACATACTAGAATAAAGGAGTATGCAAGACTGAAGAAATAAACATACCATACAGAATGTACAGTGTAAAAACTGTTTTTTCCCCCCAATATATTTATGCTGTATATTAGAGGTTTTATCTGACAGCATACTCTGCTTCATATTTCAGCATACGAATACAATTTATTTCAAGAGAAACCACTTGTTTAATAAATCAATCACTTCTCTATCTTACTTCTGTCTTACAACTATGCTTTTAAAGTTAATGCATTTAGGTATAACATAACCAGAAAAAGTATATCTATTTGAACTTTATAAAACATTTTAAGATCATTTTTAAAGTATTCCACTTCGAGAAAATAGAAAGTGAGAAACACTTTTCATGTTAGGATTCCTGAGTCCAGAATAATTCAAACATTCATTAAATCCAATATTGTATAGATTGCTTTCCTACTCCATTGGCTGTCAGCTCAAATAAGTGACTGTTAGTTTATCGGTGACAAATGTACTGTATTTAATGCAATGGGACAGTCCTTTAATTTGAGCACCTAGCATAGTGTCAACCTAAATGTCTTTCAGCTGATTTATTTAGCAGAGCTCCATGTTAATCAATTTGCAATTAAACTTTCTGGACCTTTATACTATGTGTGTGTGTTTGTGTGTCTGTATGCATGCACATTCCACTAAACAAAAGTAGAATTAGCTTAGTAATAAAAGTAATTTATGGGTAGGTTTTTTTCAAAAGTAAGTGCATTGTGCAGTTGATGAATTATTCATTTGCAAGGTACCCATAGCACATCTACCGATTTTAATGAGCTTTCCTAATTTTACTTCCCATTCTAAATCACATTATTTTCTTGAATATTTATTAATTGAAAAGGATTCATTAGCAAAAACAGGCATTAATAAACTACATTTTCTAAGTAATGAATTTATAGTTTGCATATTTCGCAATTTACTACTTTAGTATGTAACTTACATTATCTCTATCGACTAACCCTGGTTTAACCAGATTTTCATTGCATTGTGAAAGAAGAATAGAGCTCTTTGGTTGATAATTGTTTATAGATGGCATTCAGAGGCATGAAATGCTTTCCAAAGCAATTATAACTGTCTTTTTTTATGGTTGCTGCTCTTCCAGTAGGCAGGATATTGGCATTATGGACTTTTTACAGAGGCTTCACTTCTGGAAGCTGCTGTGAACGGATATGCACATAATTGCCATCCACTTCCAGAATAAAGTCACAACATATAGGTAACCATTTGATAAATGCTCAGTGACACAAGTTACATCTAAAGGTTGAAAGGGTTTGATTGAAAAATGGCATTCCCTCCCCCCTTACTTTTTTACTAGAGATAAAACACAGCAAAGCAGTTTTATTCCTTCTGCCTCAAGATTTGCTTGAGTTACAGTTTTTAATTTTTCTCCATACCCTGAAAATGGTTCACCCCTTCCCTTTAGTACGGCAGTGTTTCAAAAGTACAGCTGAAAGCATTTGGCTTTTTAAAGTCCAAGTTTCAGCTCTAGACAACTCTAAACATGTATATGCGTGCAGGTTCTTACACAAGCTTGATGTAAGTGTGCTGTATGAGGGTGTGCTGTACTCTGCTTACTCTTTCTAATTCTAGAGTTAAGAAAAGCCTTAGAGATATTAGTAGCTAGATTTCTGCTTTTTCTGATTTAGTCACACAAAGTAATAGCTGGTGTTGATCTTACTGGTGATTTTTTGACAAGTAAAACCTTGTATCGTCTTTGCTTGTGTTATCTTCAGTCCTACTGAGGGTCCTCTGAGATGAATAGACTACGTCCCATGCTGTCCTTTGTCCCTTCAGTGCTCTTTCCCAGATGGTGCCCTCAAACACTTTGTGGACTTTGGACTACTCATGAACCACTGAACCTTTAGAGGGCAAACATTGCCTAATCCATTTTAGGATCACTAGCCACTCTTTTCTGGATTGAAACCAGCAGTCCATTTTCATCAGCTATTTTGGGTGCCAGCCATCTCCTCCATTTCCAAGCTTCTTCTTCCCACAGTCCTCCTAGCTGGAGGAGGCAGATTCTTGTGTTTTTAAAAAGATATAGCAATTTTCCTTTGTCATAATGGTCCAATAGAGGAAAGAGACACTCACATGTAGATGCTATCTTTATTCTTAACAGGAACACATGAGCTAAGAATAGTGCTGCATCGTACAGCTATAGCCCCACCTCCACCTCTGTGATACAGGCCTTTTCTAAAATTGCTGCTAGTACAGTATAAACCTCTGCTTGAGTTGGGTGACACCTTTCCTGTTGCGCTATCATCAAAGGTCCCTTAACACAATTTGGAAGCCTATGCAATGTTAGGGCAATGCTATGTGGCTTGACACTACTCCCAACCCATGTATTGATGTTAACCAGAACATAAACACTTGAATCTGATATTTATTCCCAATTTTCCAGATTTTTTCACACTTAGGCCAATTTAAAGTATGCCAGTGTTTGAATGGGCTACAATGTTTTCAAGCCATGTTTATGAAGGTCACCTAATTCAGCACCTGCTACCCTAGGAACATGGGAACAACTATAGGTTGATCTGTACAGTTTACTGAAAAAAGTGCCAGAAAGAAAAACAAAACACCCTACCAAGATTCCAGGTTACAAAATTGATCAATCCCAGTAAAAAGAGCACTGAAGGGATAGAGGATAGCATGGGATGTAATCTATTCATCTCAGAGGACCCTCAGTAGGACTGAAGCTAACACAACCAAAGACAATACAAGGTTTTACTTGTCAAAAAATGGTGCCCTCAAACACTTAGTGGACTTTGGACCACTCACGAACCACTGAGCCTTTAGAGGGCAAACATTGCCTAATCCATTTTAGGATCACTAGCCACTATAGGTACAGTAGCCCCACAGTGCTTAGCCATTGCTTTAAATGGATTTTAGAAATAACAGAGATGGCAGAGATTCAAGTGTACATTGGGAAAGTGAGACCCTTCCATCTCTTGAAAGACACAACAAATAGGATTGAATGAGAAATTAAGCTGTTAGAATCTTTATAAGAAATTACATAGTTCATCCCACCTGTTACCTATAGGTCATGTCTAGTCTGCACTTCTCTGTATGTTATGACAGGCCTAGCAACACAAGAAACAAAAACAAAAGACCCACCTTCATCTGGTTTGAGGTAGAACAAATTATGAATATAAAGAATGTAATTTATGTTCAATCGACTTACAGCAAAGTATATACTGAAATACATATGACTCAGCAAAATTTGGACTGAAAAACAGTACTTCCATGAAAATTGCATACTAATGTAGTCAATCTATGAAGGAAGCTTCAGATAAGCAAGGTAACAAATGAGAATGGCAATTTATCCCGTAGCAAATATACTAATCATGTGAAAAATTCAGTTATGATCATTGAATATGCATGTTCTTGTCCAATTCAGTGAGTCACTACATTTGAATTCCAAATAATCCATATTTTCACATCTAAAAAAATCACTTATGATAGAACATGTTGATGAGTCCCATATTAAAAAATAAAAATAATAATAATAACCTTGTGACTAAGTACAATTCAGAATTCATATTCCTTTTTTAAATATTTAAATGTAATCAAACTTCGACAAAAATACCAGAAAAAGTATAAGAAAGGAGATGCAAAGTAACAAGAAAAATATATGCATGCAATAGAAAATGGAAATTTTCCAAATGAAAAAAAGCCAGTTTGCTGTAGTGGTTAAGGTGCTGGCCTAGAATCCAGGAGACTATGAGTTCTAGTCCCACCTTAGGCATGAAAGCTGGCTGGGTGACTTTGGGCCAGTCACTCTCTCTCAACCCAACCCACCTCACAGGGTTGTTGTGGGGAAAAAAGGAGGAGGAAGGAGTATTATGTATATTCACCGCCTTGAGTTATTTATAAAAAATAATAAAGGTGGGATAAAAATCAAATAAATAAAAATATAAAATAATAAACATAGATCCTTTTATATTACCATAAATGAATTAATTTTTATTCCAAATTCATAATGAGGAAGATTGGGACACAAAATTTATCATAAAATCAGTTGGGCCTTTTGTGGGCATCAGCTGTATGTTCTCCCACATGCTTTCTATGTTGTATTTCAAGCCTATATTCCTTAGTGCCAACTGGTTCATTTTTAATTTAAAACCAAGGTGCACAACTTCTGTGAGCTTTAAATGTTATTTTTCTGTGGGTTGTACATACACCTGCAAATAAATATATGGTATATACATATACATGCAATTCACATGCATAAACTTATGCAAAATAAACTAAGGGGTTTTTTTTCTTTGTCAGAAAAAGGCAATGATAATACTATTTGTTTCCCCAGCATTATACCACCCTCTACTAATAAAGGAAAACACTCTGATCTTCTTTTTTATTTTTAATGGTAGCAGCAAGTGGAAGATGTCACATCAAAGATGCTTCCGTTTAAAAACTGTTTTTGCAAGATTTAAAAGACAAAATATACTATAAACTTTACAGAGGTATCCTTGCAGATGTTTTTCTTTGTTTCTTTTTCTTTTTTTAAAATCTTTTTCCCCTGTTTTTTTAGGGGCTGTATTAGCTTTAACTGTACATTGCTTAAAATCTGTGCTCAGTGGGAAGGCCAATTTACATAAATACTGTTTTACTCCTTTAAATATTAAATACTTGCAAAAATCACCCTAATTATTAGAAAGGCTAGGAATTTCTGTAAGGTACAATTGGTGTCTTTAGCCTATGCAAAGCCTGAGACATTATACTGAATCTTAATCTTCCCACACCCCTAGAACATAAACTAGTATCTAAAAAGGTTAATTTCATTCACTCTGGGAAACTCTAAGAGGCATAAAATAAGTTTCTGACTTGTCAGACACAATTTGTGTTTAGTGCACTCCTCCTTTGAACATCTTTTTCTTGCCTTTTTTAAAAAATCCAAGTCCAATAATAAAAAAGTACAAAATTTCAAATGAAAACTATAATAAACATTAAATATCATATAAATACTTTTTATTTATGAAGTATGAATAAGTAAGGGAGAACATCAGAGGCTGAAAGGTAGGAAGAATTGACAGCTATTGCAGCAAAAATATTATTTGGGATCAACCCCACAAAAAGGCATTTAATATGCATGACATTTCACTGTACCTTTTCATATATGCTCCTCCAAGTCTGCAATCCTATAATCCCTGAACAGTTATAAGTAGGATCCATGGGACAATTCAGAAAGAGCTCTAACCTCAGAAAGGGAAAATCTTCCACAAAATCTTGC
This sequence comes from Python bivittatus, assembly GCF_059951505.1. Taxonomy (NCBI): domain Eukaryota; kingdom Metazoa; phylum Chordata; class Lepidosauria; order Squamata; family Pythonidae; genus Python; species Python bivittatus. The sequence goes on along the minus strand of NW_028277075.1, from coordinate 46,482,784 downwards.
CTCCTAGGACCAAACTTTCCAATGATAGATTTTCAGTGTCAGAAAGGCCAATGGGAAATATGCTTAGGGATGGGATCTGGTTATGCACAATCCAATATTTATTCCTAGCATCATATTTTATTAGCTGGGAAATCCTTAAATAATGACAAAAGGAGCAACTTGTCTTTTACTTCTGCTCTGTAGGAATGGTGAGAGATGTCTTGGAGACTGGAGTGTGTGGTGGCCTTTGAGATGAAGAATAATCTTGCTCTGCAAATATCATTTTCTCCACAGTTTGGGATCTAGAAAAATTAAGCACCACTGGAACCAGTTAGTATGTTGATGTGAGACACCAGGAATGTTAGGACTATGGGTGAGATGGGGAATTCAGAAAGGATGTCTCCATGCAGGTGCCAAAAGCTGAGCTCAGTTGAAGGGAATCTTTACAACAGCCCTTTCAATATGTCATCACACTGAAGTAATTCATAGTGTTACAATAGTAAACTTTTAGTAATTGCAATGAATTTAATTACCCAAGAGAAAAATAAGCAAAATTAAAAATGATTTACAATGGAAATCAAGGCAACAGTTACTCTGCAGAGCTGAAATCTTTTATTAGTTTTTGGGCCTTCTTTCTTAAGGTGGGTCCATTAAAGAGAACTTTCTGCCTTAAATCATAGCATCTTTAATGCCACTTCAAATACAGAGAATTACCTCTATATTTATTAAAAAGTTAATAACATACTCTCTAAAAACAAACAAGCAAAAGAAAGCAGTACAGGAACCTAAATGTTTTCAGGGGTATTTATTTATTTTTTATTTGTGTTTATTGGTTGCCTGGTTCCCAATGCCTGCTTGATCTTTCAATAATTTCTGCGTTAATTAATTGATTCATTTATGGCACTTTTAATCTGCCCAATAACAAGAGTGGCATTTATTGTCCCAAGATTAATTGGAGAATTCAGCGTTAACACATCTTTGAAAAGGGCAGTTCTTTTCATGCAAACTTCAGAACAGCAGGAGAGTGTGAACCTCCAGGGTGAATGTTTAAAAAATATGGTTTATATTTGCTAACAGGATGTTAAGATCTGTAATTTACTTACAAACCAATTAATCTACAGTGTTGATTTATGTTCATTTAATTTTATTGAATTTTTTCTTCTACATTTCTGAAAAAAAAGTCTGAAAGCATGAAGAGATTCTAATACTTTGGAAACTTTCATAGACAAGAAACAAAATGAGACACAGATAAGATGACATCATTAAAAATATCCAAACGTCTGTGACTAAGAATACAATCTTATTTATGCTTTTCTGGAAAGTTAGATTGTTACTTGAAATTTTACTTTTTTTATGTGTATGGAAATATCTAGTGGCATCAATATTTGAAAACAAGAGGGGCAGTCATCTTGGTGCCCATAGGCATGTGAGACAGCAGATAGATTCTCTGCTTGGCTGCTGTGACCACTTTGACAGCACTTTGCTGACAAAGTCACTCAGATTCATTGAAGCCTTGACTTCTCATGGACAAAGTACAATATGATGACTGAGTTGGTGTCTTGCCATGTTACCTGGGATTACTTCTGGTATGTGGACTGATGAAATATATAGGGTACTCTCTGGTATGCCTACAGTTACCTATGGGCTAGATCTATGACCCTCCTGTGTGGACTCACAGGGCTGTGACTATCTGGATCTGTGAATCGTTAACACATCACTTTGGAGAGGGTTGTGCATGTAGCCTTGAAGAAACTGTGGTGTCCTATTCCTTAAGAGATCCTTGCTCTATATGATTATTCTTGACAATTATCACTTTGTCAAGATTGTTCTTTGACAATTATCACTATCTCTAGCCCTCCCTTTTTAGGGAAAAGTTATTGAGATGGAAGTAGGAAAGCAGCTATGGAGTGCCCTAGAAGCAGTAGAATATCAAAATGCCTTTCTGTCAGAGGTTGGTTCTGGATGTGAGTCAGAGATGGCATTAACCAATCTTGTGGATGATCTTTGTCAGGACTTGGAAGGGGGTAGCGTGCCCCTCTTGGTCCTTTTATACCTCTTTGTGGCCTTTGATACCACTGATCATGATATCTTTTTGGATTTTGCGTGGAAGTTGGAGGTTGGAGACATGGTTTTACAATGGTTCCATTTCTTTCTAAGTGGACAGCTCCAGTTTATGGTACAGGAGAAGACAGAACGGTTGAGTGGTAGCTCCCAGAATGGTTTAATAACATTTGGGGCATCTCAACCAGCCAAACCAATTAAAGATTCACAGATGTTAGTCCCTTATAGAACCATCCAAATCTTCATTTAATTAGATAAGACCCGTAAGCCACCAGTTGACCATTTGTGGAGTAAACAAAACAATAGCATCGTGCTACTATATCCTTTTCAGATTGCTCATTTCCTGATCAAAATTAAAAGCTAACTGTTAATTAAAATCAGCATTCAAATGTCTGGGACCAACACTTAATTAGAAGCAATTACAGATTTACTATGATGTTACTGTGAGTCAATTTTTTTTTCTTCTTAAAACATTAAAGTCAAAATCAACCTGACCTTTTACTAAACTGATGTCAAACAAAATTAGGCTAAAAGCCTATATTCAAGTTAATATTATTGAACTCATGTGGGATAACTTCCAACAGACAGTTAGAGGCTGCATTGTTAATTATATAGGTTTCTCTTCACATTAAATAGTAGGATATTTTTTCTAAGTCACATCTTGATTTGACTGTTCAGAAAACCTTTAAAAATACCTATTCAAATATATACATTTAATTGCTTATTTTCTTTCAAAATAAAAACCATCAATAACTGCATCATAGTATTTGCAGATTCATCAAAAGCTGAGTTCCAATATGCATAATAGATCAAGAGGTGCAGATTGGATAATTACATATAAAATTTTGCAAAACCTCAATACCTTAAATTTCACTATTTCTATCTAATATTACTAGAAAGAAATAAAAATGTTTTGCTTCTGCTCACAGTACCTGGCACAATCTATTTTCCATCCAGTCCATGTTGTTTTATAGCTTCTTGTGCATATCTTGTACCCATTTCCTTCTTACTGACAAGCCATTTCATTCATTTGGCATTCAATCTAACTTGATTCCATTTTTGCATATTATAAGCAACTGTTGATATAGCTTTTACAGAGGGAAGGATGGATTAATTTCATTATTTTATTTAGTCATTTTATGGATTTCTCTTTTAAGGAGGAGAATTCCTAAAATTAATTCAGGGACATGAACATAACTGCTGAATTAATTCCATTGAGTTCAATGTTAATTCGCCATCCACATCACCAATATAACACATTCATTGATAAAACAATGTGAGAAGGAAAATATACTACGCATTGCTATTATTGCATTATAATTGTTTTATGTAGATTTTTATCAATTAATATTTATGAGTATTGTTAAGAGACAGACACAATAGATGTGTAAATGGATTGTATGTATATCATTCTGGTCAATTAAAAAAAAGACTAAAAAGTTACAGTGGAGGTTTCCTAATCCATCAATAACAGAGATGAGTTGCAAATTTATTTGGTTCTTATTTTAATACAGTCTTACCTACTTTGTATTTCCTGAACCAACGTGAAAGTGTTTATATAACATAATATACATGTTATGGAGAAATACAAACAAAAATGCATATTTTAGGGGGAATTGCAAATACAAAAACGTATTTGATTAAGAGAAACATACACTGATTTTTGTGTGGGCATCTAAAAACAAATCACAAACTGCTGTGGAAATTGGATGGAACAAGATTGAAAATGTGAGAGTGAGCAAAATCCACTTTGACAAATTTACCCATCAGTTCCATTTTGGCAGTGAGGACCCAAGCAAGATTTAGAATGCTTAATTTATATCCTTAAACAGGTTTATGTCTCCAGGGCGTGATGAATTACATCCAGGATGTTGAAAAAGCTGGCACAAGGGATATCAAAAGCACTGACTGTCATATCTGAAAACTATTTATTTATTTATTAAACAAATTTATATGCCTGCCCAATTCACACACAGTGACTCCGGGTGGCTTACAGAATTAAAATCCAAATACGAGAAACCAGTGCACCCCCCTACCCTCCTGGCAGCAACAAGCACATTCATATTAACCATTTGATCAGTTTTGTATCAGCCTGGGGTCTCCAGGCCCACTGACAAAATCATGTCTCCGGGGCCTTTAGGAAAAGTATCAAGGTGGGGGCCAGTCTTATCTCTGGGGAAATGATATACCATAGGGAGGAAGCCACCATGGAGAAGGCCTTTTTTCTCACTCCCACTAGATGTACTTCCCTCACTGAACGGACCTACAACATTCCCTGCCTCCCCACTCTGATGAGCTGGGTAGATGTAACTGGGGAAAGGCAGTCCTTCAAATAACCTGGCCCAAAGCCATGTAGGGCTTTCAAGGTGATAACCAGCACTGTGAATTGGACCAAATCGGAAACCAATGGAGCTCCCAGAAAAGAGGTGACACATGTGCAAATCTAGGCTTGCACAAAACTGTGTGGGCTGCCACATTTTGAACCAACTGAAGCTTCTGCATATGACTCAAGGGCAACCCCATGTAGAGTGCTTTACAATAGTCCAAATGGGAGGTGACTAGAGCATGGGTGACTGTGAGAAGGGCATGTTGGTCCAGGAATGGGTGTAACTGTTACACAACTCATAGTTGTGCAAAAGCCCTCCTGGCCATGTCTGCCACCTGCTCCTCAAGCAGGAGTCACAAGTCCAGGAGAACCCCCAGATTATGTACCGGATCCATCTGAGACAGTGCAACGCCATCCAAGACCAAAGATGGTAATTCTCCTGAAACCAAAGAGCCCCAACCCCAAAGCCACTCCATCTTGCCAGGGTTCAGCTTCAGCCTATTGCTCCCCATCCAGACCTCAGCAGCCTTCAGGCACTGAAAAAGGGTGGTCACGGCATTGCTTAACTCACTATAGGCAGAGATGTACAGCTGAGTATCATCTGCATACTGATGATATCTCACCCCATGGTGATGGATGATCTCACCCAGCAGCTTCATGTAGATGTTAAACAGGAGTGGAGAAAGCACCAATCCTGAAAGCAGAGGCCAAGGGCTGGACCTCTTGCCCTCAATCAACACTGACTGAGAGCAGCCTTGAAGGAAGGAAGTGAACCAGGACAGCACAGTGCCCCCAATTCCAACCCCTGAAGCTGGTCCAGAAGAATACCATGGCTGAATGTATCAAAAGCCACAGAGAGGTCAAATAGAGGAGGGATGGATGCATTACCCTCATTCTGCTCCCACCAGAGATCATCCAAAAGCATGACCAATGCTGTTTCTGTCCCATATCCAGGCCTGAATCCTGAATGAAAGGGTGTGACCACCTTCTCAATAACCTTCCCCAAAAAGGGAAGCTTGGAGACAGGATGAAAGTTGTCCATCAGGGTGGGATCTAGCAATGGAAGAAAGGGGCATACCACAGCTTTTTTCAAAGGCTGGAGCACCATCCCCTCCTCCAGAGATGCATTAACCACGGCCAGATGCAATTAGTGCAGAGTATTTCTACTTTGCCACATGAATCGCCACGAGCTAGGCTTTAATAGCGGCTCTTACTTGTGTTCGGTCAAGTTCGTTCTTTGTTTTCTGCCAGAGATGCTCCATATGTCTATTGATCTGTTTCAACCCTCTCAGTTTCTCCATATATCGCAGACCATGATGAGGTCCATGGGTTGGGAGAGGTTGCATGGGCATAACCCTGTCCAAAGCCTCAGTCACCCTCCTATTCCAGACATCAATTAGGGTCTCAGCATGACTATGTAGCAGATCTGCAGTTATAACTCCCTCTGAACTCCCATCAGGGTCCATCAGTCACCGGGGGTGGACCAATCTAATAGGTCCTGCCTCCCTGCAGAGGAGTATGGCCCTAGAGAAGCTCATAGCCACCAAGGTGTGATCTGACCATGACAAGGAGAATAGAGATAGGTCAAGCAATTCCAAATCACATAGGCACTGCTCCTACAAGAACACCAAATCAGGTGTGTGACCACTATTCCTAGTCAGGCCCTGGATGACTTGGGACAGGCCCATGAAAGTCATGATTTCTCTTGTAAAAGGGTGCCAGAAGATTAAGGAAAGAAAACATTGTCCCAATATCCAAAAGGTAAGGAGGAGGAGTCTTCAAACTTACTTTAAAACCAGTTAGTTTAAAGTGTGTTCTGGGCAGGATACTAAAACAAATTATCAACAGCATATATGTGAATATTTAGAAAGGAATAGGATTATTACCAGGACCCAGCATGGCTTTGCCAGGAATGAGTCACGACAAATTAACCTTATCTCTTTTTATGACAGAGTAGTTGGTTTGAAAAACTAGGGGAATGTTATAGATGAGTTAATATTCCTTGATCTCAGTGTTTGACAAAGTCTGTTATGATACCCTGGTGAACAAGATGAATAAAGTGGATGGTCTGATAGATTTTCCACTGGTTGAACAACCATACCAAGGGGGTGCTTGTAAATGATTCTGCACTGACCTGGAGGGAAGTATCAAGTGGAGTTCCTAAAGGCTTGGCCCAATACTATTCAACATCTTCATTGATTACCAAGCAGATGGAATAGAAGGGATGATTATTAAATGCACAAATGCATTAAGGGTTTGGTTAACATCGTAGGACAAAATCATGATTAAAAATGACCCTGATAAACTTGAACACAGGGCCAAATCCAACAGGATGATGTGCATCTACAACAAGTATAAGATCCTCCACCTGGGTAGGGGAGAAAAAAAGCATAGCTACAAGACCGAGGAACCTGGCCATGCAGTATCCATTTCCAGACATTTTAAAAGTGACATGAACAGATTTAGAGGACACCTACCAGGATTGTAAGGAGTATAAAAATCAGACCTTAGGAGGAACAAGTAATGGAGCCGGTCATGTTTAGTTTGCAAAAGAGAAGATTGAGGGAAGATATGTGGCTGTCATGTGCAAGAGCAGGCAGTTCTGTTCTGTGTTGAAAGTAAGGACAGGACAAAGATCAATACATTGACATTAAATATTAGATGTAATATTAGAAGTAATGTCTTTTGTTAAGTATTGTTACCTAGAACAATGGTCGACTCTCTTGTGCTGGAGTTTTTTTAAAAGTTGGATTCTTTTAAGTAGATTCCTACACTAAAGAGGGGGTTGGATTAAATTACCTTTCAGTTCTCTTCCAACTCATGCACACTATATGAGAAGAATTCAGAAGCATTCTGAAGTAATACTTTACACATCTAGCAGTAAAATGCTGGGGGGGGGGGGAGGAGGGAGAGAGAATCTCCCAAATCCTGTTCTCTATGGATTTTTTTTTAATCAACTCCTACTTGTAGACTTCTTTTATTTCAAAGCACTGTCAACATTTCCTTCCCAATGAGCCTGATGTCTAGTATGGTGGCTGAATGTGCAGTTCTCAATCACATTGATTAGCAGTTCGTTAGCAGTGAAAATGCTCCAACAGCATTGAATAAAATAGTCATGAAAATAACAGATTGTTCATCAGGAAAACGATGGTCAAAACTCAGCCATCTGACAAGCTTGCTTATTATAATTCCAATCTAGAGTGCCATTTTCTCCTCCATCTTCTTCTGTACTAACTGCCAGTTAATACACACAAAACTCTTTGCCATGTATCGATCTGGTTTTGTTCACTTTCTATTTCCCTTAATGGTTGCTTCCAGAGACTAATTCCTTGTTGTAGCTTCCAAAATGTTTTGCAGCTACAATAAACTTTATTTTCCCCTTAGAATGAGCAAAGAAAAGCAGGTATTAAATTATTATAGCTGCTGCTGCCTCCACTGCAGTGTTTAAGAACAGTTTTGTAATAGTCACTGTTGACATCCCAACTCTTAAATGTTCAAGATGAGTAAGATGATGTGGGTTAGGTAATGACTTTGAAAGGCAACTCCTACAGGATCTCCTGAGAATATTTACTATTCATGTTACAATCCTGTCCGTTGGATAGTATCTGAGATGTAATTATGCTAAGTGACACAAGCCCCGCCCATTACTCCACCAGCACATCTGTCAAGGGTTCCACTGAAAAGCTCCATGGAGTAAATGGGACAATGGCTACTATACTTGCAAAGATCCCTTTACAAAGTTTGCATTCCCCAAACAAATCCAGATGCCTATATTGATGGTGATGTGTTAAAATATTAAGACTCAAAGAAATTTAGAATTTCTAATTTAGTATGTAAAGTTCAGACATTAATATTAATTTACAACATCAATGACTAAGAATAGGATTACTGCAATATATTATGCATTAGACTGCATCTGAAAATGATTTGGATGTTTCAGCTAATGTAGAACATGGCAGTGAAAGTTTAGAGTGGCACATTCACTCAGAACATATTTCATCAGTCTTACAAGAATGTCCTAGCTACCTTTTTGCTTCTGGGCTAGCATCTGGAAGAACAAATGAGCCATGGAAGGAAAATGTTTCCCTGCGGCCAGAAGACTTCAAACCAAAAATTTCTGTTCTCAAAATGCTAATTCCTTGGACAGAACAAAATAAATAGCCTGTGCATGTCTCTCTGTATGTCTTGTGTCTGTGTCGATGTTTATCCTGACCTGAACAAGTGTGTAATAGCAAGTCAGTAGGAGGAGGACTGCTTTAATAAACACTCCCTGCATTTTCCCTGCAAGGAACGTATAGCTAAACATTTTTCTAACCATGCTGGTTTTCTGCGCAGAAGACAGTAAACTAGTAAAAAGACTATGCTATCGAGCAAAGCATGTTACATCTGCAGGATACCTGCTACAATGATAAGCAGACTAGAACTGATGGAAGTCCATGCTGAGCCACAGACACTCACTGGGTGACTGTGAGCCAGTCTCACTTTCTCTTAGCCCTCCTACTTCACAGGGTTGTTGTGAGGTTAAAATGAAGGGAATATTCCATATAGGCTGCTCGATCTCCTGAAGAAAATGCAGTATATCAATCTAACAAACATATTAATGACTAGAAGAATAAATCTTCCTTCATTATATAAGCCACTCATTATCCATAAGTGTGTATGTGGAGATGTGCATGTATATAGACACAAATACATACATGGTGCTTTTATCCTTAAAGCTAATTGTATTTTTTGTCTCGTATGATGCAGGCTTCCAGTTAGAATTTTGTTTTGTTTTGTTCTGTTTGAAAAGAAAAATGATTTAAGAAAAACAGAATCGTTAGCAGCTGCTAAGTAGCAAACATCAGCTAGGAAGTATGCACATCTCTGCTTATCTGGGTGATGATAGCTGGTGAGGAGATGTTCTGGTCTTTTGTTTTCCTTTCTATTCCTCTCTTTTGAATAGTGTGTAGACGTTGTTTATCTCTATGTGCCTGTTGATGGTTGCCCTGTCTGAATACCCAGCTTCCAAGAATTCCCTTGCATTTTTGGATTTAGCTTGGCCTAAGATGCTGACAGTTCCCCAGTTGAAACTATGGTTAAGTCTGTCCATGTGTTGTGAGATTAAGGAGTTTTTATCATGTCTTCCGACTGCTAGGTGGTGTTCATGGATGCACCCTGAAAGCCTTCTGCCTGTCTGTCCTACATAGTGGCTGTTACAGTCCTTACACTGTGTGTTGTAGATGACTCCTGTTTTATCTTCTTGGGCTACTGGGTCTTTTGGTTTGCTTAAGATGTTTTGGAGGGCTTTAGTTGGTTTGTGTGGTATGGAGATGCCATGTGGTTGTAATAGTCTGTTGGTAGTTTCTGAGATGTTTCTGATGTATGGCAGTGTTATCCTTTTCATAGCTTGTGTTGGCTGTGTTGTAGTAGGTTGAGTGGTCAGGCACTTTTTGATAAAGTTGCTTGGGTATCCATTTTGTTGGAAGATGTTATATAGGTGGTCTGTTTCCTTTTTCTGCTGTTCTGGGTTGCTCGCCTGAATAATGTTCTTACACAGCTCCTCTTGTGGGAGGTTGGGTTGTTACTTTGGTAATGGGGTACTTGATTAGTGTGGGTTGTCTTCTGATAGACTTGGGTTTCTAATTTACTGTTGTTTCCTCTGCTGATGAGGATATCCAGGAAGGGCAGTTGTTTTCTTCCTCTCTGGTGAATTTTATTCCTTTGAAGATGTTGATGATTTCATGCGTCCTCTCTAGTTGTTCCTTTTTATTATAATGAAGATGTCATCTACATACCAGAAACAACTCTGATTTGAAATCATTGGAGTGGAACTGATTTCAAGCTAAGTTTTGGTTCTATGGCTGCATGTTATTTTCTTTTCCATTAATTTATTTCATTAAGGCATCAGAATCTGAATCAGTTAGTGGTCTCAGATTCCTAATCTATTGTCTTCTTGAGGAGTAAGAGAAAGAGCACCATGTAAAGACCAAACCTATGTATGAGTTCACTTAAAACATTTTGCAGATCCTATATTGCAGAAAATCCACAAAAGTAGTCTAGGCTTGAGCTCTGTGCAAGAATTTGCCCATCAAAGCCACTAAAATTGGAATGGCACATGGGTATTCATGTAGAGACATAGTGCCTTAATACACTCAGCTCTGCAGGTTAAACTTTCTGTATTTAGTGCACAGTGTATGTAAGCATGTTTGGTTGGACATGCTTATGGAGTCCTTCTGACTGGGAAGCCAGGCATCTGGGAACACAGAATCCTGTTTTCTGGGTCCAATTTAATTAAAATAACTAGAAACTTTCTCCCTGCCATGGTAGATTTTCATATGACAGAGCCTTCAAGTGTATGGTCTCACTGTTGCAGTTTCATTGGGGAGAAGAGTGTCTTGTGAAGCTATATCTTAGGCTATGAATTGTACTTCTGAAGGTCATATCTTCTGAAGGAGAGAGAGGGAAACTGGGATGAGGAAAGATTAATCTGTATTATTCATAAGGCATCAGATTGGCACCATTTTAAATATTTTTTAATGCATCTTAAACTTTAGACTTTAGACTTTGTATCATATTTTAGATTGTATTCTTTGTAATGTTCATTATAACTACTGTTGCCTATTGCTTACAAGTTTATGTCGGTATATTTATTCATAATGTAACACAGTGTGTTTCTAGGAGTCTAAAGCTAGCTAAATAAATATGTCATTTAGCTGAAGATTTATGAAGTTGTCTTGTGTACAGGGTCTCGTCTAGAAAGTTGCTATAATGAAAGAAAACAGTTTGTTAAAGAGTTCCTTGGGAAATAATGACCCCCTACCCACCAAAGCTCAACTCACTGCTTAATGAGTTTGGATGATAGGTGAGTTATTAATCAGAGTTACTGGAAGATGTTCAGATTTAAAAGTTTGTTTCAGAGTTTTTTCCCATCCATAAGAACATACCTTGAGTAGAGTTCCTTTTAGGACAGTGTCATAAATACAATCAAGACAGGAGTGGGAGCTGCTGTGGGGTCCAAAAGCACACAAAACTCTGCCTGGGACCTGAGTCCTTAAAACAAAGTTGGTTGTAGTCTATGGCAGAGGTGGTGTGTGCAATGGGCAGACCAAGGCATATGCCTAGGACAGCATGTTGGATGTGGATGGAGTGATAAACAGCCTCAGTGCATCCTGACTAAGGCAACCTTTACATGACAAAAAAGAGATACTGCCCCTTCGTGGATCATTATCTGTAGTTGTAAATAGGCTTCCAAATCCCAATAATACTTTGAATTATACCATTGAGCACCACTATACCATACACAATTAAGAGATGAAGAAACAGGCAAAACACAAAACACAAAGGATCAAGGCAGGTCACAGATGAAGGAACAGGCAAAGCACAATGCACTGGAGAAGGAAATGGAAAACCAGTCAAATGGACAAATGGCCTGCAATTTGTAAGCAGATATGGAGAACAGCAATTGCCAAGGGACTGGAAAAGATCAATGTAGAAAGCAGTGTTAAGGAAGAGGGTTTTTCAAACTCTGTTCCATAGAATTCCATGAGAACTTGACAGGGTTCTGTGGGGACCAAGGTCAAATCATAATCATAGCCAATTTTACATCACTAGAGCTTTCTCTCTTGATCTTGGGTTCCAGAAATTATCATCATTATCATCAATCATCATCAACACCAACTAACAGGTTCCATGGACTGAAAAAGTTTGAAAACCTGCTGAGGAATGCTTGAACTATTGAACGGTTGCACTTTTCTCATGCACTAGTAAGAAGATTTTGCAACCCAGACTTCAACAATTCATGGAACAAGAACTGACAGATGTACAGTTGGATATAGAAAAGGCAAAGGTACGAGATGATATTGCTAACATCTGATGGATAATGGAAAAGAGACTTCCAAAGAGGTATCTATTTTTGCTTTCAAAGTATTTTGATTGCATAGACTACAACATATTCTAGACTGGCCTTAAAAGCATGAGTGTATGACCAGGAAGCAAACACTTAACTGGAATATGAAGCAATTAAGTGGTTCAAAAGTGGGAAAGGACTGCACCAAGGCTGTATACTATTCCCTTATTTATTTAACTGATATGTATGTATATTGTGGGGAAATGTCATACTAGAAGAAGAAACCTCAGATAGGGGAGACCTAGGTTTAAGTCTAACTCACTGAGTGGCTTTGGGCCAGTGACTCTTCCACAGCCCCCCACCTTGTAGGGTTTTTGTTCTGGGAAAAAATGAAAGGAAGGAGAGCTGTATATATTACTTTAAGCTCCTGAAGGAAAGGCAGAATATAGATTTACTAATTTACAGACAAGGAGTTTTCTTTAAGATAAAAGAAAATACAAAAGCCAGTCTGCTGCTTAATATACTTAAAAAAAAAAAGATTGAGTCAACAGGCAAAACTACAAGCAGAGAAAATACAAAGTGGTAACACACACACACTATCTTCTCTGGTTCAAAAATTCACAGGGATGGTGTCTGTGACCATGAGATAAATGATTGTCTGTTTCTTGGGAGAGAGGACCTGAGAGATCTAGAAAAAATAAAAAAATATTTAAAGTGTGCAGACATCATACTGACAAGAGGCACTAATACTGTTCTGATACAACCAGCTGGTGCCATTACACCCTTGAAAGTGTGATCAGGGCTGCTGCTGCTGCTGCTATTTTCCCCAATCATGGCTTTTATAAGCAAACCTCATGTATCAAACAGGTCTACCATCTTGAATGTAGCTGCTAGCTGTTTAATAGATAACTACTGTTGGGATGAAGAGCCACATTTGAGAAGTTTGGCTAGGGACGTATTTATTTACACCCGTGTCAGGGAGCTCTGGTTGACAAGAAATGGAGAAGATGATTGGTTTCCTCACTATCTTAGTCTCTAAGGTGTGTGGATTTTTTTTTTTTTTTTTTTTTTGGTGCAGTTTTTGACTCCTTGCAACTATATGGAATGCAGTTTTCTTGGCAAGATTTTTCAGAAGTGCTTTGCCACTGCCTGCTTCCTAGGGCTGAGAGAGAATGACTGGCCCAAGGCCACCCAGCTGCCTTTGTGCCTAAGTGGGGACTACAATTCATCTCCTGGTTTCTAGCCTGATGCCTTAACCACTACACCAAAGTGGTTCTAGAGACCACGCTAGTTTCTAACATATATCTCAAATTCCCAACTAAAAACGTTAATTGTAAATTAACCAAATATTCTGATTTCAACATTTCATGTCACTTCTAGACTGTCCAAAGTACTGGAATGCATCCAATTGAACTAATGATATGCAAATATATCTTAAGAATAATTTCCTTGCCATAAAGAAAATACACCTTTAATTGCCACAGTAACAGGAAAACATAGATTAGTACAATAAAACTGTAAACAAACAAATCATACAACCTTTCTCAGGATATCCTCTAGACATGTCTCTCTGTTTTCTTTTAATCTGTCTCATTCAAGCTTGTTATATGAAGAAATCACTTAGTTTTAAGCAATTATTCTTACAGAGTAAGACCAAAAACTAAATGTGGAAAAGATGTTCCTGAAAACATCCTTTACTAAACTATTGAATCAAATGTAATCAATGTCACGAAAATAAGAGGCTGACCGTGGCAGTTCACAAACCTAACTGATTAAATGAAAGACTTCCCATAGTTCAGTGTGCAATGGCATGAATTTGTCCAGCTGAAATCAATGGGACTTAAACACACATAATTATACTGCATTAAAACCATACTCATTTTCATCAATTTAGATTGCCTGAACCCCAAACAAATAGATTTATAGTGTTAATGTTGTTCTCTCGTGTTTTTCCATTTTAATTTTAATTTCTTTAGGTTTAATTAATCTTTGGCTCTCTCATTTATTATAGATCCTAATGTATATAGTATACAGATGAATATATCTTCTGAAGCCAATCAATGGATTTTCACTTTGGAGAAGCACTAGTGAGAACAGACCTGTGTAGATGAGATGATGAAGGTACCTTCCCTTTTGTGCTATTACCATTCATAAATCTGACCTTTTCCTTGCTGAATATCCTTTCCTCCCTTTGCTCTCCCCCTGAATTCTAGTTTCACTAAAGGACTGTAAAATTAATTGCAGATTTGGAACATAAACAGTTTTTAATTCCCTCCTATATGTTTGCATGAAATACATGACCATTTCATATATATCTGTTAATTTAGGTAATGGGAAGTCTCAATCATAATCTATTAACTTGTGTTTGTGACAAGATTTTTAATAGGGATTTGTTGATGAGTATATACACTGCTGCTTATTATTAGATCATCAAATAATAAGCAAGTTAATATAAACTGTAAAATAAAAATATTGGGGAGTGTTGCATGAGCTTTTCTCACTATGTTGGATTTACTGCTGGAGATTGCCAGTAGCGATTATAGTTGGGCATTACTCACTGAAAGACACTAAGATATGTTAGGGTGTTACATGCATTATCCATCACTGTGTTTACTCATGCTGCTATGCCATAATTTATTTATTTTTTTTGGTTTAGCATGATGTGTGTGCTGCTCCTTCAAAAGAAACTGAAAAGAGTGACATATCATACTTAATTAAAACAAAGAAACAAACTATATTGTGGCGTAACATTATGTGCAAATCAAAATTTGCAATGTGAGAACAGAGAGGCAAATGTGGAAAGCCAGAGCAACAGATTTTTTCCAACTTCTCAGATTTCTAAAATGGTTCTGATCTAGGAATTAAGATGAAAGAGTATGCATCAATTGCATATAAAATCTTCAAAGTCTTCTATTTCTATCCTTTCCATCCCTCCCTGGTCATCCCTGTCATCTCTGAAGTTAGCAGTTATAATAGGTATCTGGAATAGTAGGGAGACTACTGACTAAGGTGGTATATTTGTACGAGAAAGGATGTCGTAGAACAAGGGTCCAGAAAGAGAAACCTATGCATTTGTAAATTATTCTGTCAATCTCAGCATTAAGGAACCTTTCATTTAAGTTAGAAGAAATATTTAACAAGTAAAAGACAGTGGATTATAGTCATAGTCCTAGCTGAGATGAGCTGGGATCTGTTAAACAAAAGAAAGTATTCTACGTTAGAAATGAACCTCTTCTACTCCAAATCAACCTGTTTCTGGTCCATGTCAGTCCATTTCTAGTCTATCTTAATTTTACTTGAGTCTATTCAGAATTGCACAATGTGCTGTTTTCTCATTTATTTGGAATTTAGTTTAAAAGAATGTAAAGTTCAGACCAGAATTCATATCTGAGTACGCATTTATACGGTCCTTACAAAACTATGTTTTTCTAAATTTATTCTCTGTGTACTTCATCTGTAAATGTACTATGCCTGCTTATGTCTAAATTAAATGCAGTATTTAAAATAATTAACAAACTATTTTAATTAATATATTACTTAGCAAAGCTAAAATCAAATAGAAACTGAATTTGTAAATTTCACAAAACGTACTGAGCACTTTTTCCCCAAATTAATTATAAATTATATGAGAAAACATGAAGTACATGTAGTTTTACATTGTTCTGCCTTTAAAAATAATATTGCTGTGCAAGAAATCTCTTCTGCATTTTTTTTTTACTATTTTCTTTTAATATACTTTCAAATAAGAAGAAAATTTGCAGAAAGATAGGGGCCTTAATAACAAGGATGGGCATTTGTATCATTATACAATAATTCCTTCAGAAATCTACAGCCTCTCTGGCTTCCCAGACTTTAATCTAAAAGTAAGAAATCCAAGGGTAAGAAATCATACTGGAATTTCTCACATGGGACTTTTTTAGATAAGGAATTAGAAAAGAAACAAACACTTGTTTGTTATCTTAAAAGAAGCTCAAAAATATTTTAAAAAATATTCAAATATTAGAATGTGGTAGAAGAAAAGTTCTTTCACTGAAGAAAATCATGTTTAAGCAAATCAGACAAAACATTTCAGCACAGTATTAGCAAATACTTCATAGTAAAATATTAATAAATTCCATTGATCAGAATTTTGGGGTTTAAATACATGCCTGGCAAAAACAGAACAGAGCTGATCCATGAATTCTTGATCGCATTCAGGAAACTTTTTCTTCTGAGCAGTACTTGGTAAAAATAAAATCACTGAGTTACACAAGTATGAAACTTTTTTTTTAATTAAATAATTTATAGTCATAGACCTCCTCCCCCCAAAATGAATTTTAATTGCATGCTCTGTTCCAGATATTCATCCAGCACCATATTCTAGATAAGCATCTTGAATGAGCTGGAATAAATCAAATCAATATTATGGGCAGGAATGGCCCTTTTCTCTAATGTGCTGTGATCTTGCTACTTGTTTTGCAAGCTTCTTGTCTATTGGCTACCATGTGATCAGAAACAAATACTGAAAAAATGGCAAAACATCTACAGGATTAAAATAATGTGGGGGGGGGGAAAACAGCAATATTCTTGGAGGAACATAATGTTCCCACTTTCACTTTTAACATCATTTTATTCATGTAACTGCTAATTGATCTTAAGATTTCAGTTGGGATACACAGGAGAAAAAAAAATGCTTTTAAATAATAACCTTGCTTCTTGTTTCCACAATAAATCAGCACTGTTCGATTTCAGCTAGCAAAGAAGTAGCTATTTTGGGCTTTTAAAGAAAGAATGACTAAAACTTGAAGAACGTCACAGATATTTGCACATTAAAGGATAAGCAGGACTTCAGCTCTACATTGCTAGCATATAAAACATGCTTTTATTTTAATCAATACAAAGCTTGCATTTATTTTAATGAAATGTCTTTGGGAATAAAAATTGTGCATTCAATTAGCGTGAGTTCTTCACACATACAGAATAAAGGCAAAGCTTCTGGAGACCAATTGCTACAGTAACAGAACTGTTCCCAATTAGCAATCCAGGAAGGTATGGTGATTCTGTGAAGCAGGTCAGGCTTAGAGGAATCATGAAATTGCAAGGTTTGGGCCTGGAAACTGTCTTTATGAACTCAGGTCTGTAGAGGGATTTTTGTCATCACCGCAAGTATCAGGGTGGGGAGAAGATCCACTTAAGTTTAACTTTAAATTGGATCATTCTTACCTTTAGTCCTGTGAAAGCTGAAAAATGGTTTGGAGATGGACAGGTGTAACCCTCCAGTTGAGTCCTTTATAAATCTAGCTCATATATTGATTTCCATTACACTGTTGAAGTTTTGGCCTGAACTTAAAGTTCAGTGTTAGATTTCTGCAATGGCTATAGTTCTATCACGTGAAATTGCCAAGGCTGATTCAAGAAGGAAGGTTGTGAGATGGCAAAGAAAGAACAGAAAAAGGAAGAAAGGGAATGCTTGGCAGCAAAATGAATCTGGTTTCAACATTCAAAACAGATGAATAGCTCTTTTGTAAAGCTTTTCTTTGTATTGTTTATTGAATGTCAATCTATGGTATTCATTTACTACGCAGCTGTGTAGAAAGACATTCAGAGAGCATAGCATTGCAACTTTTTAATTTGTACTTTTATTGAATGCATTCACTGGAACTTCACTTGATTCCTGCTATTAGATTCTAAAGCACCTGCCAAAATCACTCTCACTTTTCCCCAATTCAAAAATCCCAATCAAGGAGAAAAGTTTAAAGTGAGTATCTTTATTTAGCATAGCTCTGATCAATAGCAGTTGCTTTGCATTTGTAGTCATTACACCTGCCATCTGGCTTGATATGCTCATTAATTAATGAGAAAAATCTGTTGCATTATGGATTTTCCCTGTTTCTCTGTTTCATCCTTCTTTATATAAGCAGGCTAATACAACCTCATCTTCCACATCCAGTAGATCTAAGGTCCTTGATTCCATTCAGTGTGGGTTTAACTCTGTGAGAAAAGGAATGCTGCATTGAGACAGACAGACAGACAAACAAAGCCCTCCTTCCAGACTATTCATCAGAATTCATTATTAGCATTTGCAACTCTACATTGTTATTTGGGAAAAGGACAGGCACGAGGGGAGCAAACTCTTCTTCCAGTGGAAAATCAGAATAAACAGGGTGAGAATTAGCAGCAACAATGATGTGATATGAGAAAAGAATGCCATCAAAAATGTTGATGTTATATATAACTTTTTTGGCAAAATGAATATATTAATTTGTATGTGCTCCCTAATGCCATAACACTATTCCTTCTCCAAATCCATAGGCTTTTCAGTGACAGATTTTAAAATAAAAATTAATTTATGTAACATTGTTAGGCTTCCACTTTTATATCAAACTAAGGGAAGCTGTAGGTGATGTAATTAGAGCTTTCCACAGATGGCTATATCTTAGTTTTAGACTAATGCGTCCTTTTCGTCAGTAGCTTACAGCGAGACAATAAAGTCTTCTTGGAATTGAAGGGAGCTTCTTATTACCATGTGCCTAAATGTGTCTCAAGACACAGTTTCTCTGTGCTCTCAGGACAGTTCTTAGTCATTTGCTTAGCTTAGGACACTGACAGAGAAAAAGACTGTAAATGTTCCTGCCACTACTCTAATAAGGAAAAGTTTATGAAGATTCTCGGTCATCCAGGTGGAATTGTCTGGAGGTTGAATCACGGCAACTGGACTTTTCTTTTTGGTTAGAGACGTTTCGCTACTTGTCCAAGCAGCTTCTTCCATCTAAAAAAGTTCGTTAGTGGGACTTTTATGGGGTCATAAAAAGCTTTTTAGCTTTTTATGAAGAAGCTGCTTGGACAACTAGTGAAATGTCTCTAACCAAAAAGAAAAGAAGTCCAGCTGCCATGACTCAACCTCCAGACTAAAAAGGAAAACTGGCTTCAGAAAACCCATACAAGCAGTGTATGAACTCTGCATATCTAGAAACAAAATCTTCATTGTTGTTCCCCATTTCTTACAAATGTCCTCTGTTCTACCCATAGTCTCTTAGTTCCAACTATTATCCAATTCTTTCTTTTCCTTGTTTTCTGCCTGCACAGATACAATAACTTCCAGAGCAATATCTGTTTTGATCTCTTGAAGAAAAATCAGAAAATATCCTATGGCATCTTAAACACTAAGACATTTATTATGACGTGTTTGGGGATTATAACCCATTTCATAATATGCATAGCATATTCACTTGATAGAGAAATATGTGTCTATGTATTTTAACTCTCTATATATCAGTATCTGTAAACTATATATATGTTCTCCCCTTATGATAAGTTACTGTTTTTTGTTCTCTTTCATATACTCTTTCATATACAAACATACTGCACATACTATGATACATGTCAGAAATGAAATGCAGGAGGGGTAGAAATGTCCTGTATTTCATTATTTCTGACCTCATTTTTCCTATTCTCTCCTGCCATCTCTCTCTCTCTCTCTCTCTCTCTCTCTCTCTCATTCTCTCTCTCATTCTCTCTCTCTCTCTCTCTCTCTCATTCTCTCTCTCTCTCTCACCTGTCTAATCTATCTATCTTAGGGTTATAGTCCACAAAAAGTAATGGCATGGGATTCTTTCTGATTTTTCTGTACGTAGAAATACCTAGACAGACGTGGAGATTGCAGACTATATACAGATAGTCCCTGGATTAAGAATGCCCAGTCTAAGGATGACCCATAGTTAAGAACTGTAGCAAAATTCAAGTTAAATGCCCAATGACTCAATTAAATACACAATCGTTTGAGTTAATTACACAATACTACTTATATAGTATTATACAATAATATTGTTCAGCTTACATACACATTAAACTTAAGGACAGACCTTATGAATGGAACTAATTCTTAAACTGGGGCCTACCTGTATATCATGAAATGTCTAGGTCATTTTCTCAGTGAAATGTGTTCCCCATTATCTTCAGTTTTAGCTCTGGCCAATGGATGTAGCCCAAAGACTCAAGCAGGACATAACTTTCCAGATTTAGTTTTAGGAAAAGTTCCATGCCTGCCTGGAGTTTCTCAGCCTATTATAGTCAACCAGATGTCTTTGTTATGTTTAAGTAAAAGGAAGGCTGGTAAGTCTTTGCTTGGATGGATTCTATGAATCTATCACTTTGTAGCAATTTTGTCAACAGATGCCAGAATGTAACAGGGATATTTGAAGAAAGATTGAAAAGGTAAATCCAGATCAGTTTTGTTCTACACAGGTAGAACATAACTTACTGCTCTATTTCTGCTGTGAATGCACTTTCCTTTTTTCTAAGTCATGCCTCTTATAAACAGTTGAAAAGCTCATTACACATATATATGATCAGTGAGATGTGTTAGCTCCTTTTTCATGTAACCACTGCATGCCCTTTGCAAATGGATTCACACAGTTCAGACAGGCATTGTTTTACACTTATTGGGATAACATATTATTCACTGACCCTTGAGATAGCCAAGCAAGTACAATGTCACATAATTGTCTCTTGATGAAAGCTATTTACGTATTTGTTTCATAGAGTAAGAAGAGCCTTCTAAATTAGGGGTTTCAGAAAGCAGCTTTCCTTTCCACAACTTTGACAACAATCTAAATTTCACAGACCACTGGCTAGAAACTCAAATATTCATTTCCTAAAACTATTAAAACATTATCTTGTAGCTAGGAAGAATAATTCTATTGGGTCTCCTCAGCATGGTCCAGAACTGGAACCTATGATAAACTCGGCAGAGGAAGGAAGAAGGAAGGACAGATCTTTGCATCCTTCTCTTCTTTTCCAGCTGTTCTAAAACATTTATAAAAATGATATTTTCCCAATTTCCAAGAATGGAGGGGATTCTGCACTATTTTAGGGACATTTTTTCTACCTTTTCTGTGGTATATTTTCTTTTGATCACTTTCAGGATTCATTAAAAAACACTTCAACATTTTTAACATTTAACATTTCCAAGCTTCAGGGTACAGGTGAGGGTTTTCCCATGAATGAGATTTACCTCTCCAAAATTGTACTCCTCTTGCCAACGTCATGGGAAAAATCCTGCACTTCTGTGGTTCCTGAGATGTTCTTCAAATTTATATTTTTTTAATGGAAACAAAATAAAAGGTTTTTCTTTTGAATATGTAACTCATCCTCGAGTTGTATCATTTTACAACCCTGATTTAAGAAAGAATGTTTCTAATGAACATTTTCCTCTGCCCTCCCTGCTCAAAAACCATGAAAATTAGGCCTAATAGCCATGTATTAGGAATCGGCTTTGAGATGGGCGGCTGCTTCTTCTTCTTCTTCTTCTTCTTCTTCTTCTTCTTCTTCTTCTTCTTCTTCTTCTTCTTCTTCTTCTTCTTCTCCTCCTCCTCCTCCTCCTCCTCCTCCTCCTCCTCCTCCTCCCTCTTCCCCTTCCCCTTCCCCTTCCCCTTCCCCTTCCTCTTCCTCTTTTTGCTTTCCATATTGTAAATTTACATAGAAAATGGGAAAGAGCAAGAGGAGGAACAAGAGCAAGGACAAGAACGAAAACAAGGATGAGAGCAAAAGCAGGAACAAAGACAAAACAAGTCAAGAATTCCTGGATTTATTTTAGCTTGGCCAGAGCAGTGGGAGGGGGATATCTTTGCAAAACTGGGAATTAATGGACAAACCAAAGTTAGAACTGTTCAATACTTCAATGAGTTGGTGTTCCAGGGGCAAACACCTCTTTCTTTGTTGGTTTTTAACCTTGATTTCCCTGTCATGTGGTATTTGCATGGTCCCCTCGCATACCCCAAAGCTCTTAAATTAAGTATAGTCCAAAATTGGAAATGTGAAAATAAATTAAAATTAAGATAATGGACATCCCAGTTAGCTGTTCTCACAAAACAAACAGAATTATTTTGAATACTTATTTTATTTTTAACTATTAAATATAGCAGTACTACAAAATAAGCAGAAAACTCAGACTTAATTAATGTAATGAAGCTTAACCCTTATATGAAGACTGTATCTCTGTTGTACTCCAAATACCATTACATTTACTTCTAGGTAAACATGAAAAAAATTATAGAACAAATCTACCTATTTTATGAAAGAGCATCAATGCTACACCTGCCCTCAAATCAATTATTTTTGTTATCAGGCTGCAGTAACTGAACCTTCTGAAATTTGTATTGTCGAAGGCTTTCACGGCTGGCATACGATGACTGGTGTGGGTCTTCCGGTCTGTGTGGCTGTGTTCTGGAAGTTTTGTTTCCTAACGTTTCGCCAGCACCTGTGACCGGCATCTTCAGAGTGCAGTTCTGCTCCTGTCTGTGCTCCTGCACTCTGAAGATGCCGGTCACAGGTGCTGGCGAAACGTTAGGAAACAAAACTTCCAGAACACGGCCACACAGACCGGAAGACCCACACCAGTCAACTTCTGAAATTTATTTGTAAGATTTACATCCCTCCTTTTCTCCAAGAGCCCAAGGTGGTTTGCACTGAAATTTCCTTTTATTTTATCCCCAACCCAGCAACTCTGTGAAGCAGTTGGGTAGGGGAGAGAATGACTGGCCCAAAGTCACCCTGACAGTTTCTATAGAGTGAGAGAAATCTTTGGGTCATTCAGTCCACTTTACTGTTTCCCACTTTCTTGTCCTCAGAAATTGTGTGATGTTTTGTTCACTGTGTTAGCTCATTGACCAAACAACTGATTTATTTTATTACTATTGCCTCAAGCCTCCACAAGCAGTTCCATTACATTCAGGAATGGGCATCATCATCACTT
This sequence comes from Python bivittatus, assembly GCF_059951505.1. NCBI lineage: Eukaryota > Metazoa > Chordata > Lepidosauria > Squamata > Pythonidae > Python > Python bivittatus. Next base: position 46,459,858 of record NW_028277075.1, on the reverse strand, counting down.
AAAACCACCTCTTCAATCTCACTCCTTGACCTCTTTGTCTCAGATCCACTCATATTTCACTATAGTGGCAACTAGAGGTGCCAATTTCATCATATTCTACCTCAAATAATGAAGTTACAGGTACTTGAAAAATCAGATATTGAAGGAGCATAGCTTAAAAATCTGCATCTTCCCTCATGGAAGTCATGCTTGGTGTGGGGGAACAAAACCTGTACAGCTGCTTCTGTGTTTCCCAAGCTACACTATGAAAGAACAGAGCCTATGTTTTTCCAAATCTCATCCCATATCCTAAACTATCTCTACCACAATTAAATCTGGGTTGTTTCCCAAGCTCTGTACACCTAGGAAACAGCATGTAAAATGGACTGTACATTATCCTGAGTAACTAACGTTACCCTTAAAAAGTGTGATGCCAAGGTTTCAATATCAGTGCACAGCAAAGAGTGAGCAGCCTTCAACTGAATGCTTTTATCTGTTAACATATGACAGTTTTCAAATATATATTTTGGGTGGAGTTCTGGGACTTGTTTTAGAGCATATCCAAGGAATTACTTTAGGATTATGTCATGGTAATTTGCTACTATTGAGCACGTTACATTTCCTTTTCAGTTTTTCAGATGAAGAAATAGTTCTCAATAATACCTTGCAAAATCGTAATTGTATTCATATAGTATCTACCTGGGCAGGGGCAAGGAAAGAGCATGAGAAGCAAATGACATCACCTGTGTCCCAATGCTATTATGTAGTTTGAGCAACAAGAACATGATGTACGTAACAACATTGTGGCTTGGGCCAGATGTCCACACTTATGTTTCAGATGGGATTACTTGGACAAATTTGAAATAAAAAAATTTGGACTGCTGTGTTGTCAAATGTTATTCTGAAGTGTTTAAACTTTATGACCATTACACAGCATTTAATATACATATAATATAGTATAGTATAGTATAGTATAGTATAGTATGTAGTATAGTATAGTATAGTATAATACAATACAATACAATACAATACAATACAATACAATACAATACAATACAATACAATACAATACAATACAATACAATACAATACAATACAATACAATACAATACAATATAATATAATATAATATAATATAATATAATATAATATAATACCAGAATAATGCTTATGTTATTGTTTTAGTTTCCTTGTATGTTAAACAGAAAGCATCAGGTTATCAGTTCACTGCTGACAAAGAGGCTTACACCAGTCATACGTTTTGCTTCAGAGGAAAAAAAAAATATTAAATTCATAGTTAATGTTATTGCTGCTCCACTAGCCCTTTTTATCAGAGAAGATGAGTATTTTCAAGTGCTTTTACCCAAGAGATAGGAAGTAGATTGAAATGGAACAGTCCCTTCTCCTTCTCCTTCTCCTTCTCCTTCTCCTTCTCCTTCTCCTTCTCCTTCTCCTTCTCCTTCTCCTTCTCCTTCTCCTTCTCCTCCTCTTCCCCCTCCTCCTCCTCCTCCTCCTTCTTCTTCTTCTGTTAGTTTACAGTCATTAGTGGCTATTTTTCCTTTTCAAACAGTATCTTCACAAATCTCGGGGAAATTGTATATCAAATCTTACAAGGAGATATACTCAATTACAAAGTCATTTTCCTGCTTATGCAAAAGTAAATCTCAATATTAATTTAATTAACAAGACATGTCAGCACCCAGAAAACCAGTATGGGATTATGGCTTAGATGTTAGACTGGCACTATCAGGCCAGCCTATTTCACAGGTGTATTGTTGTGGAGAAAAACATGTATGCACTATTAAGCTCCTGAACAAAAAGAATGATATAACTCTAACAACAAACCAACCAACCAATAATATGTCAGATATATCCTTAAGGTCATAAAGTGATTCATTTTTAATTGGTTTGATAGATTCATATTTTGCCTTCCCTCTAAAACCTCAAGGGAAGTTACATGGGAATCCTTATTTTATTCCCACAACAGGATAAAGTACGTGGGATTGAGAGATGGTAACTGACTCAAAGTCACCAAGAGAATTTCCATGGCTAAGTGTAGACTTTAAACTAGGTCTCCCAGCCCTAGTCCAGCACCATAATCACACCACATTGGCAGAGACATCCACAACTAAAGATAGAAACCTCACCCCTCTTTATAGCCACCAATGCCATGCAAAGTTATGTGATCCCCAGTTGTGTCTTTACAGATGAACCATAAAGGAGAGAATGCTAAACGTTAGCATCCAGTTGGATCTATTCAGAACTTCTAATACATAGGAATGGAGAAGGAAGAAGGCAGGTTAGATATGTGTCAGAGGACATGTTGATAGGGACTGAGGATGCACAAGATTCTTAGTCATTCTGATCTTTAGACATGCCCTCAAATCAGGAAAATAAGTGTCATCGATGAAAAGCAACAGGAAGAATTTTGTTTTCACAAAGTGAGACAGAAAAAAAGTGGAGCAAAAACATAATTCATCTCATTCCTCTGCCCTGCTAGTGTGAGTCCACCAATGTATTATTCACAGTGTCTGATGTCAGAAATCTATCATAAGTGGTTTGGTTTGTTAAGTTCTCAAATTGTATGCATATGGCTGCAGCCTTAGAGACCTAAAAGGATGAAAAGAATTGCTCAAAATATGGAGAATAAGGTGGGAGGCAACAGTAAAACTTGCAATCCTTGGATGGTCAGAAATTACTTCTTACACTTGAGAGGACTTCTGATCATACTTTTTTCACTTGTAGGAAGAAATAAAAGTTATGCACAAATGGTCCTGATTGCAAAAAACAGCTGAAATGCACTGAAGAGGAGGGAAAATGGTATAAATCCTTTGAAAAAGAAATGAAGAACAGAATCCACAGGAAGTTCAAACCTGTCAGAATGTTTTTGGTACTAAAGTATACTATGTCAGTATACAATGCCCACTTCTAGAACCATACTAATATGTTACTTCAAGGAACTTGAAACCTTGCTGATAGAAGTGGTTTGTTGTGTGGGTGGATGGCAGAGAAGAATCTTGAGAACCATCTCAAGATGTCATGCAAACTTATTCATAAGAAGGTTCCATTGGATTCATGAGGTTTAATGCCACCTAAGTATAAACTGAATGAGGACACCAGTTTGAATACTTAAATCTCAATGAGAGTGAGTTCATACAGGCAAAGATAGAGTCAGTTCATACATTTGACCTAGAATCTCAAATCTCTTGACTCCAATGCCCAGGACAGAGGTGAAAGGCATGATATTGTATAATTTCAGCCTAAATTCCATGGGATTTTGTTGTCTTTTAATATTAGCCAACTTGAATTATTTTATAGCTTAGTTATAGTTTAGTTTCTTTATATAAATGTTTATAGAAAGCTATCTGAATACATAGCTAAAGGTGAACCACAATGAATCAAATAGTTTTAACCCCTTATGGACTACGGGGTAATCCATAGTTGAGAAACTAACTCAAAACAGTTGTCTTTTTTATGAAATAGTGATGCTTATCAAATTGTTAACCTTCAAAATGAAACCAACCAACCCCCTACCCCCATGAAAATACAGTTTCATATATGCCTGTCTGCGTAATTAGGTTTTTCCATTTGAAAATATGTGTACAAAATTACAGAACAGGTTTTCCAAATTTGGTGCTCTCCAAACGGGTAGAAGCTGTAACATCCAGAATAGTCAGAAAACAAAGGGATATTTGTGCAACATTTGTCTCTTGTAAATCTTCTGGTTAACATTATTAAGAAATCAATAATTTGAATTTCTGTTTCAGATTACTCATGATGTAGCTTTAGGAAGATCATTATTCTTTAATTCTTCATCTATAAAGTTGATTTGAAACTCACAACATATTATTTTATAATGTGGTTTGTCTAATTTTGGTTTAGTGAGTTGTATGAACGTTCCACCTGAGTTATATAGTTCAAACCTACTGACCATGGTTTACTCAATAAATGTTCCTTAAACAAACCATAACTTAGCATGATATACAAGATTATATCATATTTGTAGATTTCTGAACACACTGGAACACCGCAATATAATTTACAGTTGGTTAAAGTATATTATCTGAAGAAGCTACTCTATCTGGATCATTATATTCCAGTCAGTCCATCTATCTTTAGTTCTTATCAATGGACAAAAAAGTAATTATACTGTTTTGGCAAAAAAGAGAACTAGAACCTTACCAGTTTGAAAATCTCATGGCAAATCTAAATGGATTCAGGAATAGTATAAAATCTGTAGTCTTACTCCATATTAAGTGCCAGAGTACAATTCATTTCTAGATTTTTTTTTTTTTAGTTGCATTGAAGTTGAAAGCTATTCCTATAAATAAGATTGGGGGGTGGGGGGAGAGGATCATTACATATTTGAAGTTGACAGCATTTTAGTCATACAAGATTAATAGAATATGGTATGAGTGAAACAGGAGAAAGAAAGAAAAAAATATCTCCTGAGAAAGAGGATCATTTATTTTATAAAAGTGGGCTTCAGTGACATATTACAAAATGGATACCAAGTGGAAGAACAATTGTACACAATGAACACATTTATTACTGAACAGTGTTTCTATTAGAGAAAAGTTTCTTGTCTTATACAGTAGAAATGAATGAATGTGCCTGTGGGCCCCATGAAAGCATCAACTATGAATATATTCAACATTAGACAGAATATGTTTGCATTTCTCATGTGAGTTTTGTGGCTTAATCACAAATTAAGCCACAAAGAAGCTTGAGCACGAACAAGCCACACATTAGCATTCTATTGCTTCACTTTCATTTGGAACCATTGCGACTAGAATAGCAAACAGGATAGGAGATGGGCGCCAAATCAAGCCATATGAGTCTGAGCTGAATGGCATCAAAGAAGCCTGTGGCAAGAATCTCACCTAATCTCACCTTGTTTTATACATCAGTCATAATTCACTTGCAAAATAGTGTTCTAACAAGAACCTTGAAGCTATCTCAGAAACTTGACAATATAAAGGAAGCTACTTAAAGAGGAAACAGTTTTCTATCCATCAAGGTAATAAAAAGTTTGCACATATAGGCAGGAAAACAGCCTGTCAATTTTCATTTCTATCCCATCCACCATTTTCTGTCTTCAGTTTATGTGATCCAGTTTTTCGCATCACTTGTTTTGTGATTTAAATCAAAGTCTGTTCAAGTGTTCACACTCATTTTGTGAATAGTTCTCTGACACAAACATTTTCTTTGCAGTTTTGTGGCATACTCATATTTTTTGTCAGCATTGTGCCATCAAATAATGTATTTTTGCATATTCATCTCCCCTCCTCCCCCCAACCTTTCTTTGAGCTGGAGGGCAACACTGAAATGTTGAAAGCATGTGTTGGGCATGTTTTGTTGAGAGGGCTGCAAGTCTAGCCTTTCTCCAAATGGCTGATGTGGATGACACGACCAGTTCAGAAGCAGAGGTATTTCAGAATGCTACTTGCCACCTCATCTCTACCATTCTTGATTACCTTTGTCTCTTCCTTAAGCAGAGAATCATCAGGCTGCAATCACCCATGATTCTTATCTTCCTAGAAAATTTGGGAGGTAATCATTGTGGCCCAGAGGCATTCTTGGAAACAAAGATAACATTAAGGGCTGGTGCTTCCAGAATGCTGGCTTCCCCAAAATTGTAATTAATGCTTTTTAAAACGGCGGGGGGGGGGAGGGGGGGACAGAAAGCCTGACAAGGTACCAATTGAGGTGTCCCTGGCAACATTTCCATTCCTGGGGACCACAATAAGACCCCAAGATTTAGTGTATCATTTTTTCACATGCGTACATATTTATTGGAGAACTATATCATAAAATGCAGAGAAATACAATGAACGAACTCAATCTGTAAGGAGAACTGTATTTCTATTCAGCACTGTAAATTCAAGTAATTTTCTCCATCCCTAAACTTATCCTTTGACAGGAAATGTTTCCACATCCTTTGCTAGGGATAATTTTTGGGGAGAAACCCCAAGAAAGCAGTTTGTAATTATGCTGCTTTATTCTTTTTATTATATCACAATAGAAAGCACTATTTACATTTTCCATTTTAAACCCTGAAGTATTTGCGTGTCCATGTAATGCTGGATGATTTATGATCACCTTCCCAGCAATTTAACACTAGCATACCGGGTGGATGATTTTGAGTAAGGTCCATTTTGCCTTAATGTACTCCAGAGGCGTTTAATCATAATAATAAAATGGACGCAATTTTAGGTATGCTATCTTCAACCCATCTTAGAAGATGGGTAGAACACAGTGGATTATACACAATAAATAAATACTTCTGTTTTATAACTTTAATTTACACAGTTGGACCACTGTACATCTTTCATATTAATATTTCAGAATGCATGCATCTATTTTTAATATTAAAAATGATAAACTTTGAACAGGGAATTGTGTTTGACTACTTTTATGGTGTATCCTGAGCATTGGGATGGTATTCTAATTCACAGCATAGCTTGAACACACAGCCTGACACCCAAAGCTAGACAAATCTGCCCACTTTGACCCTGATTCAAATCCCTCTGTGAACCTTTGATATGTAGCCTGGGAGCTCTTCAGCGGTGGAAACAGTGGGATATTGCCATAGCAACTGTATCAAATGAGGGAGGGGTTAAAGCTGTTGTCACCTTCATGCATAAAATGACTTGGTCAGAAGGGAAAGAGAATATTTGATTCAGAGATTAGTGATTTGTTTTCAGGTCAAAATGATCCTTCTAATCAGACCATCATCTGTCTCTCCAATCATAGCCTTTTAAATGGGTGGCAATTTCCAGGGAGAGTAGAATGAGAGGAGATGGATTCTGTTTAAAGTCTGATTTACTTTGTAACACACTGCTTATGCTTCATTGTAGTATAGACTCTGGTTGTGAGTACCGCTGGTATTCTGTCTTAGGAACAAACTGTGATCAATTGATTTTTTTACTGTTCTCATTCCATTCTTATCTTACTTGTTTTCACTTGGATCTTCCTTAAATCAGAGTGGGTGATGCAAAATGGCAAACCAGCAGAAACAGAGCTAAAAGAATAGCTGACCAATACCTGGAATTGCTAACTCTAAATGTTTATTTCTTAGGTAACATTTGTCTATATGAAAATATTATTTACCTATGATAAAGTTGACTATATATCTGCAAGCAATGAGCTGTGTAAACTGGACCAGTGAGTTATTTGGAAGAAACTAAATAACTTATGGACTTTAATATCTTTTCTTAAAAGAAGGATATTCTATAATAAATAAAAAAAGAAGGATATTCTATAATAAATCATTTTTCTTCAATCTGGTGCTTCCAAGATGTTTTGGGGCCACAACTCCCAGATTTTCAATTAGCATAACCACGCTACCTTGGAATTCTGACATGATAATATGAATAGGGAAGACTGGTTTAAAGTATATTTGCCAAATATAGGCACAACCTTTCTTTTAAAAGCTCCATATTATAACAACTCCATTGTTATAACTCAAAAAAGTTTATTATGTTAACAATGCCCTAGTACATTTAAAAATTTTGTTCTGATATTTACCTCTTACTTTATGTTCTATCTGACATACAAAGAATCCTTCTGCTCTCTTCAACCTCCTAGAAACATCTAAAAGCTAAAAGACTATTTCTCACTGATCTTCATTTCTTTAAGATATATAGCCAGTTCATTTTTTTCTCAGGTTTCTGTACACTTTTTCATTCTCAGATCTCTCCTCTGAATCATGAATCTTAAACATGTTTGCAAACCAACAGAAATAATGTCTACTAAAAATAATGTAGCAAAATATATTATGTGTCCCTAGGTATGCTGGAATTTAGTTATTTATTTATTTGTTCGTCAAACTTACGTAGCTGCTCATCTCATGAGAAACTGACTCTGGGTAGTGTACAATAGTATTAAGGAGCAATTAATATATAAAAAGAATTATTATTAAAAAATTTAAAAAACACAGGGCTAAGAAAGAACAGCAGATGTTAATTACAATGGAGCCACCTCAATATCTCACTGGTCCTCTGGGGTCCCCAAGCCTGATGGCATAACCAGGTTTTGAGGGACTTCCAGAAAATCAACAGGGACAGAGCCAGCCTCAGTTCAGGGGGGAGAATATTCCATAAAGCGAGTGCTATGGCAGAGAAGGCCCACTCCCCGGGACCCACCAAATGTAACTCCTTAGCCGACAGGACCTGTAGCGTGCCTCTTCTGCCAGATCTGAAGGGACAGGCAGATATAATCAGGGAGAGGCAATCCCTCAAATAGCCTGGCCCTATGCCATGTAGAGCTTTAAAGGTCAAAACCAGCACCTTGAGTTGGACCCAGAAACAAACTAGTAACAAATGCACCTTGCAGAGCAGAGGTGTAACATGTGTTGTTCTAGAGGCACACATAACTGCCCACGCTGCTGCATTTTGCACCAGCTGAAGTTTCCAGATACTCTTCATGGGCAGCCCCATCTAGAGCGCATTACAGTAATCTAATCAGGAGGTGACTAGGACATGATTGACAGTAAGCATAACATTTTAGGAATAGGTGCAATTGGTGCTCAGTACAAAGTTGTGCAAAGCCTCTCCTAGCCATGACTCCTATTGCTCTTCGAGCAGGAGTTGTGGGTCCAAGAGGACACTCAGATTACACACGAGGTCTGTGTGGGGCAGTGCAACTCCATCCAGCACCAAAGATGGCATACTCCTAGAACTGCCAGACCCTAAAACCCAAACCACTCAGTCTTGCCAGGGTTCAGCTGAAGCCTGTTTTCCCCATTCAGACCCTCGCAGCCTCCAGACACCAGGATAAGACATCCACAGGATCACTTAATTCACCAGGGGCAGAGATATATAATTGGGTATCATCAGCATACTGATGAAACCTCACCCCATGGCAATGGAGGAGCTCACCCAGTGGCCTTATGTAAATGTTTAATGGGAGTGGAGAGAGGACCAAACCCTGTGGTACCCCACACAGTAGGGGCTGAGGGTGGGATCTCTCCCCCCAATCACCACTGACTGGAATCCACCCCAGAGAAAGGAGGTGAACCAGCACAACTCAGTGCTGCTGCCCCCCCCCCCCCCAATCCTCTGAGTTGATCCAGAAGGATACCATGATTGATGGTATTGAAAGCCACAGAGAGGTCAAGGAGGGTAAGGATAGATGCACGACCTCCAACCTACCCTTGCCAGATATCATCCAAAAGAGTGACAAATGCCGTTTCTGTCCCATACCTGGGTTTGAATCCTGACTGAAAGGGTTCCAGATAATCCACTTCATCCAAGGTCCACTTAAGCTATTGCACAACCATCTTCTCAACCAAGAAGGGGAGGTTAGATACTGGACAAAAATTGTCCAGTATAGTGGGGTCCAGCAATGGCTTCTTCAAGAGGGGGCAAACCAAGCTTCCTTAAGAGGTAAAGGAACAACCCCTCGCTCAAAGAAGAATTCACAACCACTAGAACCCACTCACACGACACCCCCCAGGCTGCTTTAATAAGCCAGGAAGGACATGGATCCAAAGAACAGGTGGCTGAGCTCACAGTCCTAAGGATCCTGTCCACTTCCTCAGGCCAAACAGATTCAAACCATTCCCAGATAACCAGGCATCCCCAGACATCTCTCCTGGACTTGTAACAAGGCCATTGTCCAACTGCAAGCAAATCTGAGCAACTTTGTCTGAGAGATGCTAAACAAATTCTTCTGTACTCCCCTGCAAGGAGTTCTCTGAGCCCTCTCTACCCAAGAGGGCATATGTCACCTGAAACAGGGCTGTAGGACAGCTATTCATAGATGCAATAAGGGTGGAGAAGTACTGACACTTTGCCAGTCTTATCACAACAAGGAAGGCCTTAATAGCAGCTCTAACCCATGTTCAGTTAAGTTCATTCTTGTTGAATGCCAGCAACGCTCCAGACATCTCTTCCTTCCTTTCATCTCCCTTAACTCTTCTATGAACCGTGGAGAGTGGCAGTATCTATGAGAGGGGAGAGGTCAAATAGGCATGGTCTGGTCCAAAGCCTCAGCTGCCCTCTTATTCCAAGTGGTGATCAAGGCTTCAGATGGACCATACAGAAAACCAACAGGAACATTCCCCAGCATCCTCTGAAACCCATTGGGTCCAATCGTCACCAGAGGTAGACTGATCTAATGGGTCCAACCTCCCTGCAGTGGATAGTGGCACTAGAGATTTCCATGGTAATCAGGGCATGATGACAAGGGAGACACCAAAAGCTTCCCTATTTTAGATCAAATAACCATTGCTCTGACAGGAACACCAGATCTGATGTGTGACCACTGTCCTGTGTCAGGCTCTAGATGACTTAGGATAGGCCCAAGACCATCATGGTGGTCATGAATTCCTGAGCCACCTCAGAGCCCACTGCTAGAGAAGGCAGAATGAAGTCCCCTAAGACCATAAGTCTAGGGAACTCCACTGCCAACCCGGAAACATACAGCAGGGAGGCTGGTACAACAGCAGCAATCCCAGCTGATACCTAGAGCCCAACCTAATGAACAGGGTCTCACATCTGATGACCTGTGGTGTAGCACCTATGAAAGCCATAAGCAATTCCCGGATGACAATTCCCACACTGAAACCCAGCTGGGCATATCTCCAAAAGAGCTACCCCTCCTTCTGGACCTGACCCTGGTATGCATCACCAAGACCAGGTAGTTACAGGTCTTGGTGATGCATGCCAGGTTGGCCCCCTCATCAACAATTAAATTGCAAATGAGGGATGCCTTATTACAGAATGACCTAGCATTTAGAAGCAGCAACTAAAAGCCAGGGCCTCTGAAGGTCTGCTGACTGGGTACAGGAGACCTTCCAAGGAGCTGGAATGTGAAACCAGTATAAAACATTGGTCCCATGTTTCCTGAGAACAGCCTGCTTCCTGTCTCCCGCCATATCTCTCCATGCCCATCACCAGTATAATACTTTGCCCACCCCCATTCCTCCAAAGGCAGCACCATCCCCCAATCCAGGCCCCCCAAATTCCCAAGGCTGGAGACTTGTCCTCAACTCCATCCATCCCAGAGAGGAGAAGCCAGGCACCTCAAGGCACTTTAGCTTTAGTAGCTCTCATTACCATCCGGCTACCCAGCAACCACTCCCCCCACAAACACACACAAACACACCCCTCCCCTGCTGCTCTCATCAACTTGTCAAGGGCTCCCTTTCCATTCACCTAACCCCACCAATCCCCTCCTCTGGCTCTCACCGAGAGGGAGTAATCAGTCTTCAGTGGGATACCCACAGCCCACAATCATAGACACCTAGCCGCTAGATGGAATTCAAGGCAAAGTGGTCAACAATCTCTGTGTCCCCTTCTTCCTCTCTGGGACTGATAGAAAGGGAAACCAAAATGGCCTCCACAGGGAGGAATGGTCCACAGTAGTGTATCTGTCTACTGTTATCCCTCCCCACCTGGCCACTGCCTGTACCTCTAGTATGGCCAGTACCTCCAAAGTCCCAAGGTCCTGCTTGGCCTCTCAGATGAAGAGCTACCAGGGCACAGCTCCTGGCAGCAGCCATCAGGGTCACACGACATTGCAGCAGGCAGAAGACCTCTATCATCAGCATGTGACTGGGATCCCTTAGTGCTGCTGACCAGCTGTGAAAATGCCCAGTCCTCCACTGCCAAGGTTGCTGGCCCAGCAGCCAAACAAGGCCCCTCCACTATCCTTCCAGCCCAGCTGCCAACAAACCACCACTAAAAAAAAGTCCATGGGGGAAAATATGCCAGCAGCAAAAATAACACGGGTCCACAAGTGTGGTACATGCGGCTGGCACCAGGCCCACAGAGGGGCCATCTCTCCAACTGCTGCCAGGTCCACAAGCACAGCAAGTGCAACCAGCATGGTCAGCATTGCCAGGATAGGCAATGACCCATCCTCTCAGCCCACTCCTTCAGGAACAGAACTTGAACCACCCAAACAGGTTAAATCCAGGCGAAACCAAAATTTACTTGCTGTTGCTGATATTAATAAATTATGTAACCCATCTAGCATCATTTCAAGGATAAAGTTAACAGAAGTGGGGGAAAAAAATTCCCAAAATGTATTCTGTGGAAGACGATGGATCTTCTAAGAGAAGTTAACTAATAACTTAGATGAAAACTCCTATCTGCTGACAAACTTACTACAGTTGCTCCAGATAACCACCCAATATTATACTGATAAGATTTCTACTGTTTATTTCTTACTGCCTTCTTCTTCCTTTATTTACCTTTTAGAAAGGGGTCATCTATATTATGATGGATTGACTGATTCATTATGTGCCATCAAGTTGTTGTTGACTGTTATTGACCACATAGATTTTCTTCATGACAATATTTTCTTAACCTGGTACTTTAGGTCTTCCAATAGTGCACTCATTGCAACTGTAATTGAGTCTATCCACCTGGCTGCTGGTTATCCTCTTATTTTCTTTCCTTCCACCTTTTCCAGCATTACAGCCTTCTCCAGAGAGTTAGGTCTTTGCATAATGTGTCTTAAGTAGGATAACTTGAGCCTGGTCATTTGTGTCTTCAGTGAGAACTCTGGATTGATTTATTCAATGATTTGTTTGTTTTCTTGGTTGTCCATGGCTGTGAAGAGCAGAGAGAATGGCCTTGAGGGACAGGAGGAAAAGCTACTTCAAAGGCAATGATCAAATAAAAGGGGCCTCAGCCAGGACCTGAGTAAATGTCTCAGACAACCCCCTCCCTATTTCACATGAAGATAAAGGGAGAGAAGGAAAAAACATATTCAGACTTGTAAGATTCTTATGTACTTAGTACTGACCTACATAGCATCAGTTTCCTAGTCTAGTCTATCCTGAAGGGCTGACATCAGCAATCTCAGGAGTCTTCTCCCACACCAAAGTTTAGAAGCATCAATACTCTTCTTCAGAGTCCACATCTGTATTTTAGGCAAGGAAGTATGATTTGAGGCTCTATTATTTGTATTTTCTAAGTCAGATACTTTGTCTACTCTTTCCATTTTTCCAAAATGTCTTCCTCCTTCCTTTAAGTATAATTGTAACATTCACAAGATCAAAATACTTGTGCTTATCCTTTATATTAAGCTTGGGTTGTGCCACCTGTTATGATATATCTACTTTGCTAATAGAAAATAACTTTTAGACTTTCTCCCAGAAGTTACAAGCTAGCTATTTCACTTAAATTAGACTAAAACTTAATGTAATTTGCTTATGTTTTACTCCATAAAGCAACATCCATTTTGGAAATCCTCTGAAAATATTGTTTAAAAAAATCAAACAATGAATCCATAATTAGGGGATTTTCCATATTACCAATAGCACTCATAGTGAAGTGAGGGAATCACCCTAAACAGAAAATGTCAGAAGACTTCAAGGCAATATGATCAACATTTTGGAACTGTTCTATTTATAAAGTTCCTTATTATTATTATTATTATAGTTAATACTGTTTTTTTAATATGATTATACTGTATATATTTATACTTTCTTTTCGTTAATTAGTTTAGCACACACAAAAAAAGCTCTATGTGAAAAATGTCAATGGTAGATTGTATACATTTGTCAGTTCATACATATATATTTACTGTTAGGGACTAAATATGTAGCAAATAGAGTAGAAAGAAAAGTATCTGATTAATTCACAATCTTCAATTTCTCTGACATATTTTCTATGTTGATTTTATATGTAGATCAGGCAGTCTAAAATCAGCTACTGGCACATTTATTTTCTATGCCTTCAAGTGAATGTGTGGAATTGGTGGTGTTTATGTACACATAAACCAGCTCACACTAATTCCAACATAATGCAACATAGCTAATTTCTTCTGAGGAGTAAATACTTATTTTAAATCTACAGCTCCCAGCACTTGAGTAAACATCTGTTGAATAAAAGTCTCTCAACATTTTACGATGCTACATCCTTCGTAGCTTCTTTAGAGATGACACTAATGAGACTTTTCAAAACACTTGACATGTTCTAGCCAACCCTGACAAGTTCCTGGGAAGAAAGTAATTAAGTATAATTTTGCCTTTTTATCTACTAGGGATTTCAAGAGAATTTCATATATGATTATGATGGAAGTTGAAATGATCACATTGTCTTCAGTTTGAATTAAAATAGGAGTAAAGTTCCTACAGAGTTATACAAAAAGTTTAAAAAAACATATTGCAAAGCATTCTATATTACATAAAAAATAATTATAACTCTTTTTATGTTTCTAAGGTTAACAGGGCTTGCTTTGAATTGATGTATACATTACTCGTTCCCCATAAAAGCAATGAAAATAAAATGAAGTCAAGGCATAATTATACAAACAGCATGTGAAGCAATTGTCTCTGTGCGTAACTTTGAATCTTTGATATATAATTATTTTCCATATTGTTAATCTGTAACTTTTAGTAGATATTGTTTTGATCTAGAGCTGTCTCCCCCATACCACCTCTTCTGACCCTCACGCTAGCATGACAATTGATTATGTTGTGTGGGAATTATGGCTATTCTGTCCCAACGTATCTGAAAAAGCATCTCAAGAAGGCTAATCTACTGAATGCCTCTATCTCCGTAATAACAGGCCTTCAAACATTTTCGTTAATCATGGACCTAAAATACATTGTATTTCATGTCTTATGCTTTGTCAAAATAGATCATCTGACCTTTCTTAAAAGCTGTTTTAGCACAGTGCTTAAGAGCACAAGTTGGAAATTCTGTGGAAAATCTCAGTCACAAAATCCCTATGTGACCTTTAAAACACTGCAACATTAATTCTTCTCCAAAAGACTGTAATGATATTCTTTATCATACTCTGCAAGATTTCTGCGAGCCTTACTGAAATAACCACCTATACATGATCCAGCTCTTTGCTTTCATACATAAATGCCAAATATGTGTGCTTCCACATAGGAATGCAGTTTCTCTTTGCCATCAGATTGGTGGCCTGGTCCTCTGGATGGAGCAAAGGTGAGAAGTACATACTTTGGGAATATGCCCAGGAAGAGTTTCCACAGGACTTAACAGTTTTCTTTACTTACTGAGTTCAAGCAAGAAGCACATGGCTTTAGCATTATAGAAACCAGAGTAATCAAACCATGCTAGTCCACTAGCAACTTCCTTGTGCATCCAAGTTAGCTGATCTGTTAAGGTAAGGTAAGAGACTTGGCAATTTTTCACTTTCAGGAATTTTCTCCTATAGTATGGTAAGCAAGTCTATCATGGAAGTCAATATACAGCTGCTTATTCCATGTACGTAACAACAGGATTGTGCTGAATGCTGTTTAGATGGAAATATATCAAACTCTATATCAGCTTCCCATATTAAAATATTAAAACAATATTAAAATAACAAGTTTAATTAAGCCAGAGATAAATGCTTTTAATGTCAGTATCTTAAAGTGCAATGAGACAGGGTTAGGGGCAAGGATTTTGTGGATCTACTTCTTTGCAGTTTGAAAAGGACGCCTACTCTGAGATCAGCCCATAGAAGCCTCCTCTTAGGAAAAGTTGTGCAAAGATAACCCACACTTGGTCCTTTGAGAGTGGAAAAAGCAAAAATAAAAAGTGTTTTTGGAAGTGTATTAAAATGCCCTAGTTCAAAACATTCTTCCCAATGTATTTCCCCCTTTTTTCTTACCGGTATAGTTCCTCAACTTTTTTTTTTCCTGCTCCATAATCAAGGAGATTTATCTGACAATAGGTCTCTCTGTGTTCAGTTGGAGCTTACTCCTTATCAAAAGAGTTGGATTTGGTAGGGTTTTACTCTTGAGCATGAACGTTGCTCTCCCACAGAAATTAATAATGTTGTTTAATTCTTGTTACAACACCTAAATGCGTGTGCGTATGCACATATCCACAAGAGAAATAGGAGAGATGGTGAATATGCAAGGCAATCAGACTGCCATTTCAGAAAGCACTGGGAAATGAAAAATTGTTCTTTGTAGAATGCGGCCACTCCTGTAAGCATACCAGATTTCAAAAAGTTTAACCATGCTGAAAGTCCTCATGTTCATTTGTAAAAAGCAAATGCAACCACCATTTTCCCCATCGAGCCTGACAATTTTTCCCCCCCATCTGTATGGAATTTGTAGCAAAATGCTAGATGAGAAAAGAACAGGGGGGGAAAAAAAAAAACAAGGGTTTTGGAGGATTTCCAAATTCCTCATTCCAGGCAGTGTTCCTCATCTTAAATTCCTTCTTTTTAAAATGGGAATAATAATAAATTATAGCTTCACTATAAAAAATGGCAAAAGAGAAATAGGCTATCGGATAATTTGTATATGTATCAAAGGTGAATAATGCCTTATCACTCATTAGCTGAACATAGCCTTTCTTTTTCTTTTTCATTTTCTGTTGTAGAATTGAGAACAGGGTGTTCACATGACTTCTTCCTCACCCTGCAAGCTGTTGCAGACAGCTCCCATTCCACCTACATAATGTCAAAAAAGGGGGGGCCTGCTGTCACTGCACCTGTCTCTTTCCCTCTCTAGATGTCTTCCTATCAGAGGAAAGCTGAAGGCATATTGGCAGAGGAAAAGATTGGAAGAATATCCTCCACATTCAATAGAGCAACTACAACAATTAAAGGTCATGCTTAGCTAAGCATCTGAAAACTAGCATGTTTCTCTAAACATCATGGGCTTTGGAAGACAATATTCAGAGACTGATCATGTTTCGACTTTCTCCTCCCTCCTCCCGCTGAAGCCATTTTCATGTGAACTGAGTCACTTCTATTTCACAAGTTGAAACAAGTTGCAAATGTAGTAAAAATAATATACACTTCCGCAGAAAGAGTTGTTTTTAAATTAAGCCATGATAAACTAAGAGGCTCCCACTTTGCCAGCTTATTTGTCAGCTTTTAACAATTCCTTATACTAAGCGTAATCTGATAATGTAGAACTGAATGGGTTGACTCTGCCAGCAAAATGAATATTTTTAAGTACTTCTTCATATAAGGAGAGAACAGCTTGAAGGTATTTGCTTCCCCTCATTTGTGTGTTCATTTATGTATTTAAATTTATTTAAATGTTAAGATGGTCTTCTATCAATTTTTTATTTAAAAAAAAACTCTCAGAACTCTCAAAAATCACAGGACAGCTTTGATATCAATATTTCAGAAGCAATTAATTCACTATTTTCTGCTTTTAATGATATGAAAAACAGTAAAAGAGAATATTGTTTCACAAAATAAATCTGCTTTTCAGATTCCCTCAGGTGTAAGAGAATTCCAGGAATAATAAATAACCATTGATTAGAAATGATTAGAGTTACAATTTAAGAATTAGTTTTCTAAATTAAATTATAAATTCTCTTATAAGAATTCCAATATTAGTAAATAATTCAAGGTTTGCTCAAGTGCAGGAATTAACACCACCCTTGATTTGAATTAAAGAACAACTTCATATAAACACAAATGTTATAAATAGGATTAAGCGTAAGGAGTAGCGGGGATGGGTTCTGTAATGAAGATACGACTCAAATGTGGTAGAATGTCACTTTATAACTAACCTTGCAGCTTTAATGACCCCAATTCTAAACCCTGCCCATTCAAAAGATACTGTTGGAAAGTAGTTATTAGAAAGCTAAACTAAGGCCATTTTAGAAGGAAGGTTAGTGCTTTGCCATTACAGAGAAGCAAGAGTCACGGAGGCAGATAAGGAAAGAATGAGGAGAAACAGGTACAGAGACACAATATACCAATTACAAAGTGAGAAATTAGGCTATTCCTTATTAGGAAAATTATGCTTCAGAATTTTAGAATTAGGCATGCACAAATTAGTTGTTTGTACCTGACTATAAAAGGATGTTGCACCCCTGACTGGGGGCCAGCTGCATTCAATGCTCTTGCCTTGTGTGCTAAAAAACTTTTGAACTCTGAATTATGGTGCTGGTGTTCGACCTGAGAGGGGAATGAACCACAGGGAATACATTCCTCCTACAGTATATGTGTACACGATACATTTCTAGCTGACCTCCTCTGAGAGCTGAAAGCAGGGTATAAATGGATCTTAATACAAATGATACAAAGAGCTATTGATCCACGTTTTCTCCCTCAGGTTGATCAACTGCCTCTAATGGACAAATCTCAACAGTCAGTTGGGGAGACTGTGTTCTCTTGAAGGTATGTGGGCTAAGAGACAGTGTTACCTGGAATTTTAAGCTTCATTATTAGCTTTTTAATAAAGGTGATATTAGCATTTTAGCATGGCATCCGTGCCTTCTTTTGAAGTTTAGGAAACCATGTTTTTCCTTTAACCAAAACTATTTCCTTTGATACACGAAAATTAGCCTTTTCAGAAAGTAAACAATACAGCTGTATTCTGATGTCCTTGAGTGTTGCAAATGTTAAAGAAACAAGCCCGGATGGAAAAAGAGGAGATGCAACATACTGTATTTTAAAGGTGTCTATCTTTTCTCACCTCCAATCAAGGTCTTTTATTGTTTGATTTGTTGCTTTCTGATGATCACCTATATCAAATGTATGTATCATTTGTTCCTGTACCCTATATAAAGACTTGACTCCACCCCTTAACACAATGCTTTTCATTTTGCCTGAAGTACTTTTGGTTTGTATTGGGGTGGGGGCAAAAAAGCCACTTTGTAAAGGTATAGTGTTTCTCTCTCAAATCCAGAGACTGAATCCATGCCACCCAGGTGCCTGAGTTTTAAAGGCAACAAATTGGGGGCTTGTCCAGGATCAGAGTAGCATCCCTTAGGACTCAGATCAGTCCGCCTCAGTCACAGGACACTGACAGCCGGCACAAGGTAAGTTCACCCCTGCATCTTCAGAGGAAGTGTTACCTGGAATTTAGGCTTCATTATTAGCATTTTAAAAAGGTGGTATTAGCATTTTAAACAGGACAGTTTAGGCCTCTTTTCCAACATTAGGAAAGCATGTTTTTCTTCTGGGCCAAGGCCATTTCTTTTGGTATATTTGAGAACTTGTCTTTTCAGCAACTAAACAATAGAGAGCTCATTCTGAAAGTCCCTGAATACATTTGCAAGCTTTAAAGATACAAACCCAGCTAGGAAAGGGAGTGACATAACCCATACATTTGCTACTTGTGGAATCTTATCTGGAATCAATTTTTTCTATTGTTCAATTCTCATGTTTAATCAATGTCTTTCATTGTTTGATTAGTTGCTTTCTGATGTATCACATACACAGAATGTATGTCTCATTTGTTTCTGTACCCAGAAAAAGACTTGACCCCCCCCCCTTAATAAATGCTTTTTGCTTTGCCTGAATTACTGGGTGGTTAGTATTTTCAGGTAGGCTAAGAAGCCACCTTTGCAAGGGTAAAATGGTTTGCTCTCCCAAATTCAGGAAATAGTTCTTCAGCTCCTTGCCACTCAGGGTGCCTGAGTTTTAAAGGCAACAGAAGCAGACAATCGAGGAGCCAGGAGGGAGCAAGTGGTCGCTGGTAGTCCCTTGGGAGAGAACACAAGGTAAGGAAATGGGACAGGGGAGGAGCACACCCCTGGAGAGACTGTTAGGGCTCATGGTCCAATTGTGGGACCAGGGAACCCTGTCTGTCCAGCAGGGAGTGGCCAAAGGAGTATGGTCATACTGTGCAAAAGGGAATGGACAAGATATACGGGACACCTTTCACAGGAGTGAAGCTCCTTTTCACTCACAACTACTGGGGGTAGTCCAAGTGCTCCCCGCTTTGTGAGAAAATCAACTAGACTGCAAACAATGGAATCATAAAAACAACATGAAAAGCTAGCACAACTGGAAGTGGCTGACACCACCACAGGAGCAGCTGGACTGTTCCCTCTCAGAATTGTACAACAAGATTATTTAGAAAAATTCCTGCAGGCTTGGGATGCTGGAAAGCTCCTGGTTCAACTTGGAATGGGTAAGAAACAAGCTATTTTTCTAAAGAGAAACTGACAGAGATTTTTGGAAAATTATGGTGAACAACATTGGCCAGAATGGGGGACTTTTAATTGTTGTCAACTGAAATGTTTGAATTTTGTTTTTTGTTTTTTTGGTGAGAAGAAGATAAAATAAAAATGGGCTAATGGTATTGTTGGGCACAACTTTTAGATGAGATTTGTCCCTGCAATCCAGAAGTTGTTTATAACACTGTCTCCAGACCTCCTCTTTGTAATTCAGCCAAGAAGCAAAATTAACCCCATTAAGAGTACTCAAAGAAATACCAGGAACCAATCAAGTGAAACAAAAAAAATATATACCACAACATTGTTCAGAGCTCTGATGAAACTCATGATGCCTTTTACACCAAACAGCATGACAGAGCTTTTAAGTGTGCACAGCTTAGTGCTAAAAATGAAAAAGATCTTAAAGCTATAGCAGTTTTCCTTTTGTGAATTAGTTTGCCACTGACAGTTGTAATTATTTTTTCTTATAAATATTGTTCAGGGTACAGTAATGAGCCGATTGGAAAGATTAGGGTGATTACTGCAAGACTGTCATTTGAAACCATCAATGCTAATAGAAGATTTGGTACCTAGACAAGTACAACTATCATGCCATTACAATCAGAACACTCAGCCTTTGTTTTATTTAAGAATATGTAAGTAATAGAAGAATATATACGATAATAGATCTTGGGTTTTTTTATTTTTTATTTTGTAAATAGCAGAAAGGGTAAAGTAAAATATATTGGTTTTGGATGTTCTTTTCAGTCAGGCACTGAAATGTCTTCAAGGACCACACGTGATTCGAAGGAAATGGTTGCAAGGATACCCGTGATTGGGCTATTTAGCTCCCAGTGAATATAACAGCCATAATCGCCTTTAGCAAAAGAACTCAGTTGAAAAGTGTTCATGGAAAGGAACTGAAATTATGTATAACGCAAGAGATTAGGAGGTGAACATAAGGCAAGAAGTTTATACTATATACTTGGAAGACAAGCTGAACCATAAGGTGATTTTTAACAAAGCTGAAAGACAAGCCTTTAAAAAGAATCAAAAATTGGCATCACATGCTCATTCAAGGTTTTTCTTTTTCTTTTTTTTCTTTTCCAGAAAACAGGAGGATATAATCTGAAGGAAAGAAAGATTAAGGCCCAGCAGACAATGGGTCAAGATTTCTACACACACACACACACACACACACACACAAATATTTAAATTATCCTGACAAGAAAATAACAGTGTTAGCAGACGTGACAGATAGAAGCCAGGGGATACGAAGCACGTAATTGGTTGTTTCTGTCCAAACACAAAACCTCAACAGAGTTGTGTCGTGAGTCCAAATATAGTTTATAAAACAGGTTATTGGTAGCAGAAAGCCCCCAGTAGCTGTTCTTCTATTCTGAGCTTTTAACCAAATAGATCCTGGCTGCATCTCAGAAAAATTCTATAGTAAATGTAGATATACTAAGTACATACTGATGTTTACTTATGTGTTTGCCTCTTTATTTCCCCCCTTTAGTTCATTTTAGCAAAGAATTTTCCATGCTGTTGTTTTTCTTGGACCCTTCTAAGAAAGGGTACATGGCTTATACGAATCCTATTTACATGGGGCAGTCTCCTTTTTTGATGTCTGAATCGGGCGCTTGAAGCCCACGTTGTCAGAATACCACTAAGTTCATGTTTTTTAAGGAATAAAAATTTCCATAACAAAAAGTACAAATTTTGACACTCTTTTTACAGAATTTTCATCTGAAAAAGCATTTGCATCATGCTGTAATCAAATAAGGCAATATAATCTCCCCCCTGAGAAGACATAAATCTGAATTCCTTGGAACAAGAGCAGGCAAATGCAGCAACATTTTTTTTTCCTCACTCATTTTGTCCCATTCCTTTCTGTAGGTATGGACAGCCTTTTCTTCTTAGGTCTGGAGAATCATTGGAGCAGTGAATTGTTAGGCTGTCTCTCCACACCCACAACAGCAAAATTGTTTTTGTTGTTCTCGGATTCTTGTTTTTAATTCTACAATAATACATTTATTTATTTTATTTTTATTTTATATTTCAAATTTAAATACTGTCCGGGTAGCACAGACACTGTGTCGTGGCATTCCGTGTGCAATGCAACAAAATAAACAGTCTGTTGTAGCAAAACTATACACAGACCTTTACTGTACAATATTTACAAGCAGTCTACAGAACTTATAACTGTTCACCAACCAGTACTCCAACACCCCACAACCAACACCCATGATGCATTGGGCTATATGCCTTGGTTTGTGCTGTGTCATGTACCTGCCACACCCTACAGGTGTGAGCACCTGGTACCCTGAGCTAGCAGAGCTGATGATGTAGGTAGCTCAGCTGTGCTCTGTCATTCCCATTCACAAAAATTCTACTGCAGGGTATACCCTGACACCCCTCCAATTTTTTTCAGTGTGAATACAAATCCATCAAGCCTAAATGCATAACCATATCCCAGTGCTTCTGCCTGCATAATGGTTTCATCATGATGTCTGCCATGTTATGATCTGATATACAATATACCAATTTTATCAACCCCTTATTTACGGCCGGCCTCACATTACAATATTTAATGTCTACGTGCTTGTGTCTTGTTGGTATCCTGTCAGTTGTTGCCAGTTGTTCCTGTCTGGGAATCTTCATATACAGTTATGGGTGTAACAATGGGTACATCCAGATCTTTGAATAATTGTGGGTACCAGATGAGATCATTGCATAGATCAGACAATGCGGCGTATTCGGCCACTGCATTTCGTTTCCTTACTTTCCAATGTATAACCAATCTGGCATACATCACTATGATCCTAGTTGTGGACTTCCTATCAGTGACATCTCCAGCCCAATCACTGTCCACATAACATATCCCAGACCGCTTTTGCAGTTAATTTAAAACCTGCTTCTATGGTCCTTTTTAGGTATCTGAACACACGCTTCAGTGCCTGCCAGTTTTCCTGTCTGGGCTTTGAAACTGCTCTACCTAAAATGCTTACTGCATTTGCAATATCTGGCCTGGACCACTGGGCAATATATAACAAACTACCAAGGGCAGAACAGTAGATGTCTGGCTTATAAACTCTGTTCCACTTACATTAGTCTGATACTTTTCTACCATAGGAGTTTGAACAGGTTTACAGTCTGTCATGTTATACTCCTCCAACAATTCTGTAATTTTCTTCTTTTGCCTAGGTATGAAATTACCGTCCTGTGTTCTACTGATGTCTACACCGAAGTAGTTTCTTATCTCTCCTAGGTCTCAAAAAAAGTGATTACATTGCTGTTCTGTAGTACTTCTTTAAAGCAGAAGATGAGGATGGGAAGTTTTGTATCATTGCTCGAACGATGCGGTTCTTTATAAATTGTTCTTGCATGTCATATTACTAGACCAAGTGAAATATTTTTGTAGTCCAAATAAAGTTGGAGATATTTAAGGTCAGACTTATTATCTGGCTGGAATCCGTAGGTTTTAGAAGTATTTACCAGGTTCATATTTGAGAGAAAGTGCTATGATATTTCCAAAAAGACATTTGCAATTTTATGAAAATTTGGAAAGCCTAAGCAATTCATTTCCACAATGAATTCCTGCAAAGTCATACTCGTCTGCATTCAAGCTGAAGTTTCTCCTGGAACCTCAAAATATTCTATAAACCAGTTTTTCTCAACCTTGGGAACTTTAAGATGGGTGGACTTCAACTCCCAGAATTCCCCAGCCAGCCATGGCTGGCTGGGGAATTCTGGGAGTTGAAGTCCACCCATCTTAAAGTTCCCAAGGTTGAGAAACACTGCTATAAACGATGGGGATAAGAATTTCAGTGCAATCTGCTAAAAGATCAGAGGGAGTTCTGTTTAGAAGGCTAAGATGCACAGAACAAAAATAAACCAATGTGGTTCTGCAATAAATGCAAAGCAAGAATGTGAATAAACACAACAGAGAAAATTAGTTAGCCATTTGCATTGAGAGTTTACAGATTCTCCTTGGCTATAATTGGCAGAAGAGAGAAAGAGAGAATGCTTGTAATGGCCAAGGTCTGTTTGCTTCTTGAATATTTAACAATATTTAATAATATTTAACAAGGATATTTAACTGAGCATATAAAGATGTTGTCGTAGCTGCTGACTCGTTATCTAAATTAAACACTCTTTTGCTCAGGACTGTTTGTCTTGCTGTCTGTGTTCCTATTCCTTTGATCTCAGTTTGTTTTACATCTTCCTGATTTTACCTGTTCTGTTCACGCAACCTGGCTTTAACTCTGGCCCAGTCAGAGCTTGTCAAATGTGAGTTCCTCCTCCCAGCCCTGCACACTTCAGCAGAGGTTAAGCACAGTACCTTTTTATCAGTTCCCTTCAAAATAAAATTCAAGTTTTATTAAGTAAATAAGTAACAATAATACAGGCAAAACTGTTCAGCTAAATTAAAAAGATCTGAAATCAGAAATCAAAGAATAAGTTTATTTATTCATTCATTCATTCAATTTGTATAGTTGCCCATCTCAAACCAGTGACTCTGGGCTGTGAACAATCATAAAAACAATTAAACAATTAAAACACAATACCAAAAATTAAAAATTAAATACAAATAGCAGCCAAGAAATATTATAATCTGTCAGTATCAACATAAACAGGAAATGGGCCCCCTCACACACTCAGGGACCCTGGCCCAGGCATATAGTCAGGTCTTTTATACTGGTATAAAAAGTGGGAACCAGAAAAAAAGTGGATCACTTGGCAATGAGCAGAAGGTCATGATTTACAGAGTTGCCCCCTTCTTTCTCATCTTACCCCCTTTTCTAGACTTTTCCTCTCTCTTCTGCACCATTTCTTCCAGTCAGATTTGGCCTGAGAAGGAATCTTGTTTCTCAACTTACAGATAAAGAGAAAGCACCTTCAGGAAGTAGGAAGTATTAGGTCATAGTTCTTGCATATTAAATCCAATTTGGAGACTCTGATTGTCAAGCCCAGTTAGAATCTACTTTTCTTCCTTTATATTTTCCTTTCTTTTTCAGATTAGATGACTAAACCAGTAAGCTTATGATAAAATCATGACCTCCTATTTGGTTTCTAAAGCAGCAGTAAACGGGATTTCACAGATGTAGAAGAGAATAATTTGCATTTTTACTAATACACATTCATGTTGTTCCTTTTGTTTAGCCACCCATAAAGTTCTTACCAGCTGCCCATCTACTATTGAGCCCTTTAAGAACAAAATATGAGTATCACATTCTCATGTAGGTGTCATGATTCATCTGCACATTAATGGGATTTTGTTACTTAATTCACCTTGTTAGCATGCCATGAAATTTTCATCAGAAATAGATGGCCAGGATTTGCTTCTTCATGCTCACTTAGGCTATAATTTTCCAGTAATTTAGACAACAGTACTGTCTCCTTGAAATCAATGGCAAATTGAGGTCTTCTGTGCATTGGCAACAGCAACACCATCATCACACCTGGAGCTTTCAGATAAATTGTTTATTACATATCTTCAGTACTGTATGATGTGTGATATTTCAAACTTTATACCCTTACTCAAATAATTTAAGACAGAAAAATAATTCTGGGGGAGAAAAGTAAAACGAAAAATAAAACCAACACTTAACTGAGATTTTACCAATGTTCATGAAAAAGCTGCTACTCAACATTCTAGTTTTATTTATTTATTTCTATATTTTTTATAGTGCCATATGCTCCAAGGACTCATGGCAGTACACAATTAAAATCAAAGTATACTACAGCAAATCAAGAAACTAACACAATAAATTAAGAACCAATAAAATCATATGTATTGTATATGTTCCTGGGAAAGTGCATTTTATTTTATTTTATTTTATTTTATTTTTATTTTATTTATTTTATTTCAGCAGCACCCATCTCTAATTATCCATTCAAATTGAAATGCCTAAGACCCTTTGAGTTTAATATGAGAATTGTTTCCAACTTTCTGTATTTGCCGTTAAATCAATGAAATATGAGTATCTGCTTGTTACATAAATAGCAAAAAGACCAGGAGAAATGTGTTGGATATAAAATTTGTCTCAAGGACTGTATACATAAGAAGTCTATATATCATTTTTAACTCTTCCTTTAAATATTGTGTGTGCTATGTTATACTTTGATATAAATTTTAATTGAGTACCTTAGTCAAATCTAAACAGGATGAAGGGAATAAATAGAATTTTATATGAACATACACACACAGCCTAGATAGCATATTAAAAAGCAGAGATGTCACCTTGCCGACAAAGATCTGCATAGTCAAAGCTATGGTTTTTCCAGTAGTAATGTATGGCTGTGAGAGCTGGACCATAAAGAAGGCTGAGCGCCGAAGAATTGATGCCTTTGAACTGTGGTGCTGGAGAAGACTCTTGAGAGTCCCCTGGACTGCTAGGAGGTCAAACCAGTCAATCTTAAAGGAAATCAACCCTGATTGCTCATTGGAAGGATCGATAATGAAGCTCAAGCTCAGATACTTTGGTCACCTAATGCGAAGAGAGATGTCTTTGGAGAAGACCCTGATGCTGGGAAAGATTGAAGGCAAAAGGAGAAGAGGACGGCAGAGGATGAGATGGTTAGATAGCATCACTGAAGCAATGAGCATGAAACTGAGCAAACTGAGGGAGGCAGTGAAGGACAGGAAGGCCTGGCGCGATATGGTTCATGGGGTCACGAAGAGTCGGACACGACTTAACGACTAAACAACAACAACAACAACAACACACACACACATACACAGACACATCCTCTTCCATTATTGAATTCAGGGCATTTTTCATGTGCCTATAGCATCTGAGCTTTACCCTAGACATTTAAATTAGGATTAAGCTACACATCAAAAAGGCAACAAACTGGAATAAAATATGGACTATATGTTTCAGATCTTGCTGCTGCAATCCTACAAATGCTTTTGCAGGACTAAGTCTCCTGAAATGGCGTTTACTTCTAAGCTAGCATTTATGATATTGCACTATTGTCCTGACAAAACACAACAAGAAACAATTGTTCTATAAGTATATACCAATAAATGTGCATTTAAAATTATTAGGACTTTAAAAAGCCTTTAGCACCTAACTTACCTCACTGATTTGATCGATTTTAATGGGACTTGCAGTACAGCCACTGTCATGTGGTGGTTAAGGAACCAGGAAGATCCAGGTTCAAGTCCACTCTCAGCCAGAGACGCTCACAGGGTGACTTTGGGTCAGCCTCTCAGCCCCAGCCCAACCTCTCTAACAGGGTTGTTCTTGTAGAGGCAAATCAGGGAGGGAGCACAATCTATGCTAGGTGATTTTGGGCCAGACTCTCTGTCTCAGCCCAACCCACCTCATAAGGTGGTGGTTGTGGGGAAAATAGGAGGAAGAAGTATTGGCTATGTTCACTGCCTTGAGCTGACCAAAAATATATTTAAAGAGGTGGGATAAAAATATCATCATTACCACCACCACCATGTTCATCAGCATAATCCTACCTTTTGCTCCTGAGCAAAAGGCAGGATATATCACTGGCAACTATCATAAATCACTATAGATATATATTTCTATACACTTATATCCCATACTGTATTTGATCTGATATTAGAAAAATCATGCAAGTCATGATTTTGTATGATTATGTAATATATTTTTAATTACTATTCCAGTGGTTCTTGTCTTGACTACAAGGTAGCACCTTCTTTATTCTTGAAAGGACACAGATTGCTTTAAACGAACAGTTCCCTGTGGTGAGTAAACCTGAATGACTGACATTGTATTCATTAGTGCTTGGAATCTTTATTGGTGAAATCCTGGCTTCATTTGCGTAGCCCACAATTTTTTTCCACTTGTGATCCCCTTTGAGCTCAAATTATTCATTGTTGATTAGACATTGCACATGCTAGGTGCACAAATTTGATTGCTTTTGCATATTTTGCCAATGACATCTTCAACTATTTTGCTAGGTAAAGTAAGCAGAAGCAATTGCCATTTACAAACAATGCACATTTTAAATTGAGAATTTATCCTAAACACCTTTTCTCAGAAGTAAGTCTCACTGAATTCAACAACATTTACTCTCACATGCAGTATGTGAATGGGCAGTCATTTAAACTACTCCACAGCACAATCCTACAACTACTTGGTATAAACCTTACTGAGTATAGGAGTTGCAGTTAAGGTATCTTCATAAATGGAGCATACATGTTTTGCACATTGAAGATTTCAGGTCCAGTCCCTGACATCTGTAGAAAAGCCCATAAAAAGTCCTTGTCTAAAATCCTGAATGAAATGGATCAAAGGTCTGACTCACATAGAGTGAAAAAAAAATGTAGCTTTGGGAATAAGTGAGCCTTTAAGGGGAGAACTTCAGAAGTGATTACTTGGTCCTTAGAAAGAAAAAAGTCTCATTTTGGTTGGTATAAGATGGAGTAGAGAGAAACTCTGATAGGCTTTCAAGGTTCCATTTTACTACCTTACAACAATGAAGAGCATTTCTGGAATGCTGAAGTAAGGAAATCACAGAGTTTGAGAATATATAGCTGATTTCTACTCGTATGCCAAAGATGTCCATAAGGCACATCAAAAAAATTGGAAGAACTGGTTTAGTGTTGTGTTAATCGACAGCAGACTGGAGGAGTTGTAGTATGGAGGGATTAATAGAGAGGAATTTTTACAGTCTTTTACAGCCTCCCCCCAACCCCAGCCCATGGACTCCAGCACCATAGAACTCAAACAAATAGGAACAGTGAAGAGATCCTTGCCTGCAGAGGAGAAACAAAGAAGGAGGATCTCACTTTTACAATGGAGCTCTAGAGCACTTAACCATGGCTTGTTCTACTTCTTCTGAGGCAGCTGGAAAGTACCACACTGTGGAACTGCAAGTCATCTTGCAAGTAAATCCCCAACTGCTGCAGACGCTTGTTTTTGGGGAACTTTGCAGGTTCCCCTCAAAAAAGCTCCACAGGGGCATCCTCAGACAATTAAGAAGTGCTCAGATGTCAATCAGCAGGCAAATGCATTTTATTATTCCTGTTACTCTTTGCACTCCTTCTGGTGCAAAAATACAACACTCTGATCCTTTTTAAGAGCTGGCACAGCAGCTAATTTCATAGATAGACTACAGTGCATCAGTTTGAGTTGCCCATACATTTATTAGAGAACTCAGTGCTAGTTGAGACAATTGACAAGCAATCTCTTCAAGCTGGTCCTCTTTTGCTATGTACCACTCCTTTGCAGTTAAAAATAAATGATCATACAGTATATTACACTCTGCATCACAGTTTCTTTACTAATATTGAGCATAGACTGGCTCCAAACCCGTAATCTGAATACCCACTGGGAGCAAAAGATGATTTGTTTTTCCTCTCAAAAGTGACAGCAGCAACAATTGCAGGTGTCTCACTCTTTTCCCTCTATCTGAACCTCTTCCTTACCAGAAAAGGTGACAGATTTTGTGGATGTTTTTGGGGAAGAGGAAGCAGCTACTTTGCCTCATCAGGCATGTGACCATACCCAATTCTTAAAACCTGGAGTCCAGCTGAAAGGTAATATATCACATCTACTCAAAATTTAGCCACTTTAAAAGAGTTTTTAAATGACAATCTGAAGAAAGAATTTGTTCACATTTCTATATGTCTAATGTCTGTATGTTTTGTTTTTTGTTTTTGTTTTTGTTTTTTGTAAAGAAGAAAGACAATTCCTTGAGAGTTGTACATGATTGTAGACTTCTGAATTTTGCAATCACTGGGAACAATTACCCACTGCCTCTTATTTCAGATCTGCTTGGACTGCCTTCAGAAGGCACACATTCTCATTAAATTAGATTTGAGAGAAACTTACAATCTGACCCAAATGAAAGAGGGCAATTAATATTTAACAATGTGGCAAATTTGAATATACAACAATGCCCTTTGGATTGGTTAATTGTCCAATGGTCATCTTCAGATTCATGAATGAAATATTTTCCAATATTTTAAACAAATATGTAGTGAGTTACCTGGACAACATACTGATTCTTTTCAGTAGACACATCTTTACATGAAGCATATCAGAAATGAACAATTTCACAGGTACAAGCTGTTTGCTAAGTTGGATAAATCTCCATTTGATCTTCCTCAATTGGATTACTTGGTTTAGAAGATCTCCACAGAAGGAGTTTAAATAGATCCTGCAAAGGTACAGTAAATTTTCACATGGCAAGATCCTAGAAATGTGAAAGATGTCCAATGTTTTCTGGGCTTTGCCAATTTTTATAGACAATTTGTCTGCAAACAGATGTCTCAGCCTCAGCTTTGGAAGCTGTTTTCCTGCAGGCTTCAGCAGAGAGAGGGAAGGATTTCTTGCCTTGTACCTTTTCCATCAAATTCTTTTTCTTGGCTCAAAGAAACTGTGATATTGGCCAGAGTTGCTGGCCATAAAAGCAATATTTTAACAATGGAGACATTTCTTGGGGGGAGCAACCCATCCTGTACAGGTTGCACGGATCACAAGAATGTGGAGCATTTGCAGAAGACATAGACCATCATTCCACATCAGATCAGGTGGACACAAGTTTTCTCCTATTTCAATGTTTATATCTCCCATGTTCTTAGTTCACAGAACAATATGCCAGACGCAAGCTTACTCAAGCCTGAGTATTATATTCTTAGGCCATCTCCCCCTTTCCTTGAAACTTCAGGGAAGCTAGGAGCAGGGAAGGAGGCAGTAGATCTGTTGGATTGGACCTTCTTGCAACAACAGGACTCATATGTCAGGGCTTAGATGGATGGCTTCTATGTAGCCCTATAGACTGAGAATGAATGTCAAATACTATGTTTCACTCTCTCAAGTCTTTTGCCAGGCTAAGACTATTATGACTAGCCCAGCCAGTTTGCTCCAGCCATTCCTTTATCCTCCTGGAAGATAGGACACAGTTTCTCTGAATGTTATTATTGATCTTCCAGCTGGACAAGGTTACACAACCATTTCAGTCATAGTGGACTGGTTTACCAAGATGGTGCATTTTATTCCTTGCAAGCAACTATTATCAGCTCAGGGGACTGCACAAGACTTTTTAGAAATCATTTTTGGATACAGGGATTTAATCAATCATGGAGCACAATGGAAGAACCATTAAATAGCCATAGCTTTTGCAAGGCTCATGCAGCTGCTTCAGAAGCTGATTCCAGCTGTTTTCACATGTATTTTCATATACGGCCATCTCACCTTACTGGAAAATAACCAAAGCTGTTCCCAACTTGATGCCCTCTCGATGTGTTGAACCTCTACTTCCACATCCCTATGCATTTACAGGACACAAGTTAAGAAACTACAATAACTATATAGGTTCAGGCAGCTGCATGATAAATTATGTGGGCAAACATACAGCACATGTAATTAATGTACACATGCAAGGTCTGCTCAAATGGTATGGAGCTTCTTCAGAGAAAATGTTCTTTCTGAAATTCCGTAGCATAAATATATTTATCCCCCTAGATACCATATGTGAAAAGAAAGAGAAGACGAATGAAATATGAATTTGAGTTGATCTAAACTTTCCAGAATGCATGGAATGATGACGGAATGTAACTTATGAATGTTCCATAAGTTCTTTTTAAATATGTTCTTTTTAAATATGTTATTATGAAAAGAGGAAAAAAAATACACAGGGGAAACTATTAACCTTAGCCATTTTCTACCTTGGAAACCTCCCGTTTCTGGAATAAAAAGATAAATATGTTTCATTGCAGTGCTTATAAAATGAAAATGAGAAGGCAGTTTTGTCAGATTTACAAAATCTAATTTAGAAAGTATCAGTACATTAGCTAGTAACAAGACACAATGAATATTTGAATCTATTCCACACACACCTCTTCACATGCCTCATAAACACAATTATATTTTAATATTTCACTTACATAATGAATAAAGTTGCTTGAAGCACTTTTTGTAGGTTGCTGTTATAGAAAATTAGAAACATGTGCTGTACCCTTTACAATAAAACACTAAATTGCTTCGCATCCAAGCATCGCACTTGAAAAATAGTCTTGACAACTATAATAAACAGTTACTTAAATTTCTGTTTATAACCATATATTTTAAGGGAAATGTTGAAGTCCTGAATGCATGCAATGCATTCTTAGTCACTTAAAAAACTTCATAACTATTTGTCTTCTTTTCTATACAAAACATCTTATGAAAATAAATTTTAACCTTATAAAATCCCTCTACCACCACTCACCAGACCCAGAGTTGTATAGTACACAGAAGTAGCAAAATAAAAGAGGAAGAATTCCTACTTAAAAGGTGAAAGCCCATAGATCATCAGAAAATTGTTTTTTGGAGCTGGGACTCTAGCTGTATCCAGTCTACAGCCCTAAAATGCTGAGACTGCAGTTTGACTACATCATTCGAGAAAGCACCAAGTGGTTATTCAGTGTGAAAGAACTAAAAAGATGGTTATGACTACTTTCCTGCCTCCTTATCCCAATCAACTGAATATTCAATATGCTACATCCATGCCATATTCACTAGAAAACCAGGGTCATGGTCAACCTGCATTGCTCTATTTCCACATATGAACTGTTAGGGAGCTGACTATGTGGTCAAAACTTATGATTCCATAATAATTGATACTGTGAATGGCTGTAGTGTTTCGGCCCCAGATTGATAGAGATTCGGGGAGTGGTTATGTAAACATGCAGTTGAAAGCTTTTCCATTATCAGTGAAAAGAGCCATCTCCTTGCTGGATCACTTGAAGGCTATTGGAAATAACCTAAAAATCTGGCCATCCAAATATGTCACGGGATAAATGGGAAATAGTTCAGTTGCTCAGATTCTCCATCCTTTTTATTTTAATAAATCTTGCTAAAGAAGACTCTGTGAGAATCCTGCTTTGAAATAATTACTTTCAGTTTGAGGCAGCTGCCATAATGCCTGATAGTGGCATTAGTTAAATTGCATGTATATTCTTGATTGTAAAATTTACTCTAATACTGAATTGGTAACATTTGATCAAAATCTGGTCCTCTTTATGGAGAGCTTTTTGCCATTTGTGGAAGTCAGTAAAACCTTTGTTTTCCTAAGAACATTTGAGTGTCTATTTCTAGAATCAGGCACCATGAAATCATCAGGAAATATATATGTGACAAATATTTTGTGTGATAGGTGGATGTCACAACACTTTATAACTCTGCTTGTCATCAATACACAGCATGAAACAAGAAAGGAACCATCTGTTTTGAAATGTAGAACAGCTGTTCTTTCCATTGTCATTGCCTTTACTGAAACTGGATTATTAAATTTGTAGTTTATTATTGATTATTTCTTTTTTAATTAAACATATTCTTGGCAATTAATAAAATTATTGGAGGAAGGAAGGAAGGAAGGAAGGAAGGAAGGAAGGAAGGAAGGAAGGAAGGAAGGAAGGAAGGAAGGAAGGAAGGAAGGAAGGAAGGAAGGAAGGAAGGAAGGAAGGACTAGGATTTATAGTCAAAGGCAATAACAGTTTAGAAGGCTGCAGAAATATATAATGGCCCAGTTGTTATTAAACTGTAAACACTAATATTCTAGGTTAATTTTTGGAGGCAGAAAAACTTGTAACATGCATTAACAATTCTTATTCTGCTATCCCTTCCATTAAAAGTTTATCTAGCACTAATACGAATGACATTTTGGTGCACAGCTAACTGTATCTGCTTTACTGGAAAAAATATGAAGGGTTAATGACTACTGTATCACATGTGATGAAATTTTGGTTTTATTTTTTCTGCTGATTTTTATTTGTTTGTTGTTTATTTAGTAGGTGCATATCTCCAGAAGTTCAAGACAGTCTACATGGCATTCTTTTGTGCATTTTTTCCCACAGCAACAACCAACAGGTAGGTTGTCTGAGAAATGGTGACTGGCTCAAAGTTGTTCAGTGAGCTTCCATGGCTGAGCTGAGGAACAAGCTTCAGCCTGGGTCTCCTACATCCTAATCCAACAATTGATATCTGTCCTGGGATATGATACAAATTGAAATAAACTATATGAATATCCCTGCATAGCAAAATCACCTGAGCAGTTTAAAAACTTACATATTTTTATGCAGATATCAAACAAGCCATTTTAGGAGGAAATGTGTCTGATGTTATATGGAAAAATCCAAGGTGCTGACTTGTTTTTGTTTATTTTCCATGGTGGCTCCTTTGAATGGGGAATCATCTGAGGTAGATGAAGTTATTTTTGATGTTCCTTCAATGCTCTATTGAAAGATAAACATCAAAGAAACATTCAGGCAGTTCTAGCTCAAATGCTTTTTTTTTTTCCTTTTGCTTCTGATTATTGCAGGACACATGGACAGGTTGTCATCTGTTGCTTCAGTGGATAACAAAGGGCCATACAGATATTCTATCAGAATTACTGTGATGATCAAAGCCATCTACTTTAACATTTGATCCCTATAAGCACTCTTTTTTTAGGATAGCCATCAGCAGAAAATTAGCATGTCAGACAAGTATCTCTAAATCTGCTGACAAGATGGTCCAGGCTGCACTTTTGTTACCATAAGAGAAGGGTATGTGCACAAACACACACAGAGACACACATACAGAGAGAAAGAGAGAAAGTGAGAGATTTCTCTGCAAATTTTTGTGCAGATCTTGTGAGTTCTGTGACAGTCAAGGGCAGGATACATAGGACAAATACTTGCCAACTCAAATTGTCCTTCTCCCACTGAACAAAAACTATTTGCTTGCACAGTTGAACAACGCTTGAAATGTATGTAATAGATGTTCATATGCATTCATTCCATATTACCAAGTTCAGATATATTTTGAAATGCCGCATCTGCGAAGTGAAATGTAGAAAAAGGATATTTAGGTCATATGTATGAAAAGTATTCCCTCTTATCTTACTGAAATTTACTGAACAAACGTGTAACTAATTTGCAGTAAACTTTTTTTTTTAAAAAAAAAACTTTGTATGTGTGTACAAGTGTGTTTGTGTGTACAAATTATATTTTGGATGCATTATGTGAAGAATTAACTCTCTTGAGAACTGTACAATGTTAAGAAAGCAGGAAGGGAAGATAAAAAGAGGATGATAGGCAGCAAGGTGAATAGACTCAATTGTAGCAGTGATGAGTATAATGTTGGAAGACCAAAAGGACCAGGATGAAGATAAAACATTCTGGAGAAAATCCATTTCCAAGAATCAGGACTAATTTGATGGCACATAATCAGTCAATCATAATCACCAGTGACACTTGCAGAAGTTGAACATTGACTCAGCAAACTAGTACCCAGAAAAATAATAGACATTGTAACATGGGACAAGTCACCCAGTTATTCTGTCAGTTACAAAATTAGATTTATTTTCAGAATTGCATAATTTACAAACTTATATATGGAGTGGGGATTGATTCCTGAGATATAATGTGGCAGGAAGCAACTGTCACCAATAATATTTGTTCCCTGCCCCTAAACACACTGCAACTTGTTTCTTGTTTCTCTAGAGACCAGGCTTAGAATCAATTCATAGAAATTACAGGGAAGCAACCCTGGGGATGTTCAACATCCCTGAGGTTCCCTTGAGAGGTGGAAACCTTGCCCTCCATGGAATTAGTTAAGTGGAGGCTGCAGTTCAGGTGTGAGTAACCTGCAGTCTTTCTTGTTACCTTTCTTCTTACTTCTACAAAACTTGGGGACTCCCCCACACCTTATAATACTCTCTCTTTGGCCATGCTAATTCAGTTCTAGCCATCATAGCCAAGAGAGAGTGTCATAACTTGAAAGAGTAACTCCCAAGTGTTGTGGAGGTATAACAAAGCTTTTTTTGGTGGGGGGGGAGCTTTACAAAATCCAAAGGATTGGATTTGGGAGAGAATCCAAAGGAATGATAATTGGAAAAAAAAAGTTTAATAAAATTGATATATTCTATGTTCATGAAATGCTGAATGACTGTTTGAAAAGGGGAAGGGGAAGAAGGAATATTTAAAACCAGAGAGAAGGTACCATGAAATGAGGTGGACCTGAATAGTAGCATCCCATCTTAGGACATACATCAGTTTTTCTTTACTTATACCAAACTTTATTTGGTATTTTGTTACCAATGTATACTGTTTGAAAAATCTACCTGGACTCCTTTCTGATCTGTCTAGGAATTCACTATTGTAAATCATGTTACTCTTTTGAGAGCTTCTCTTTTACACAAAATCTCTGTCCTGTCCTGCCTGCCTCTTCTCAGGTAATATTCTTATATTTGGAGATGTGCATAATGCACAAGAATTGGGATCATGGGAAAACATTTCCTTCAAGAGATGCCATACATTGCATCTTCGTTTTGCATGGACATTTGGAAGCTTTAAAAATTTGCTTTTTTAACAGAAAAATATTAGTTCTTTTTTAGATTCCTATTCTTGTAAAGCCCAAAAAAAGTAGGCTAGGAAGAAATAATTAACTAGGGGTGATAATCATATGGAGGAGACTAGTCAAGACTTCATTTGGATTTCTCACTCAGGGAATGAGGTGTGATATTTTACTCTGCTGAAGAAAATAGGAGATCAGCCTGCAAATTGGATCAGCTTCCTTTTAGTTTCTTCCATGTCAGTAATTGCTTTCAAGGATAGATTCCTAGGGCCCAGAAATTGTTATATCTATGTAACATTAATAGTGATATTAGCTTTCCCAAGCATTTTCTCCTTTTGAAAGTATTGCTATTTTCTTTATGACTTTACGCATATCATAAATTATCCTTATTTCTTATGCCTTGTATCTGGTCATCTCTCTAAGATCACCACTGTTTGGAAATCAATCTTATGGGCATATAGACATTCATTTGGAGACTACATTTCTAATCTAATGTAACAATCCTTAGTTTAGCATATAAATCTATCATCATCATCATCATCATCATCATCATCAGTTTTCCTTTACTCTTAATTATGCCCTGACAAATCCTTTCCAACTTAGTGCCTTTCCTCTTCCTGAGTAACTTTGTGTTGACAGAATCTTCATCATCAGCTAGATCAAAACAAAAAACAAAAAACAAAACACGCTATGAGATTAATTTTCAGTATAAATCTGCTGCATTTTCAGACTATTGAAGGCTATCAGAAGAAACGACTGGTCAAGTAAAGTTTCTATATTTTGGTCATTGACCAGCAAAGAGAAGACTGCTCTTGTTTCTTTCATATTTTACTAATGGTTGTATCTACTTACCTTTCTGACAACTTCTAATCCCTAAATACATAAATTAGTTGGCAAATAGTTCATCAGTGGATTTTTGTGACATTTTCAAATACCTTAAAGATATCATGCAGATTCATAAGTCAAATATTATTAGCCACTTATGCCAAACTGTGCAAGGTTAAATCTCCTGGATTAAAAAAAGAAAAAGTTCTCAAAGGGGAGAGGAAGTAAAGAGACTCAAAGTTTGCCTCACATGCTATTTTGGTTCACTGTCAAAATAGCAAAATAGCACCATACATTTTAGCTTTGAAGGAGAAAAACTACAAATGTTGAGGCGATGCTTTCTGTCTATACCATACATTCTTTTCTACCACTTGCAGTGCAACCCCATCATTTCTGTTCAATATTACATCTCCTGGGTTGCCAAATTTACGCTTCTATATGTATCATCCATCTTTCCTTCAGTTTGAAAAATCGTATTAATTTCATATATAATAAGCTTTAAAAATCACCGAATGCATCAAAGCCTACTTCCTATTTTTTTCTCCCGGTGAAAAAATGGTTAGGAAGCTATGATTTTTATGGTCCAGACCATAATCATTTAATTGGGTATAAAAATATTACTTTTTGATAAATCAGTCTTTCAATTTGACATCCAATGTGTGTGTCGCATGAGTCAGAATGACACTCATATATAGTTTTGCTTGTATACTTGCCCAGTCTTCATATTTGTTTCTCTAGATTTGTAGTTCTCTAGACTTATAGCTTTTTGGTGAAAGTAGGTTAGTCTATCTTTTTAGGCTAGGCTGTGCATCTTCTGGATGAGAGGGGTAGTTCATTTTCTTCTGCTTCCTCTTATTCCAATGCTGTTCTGCAGAAGTCTTTCCCCCAGCTTTTGCAAATGTCTTTTTTTATATATATAATAAATTTATTAATTTTTTTTAACAAGAAACAGTAAAAACTAACAAGAACTAGTATTAAGATAGAAAGAGAAAGAAAGATTTAAAAAGAGAGATAGTCAAGATTAAAAGTATGAAAAACAAGAAAAAAAAAAAGACTTGATTTCCAACCCTCCTTAAAACAGATATAAGTAACAATATATATCAAACTCTTACTCTAAGGTTACAACATAACTTCCATTATTTCTATTAACCCATATTATTTCTAATGATCAAATCCATACAACATTTTTTCATTTTTTCTGATTCCCACAAAGAGTCCCCCCAAAGAAGTTTCCAGTTAGCATTAAAATTACACTATGCCTTATCTTAAATCAAAACCATCAATTTCTCCATCTCACCTAACTCCATCAACTTCACCATGTTCCCATATATAAAAACAAAAATTCATAAATTTAGTAACAAATATATTTTAACTTAAATTATTATACACAAATTCTTAAAACCTCTTCACTCAATCCTGATCCCCCCCAAAAATCCCATTAATAACTTCCCAGAATCATAATCTATATATTAACTGTCATCAAATAGTTCACTTTGTAAACCTGTTTATTTTTGAAAAACTTAATGTCCCACAAGTTGATTCCCCATCTTTTTATCCTTATCTTCTCCCAAAAACAGCCCCAGAAGGTTCTCTTTATCTCTTCTCAGGAACAGCTTCACCAGTTCAGCACATTCCTCTTGTGAATCCATACTAAAAAGTCTTTTCAGATCACTCTTTCATTATTTGTATGTCTCCTTTAATCATTGTGACTACAGTTGGTTTCACTTGTAGATCCAGTTTGGCATCCTTTTCCATATCATTCTTATCCTCTGGCATGTTTAAATCCACAACATCATTATTCATGCTACCTTCAACACCCTGGATTTTTTGGAACTCCAAATTCCCTTGCAAGTCAATCTCCACTTGCATTTCAAAATTAACCATCTTATTCACCTTTTCCTCTCCCCCCCCCCAGGGACTTGAATCTAGCTCATAATTCATCAAACATTGATTGGAGTAACCTTAAGGAAGTGATTTTATCCTCTAACGGCTGCTTCAAAGTACCTCTTCTAGACATTTTCTTCTTCTTTTTTTCTCCCCCTAGGAAAATTGGAACTATAAGTGAAAGTAGAAAACAGTTCATGCCCTCTGGTGCCTTTCACACTATAATTGAATACACACTCCACCCAAAAATACACAGAGGGCTCAAATTACTGTCTTCTGTTTTAAAAACTCAGCCACTCAACAAACATATTTCAGAAAAAAAATTCCCATAGAAAAATCAAATCCAATTAATACAGATGGAGTTTCATAAAAATAAACTTTTAACAAATAGATCTTCTCCCTTTTCAGTGTAAATGGATTTTAAGTCCTTTTTAAATTCCACTTTTCATCCAGCTTTTTGCAAATTAATCAGATTAAAATTAAAACTCTATTTCTTCTTTTAAATGTATAAACTCAAAAATAAGGATAAGCCCCAAGAGAATTACTTATCTGGTGCAAGGAAGGTGTCTCTTAAGTTGAAAAATAGTCATAATCCAAAGTGTTTAAGAAATGAGTCAGCTCTAGTGTCCATGAAATGCTGCACTGCAGCTTTGAACAAAATGGATCCCCTGCCTCCCAGCCGCTCAACTCAAAACCCATTTGCAGAAGCTGCTGTCTTCATGATTAGCTTTCAAGGAATGGCCATCCGGAGACCATATGGGTTGATTTCCTTGCTTCCTCCTTAATCTGGGGCAAGTCGAGTAGCTTACGCTTACTGCCACCTGCCAATCAGCTGTGGTGTCATCTCCCTGATCACAGAGAGATGACTAAGCCACCTTATCCCCACCAGAAGTCCCAGCTTTGCAAATGTCAAAAGAGGCTACAAGGTGATATGAAGTGCCTCATCAAACCAAATCAAATTACTTCTTCCTCTTGCAAAGAATTGTGTTGAAGTTATATTATTGCATCAGGCTTTTTTTTTTCCTGCAGTACTTCTATTTCCTTTTGTTAATTACTTTGGTGTAATGAAATTATGAAACACAAAAAAAAGGAGCAATGAAAAATTTATTTCACACAGTTGCTAAGATTCCTCCTTCTGTTTATGAATGTTACTCTCTCTTAATACTTAATACTTATTGCATCAAAATGGCTTAAAGTTAATACTTACTGCATCAAAATGGCTTAAAGTTCAACTGGACTTGCAATTCCAATCACTCTAGAAGATTTGTCTGGGGTCAAAATGGTACAGCTGCAATTTATTCTCTTAGAGCTTATAACACTCTCATTTTACATG
Organism: Python bivittatus; assembly: GCF_059951505.1. NCBI lineage: Eukaryota > Metazoa > Chordata > Lepidosauria > Squamata > Pythonidae > Python > Python bivittatus. The sequence goes on along the minus strand of NW_028277075.1, from coordinate 46,419,689 downwards.
GTCAAATGTCACGATAGTTTATCTGTGTGGAATAATGGAAGACAAACCTTGTAACACAGCTGATTAGTCCCTGAAGTTTTCTAACCTAAATTACACTGTGGAATTTGGGTTGAATAGCTTGTATTTTCTTCTGTGCCTGCTCATAATGCTGCATTAAGATTGTAATTTACCTCTAATTTTGTGAAATTCTTTTCCCAAGAAAGAAACCTGCATTTCTTTTGCTTCATTCTGATTTATTTAATAGCAGTACTTTCTCTCTCTCTCTCTGATATTTTTAACTCTAACCTTATCAGTGAGATTGCCTAACATGCCATTTTTTTCTTTTTCTTTTTCTTTTAATTGTGAATCTCTGCAGCCTTTCAAGCTACCCATGATTCTTGTACTTAAATAACTCCACGGTAGGAATTTCCTCCAGTTTCCCCTATTTTTTACAATATTTAATGAACAGAAAGCCAGGGGGGCTGCAGGCTTCTGTAACACTTATACCTGCACTAGAAAATATGGTGATAGTGAAGGCAACCAAATTACCCCACCTCAAATTAACTTTCCCAGGGGAAAGAAGCTGTCAGAAACATCGAAACATTAGACATGAAGAATGTTGATTAAAACACTAGGAGATAGAAACAGTGCTGGGAAGCAAGGTTGTTTAGAGATAACGCCTAGCAAAGTAATACATCAACAGTAACTCTTATTCAAAAAACCCAGTGTTTGTCTAACTCCATAAGTGATTGTCTTTATAGTACCACACTCATTACCTCATAGTTCTGCCATAGCTACCTCACTGATTTGCTACTATATCCAGTCAAATTCTGCTGCTGCTGTAGCTAGTCAATAATTCTGCCCTATTGATTGTGTGTGTGTATTATAATAATATTATAATTAGCTAAACCTATATAAAGTGGTTGAGCTCCTCTGCCTTTTTCAATTACCCTCCATTTACAAACAACTCTAGTGGAGAATTTCTTCAATATACGCATCAACCATGTTATAAGCACAAGAACTCTCCAGAGTATTTCACTGGGTATTTCTTTTGCTTTCAGTCTTTATTGAAAAGCATATATTTTATATCAGTTTGAAATTAAAAACAAAAACAAAAAACAAATATGGAATAAATCCTCTTCAAGCATTGGTTTAGAACAGTGTTTCTCAAACTTGGCAATTTTAAGATGTGTGGACTTCATGGAGAATGGCTGGCTGGGGAATTCTGGGAGTTGAAGTCCACATATCTTAAAGTTGCCAAGGTTGAGAAACACTGGTTTAGAATATCGACTGCCTCATCTCTATTAGATAAAAAGAAGAAGAAGAACTGGCTATAAACTTCATATTGATGATAATTTAGACCACTTTTTCAGCTACCCCGGGGCAGGGGGGATATGTGTGTGTGTATTTAAAAGCACTGGGAACAAACCAGAGATCTAAGGATCCACAGGGAAGTGCAATAATACCTTAGCACCACCTTCTGGAATTAGTCATGCAAATAAAAGAGATCAACTATAATATAGTCTTCCTGCATCCTGACTAAGACAGCTCTCCAGATTAATACCATGATTAATGTCTCAGCATCTTTCAATAGTCGTAAGAAGTAACAGGCTCATGTTCATCTGCCCATCTCACAGTATAATTCATCTCACAGGGCAACCAAAGCAGCTTCTTGTTCCAAAACTAAGCTTGAAAGCAGGTTGAAAGGAATCCAGAAAATCAGTTCCATTCAAGAATGCTTGAAATAGATAAATAAATTGTAAGAGAAACAGCAGAGACAATGGAATCCAATCCACAAAGCAAAACAGACGCAGGGTCTATTTTGGGAATGAAAGTCAATATAGAAATCAACATTTTAATTAAGATTCTTTTGTCCTCAATAAATCCTGACAGAAATGCTCTGTTTGGGTCTGTTTCTTCCACCTGGTCTAGAAAAATATTCCACGTTATCTTCCTTTTACACCTGCCTTCAATATTTCAACAGGATTTTATTAAAATATGAAATTGGCTGACCTTTAAGATTTTAGTTTCTACATGGCAACAAAGAGGAATCTTTCTCATGAAATAGCAGAGTTTTGTTTTCCAGTGCTTAAATTTAAATGTATTCAGTAACCTCCAGCCAAGCTTGTAACATCCTTCAATCTCAAAACTGGTTGTCAAAAAAGTTTATTTAATCACTATTACATGTCACTCTAATAATGCAAAATGATTTTTGTCATTTATTTTAGAGGGATAAAATCAATACCACTGAGTCACATTGCCATGGATGTAAAATTAGTTTTAATGACTTCCTCTTTAGGTACCATTATTAAGATCAATTAAGTGAATAGTCCTTCAGTGAAGAATAGGGCACAACCATGTCAGATTTCATCATGTCCTATTAAAAAGTTTACAGCAGATATATGAAATTATAACAAGTACAGGTTTGCATAACACGAACCTCTTGCTTACAATTTAGCATTTTTAAAGAAGTAGGGTTGGTCATTCAGCAGCTCAACTGAGTAAGGATCCTCAGCTGCAGTGTTCTTGAAATGGATCATGTTCACATGCAACTGGGAAAGGGAGGTTATCCGCAGAACAACTTTGTTTTGCAACACGTCCTTTCTTTCCAATTTTAAATGCTAGTCATGACTTCTTAAATCTTAAAAAAGTAACGGGTAATGTGTAGATATTTTTCCAGATTAATTAATTCTTTAATTACACTGTTTAAGCATCCAATCTGTTCTACCTACAGTCTGAGCATGCTCACTTCTTACTGTTGCCAGAGTACAGAGTACAACCAATATATAAAAACTTAAGGCATGAAGCCTCTTGCTCCAATTTTCTGATGTTTGGTTTTTCAAGTCACTCCTATTTTTGCTTTCCAAATTGGCTCTAAACAAGCACATTGGAGTTTGTTGTATCCCATCAGCGAGCAGGGCTACTGACTAATGCATGGCTGAGGTTCCTGATGCATTCCTCTAGAGCACATTCTTATATACACATACTCAACATACAGTATATACAGCCATATTCCTGAAATGCTGTTAAATCAGAAAATGCACAGTCTTAAACCCCGATTGCAATGTGGGGCTGGTTTATACTAAAGGTGGGGTCACAACTTTGGAGAGGGGAGTAACAGCTAGTAATTCATCCCTTAAAAACTGCAGTTAGACTTTAAATTGGACCTATTCGTGGCAGTGGAGGGTATTTTAAAGCCTGCTTACCATGGGTGCAGGGAAAGGAGGTATTTGAAGGAGAGAGGGTTAGTCTTTCTCTCCAAAGGCATCCCCCTTGAAATATTTCTGTAAAAACTCATTTTAATGTAGGAATATAATTTTTGAGGGGAGTCAGAGATGAGGAGGATTAGCCCTTCCACTTCAGCAGCAGTCTCTCCTGGATATTGCTGTTTTAAGATGATTTAAAACAGTTTCCCTTATCAGATGAGATTATTTTCAAATCTGTAAGGACCAGAGGAAAATTCTTCTTTACTGCTAACCTGCTGATTAGAGATATGGGTTGTTTTCTTACTAAAGTCTCAGTAGGAAGGCAGGCCTTAAGAACACAAGAGGTCTTGAGAGAAAGGTCCCATGTTTGACCTAAATAATCATAAGGTGATTGTGGTTATGTAAAATCTACTACATTGAAGAAAAAATATTGAATAATAGTCTTTAGTACTGCTACCAGCACCATCTACATTTAAAAAAAAATGTTCCTAAACTTAAAATAAGCTTCCATTCTGTCAGTTAAAAATCTAACCACATGTTCTAATTGGGGCAAAACATACAATAGTTTAGATCATTCTGCACTGGACAGTTACTGAACTAAAGACGAAAGCCCTTATTCTATTATTTAAAACTGCCTTCCTGTGCCTTTTCCTGGGAATGGATGGTGGTTGCCCATAATTTGTAAGCCATTCTAGGAAAAGATGGGGCTGCCTTAAACAGCTGCCAGACAGTGCTACATCCCTGCTCTGAAGAACATCACCAAAAGGTTCTGGACAGTACAAAAGACAAAAAAGAAAAAGAAAAAGAAAAGAAAAAAAGAAAAAGAAAAAATTCAAAAGCAAGCAAGAAAGTTAATATAAGCAAAATTATCTGTTTTCACTATGTGTAATTATATATAATAATCAGTGCACAAAAATAGTGACAAATTACAGCATCATTGAAAAAGAAGTCAGAATTAAATTCTGTCTCAATTTGATATTACAGTAAGTTCATGAAATATTAAAGGCATTTTGTCAAGAAAGCTGCCAAAGTGATTGATTTATACCTGCAGTTAGCCTCAATATTCATACAGACAAATCATATCAATTTACTTTATAGTCATTGTTTCATTCCTGCTATTATTCTATAGAGCTGGGGATAACACTAGAGCATAGGAGGGTTTTTTTTTCTTTTTTTTAACTCTTAAAAATAATTAATAGTTCCTAGTTCATATTACAAAGGACCAGGTAGATTGAAAAACATGCAGTAATTTCTCATGCTCTTATTGGAAAAAAATTCTTCCCATTAAAGTGTTATTTCTTAAAATCATAACATCATAATTAAGCATTCTTCCCAATTACTATCAACTTAATTCAGGCAAAGAGTTAAATTAACTCTACTTACTTAATTCCAGACAGGAAAAACAAAAATGACATTGGTGGCTGGTGTGGGTCTTCCGGGCTGTGTGGCCGTGGTCTTGAAGTTTTGTTTCCTAACGTTTCGCCAGCACCTGTGACCGGCATCTTCAGAATTTCCAAACACTCTTCAGACCCACCAGAAAAGTACAAGAAGTGCTAAAATCAGCAAAAGACAAAAGGGATCCCCTCACCGCCGCAGGAGTATACCGCATACCATGCAGTTGCGGGCAAGTATACATTGGGACCACAAAATGCAGCATCCATACCAGGATAAAAGAACACGAAAGGCACTGCAGACTACAGCAACCAGAAAAATCTGCAGTAGCTGAACATGCTCTCAAGCACACTGGACACAAAATCCTATTTGAAAACACAGAGATACTGGACAACACCAACAGCCACTATACCAGGCTATACCGGGAAGCCATTGAGATTCACAAACACCAGCATAGCTTCAATAAAAAAGAGGAGAGTCTAAAAATCAACAAAACCTGGCTACCAATCCTGAAAAATACAGCCTGCAAAAGGTCAACGAACTCAGCTCAACCACCAGGACATGTGAACAGTTCACACAATGAACTTGCTAATCACCCCCAGCAGCCCCTCGTTAACAATTCAATAGAAGAAAAAACCCTGCCTAATCCCCAGGAAGATACACACAGATGCTGACACCAAAACAAGCAGCAACTCAGTAAACCAACCCCACCCACACACCCCCAATCCTCCCCTTCCCCCCTAGATCTCTATAAATACCCACAAAAGGGTCACATCACCCTGGGCACAGAGAGAACTGCTCCTGTCTGGGCTCCTGCACTCTGAAGATGCCGGTCACAGGTGCTGGCGAAACGTTAGGAAGCAAAACTTCAAGACCACGGCCACACAGCCCGGAAGACCCACACCAGCCATCGTATGCCGGCCGTGAAAGCCTTCGACAATACACAAAAATGACATTAGCTACAAAATCTTGCATTGTAGATGTAATCTGCTCAAAGGTATTTGTACTTCTCATCTCTAGAGCATTGTATAATATCTGCAGCAATTGTATTTTATGTTACAGACAAATAAAAATATTTTCTTTAAAACATTACATTGAGAATATGAAAACCAGAGTTTTAGCTTATTAGACAGGCCCATAGAATTCAGAGGAAATTCCTTCTGAGAGACATTTATTTATTTACCAACATTTGTACTGTATGTCTTTTGTTGTATTCATAGTGAAACAGTAGAAATTACTTTAAGTCATGTACCTGCACATAGTGGAAGGTTCCTATTCTAATTACAAAGCCATTCTATTATTTTTGAGCTCTCCCTGTTAAGATGAAGGTGTTGATCAGGCTAAATCTAAAAACTGAATTGTATCTTGGATCAATCTTGGAAAAGGGGACTGTGTAACCTTTCTCAGTCTGAGGACTGTCTTGGCCTCGATGTGGCATGCAAAGAGCACAGGTAACAGCTGCTAGCCATGCTGATGAAAAAAAAAATGATGACGTATGTAAAGGAGTCTCAAAACACAAACCCCACCATTTCCTACTTGTATCCCATAGCAGGGACAAAATCTTAATCTGAATTAAAGTAATTTCACTTGACTTAACATTAACTGAAATCAGTTACATGAAGTTCATGTGGCTACTCACTGATGTAATACATTTCCACCTACCTGGCATTAAAAGCAACAATTAAATGGCACTTCAAGGAACTCTTGTGGCTTGCATGTGGCCAGCAAAGGTTAATATAAAGCACATACATATGCAGGTGAAATCCAACACTTCAAAGCACAGATTAAGCATGATTGCCCAAAGACACCCCCCCCCCCCAGTTTCACAACATTATTGTGCTTGATTTTAGAAACCACCAGCTACAAAGGAATAAGTTCTCTTAATGTGTGTAGGACTGGCAGATAACATTGCTATTTCTAGAGAAATGGTGTTGATGTTAACAGCCCAGCTCTATCAATTTAAGAAAAATACTATTTCCTGCTATTGTACTAAAATAATAAAGTTGGGTTGCATATGCTTTGAAAATTATTCAGAAGTGTCTCAGACCTTGTAAAGGAAAAGTGCAGCATCTCCCAGATATTCATTAAAGTAGCCTATCTTTTTTCAGACTTCCCCATGAGCCTTCTTCCAAATCATTTTCAACCTGTGCACAGCCCAATAATATGCTTGTATTTTTATAACATAAAATAAAGCTCTGTTTTGAGGAACCTTCTCACACTCATCCATAGGAACAACAGATATACCCCCTTTACAAGTGCTCCAATGAATACATCGTGAGTGCACTGTACACACAAAGCTCTAGGGAACACTTCATATTGCCATATTTTCCTTGCCCACTATTCAGTGATGAAGAGAAATGACAACAGTGTGCATTATCACACATTTACAACAACCTTTCTGCTGTCCTCCGTGAGAACTATTTTTATCACAACACATTTGAGTGGATGTCTTAATACTTTCTCCATGTCTAAGTTACTCTTTCCGAATGTGGAACTGTATATAGATGCGTAATGCTGGGGACAGTAGAGGGAAGAGGAGAATTTTTTCTTCATGATGCTAATTGGCAGAATCAGGTCAGCTTATTTGTATTGCCTTCATTCCTGGTAATGCTTGAGATTTTCAATGAGGCATTATAAAGCCAAAAAGGATTCTAGGGCACTTCCATAAAGCAACACCACCAGTTTGGACTAAGGTTGTATCCAGGCTTCCATGCCTTCATCTGTCTTTGACATCTGAGCCAATGAACTTACAGCTCAACTGTGGAACAGGAAGAACCACTGTGAAAACAGTTTGCTAATGCTTGAGTTTGGAAGCGAATATTTTTCAGTTGGCATGAACTGGGATCTCATTCCACCCCCTGTCTCTTTGACTCTTCCTCCTCTAGTTGAGGCTAATATACCAAATCTCCATTTCACAACTTGTTTTAAATTGAGCAGCCCTATTGCTTTGCTGCTGTCCCTTCCCTGCCTCCCCCCAGCAACAGTTCTGTCTAGGTGCATTTTTTCTGCTCCCTCCCTCCCCCCACTTCCTGGCCAACTGGAGGGAACATGGGATCTTCTGGCATGGTGGTAGTGAGAAAAATCATTTACTGAAGTGAATTTGTTTGTAAGGGTTTGGGGATTGAATATGATGGCTGTAGGGAAATGCCCTCAAGCACTTTAGAACTTTAAGAGAGATCCTGGGGGGCGGGGGGGGGAGGGGAAGATGACAATAATTTAATTCTACTAGGTCATAGTAGAAATTGAGTGCTGAAATAAAAAAAGAATTGGGGCATGCAGCCAATAGATAACTAAATAAAAATAATATAAAATGGCTAATGAAGAGGCAGAATATTTGGCAAATGTAATATGATGAAGTACAGTTATTTTCTCCTCTCAGTGGATGAAAACTACAACTCAGCTATTCCCAAATCTCACAGCAACCTATTTGCAATATAGATAAACTAAATAATAACCTTACCTAATCTTATGTAAGAATTTCAAAAGACTTGCATCTTGAATATTTAATTGAAAGAGGAATGAAATGTCATTTATTAATTTGCCGCTTTATTGAATGTCTTACAACCCTTTAAATATAAAGTATTGTGCATACAATCACACACACACCAAACACACACACACACACATTAAAGTGATCTAATATTTACTTAATATATGTAAATATGTGCCTTTCATTATTTTATGACATCTAAACCATCTCCCCAAACAACCATTATTGTTCCCTTATGAAGAAAGGTAGCAAAAGTGAAATGCAAAAACTACAGGGGCATTAGTCTGTTCAATGTTCTGGGAAGGCATTTAGCAGAATTCTAATTGAAAAGATAAAAAAGTGACAATTTACAAAATTTGGGAGTTCAGTGTGGCTTTACACGAGACAAAGGATGTTGAATCCAAATTCTTGCTCTTCTGCAGGCTATTCAGAAATATAGAAATATAAGAAAATTTATAGTGGATTTTAAAAAAAAAACCTGTATGATAAAGTGAATAGGCTTGAATTATGAAATGTTTTGTGTGAATATGGAATTAAAAGTTGATTGCTGAATGCAATAAAAGTGATATATGATGGAAGGAAATTATATCTAAGATTAATGACAAGTACAGCAACCAGCCTTAGGACTGACAATGAAGTGGTAGATAGCATCTGCATTTCAGAATCAACTTTCAGCAGGAACCAGCAGTCAAGAATACACCACAGGCTAGCACTTGATAGAGTAGCAATGAAGGCCTTTGAAAAGATATTCAGATATAGTGACATTTCTATACCTATAAAGATCAGAAATGTGCAGGCAATATATCAGAAATATGAAGGCAATGGGTTTTGCTGTGATGGAAGCAAAAGTTGGACTTTGAAGAAGCAGGATAGAAAATTTATTGATGCTTTTTAACTTTGGTGTTAGAGAAGACTCTTACGAATACCATAGACAGCCAAGAAACAAATAGAGCACAGAACAATCAACCTAGAGTTCTCATTCAGGGAGTAAGTAACCAAGATCAAATTATTATGTTTTGGATACATTTTTGAAGACCTGCTCTCTTATGAAGTCCATAATGCTGGGTAAGGTGGAAGGAAAAAAAAAAAGACAACACAGCAAGATGAATGGATTTGATTACAGAGGTGATAGGTGCACCATTGGAAGACCTGAAGGGCCATGTTGGAGACAGTTTATGAGGGTTTATGTGGTTGCAAGTGGTTGATATCAACTTGATCAACATTTCAGGTAGATAATTCCATTCTCTATAGTCTGATACAGATAAAGTTATTCCTATTCTTCTCCCCATGAAACAAATGGGAATTAAACACTTCTAATCAAACCTTCTCAATCATGTAGTCCCCAGACATGATGACTTCAATCCCACAGACTTTCAGCCCCTCTAGCCACTGCATTGAAGATGTTGGTCTAAACCATTCATGAAAGGGATTGAATTTAAATTCCAAGATACATATATCATAAAAGCAAAATTTCACAGATTGAAGAATTACACCTCCCAAAAGTGGATGATGGAAAAACTTTAAAAATGTTTATATCCTTAAAACTTTAAGATGTTTTAATTATAAGGACAAGGAGAGTAAGTCAGAATGGATCAGAGATGGATGGAAAAAGAATACATTGGAGATATGTAAATTGTCTGGAAACATAATGTTCTTACCATGAATATGGAACAAATCATAATTCATCACAGATGAAACACTATTGTAAGTACTTCTGGTTGCATCACACTGGTCCCTGACAGCATTTCAGAGGGCCAGAATTTGTTGGATTTCCTTCATCTCCCTGTTAGCTTGTAGATATGACTTTCTAAGGCTGGAAAATAGCAAGGTATGGGATGCAGGTTATGCTGGAAGGGGCAGAGAATCCTTCTGTATTCTCTACAAAATCCTCTGATATTGACTCATGGGAAATAGCTGGAGCTATTATAACTTAATTCCATTTAATCAATTGCATTGGGATAGTCACAATGAAAGAAAAAGAAAAAAAAATCCAGAATTATGATTGAGAGGTAAACATCTCTCCTTTGTTATTTCTTCTCTGCAGTTCTACTCTCTGCTGCTCTCAGGTTTTGGAAACACTGGGGTGGGTCCCACGTTAAATCACTGTAGCTTAACAATATATCTTCAGCTGAACAGATAAAGAAATAAAATATTGTATGAACATAGTCATTCCAGTCATATTTCCTTATGGTGCCTTTCGATTTAGGTTTAGAATGCAGCATATTATTTATGATTTTCTTTTTCCAAGCATCAATAACTGGATATCTACTTACCAGAAGAGTAACATGAAGTCTTTCACAATTCCACCCCCTCCCCATATTATTATCTTCCTCTATGTTCTGAAGAGCTTTTAGAAACCCAACATGTGAGCCTACTCTCATCCAGACTTTAATCAGATATTTGAAATATAGATCCACTTCAGATGCTTAGCATCAAATGATTTACTCTTTCTGCAACTGTGCTCCTAAGAGTAGCATTTTCTATTTTATCATAGGATTGTACTGCAATCATTTATGTATGGGGAAAATAAAAAGCAGATGATTCAAGGACAAGCTATAGGCTCACACTAAACCTGAGCCATGTCTTGGGTGACCCTGACTAAAATCAATTCTGTTACAAAGCTGCCTCCTATAATGGGATATTGGACAGGCTTTTGACCTGCATGCAATACAGTGTATTCACACTCTGTAGGTTTCTTGGGTAGGTTCCAAGGTTTTTTGCACTCCTTGGGGCTTGTAAAGTAGAAAGGATTTAAGATGTTTGGGAAGATAAAGCCTTTTCCCTGCCGTCTTTCCCTTCTATGTCCTCTGAAGCCAGAGAGCACATATTTGGGCTTAGCTGGGACCTGAGTGTTTAATTTATACATTTATGGAATTTGAGACCATTTTAATCTCAAGAAACTCTAAGCAGATTACAAAAGTGCAACAGCAATGTAGCCAAGGCAAACAATAAAATATAATAAAACCTTTGATGTTACATTGCAATAAAAAACACATGGTGGTGACAATCTCACATCAAGCAAGTCCTAAAGGCCTTCTGGAACAGCCAGGTTTTTACATGGTTTGTAAGGCCATGAGAATGGGCACCACCTGTGTCTTGGGAGCCAAACTGGTCCATAGGAGAAGAAGCTCGACTGGTAAGTTATTAATTATACCCTTGGACAAGGATGTAGTTTCCCAGTTTCTTTCATTCCTCATGAAATATTCTGTAAAATGTATAGCATACATCACCCTCAAACAGAACACTCTTCCTATGGTTCTAAAAATAAGCTATTGAGGGCTTGAATTATCCATTATACCTTTCTGTTGCTCTAGCCCAGTGTTGTCCAAACGTGGCCACTTTAAGATGAGTGGACTTCAACTCCCAGAATTCCCATGGCTGGCTGGGGAATTCTGGGAGTTGAAGTCCACTCATCTTAAAGTGGCCAAGTTTGGACAACCCTGCTCTAGCCTTTATTTATTGTCTTTCAGTTGACACAGTGTTCCTTATATTCTGTACTCTTACTGATTATTTTCCAGTGTGTGATTTTTAACAGTTCTTTTAAAGTTTAATTTACAAATTTAAATACGTTTGCATGCTCATGTAGTCTCCCATAATTAGAACCCAATAGGAGACAGACCTATTTTTGCTTGCAAAATCACCAGCACTTTTCTAATATAATATGGTATATGAAAGATTGATAGACCTCACTGAGAGATTTTACTTTCAAGTAAGTATAATATGAGTTGGGAGAAGAACCATACTCAAGAACTATACTGTCCTTTATGTACATTAAGCTTCTGCTTCCTGATGTTGTCCATGCATATATTTTGGACATCTCTAAGGAGAAGGCTTTCATACATGCAGACAGGTATGCAGTATTCACAAACTTGCTATGTATGTGATTTTAAGCTGCATTCAAGTATGTTGCTCCAGGTCCAGGTCCAGACGGTGTGACTACCTCGTGTCTGAAAGTCTGTGCAGAACAACTGGCCCCCGTTTTCACGCATATTTTTAACAAATCACTGAAGACGGGCTATGTTCCTTCTTGTTTTAAGAGTTCTACAATCATCCCAGTTCCTAAGAAATCCCCCATTAGTGAGCTGAATGACTACAGACCGGTTGCATTGACATCTGTGGTCATGAAGACCTTTGAGAGGCTCATGTTGGCTCACTTGAAAGCCATCACGGATCCCCTGTTAGATCCACTGCAGTTTGCCTATCGGGGGAACAGGTCAGTGGATGATGCTGTTAATATGGCCCTTCACTATATTCTGCAACATCTTGAACTTTCGGGGTCTTATGCACGAGTTCTTTTTGTGGACTTCAGTTCAGCATTTAACACTATTGTACCAGAAATTCTGTACAACAAACTGATCCAGCTTACTGTGCCTGTGCATACTTGTAGGTGGATTATTAGTTTTCTAACAGGCAGAAAACAACATGTGAGGTTAGGCAAAATTATTTCCAGTACTCGGTCAATCAGTACTGGTGCCCCTCAGGGATGTGTGCTTTCTCCACTGCTTTTTTCCCTTTATACCAATGACTGCATTTCAAAGGACTCTTCTGTTAAAATTTTGAAATATGCAGATGATACAACTGTCATTGGTTTAATTCAAAATGGAAATGAGTCAGCATATAGACGGGAGGTTCAACAGCTGGTCTTGTGGTGTGGTAGTAATAACCTAAAACTGAATACACTTAAGACCGTGGAGATGATTGTGGACTTTAGGAAGAATCCTTCTCCTATTCCTCCCCTTACTATACTTAACAGTCTAGTATCAGTGGTAGAGTCCTTCAGGTTCCTGGGCTCTATACTTTCCCAAGAACTGAAATGGACGTATAACATTACAGCCATTATTAAAAAGGCACAGCAAAGGATGTTTTTCCTGCGGCAACTTAGGAAGTTTAAATTATCCCAGGAGCTCTTGGTGCAGTTTTATAGGGGAATCATTGAGTCTGTTATCTGCTCCTCTATAACTGTCTGGTTTGGTTCTGCAACCAAACAGGACAGACTCAGACTCCAACGAATAGTTAAGTCTGCAGAAAGGATCATTGCAATCCATCTGCCTTCTGTAGAAGAACTATATACTGTGAGGGTCAAAAGGAGGGCAGAGAGGATATCTGCAGACTCTTCTCATCCTGGGTACAATCTGTTCCAACTTCTTCCTTCAGGACGGCGCCATAGAGCTCCTTATGTTAAAACATCCAGACATCAGAATAGTTTTTTCCCTCGTGCCATTGCTTTGCTGAATACCATGTGATCTTTTTTTTGCTCTTATCCAAACGCACCGTTGATTTTGCTGTTATCACCGAAGATAAATTCCTTGTGTATGTTTTATACTTGGCCATTAAAGTATTGGTATTGGTATTGGTATTGGTTCATCCGCCAATGGAATAATATGTATCAAGGATTCCCACCTTTTCTTATGCTGCCCCTCCAAATCTGATTGATCATATTCCCTGACTGCAAGAGAAAAGCAACAGGAACCTCTCAAATAACATGGAATATTAACACTGTACTGGAAAAAAAATACTGTTAGAATTAAGTAAAATAACAGATATGCTAAATATCTGTTAATAATATTGTTATTCTTTTGGGATAAGAACTTCATGTAAAAAATAGAAAAGGATATAAGAAATAGTAAACAAAATTAAAACCAAGAGAACAGAAGAGAACAGAAGAGAACAGTAATCATCAGATGGAGCCAAAGATACTGAATTCCACCACTGAGGATGGCTTTGGTCAATGAAAGCTTCTACATGCTTTAATAAGATAAGGAAGGCTTAGAATAGCATTCCCTGCTAATGGTAAGGGCATTAATGTTCAATTTTAATTGGCGTTTAATTATAATTTAATTTATATAGTTTTAGATTTTGAATGACCACCTTGATGCTGCCTAGTTTGTATGGTTTTCATTTTGCATTTTATTTAATCTTGATGTTTTTACTGAAGTTTATTTTTAGTGTGTTTTATTGTAAACTGCCCAGAGAGGTTTGGCCCCTGGGTGGCTTAAACATTTAAATAAATAATACATTGGCACATTTGGGCAGTATATTAGAAGTACAGCCAAAGCCTAGTTTCATCTCAAATGTATTATTATATGCAAGCTAGGGTCTTTAATCTAGAGACTACTTTGCAAGCCAACATAGTGTTCCCTGCTAGAAAGTATATCAAATGTATTGACAATTCAGCAAGAATGGGACTGATTCAGAATTAAGTGTGGGGGTGGGGTGGGGTGGAGTGTGAGTTTTAGCCACAATTTCTAACTGCTGTGCATGTACTTAGATCCTGAGACATTTAGAAAGCAGGACACATGTGGGATTGTGGAATCTAAGAAGAAAGACACATTTCTGTAGCAAAAATGCAGATTTAAAGTGCAACATGATTTTGTCCTTTACATATCATGGCATTGGTATATACAGGCTTCAGTTCATATCCATTTTATTACATATTTTTCTGCTGTAATGTCAATAGTGAATCACTTCTGCAGGTGCCCATAAAAGTATTCCAGCCAGCTCCTCTAGTGCTTCTGATTGGCAGTAAGTGCAGCTGAGGAAGCAAAGATAATGGAGCTCATTGTTCTTCTAAGAGGAAAATGGCAAAAAAATACCAGTTGCCCTTTAAAACGACTGGGGATTGCTTTCTTTTCCCAGCATAACAAACAACTCAGTGACAAAGAAAGAAATGTGGTCTGTGTGTGTACATTTGTACAGTCTAAACTGTAAAAAATAATTTCTAACAATGTTTGCTTCTCCATATTAATCTTTATTTAGCATGTTTTTTTCTTCTTGTAAATAGCACTTGGCCATTTATCCTTTATAGGAGATAATGCTCTTAAACGTGAATAACTATTTTCAAAAAAAGAACATGCTAGGATATACAAAGAGTGTCTTCAAATCAAGCAAATCTACCAAAAACATTTCCCATTTTTCTTCAGCTACCAAAAGAAAAGTGTGTGTGTGTTGGAGCGGGGGGGGGGGGGGGGGCAGGACCCAAGAAGCACCAGATTTAAGCAACAGGTTATGGCTTGAATGTTCTGAAAAGATAAGTTTTGAAAAACATTCATAAACCTAGAAGCAAATGGAACTTTGGTTTTAAAGCCAGTGGTTTTGCATTCCTTTTGCTGAGTAGCCTTCTAGGAGATAAAAGTCACAAATGCATATTTGATACATTAGTTCTGCACAAATGTGTAAGTTCCAGTCTCCTGAGCAGCTTTAGTGGATGAAAAAGTATTGACATACATGATAGTTCAGCTTTCATTTTCAGTACTGGGATGAGTTTCATATCTATTTATAATTTTTTATCAGGGAATTTTGTTCTAGTGGGTAGACTGCAAACCACCAAACCTTTCTTTTGCAGCTATTAGTTCAGTCGTATGCTTTGACAGTATATCTCCCTTCTGAATAGCTGTGAGCAAAACCAGAGTGAGGTTCAGGGAGCTATCAGTGAATTTCTCACACACCCAACACTTAACATGCATCTCAAATTTGTTGTGATTATCCAGGTATTTTACATGGGAAAGCCATCCCCATTGGGATTAGAATGTTGATATTTATGCACTATACTTATTTAGTTTCTACATCTAAAAAAAATTCTTGGAGAAGTTCATTTTCATTATTTCATAGAGACATCCAACACATGGAATCCAAACGTGGGGCATCCTGAGGAAATTAGGGCAGTATCTCAGTGCTAGATCATATGCTTGCATGCCAAGGTTCTAAATTCAGTCTTTGGTCTCATCCTGTAGAAGGCTGTAAGAAAGTCCTGGCTAAAACCGTGGTCAAATCCTGACAGTCTGCAGTAGACAATACAGAGGTAGATAGTCTAATCTAATCTGAGGCATCTTCCTATAATTCCACAGCAAGTGATGAAATGTTACATTAACACCATATCTTTGTAGATATTAAGACAAAATGTTTGCAGTGCTCATGGCATGCCATGATTTTACTGTGGCTGAGTTCAGATGCCAGATGAAAACATGATTTGTTTCAATATCTGACCAGAGTCTGCCTACAAACTTCATTGTTTTGCCTATCAGAGGAGATGGGAAAATACACAGAGGCTACTAGCCAAGCTGTACCTTCCAGCTGTTTCTGTATGTCTAATAGAAGTAAAAATTCTCAGGATTGTCCCTTTTATATGATGAGTCTCCAGGTTTAGACTCGTGCATAAAGCATTACAATTCATAATCCCTGCTTTCTTTTCAAATCAGGATGAAGCACAGCACACCTGTCAAACCTTTAGTCAGAAACAAAAGATTTAAAACATTTTTAGAAAGCAGATTGATGCCTATTGGAAATGACTGGCCATTTGCTGGAAACAGCATGCTGTAATAACAACACTATTTCTGGCGGCATTTGTTTTGTAATAACCAGGGAATTAATGTCACTTTATTGTTTTCTAATCTGCATGGCTTCAAAAGCTCTCATTTCCTGTGACCATCGAAGTGTGTAACGCTTGTGTCAACAAAATGCAGAGTGTTTTAGTATGCATTTTAAGACTGACATTCATGAAACTTAATACTAATTATGCAGTAAACACTGCACATTAGTTATGGTCATCAGAATGTTTGGCTTCAGTACTTTGCACCGATTTTTTTTTTTAAAAAACTGTAGATATATCAAAATATTAGTATCTACAAATGCAACACTATGTGGTAGTGCCTAAAAAAAAATGGTATCTCATCATCTCCTGACTATTTATACTGCTCTATCAAACTGCTTTTAGTTTCCTTTGTAATTCATTATAGCTTTAGTCTGTGGATGGACTTACACATTCTCTTTGAATTTCACTTTTGGCAAAATCCTGTTATGACCCAGAAATCTGCTGGTCAAAGAACCATTGCTAGACATAGTTAAACTTCTCCTTGAAGTTCCTTAGATGTTCCACCTGAAGAGGAGCTAGCTCCCTCCTGATTTACCTTTTTTTTTTTAATTTACTGCAAGAAAAAGGAAAGAAAAATACAAAAAAGAAAAAAAGAAAAGAAAAAAAACCAAATTGTATTATTATGCATTATCTTATAAACAGCTCCATTTTTAAAGCTACTTGCATCATAGTTTACATCTTAGAAGAAATTTTGGAGGCAGCTTTAAAAAAGTTGTAGAAAGAAACTACATTGACACTCATTGATGCTACCTAATTGATGCTCTCTGATTTTGAAAAACTAAGCAGGGTTGAAAAAGTTATGTCTTGGATAGGTGACTACTGGTAGATCTTAGTCATGTTGGTTAGAGTAGGAAACAGGAAGATAAGGTAATGGCAGACCACTTTTGTATGGTAGCCTTGCCAGGAAGATGACAGGAATGTAACCATGAAAACAGAATTTATGCTCAACTGGAAGGAGAATTTACCTTTCCTGTACTGTAGAGACAAAATTAGATGACTTAAAGTATGAGTGGCAGGCTAAGAGATTGCTATTTCTGTTAGGCTACGCTGCTTGGAACATAACTAGCCTGTTTTTCTGAAATGCTGAGCTTGGAATCTAAAAAATTAGCAAAATATAAGTTTTTTTTTAATATACAGGACATACTGTGTATTAGCATAGTAAGCAACATTTTTCATTTTTACTGTATCAAGAAGAACCAATCAACTTGAAGCTGTTTCAACAACATCTGTCATTTCAATTTTTTCACACATTCCCTCTTTTCTCATCTGCATTTTGCTATATTCACACCTTGATTCCCATCCACTGCCACAGGCTAATCTGTTAAAAAAAAATAGATATAAAACATTTTAATGGTGGGAAAAAGAAAACTCAACAAAATCCACATAAATATGAGTTTCAAATCAAACCCAAACTTTAAACAACACTACTATGGATATCCCCCCTGACACACATACACACACACACACACAACTGGAATTAGAAAAAGTTGGGCCTAGCTCACACTGTTACTGTAACAGGAGGAACTGACATAGAAGTATAAACTTTCATGTCTCAGATGACACAGAAAAAAAAGAAAAAAATGTTTAGTATCAGCTCACTTCACTTTAAGCATATCTTAACAAGGTAGAGTCAGTTCATACATTTCCATGATATGGGAGCAATATTTCTGCAGAATAAGCATTGAAAACATGGATGCCCACATGGAGGGACAAGGGAGAGGAAAGTGAGGTCCCACATATCATGACATCATTGTGGCTTCAGAAGTCATAGTAGTTCTTAGCACCTCAACAATACTGAATGAGGTAAAATGGGCTAAGAAAATTGGACCCATTAACATATTTTTCTAATCAACTTTTAATGAAGCAGATAGCTATAGCTGACTAGCTATATGAATACCGAGTATAACTTTAACCAACTTCAGTCCAATCAACTGAATCAAAACTACAACCAACTTACACCAAATAAAACATTAAGGATGCTTCCCTAATTTCACTTTCTCTTTTGCTTTTTAGATGCATTTTACTGGCTTTTATACATAACTGTTGTAATTGTCTAAAATATTATCTGAAGCAACAGTAACCTATAACAGTAACCTTCAGATGATGATGATGATGATGATGATGATGATAGCTTATTGCATTTGGTACCCATGAACACAATTTCTACCCTTTCTTCGTTAATCTTGTGCATGTTCATTTCTGTCTCATTCAGCTGAGTACTTCAGTGCAGAGAGATCACAAGTAATCTAGTAGTTGTTTCATACTGTTAATTGAATTTTGGCCTTCCCTTTGCTCAGATGAAGTCATGATATAATTGTGATGCTACAAACTGTCTATTAAATGTACAGTAGCTCCTTATTCCCCATCCACTGGATTTTGAGTATTTTCCTTGGCCATTCTTTCGTATACTTCTCCAATAATCTTGGGAGGTTTTATATTCATATTTATATGTGCAGTTCTGGTGCGTTCAGATATATGCCTGCATATCTTTAACTGTGTAAGAGAGAATGTTTTGCATTTTTTTTCTTTATGTAAATGCAAAGCGTCGAGGTAAATTTTATGTAGTATAAGTTTTCTTCCAGAGAAATCCAGCAGGGGGACACTGAAGGCTACTTGTACTGAGTACAGCACCAAGAATTCCAGGGCATTATTTTAGACTGAGGAGTAGAAATTGCAGTAGGGAAAACTTTCATCGGGTTGTGCAAAGTATTCAGAATACCTACACTTCAATGCAGGAGAGCACCTGTGAAGCAGCCCTGACAAGCCTTGCTAATTATATGGTTGCATTAACAATCTGGAAAGAGGTGTTGCATAGGCACTCCAGTGTTTTTCCAAAGATCTCTTTTGAATTCTTTGCACAGCTCTTCTTCCAAAATTTTCTCTTGGCTCCATTCAAAATTAGATTTTTAAATGCAGTTATTTCAAGAACAGTGTCTGCAATGATGCAGCTTTTCCAGATAAATAATCAAATTGTGAAACAGCAAGGGGCACAGCCTTTACTTAATCTAAACACAATGCTTGTCTACTCAGTGGAGTGATACAGACTGAATCTCTGCTACCTCTGAAACCTTAGCTACTTGTTCTAAATTCACATATACTTCATGGCCTAGTATATTTGGGTATTCCTGAACAGTGGGATATTATTTGAGGCTGTACGCTACAAATCATATTTTTTCCTTTACTATATTGCAGTTTTTCACTGTGTCCTGTCACAGGCCCCATAATTAAAATGCTGCAAAAGGAATCTTTAAAGACTCTAATGGATGAGGCAGCAATAATTCTAGCGATGACAAATTCTACATAACAAATTCACATGTTGTCACAGTACAGATGCACTTTAGTACTCTTGTAACTGGTTGACCAATTATCCAGTCCAATGAAAGCATTGCAGCAGGAAGTTTCATACTTTTTCAAGTTGGGGAACCTGGTTTGCTTGTTTGTTCTTTAAGATTCCCAGAAGCCCCAATCAAGAGGCAAAGCTCTGCTGATGGCTTTTGGTTTTGGGTTGTTTTGGTTTTTGTTTTGCACTTGGTCCCTCACAGAGAAAATGCAGTTTGAAAAACTGTGTATGATAGACCACACTGGAATCTGCCTAGAAATGTGGGAATTTGAAAGGACCAAAGAGGATTGCTTGTTGGAGACTTGTTCACATTATTTATTTTATTTACAAGGAGGAGGAGGAGGAGGAGGAGGAGGAGGAGGAGGAGGAGATCTATTTATTACATTGCAGGATTCTGTACGAGAGAGAGATGACTTGGGATATTAAAGCTGGAGCTCAGCTTTAAGTGAGTATCAGTTGGGAATAGATGGCTGTGGAATTTACCATCTATGAGAGATGGATGCAAATAATCTTTAGATACTCTTTAGCCAAATTGCAGGCAGAAGGATTGGATGGATGATTCTGCCACATTTCTTGAGTGGAAGGAAAAATTCTCCAACAATTTCTCAAGTCAGGATTCTGCTTTAACAATGGCAATAAATTTGTTACTGAAACAGCCCAATAAGAAATGTAATTTCATATGTCCTTGACTAGGATTTAACTGAAGCAGGAGAATCTAGCACAGCCACAGACTACGGGAGAAATAACTGTACAATAATAATAAAAAAGGACATTCACACATCTCTTGGTCATCTCACACTAAACAAGTGTAAGAACTCATATTTCACCTATGAGAATTTCTCAGTAACCCACTTCTCCTTTAAAAGAGAATCTGAGGCAAATTCATTTTCATCAGTTTGAATAATAACTGTTTTTTTTTTTAATGCAGGACAATTTCTCTGTCATTAAGAGAGAAGCGTAATGGCTTTGTCTGCTCATTCCTTACAAAAGCTAGGAAGCAAAGAGATTCCCCCCCCCCCCCAGCCAATCAGCTCAGAATAGCTGTAAAGTACATACACACACATGGATGAGAACCTAGGTCATGAGAGTTAATTGATGTAATTTGATTGTTTTAGTTTAAACCATGAATCATTTTGGCAGAAGGCCAAATAAGAGAGAGAAAAGTGTGAGTAGAAGGTTGGTTTCAATAAGGTAGAGAATACGCCGAGACATTCATAGGACTGGGCAAGCATACTCATAACTGGGATGCTGCATTTTGTGCAGATGTGTTACATGATTAGGATTGTCTAATGGGTATAATGAGGACCCTACTCAGATCCATCTCATGAGAACAAGCTGCAAGTCCTGGTTATTATAATTGTTCCATGAATAGAGATGGGGAGAAATTCTTTTGAATTAAAACATGAACTGGGATCCAAAGTTATTTTGGTTTCCACACATCTTCTACTTTCTGATAAAGTTCTGTAAGTTAAAAAATGGTATATTTTCATGATTATTAAAAAGAAACTGCACTAACAGTTTATAGAAAAAAGCACATATTAAGAAAAACTGCTTGCAGAAGAGTCTGTATTCAAAATTATTACATATACTATAAATATATACCAACTGTGTATATATTTTTAGGCGGGCTTTATCAAACACTTTGTAGAACAGATGTTGTGCTTTAAAAATTATTTGAAAGATTCAGAAAGCACAGTATACTTATCCATCATTAATTCAGTGAGCAAAGGGTCTTAACAGTTATTGCAAACATTTCCAAGGGTTGAGATGTGATATGCATCACTTTGTTTATCAAACTCAAAATGTCACATTTCTTCAGTGATGTTCTGTTAAATCCTAATTGCTGCAGATTCTAAGTATGATTCCTGAAGGAATATTAATATTATGAAAATAATAATATGGACACTCCATACATTTTCCTCAACTTGATATTAACAAGGATTTATTTTAATTCTTGTAAGGCAACACTATCTATATATCCAACTGAATTTAATGGGAATTACTCTCAGGTAATATATAATCTGCTTTTAACTGAAGCCTCTTCACAGGTGAGTAGCATCACTTGAAAAATGCTAAGATGGATATTATTGCAGCCTCATTAACCCTTGTGTTCTGTGTAGATATCTAGGTAGATAACCAGGACAGAGCCACCCAAAGGAGATTGTACCTGCACCCTAATTTGAACTGGTATTTAAGTGTCACTTTCTCCAATTTATCACTCCTTCTCATCTTCTGGTTGGCTTCATCCAAAATTGTCTTCAGTACTTCCTTACCTGCTGCTTTCTTGCTAATAATATACCTAACAGTATACATCTCTTGGCTTCTCATAGCCTGTTCTGTCATGCCAGCCCTGATTTCAAATTTTTCTGGCTTTCAATGTTCTGCCTCCCATAGTAATTTTTTCATAATATTTTCAGTTTTACATTGAGCCCTCTTATTCCTACTATTCCAGCTCCTGGATCATCTTCTCATTCAGAATTGTATCGCCTTTAACTATTTTTGATGTTTTCCTTCATTACATATAAATATGTCTTCAGATTTCAATTAAATATGTGGTTTCTTCAAAGCACACAAAGAGATGATGAAGTAGGATGGATAACACACACATAAAACACATCAAGATAAAAACTGATGAGGTATTGTTGCTTCAAAGTGACTATTAAATGCATCACCTTATTCTGTTTTAAGGCATCAAATTAAGTAGAATTAAAAACTACCGGAATACTGCAAAGAAAAGCACTACAGAATGCTATAAACGATTTTCTACTGATATTAGCCAGTTTAGCCTTAAAAAATCTGAGTTATAGCACTATTATTCTTTCTTTGTTTTTCAGCTATGAAAATGTGGACATCTGTGTGCTTCAAGTGATATTTAACTATCAATCCAGTTTAGCAGAACAATAAAGAATCATTCTTTTCAATATGAAAAATAAGTTTACGTGATTTAATTATCAATTTCTATAATGCAATCTTTCAGATCTAAAACAATTTTACCATAATCTTATTTAATTAGCATAAACTGTCCTGTGTGCAAGTAAA